>NC_089220.1:32959785-33583473 GCF_963924675.1 Phocoena phocoena | reverse complement strand
GGGAATTAAGTAGTGAGTTTTCCAGGGTGCTGCCAAATTATTTTCTAGGCCTGTGGTAACAGAAGAAATTTATTCATCCGATAAGCAATAAAACTAGTTGATTTCTGAGATGCAGCCTGACTTTTCTTTGGTGGTGTGTTCCCTATTTGTTTACAGCCAGTCTTGCTTCCTGTCATTTGGCTAAGAAGCAGAGAATGTCTTTGACCATAAATGGTGAAGCAGGAATCATCTGTATAGGTTATTATCAAAACATGCCTGTTGCTTTTGCAAGGAGCTTTTTCTTGTCTGTTCACTCATAAAATATCTTTCTGAAATTAAAAGGACTTAACATAAGAATTTAGAAGGGAAAATAATGTTTCTAGGAAACATTATTTATATATTTGATACATTTTTATTAGCACCAAAACCCAGATGATCATATGGTGGCTATTAGAAGATAGTACTATGAAATGAATACATGCAGACACATGAGAATAACCAAGTTCACTGGTTTGTTCTCTCATTTGTTCTTTTACTCATTCATTCATTTATAATATTTTTTGACCATCTGGTAAGTGCTGGGCACTTTGCTAGGTGATAGGAAGCTGATATATACTACAATTTCTCTCATCAGACGACTGTTAATAGTCTCTGTTTCTTATAACTTGCCAAGAAATACTTTCATTTAAAGTAATAAACAAGTATCACTCTTTATTTTTTGATGATAATAAACTACAAACAAAAGTATAGGGAATTCCCTGGTGGTCCAGTGGTTAGGACTACACGATCTCACTGCCAAGGGCCTGGGTTCAATCCCTGGTTGGGGAACTAAGATCCCACATCCCATATCCTACAAGCCATGTGGCGTGGGGAAAAAAAAAAAAAGTATAAAAGAAACTCTGGAAAATCCTGAAGTTAACTCTGGATTATATGTATTCATACAAAAATCACAATTTTGTGTACATCATCAGTATGAACATTGCTTTGAAACTGGATTCTCAGGTGGAACTTGGTTTTTCAGGGTTCTCTTCATTTAGCATCAGTATTTTGGATATTTTCTTCTATGGACTGTTCATATCCATGTTGCTCTTTGAAAGGAAAGATAAAATACCATATAAGGGGCTTAAAAATACTAAATACTATTCTTTAAGAAAAAAGTCTTTCTTGCTCTCTTGGCTAAATGTTTTTAGCTAGTTTTAATTCAGTATGCATCATTGCTAGGTAGACAAGAATGATCTTGAAAAAAGAAAGCTTTTGAAATATTAAGCCAACAAAGGCGTTGCCTGCAGGATAAGTTAATAGTTGAACATATTCACTGGTTATGCTGCCAAGTTTTATCCTTAATTTATTTTAATATAAGATGGTTACTCTGTCTTTCATCATAAAAGTACACCTACCAATGTTAGCTTATAAATCATTATCACACCCAGGTAAGGTAGATTAGTGGTATCTAGTTTTATAATTAGAAATACAAAATGAGAAGCAAGTCCTCCTCCATGTGACTATATAGCCAAGCAGTGTTTAAGTCAGAGAGGAGTCCCCACTGGTTGATCTTCAAGTCATCTATACATGTCTAAGACTACTGTTACTGCCATGTTGTCTTTCTCTGAAGTTTTCCAGGATTCTTTGGTGAAATGTTAGCTCCCACCAATCAGTCTTCCCATCCCCAACTTATGGTCTTCTCTAACATTTCCCATAATCATCTCAAGATTGCAGAGAAATGGAAAAGATATTTATATACTCATGTTCATAACAGCATTGTTTACAATAGCCGGAAGATGGAATCTATCCAGATGTCCATCAACAGATGAATGGATAAACAAAATGTGGTGTATACATACAGTGGAACATTGTTCAGCCTTAAAAAGGAAGGAAATTCTGACACACGTTACAATATGGATGAACCTTGAGGACATAACGCTGAGTGTAATAAGACAGTAGTAAAGACAAATAGTATATGATTCTACTTATATGAGGTACCTAGAGTAGCCAAACTCATAGAGACAGAAAGTGGAACGGTGGTTGCTAAGGGGCAGGGGAGGTGGTAGTGGGAGGGAGTTGTTAAATGGGGACAGAGTTTCAGTTTTCCAAGACAAGAAAGTTCTAGAGATTGGTTGTACAACAATGTGAATATACCTAACACTGCTGAACTGTATACTTATAAATGGTTCAGGTGGTAAATTTTTTTGTAATATGTACCTTACCACAATTAAAAAGAGAACTTTCAAAGGTATTTCAAAAGGTTAGCTAAATAAAAGTGTTTCCTTTACATTAAAAAAAAAAAAAGTTGCAAAGAAATGAAAAACAAAAACAAAAAAATGGCCTTCACCAAAACAGACCGTTGACCAGATTAAGGATTTCTGGCTTTGACCTTCAGGATTTGGACCGTGAGACAAACTTAATAGAGGATATAACTAAGTCATTTACTCCATATGTCCAAAACTGAACTTGGCATCTTTTTTCTTTTTTTAATAAATTTATTTATTTATGGCTGCGTTGGGTCTTCGTTACTGCATGCAGGCTTTCTCTAGTTGTGGCAGGCAGGGGCTACTCTTCTTTGTGGTGCACGGACTTCTCATTGCCGTGGCTTCTCTTGTTGCGGAGCACGGGTTCTAGGCACGTGGGCTTCAGTAGTTGTGGCTTGCGGGCTCTAGAGCGCAGGCTCAGTAGTTGTGGCACACGGGTTTAGTTGCTCTGCGATATGTGGGATCCTCCCGGACCAGGACTCGAACCCGTGTCCCCTGCATTGGCAGGCAGATTCTTAACCACTGCGCCACCAGGGAAGTCCCTGAACTTAGCATCTTTTCCTCACAAATTTGTTCTTGCTTCCTCTGTCCCATTTTAGACATATGAATGTCAACTCACACTTCTTTTTGTCATTTACCCTCCAAATACTACTGATGGCCAAATCCTGCTAATTATATATTCTTCACCTTTCTCTTATCTGCCTTCTCTACATCACTGATACAATTTATTCATTTAAGGAATACTTTGTTAGCAATATATGTGCTAAACTGTGTTCTAGTTGATTGAGATGTATCAATAAATAATAAAAAAAAGATCCCTGCCTTCATGAAGCTTGTGGTGAAGACAGATAATACAGACTAGATCTAAGAGTTAAGTGAATTGTATAGTATTTTAGAAGGTGTTAATGCCATGAAAAAAGAAAAAGTAGGATAGGATTGGGGTTTGGGACTGTGCAGGTGTGGAAAGAGTTGTGATTTTAAAATGGTGGTCTGTGTAGACCTCACTGAGAAGATGAAATCTGAGCATAAACCTTAAGGAGGTAAAGGAATGAGCCACGAGAATATCTGGGGAAAATCTTTCCAGATAGAGGGAAGAAGCCAGTGCAAAGGCTGTAAGATGAGAACATGCTTGGTGAGTTCAGGGACCACCAAGGAAGCCAGTACACCTGGAGTACAAGAGAGCAAGGGGAAGAGCCATGAGATTATAGAGCTAACAGTGGTCAGTTCGTGTAGGGCCTTTGTTGGGCATTGGGTGGAGGGATGCATTGAGCAGAGGAGAGACACCTGATTTATATTTTAAAAGAGTCACTTTGATTGCTGGGCTGAGAGTGGATTGTGTGAGCAAGGGTTGAAGCAGAGAGACCAGTTAGGAGGTCGTTGGAATATTTTAATCAAGCAAAGAAGGTAGCTTGGACGGAGTGGTTAGTGGTAAGTGGAGGTGGTGAGATGAGGTTGGATTCTGGATGTTTAGAAGACAGAGACAACAGGAGTTCCTAATAGATTAGATATTGGGCATAACAGAAAGAGTCAAGATAAATCTAAGGGGTTTTTTTTTTGGTGGTTGTTGTTGTTCTGAGTAACTGTTTCCCATCAACTGAGATGGAAATGCTGTGGGTAGAAGAGGTTTAGAAGCGAACAATAGACCCTGAATTGTTGGACTTGTTAACTTTGAGATGTCTATTTGAAATCCAAGTGAAGGTATTGAATCGATAGTCAGATATGTGAGTTCAGAATTCAGAGGAAATAAATTTGAGAGTCGGATGCAAATATATGGTATTTAAAACCAAAGACTACATGAAAGCCCTGAAAGAATGAGTAGATAGGGAAAAGGGACAAGAACTGAGCACAGTGCTCTTCAATACTAAGAAGTCTAGGTTTGGGTGAGATGGGGTAAGAAAGGGAATTGACAAAGGAGACTGAGAAGAAGCAACCAGTGAGGTAATGGGGAAGTCAAGTGTGGTGTCCTGGAAAACAAGTGAAGGAAGTGTATCAAGGAGAGGAGAGTGATTCATCATCCCCTTAGTTAAGGTTTCCTTAGTCATTTGCTAAGTTATACAAGATCCTCTGTGTATATATGCTGCTCAGTAACCATATTTCCAGCCCTGTCCCCAGCCCTTTCCATATACCTTATCCTTTTCCTACTATCTCTGTTATCAAAGTGCTCTTTAAAACAAATGAACAAAAATACGAAGACACAAAAACACAAAGAAAATGTTAGTCTGCAACTAAAAATTTTCAGGTACTCCCAGTTGTCTTTGAAATCCATACTCCTTTTCTTGATACGGATTTTTATGATCTATCATCTCTATTTCTCTAGTCTCACCTCTGTTCCCTTTCTATCTTCTGCTTCAGCCTTACTGAATTATTTACTGACTCATACTATCTCATGCCTCTTCTCTTTCTGGAATACACTGTGTTTTCTTTCCTCCATCCCCAAATTCACTTATGGAAAATCTGTATATCTTTCAAATCTTAACTCTGGCATCACCTTTGGTGAAGGCTTTTCTGTAGAACTTACCTCCAAGCAGAATTGACCCTTTCTTTCCTTGCCCCCACTATAGCAACTACATACTTTTCTCAAATATCTTTAGATTATTGGATATATATAAACATATTTGGTTATCTTTCTTCCTCATAAGCTTTTTTTTTTTTCAAAGATTTTTTTGATGTGGACCATTTTTAAAGTCTTTATTGAATTTGTTACAATATTGCTTCAGTTTTCTGTTTTGGTTTTTTGGTCGTGAGGCATGTGGGATCTTAGCTCCCTGACCAGGGATCGAACCTGCACCCCCTGCAATGGAAGGCAAAGTCTTAACCACGAGACCACCAGAGAAGTCCCCTTATAAGCTTCTTGAGGGCAAATATTATTTCTGATTCGTCTCTATATCCCTAGATTCTTTCATAATGTGTGATACATAGTGGTACCAAACAATTGCTTGTTAAAAGGTAACGTTTTTGCTTTAAACAATCTTTGAAGGAATTAAATAAATGAAGAAAAAAGTCTTTTATGTTTACTTTAACATTAAACAATAATATTTAAATTAAATTCATTTTATAAATTTATTAAAGTTTAATTTATAAAAAGATTTAATATAATAAAATAATTTATAAATCATTCAATATTAGTAAATATTAAGTATTGAAACGAAATATTAATAATAAATGCTACATATTTACCTTTTCTGGTATTCTTTGTTACTTTATGTAGATCCAGGTTTTCATCTGGCCTCATTTAACTTTATCCTGATGAATATTCTTTAACATTTCTTTTTTTTTTAATTTAATTTTATTTATTTTTTTATACAGCAGGTTCTTGTTTTTTTACATTGTTTTCAATGTTATTTTATTAATTTTTTTATAGAGCAGGTTCTTATTAGTTATATATTTTGTACATATTAGTGTATATATGTCAATCCCAATCTCCCAATTCATCCCACCCACCCCCCCCAACGTTCCCCCCTTGGTGTCCATACGTTTGTTCTTTACATCTGTGTCTCTATTTCTGCCTTGAAAATGGGTTCATATGTACCATTTTCCTAGATTCCACATATATGTGTTAATACATGATATTGGTTTTTCTCTTTCTGACTTACTTCACTCTGTATGATGGTCTCTAGGTCCATCCACATCTCTACAAATGACCCAATTTTGTTCCTTTTTGTGGCTGAGTAATACTCCATTGTATATATGTACCACATCTTCTTTATCCATTTGTCTGTTGATGTGCATTTAGGGTGCTTCCATGAACTGGCTATTGTAAATAGTGCTGCAATGAACATTGGGGTGCATGTGTCTTTTTGAATTACAGTTTTCTCAGGGTATATGCCCAGTAGTGTGATTGCTGGATCATATGGTAATTCTATTTTTAGTTTTTTAAGGACCCTCCATACTGTTCTCCATAGTGGCTGTATCAATTTACCTTTCCACCAACAGTGCAAGAAGGTTCCCCTTTCTCCACACCCTCTCCAGCATTTGTTGTTTGTAGATTTTCTGATGATGCCCATTCTAACTGGTATGAGGTGATACCTCATTGTCATTTTCATTTGCATTTCTCTAATAATTAGTGATGTTGAGCAGCTTTTCATGTGTCTCTTGGCCATCTGTATGTCTTCTTTGGAGAGGTGTCTATTTAGGTCTTCTGTCCATTTTCTGATTGGGTTGTTTGTTTTCTTAATATTGAGCTGTATGAGCTGTTTATATATTTTGCAGATTAATCCTTTGTTCCTTGATTCGTTTGCAAATATTTCCTCCCATTCTGAGGGTTGCCTTTTCATCTTGTTTATGGTTTCCTTTGCTATGAAAAAGCTTTTAAGTTTCATTAGGTCCCATTTGTTTATTTTTGTTTTTATTTCCATTACTCTAGGAGGTGGATCAAAAAAGATCTTACTGAGATTTATGTCAAAGAGTGTTCTTCCTGTGTTTTCCTCTAAGAACTTTATGGTGTCTGGTCTTACATTTAGGTCTCTAATCCATTTTGAGTTTATTTTTGTGTATGGTGTTAGGGAGTGTTCTAATTTCATTCTTTTACATGTAGCTGTCCAGTTTTCCCAGCACCACTTATTGAAGAGGTTTTTTCTCCATTGTATATCCTTGCCTCCTTTGTCATAGATTAGTTGACCACAGGTGCGTGGGTTTATCTCTGGGCTTTCTATCCTGTTCCATTGATCTATATTTCTGTTTTTGTGCCAGTACCATATTGTCTTGATTACTGTAGCTTTGTAGTACAGTCTGAAGTCAGGGAGCCTGATTCCTACAGCTCTGTTTTTTTCCCTCAAGATTGCTTTGGCTATTTGGGGTCTTTTGCGTCTCCTACAAATTTTAAGATCTTTTGTTCTGGTTCTGTAAAAAATGCCATTGGTAATTTGATAGGGATTGCATTGAATCTGTAGATTGCTTTGGGAAGTACAGCCATTTTCAGAATATTGATTCTTCCAATCCAAGAACATGGTATATCTCTCCATCTGTTTATGTGATCTTTGATTTCTTTCATCAGTGTTTTATAGTTTTCTGAGTACAGGTCTTTTACCTCCTTAGGTAGGTTTATTCCTAGGTATTTTATTCTTTTTGTTGTAATGGTGAATGGGATTGTTTCCTTAATTTTTCTTTCTGATATTTGGTTGTTAGTGTATAGGAATGCAAGAGATTTCTGGGCATTAATTTTGTATCCTGCCAAATTTATCCTGCACTTTACCAAATTCATTGATTGGCTCTAGTAGTTTCCTGGTGGCATCTTTAAGATTCTCTATGTATAGTATCATGTCATCTGCAAACAGTGACAATTTTACTTCTTCTTTTCCAATTTGTATTCCTTTTATTTCTTTTTCTTCCCTGATTGTCGTTGCTGGGATTTACAAAACTATGTTGAATAAGAGTGGCGAGAGTGGACATCCTTGTCTTGTTCCTGATCTTAGAGGAAATGCTTTCAGTTTTTCACCATGGAGAATGATGTTTGCTGTGGGTTTGTCATATATGGTTATTATGTTGAGGTAGGTTCCCTCTATGCCCACTTTCTGGAGAGTTTTTATCATAAATGGGTGTTGAATTTTGTCAAAAGCTTTTTCTGCATCTATTGAGATGATCACATGGTTTTTATTCTTCAATTTGCTGATATGGTGTATCACATTGATTGATTTGCATATATTGAAGAATCCTTGCATCCCTGGGATAAATCCCACTTGATCATGGTGTATGATCCTTTTAATGTGTTGTTGGATTCTGTTTGCTAGTATTTTGTTGAGGATTTTTGCATCTATATTCATCAGTGATATTGGTCTGTAATTTTCTGTTTTTGTAGTATCTCTGCCTGGTTGTGGTATCAGGGTGATGGTGGCCTCGTAGAACGAATTTGGGAATGTTCCTTCCTCTGCAAGTTTTTGAAAGAGTTTCAGAAGGATGGGTGTTAGCTCTTCTCTAAATGTTTGACAGGGGCTTCCCTGGTGGCACAGTGTGTAAGAATCTGCCTGCCAGCACGGGGGATACAGGTTTGAGCCCTGGCCCAGGGAGAACCCACATGCTGTCAAGCAACTAAGTGAATGCACCACAGCTACAGAGCCTGCGCTCTAGAGCCCACAAGCCACAACTAGTGTACCCGCAAGCCACAACTGCTGAAGGCCACGCACGTAGAGTCCATGTTCCCTAACAATAGAAGCCACCGCAATGAGGAGCACGCATACTGCAATGAAGAGTAGCCCCCGTTTTGCACCTAGAGAAAGCCCACATGCAGCAGCGAAGACCCAAAGCAGCCAAAAATAAAGTAAATAAAATAAATAAATTTATAAAATAAATAAATAAATAAATGTTTGATAGAATTCACCTGTGAAGCCATCTGGTCCTGGACTTTGTTGGAAGATTTTTAATCACAGTTTCAATTTCATTACTTGTGATGGGTCTGTTCATATTTTCTATTTCTTCCTGGTTCAGTCTTGGGAGGTTATACCTTTCTAAGAATTTGTCCATTTCTTCCAGGTTGTCCATTTTATTGACGTAGAGTTGCTTGTAGTAGTCTCTTAGGATGCTTTGTATTTATGTGGTGTCTGTTGTAACTTCTCATTTCTAATTTTATTGATTTGAGTCCTCTCCCTCATTTTCTTGATGAGTCTGGCTAATGGTTTATCAATTTTGTTTATCTTCTTAATGAACCAGCTTTTAGTTTTATTGATCTTTGCTCTTGTTTTCTTTGTTTCCCTTTCAGTTATTTCTGCTCTGATCTTTATGATTTCTTTCCTTCTAGTAAGTTTGGGTTTTGTTTGTTCTTCTTTCTCTACTTCCTTTAGGTGTAAGGTTAAATTGTTTATTTGAGATTTTTCTTGTTTCTTGAGGTACCACTATATTCCTGTAAAATTCTCTCTTAGGCCTGCTTTTGCTGTATCTCATAGGTTTTGGATCGTCGTGTTTTCATTGTCATTTGTCTCTAAGTATTTTTTGATTTCCTCTTTGATTTCTTCAGTGAACTGTTGGTTATTTAGTAACATATTATCCTCCATGTGTTTGTGTTTTTTACCTTTTTTCCCCTAGTAATTGATTTCTAATCTCATAGTTCTGTGGTTGGAAAAGATGCTTGATAGGATTTCAATTTTCTTAAATTTACCGAGGCTTGATTTGTGACCCAAGATGTGATCTATCATGGAGAATGTTCCGTGTGCACTTGAGAAGAAAGTGTAATCTGCTGTTTTCAGATTGAATGTCCTATAAATATCAATTAAATCTATCTGGCCTATTGTGTCATTTAAAGCATGTGTTTCCTTATTAATTTTCTGTCTGGATGATCTGTCCATTGGTGTAAGTGAGGTGTTAAAGTCCCCCACTATTATTGTGTCAGTGTCGATTTCCTCTTTTATAGCTGCTAGCATTTGCCTTATATACTGAGGTGCTCCTATGTTGGGTGTATATATATTTATAATTGTTATATCTTCTTCTTGGATTGATCCCTTGTTCATTATGTAGTGTCCTTCCTTGTCTCTTGTAACATTATTTATTTTAAAGTCTATTTTATCTGATATGAGTATTGCTACTCCAGCTTTCTTTTGATTTCCCTTTCCATGGAATATCTTTTTCCATCCCCTCACTTTCAGTCTGTATGTGTCCCTAGGTCTGAAGTGGGTCTCTTGTAAACAGCATGTATACGGGTCTTGTTTTTGTTTGATTGCACATTCAGCAAGCCTGTGTCTTTTGGTTGCAGCATTCAATCCATTCACATTTAAGGTACTTATCGATATGTATGCTCCTAATACCATTTTCTTAATTGTTATGTGTTCGTTTTTGTAGGCCCTTTTCTTCTCTTGTGTTTCCCACTTAGAGAAGGTCCTGTAGCATTTGTTGTAGAGCTGGTTTGGTGGTGCTGAATTCTCTTAGCTTTTGCTAGTTTGTAAAGCTTTTGATTTCTCCATTAAGGTTGAATGAGATCCTTGCCAGGTAGAACAATCTTGGTTGTAGGTTCTTCCCTTTCATCCCTTGTTGCTTTTAATAATTTTTCTTTGTTTTTATGTTTTGTCATTTGGATTACTATGTGTCTTAGTGTGTTTCTCCTTGAGTTTATCCTGCCTGGGACTCTCTGTGCTTCCTGGACTTGGGTGGCTATTTCCTTTCCCATGGTAGGGAAGTTTTCGACTATAATCTCTTCAAAAATTTTTTCTGGTCCTTCTCTCTCTCTTCTCCTTCTGGGACCCTTATAATGTGAATGTTGTTGCATTTAATGTTATCCCAGGGGTCTCTTAGGCTGTCTTCATTTCTTCTCATTCTTTTTTCTGTATTCTCTTCCACAGCAGTGAACTCCACCATTGTGTCTTCCAGGTTACTTATCCGTTCTTCTGCCTTAGTTATTCTGCTATTTATTCCTTCTAGTGTATTTTTCATTTCCATTATTGTATTGTTCATGTCTGTTTTTTGGTTCTTTAATTCTTCTAGGTCTTTGGTAAACATTTCTTGCATCCTCTTTGATTTTGCCTCCATTCTTTTTCCAAGGTCATGGATCATCTTCACTATCATTATTCTTTTTTTTTTTTTTTTAAATGAATTTATTTATTTATTTTTGGCTGCATTGGGTCTTCATTGTTGCATGTGGGCTTCTCATTGTGGTGGCCTCTCTTGTTGCAGAGCACAGGCTCTAGGCACGCGGGCTTCAGTAGCTGTGGCACACGGGCTCAGTAGTTGTGGCTCGCGGGCTCTAGATCACAGGCTCAGTAGTTGCGGTGCACGGGCTTAGTTGCTCTGCGGCATGTGGGATCTTCCCGGACCGGGGCTCGGACCCATGTCCCCTGCATTGGCAGGCAGATTCTCAACCACTGCGCCACCAGGGAAGCCCACTATCATTATTCTGAATTCTTTTTCTGGAAGGTTGTCTGTCTCCACTTCATTTAGTTGTTTTTCTGGGGTTTTTATCTTGTTCCTTTATCTGGTACATAGTCCTCCGCCTTTTCATTTTGTCTGTCTTTCTGTGAATGTGGTTTTTGTTCCTCAGGCTGCAGAATTGTAGTTTTTCTTGCTTCTGCTGTCTGCCCTCTGGTAGAAGAGGCTATCTAAGATGCTTGTCTCTCTCATTATTTTTATGTTTCCCTTTATATCCACGCTATAAATAATTTTAGGTCTTTTGCAGTATTTATCTATTTCTGTATCTTTGTCATTCACATAGCTGTTTTATTTACTAATTTTTCTCATTTATGGGTCTCATTCTCTTGCTTCCTTGCATGTCTGATAGTTTTTATTAGATGCTGGACACTGTGAATGTTATCTTGTCAAATGCAGAATTTTATTTTATTTCTATTAAGAGTGTGTTAGACTTAGTTATAGCCAGTTGTTTGAGTTAATTTTGGATCAGTTCTTTTGACCTGGGTTGGAGTGTGTCTAGAGTTGTCTTTCCTCTAGGGCAGTGGTTCTCAAAATATGGTATGTGAACCAACAGCATCAGTAGCATGTGGGAAATTGTTAGAAATGTGGATTCTAGAACTTTGCTCCAGAATCACTAAATCAAAAACTGTGGGGGTGATGCTTAGCAGTCTGTGTTGTAACTAACCCTCCTAGTTTTCTGATGCATTCTAACTTTTAAGGAGTACTACCCTAGAGCCAGGGACCCTTCTGGAGTCTCTGTGCAATGCTCTAGGTATTTATCAAGACCTGTACTTTAGCTGGTCAAAATATTTCACAGCCTTGTATGAATTCTGGATGTCATTTAAATTACCACTCATTGAACTTTGCTTGTCTTTGTGGCATTTATTCTGTGCATGTACAGCTTAGTTTTCACCCAGAGTCTCAATAAGACCCCTATACAGAGTTCTCAAGCTTTTCTCTGCATAGCTGCCTCCTCTTTAGTACTCTGTCCTGCAGATTCCATCCCCTTCCTCCTCTTTAAATTCTGAACTCTGTTCACCCCAACTCAGCAAGACGTCTATACTCTGTTTGGGTTACCACTCGCTGTGCTGCATTCCAGAAAATGCTTCCAGACAGACATCCTGGGTAATTTGGGAGCTTACCTTGGTCATTTCCCTTAGCTTAGGGATCCAGTCCTATACTGACTTTTGTCCAAGGTGTAACAGTAATTCTTTTGTATATTTTATCCAGGTTTCTCATTGCTTATAATAGGAGGACAACTCTGGTCCCAGTTACTGCTATGGCTGGAAGCGAGATACTTATTTTTTATGGTCATGATGTCATACGAGAGCTAATTATGAGAAAAATGAACATTGTATTAATTTCTTCATATTATTTCTAGCACTACGAGAGTGCTGTATGTACTACATAATAGACACTGTGCCAGGACAGGAATATTCAAACCTAAATAAGATAGGGCCTTTGCCTTCAAAGATCTCATAACTTATGAGGGTGGACTGACATACAAACAACTCATCATAACTCAGTCTATGGTGAAGGCTATAATAGAGGCAGCATGAAATTATATAAAAACCATGGACTTTGAAATCAGACAGGCTTCATTTGAATCTCATATCCATGACATTATTGTGCTGTGTAACCTCTCATAGCCTTAGTTTCCCATTCTGCAGAATGGAGAGAATAGTACTTTGTAGGACTGTTAAGATTAAAATGAAATTCTTTTATAGAGCATGTAGTAGAGGCTCATGAAGTGGTAGTTTCTTTCTTCTTAGAATAAATGTAGGATGCAGGAACAGAAATTATTACCGTAGAATTCTCGAGGGAGGAAATGACATTTAAATTGTGCCTTGAAGGTCAAGTAGGATTTTGATATATGTTAGATGTGTTCTAAGGACATTCTACTTTTATGGAACCAAATGAGCAAGGGCTCAAAGGAGTAAAAGGCAGGGAAGCTTGCAAATATACTTATGAAAGTTAGGGTAGTCCAGAGCCTTAAGAAAAGCAGTTTGGATCTTAAAAAGAAAAAAAAAATTCCTAGTAGTAGGAAAGTAAAAATGAATCAAAAAGGACAAATAGAAAATCTAACCCGTAGTACAAGTATACTTCCTTAGTCCATTCTAATAAATTTGGGCATGACTAATAAATTTGGGCAGGCCTAATAAATTTGGGCAGGCCTGTGGAAAATTCCTGTGGGCTGATATTTTCCTAACCACTTTTCAAAACTACTTTAAGTTGATATTCTAAGCTGATCATTTCATTAATATTAAACTCCAGAGCATGTCCCCAAGTTTCCAAAATTGTTTTTCTCTGTTATCTGTTTTCTTGGGTTACTTCCATTTTTCTTCTTTCTCATCCTGCAAACATTGATTGTCTAGGTTTTCTAAGTGATTGGTAATATGAAAGTACTAAAAAGATCTTTCTAAGACTCTGGTATGTCTTTCTGTGTTCACGTTTGGTAAGAATACTAAAGGGCTTAGAAAACTATATAAATAATTTACATTTCTCTTGGTGAGGGATTATAAACATAAACTTAAGTTTAAAGAGGATTTTAAACTTTATTTCACTGAGGTTAAGATTTGTCCTAATGAGGTTTTTGTTTGTTTGTTGTAAATTATTATTTTTTATACTGTCTATTAAGAATCAGATGGCTTCCTGGATTGAGTTTGCTTCACTTCTCCTGTGGGTAACTTTTATCTGACCTTTAGATATTTATTCTAATATAGTTTGGTTTGGTTTTTGAAGCTCTGGAATGTTTTTGAAAAAATAAGGCTTGGGACTTCCTGGCTGTCCAGTGGTTAAGACTCCTCACTTCCACTGCAGGGGGCATGGGTTTGATGCCTGGTTGGGAAACTAAGATCCCACATGCTGTGCAGAGCAGCCAAAAAACCCCCAAAAAACCAAAAAGGCTCATGGAGAAGAGCTGTCATCCCTGAAAATGAAAAGATCAGAAATAGGAAAAACAAAAATCAGATATCACCCTTGAAATCTTGATTTCCGCAAGTCCTTTGCCTCCATCTCTGATACCAGTTTGGAAGTCTGTCCCTCTCCTTCTCTGTGATGTTTTCACCAGAAATCCTCTTGTGTTTATACTAGGATTATGTTGAGTTCCTAACTTAAGTGGGGAGAATTTACATATTTATAACAGTGAATTTTCTCACTCATGAAAATGTTTTTTTCTCTGTTTATTTAGGCCTTCCTCAGTAATATTATAGAGTTTTATCCCCAAAGAGCTTACACATCTTTTATTAGATTTATTCTAATAAAAGTTTTTAACAGTATTTTAAAAATGGGAGTTATGGACAGTCAAATTGGTAATTGCCTCATAAAATTGATTTTAAATATAGATTTTGAGTCTAGCAAACTTGCTTTACTTGCTTATTAAAATGACTTGTAGATTTTCTTGGATTTCCCGGGGGGAGAATCATATCCTACGCAATGGCAATTCTTTCCTTTTCAAATCTCATACTTCTTTATTCTTGAATAGAAATGGTGATAGTGGGACCTTGTTTTGTTCCAGATTTAAAGAGACTTCTTCTAATGTATCATTTTTCATGTTAGAAAGTTTCTTTTTGTTGCTGAATGGTGGACAATTTTTAAAGTAGTGAATCAGTATAGAATTTTACAAATGTTTTTTCTGTGTCTACTGAGATAAATCATATGGATTTTCTCTTTTATTTTATTAATGTAGTAAAATGTTAATGGATTTTCTAGTGTTAAACCATTCTTATATCCCCAAAGTTTATTTGGTTATATAAAAATAATATATTCCTAGGTTTCTTTCTTTAATATTTTGTTAAGGACTACCATGGGATTTTTCTTTCTAGTATTATACCTACCTTCTAGATCATAGGGTAAGCTTGGTAGCTTTTCCTCATTTTCTAATATCTGTAAAAATTTATATAACATAGGATTTATTTCTTCCCTGAAGATGTGGTAAACTTATTTTATACCCTCTGTACCTAGTGTGGAGTTTTTAGGTGGGAGATTTTTTGTTTTGTCTTAAATTTTTTTTTAAATGGAGTATAACACACATATGGAAAAGTGTACAAATCATAAACGTGTAGCTCAATGAATTTTCACAAACTGAACAAATCCGTGTAACCAGAATCCAGATTAAGAAATTAAAAATTACCAGCACTCCAGAAGTCTTCATTGTGTGCCCTTTCAGCCACTGCTCCTCCCTAGTGGTAACCACTACTCCAATTTATTAAAAAAGAAGTCCCATTATTTAGAATAATTATTTTAAAGATGTAGTTTATGGAAAGAAACTTAGATCAATATAATGTAATTTTTTTCTACTTTTTAAAATTTATTTATTTTTTATATTGGAGTATAGCCGATTAACAATGCTGTGACAGTTTCAGGTGCACAGCAAAGTGACTCAGCCATACATATACATGTATCCATTCTTCCCCAGACTCCCCTCCCATCCAGGCTGCCACGTAACATTGAGCAGAGTTCCCTGTGCTATGCAGTAGGTCCTTGTTAGTTATCCTTTTTAAATACAGCAAGGTGTACATGTCAATCCTAAAGTCCCTAACTATCCCTTCCCTCCATTCTACCCACCCCCCCACCCCCACCCCACCCCCCCCCCCCCGCCAGTAACCATAAGTTCATTCTCTAAGTCTGTGAGTCCGTCTCTGTTTTGTAAATATGTTCATTTGTTAGTGTCTTTTGAAGCAAACTTTTAAAACTTTTTTTTTTTTTTTTTTTTTTTGCGGTACGCAGGCCTCTCACTGTTGTAGCCTCTCCCGTTGCGGAGCACAGGCTCCGGACGCGCAGGCTCAGCGGCTATGGCTCACGGGCCTACCCGCTCCGCGGCATGTGGGATCTTCCCAGACCGGGGCACGAACCCGTGTCCCCTGCATCGGCAGGCGGACTCTCAACCACTGCACCACCAGGGAAGCCCCTAAAACTTTTAATGAATTCTAATTTATCTATTTTTTTTTCGTTGTTTGTGTTTTGGGTATCATATTTAAGAATCCATTACCAAATCTGCAAAGATTTACTCTGTGTTTATAGTTGTAGTTTTTACATTTAGGTCTTTCATCCATTTTGAGACAGTTTTTGTACATGGTGTCGGGTAAGGGTCCAATTTCATTCTTTTGCATGTGGATATCCAATCTCAGAACTATTTGTTAAAAACACTATTTCTTCCTCATTGAATGGTCTTGGCACTCATGTTGACCATAGATCTATGGGTTTATTTCTAGATTCTTTTTTCCTTTGTTCTATATGGCTCTCCTTATATCAGTATCACACAGTCTTGATTACTATAACTTTTTAGTATATATTGAAATCGAGAAGCAAGTCCTCTTCCTTTGTTCTTTCTCGAGATTATTTTGGCTATTCTGAGTCGTTTGCATTTTTGTATGATTTTTAGGATTAGCTTGTCCATTTCTGTTTTTTAAAAAAAACAACTGGAATTTTGATAAAGATTATATTGAATCTTAGGGGAGTATTGGTGTCTTAACAATATCAAGTATTCAAGTCCATGAACATCTTTCCTTTTTTTTTTAATATCTTTAAATTCTTTCAGTAATGGCTCTTGCCACTTCATTCGACATTGTGCTGGAGGTTCTAGCCAGGGCAATTAGGCAAGAAAAAGAAAAGACAACCATATGGGAAAGGAAGAACTAGAATTATCTCTATTTGCAGATAGCGTGATCTTATAAATATAACCCCCCATAAAGAATTCCCCCAAATGAAAAATAAAACCTATTTGAGATAACAGATGAATTCTCCAAGGTTACATGATACAAGATCAATGTACCCAAATCAGCTGTGTTTCTATATACTAGCCATGAAATGTGAAAATGAAATTAAGAAAAGAATTCTATTTATAATAGAAAGAAAAAGAATAAAATACTTAGGAATAAACTTCACCATGGACGTGTAATACAGTCAGCCCTTCCTATCCATGGATTTTGCATCTGTGGATTCAACTAACTATGAATCAAAATTTCTGTCCACAGATTTTTGGTATTGGGGCGGGGTGGGCGCTCCCTCCTGGAGCCAGTCTCCCACCAATACTGAGGGACAGGGACAGCTGTATTTTTGTCCTCTGATTTTCTTGTTTTACATCTTGCAGTTGGGGGATTTCCCTGTATTGATTTGAAACTCATCTGTGTTTTTAAACCAAAAACCTTTGTGTATCTTATTTAATATTTCTATATATTTTGATTGAAGCGAGAGTAACTGTATATCTTTGCGAGTGGTTGGAGAGTTCTAGGTTGGATTATTCCCTCATATTGCTGGAATTTCATCAGTAGATTTTCTAGGTGTAAGTAGTTTTCAGTAGCTGCAACCCAATTTTAAGAGAAAGGTAGTAAGTACTTTTCCAGCATAAATTAAATGGAGCAGATTAATAACAAAGTGCTGATAAATATGACTACATGAAAAACTTAAACATCTCTACATTAGAAAAACTTTAAAGGCCGACAACAAAGAGGTAGAAATATTTGTAACATGTATGTTAATAAAGGGCAAATCTCTCTCTATGTAAAGTGTTCTTAAAAATCAATGATAGAAAAAAGTGCTAACCCCAAAAGAAAATGGCCAAATAATATTTTTTAAAAAAGAATTCACAGAAGAAATACAACTGGTAATAGAAAAAAAATATTTAGCTTCATTGATAAAATAAATGCAAATTAGAATAGTGACATGTTATTTTTTGCCTTGCATATTTTCAAAAAATATGATACCTTTTGTGGGCAAGTATGGAATGGAAAGCCTCATAACTCAGTAGCAGAAATGTAAGTTGGCGTTGCCTTGTCAAAGACATTTGACAACGCTTATAAAATTTGATATAATTTATCTGTATAATTTAAACCAGTAGTTTTACTGCTTGGAATTTATTCTAAGAAAATAATCATTATTTTGAATACAGATTAAGTGCAGTGATGTTCATCCCAACATCAACTTTAATGGCATAAATTTGGAATCAACAACAGAGAGATGGTTAATTACATACAGTAGAATATTTTACAGTTATTAAAATTAATATTTTAAAATGTGGGGAAATTGCTCTTCAAGTAATATTAATGTTAAATGAAAAATAGCAATATACAGAGCTATGTGAAAAAGTATAACAGTTCCATAAAAAACAACAATCACCCCCACAACAACCATTAAACATGTATACCCATATACATATATAAAAATAAACACCTCTTTATACTGGAAATAAATACCCCATCTCACTGATAGCAGTTATCTTTGGGTAATATTTTCTCCTTTAGATAGTTCTGAATTTTCCAGATCTTCAAGAATAGATATATATTGCTTTTTAATTAGGAAAAAAGTACAGTGATTACGAATAAGATGTGTTCACACAGATTAAACAGGTTATGATGGCATGGTGAGAATTTGTTCATATGGCCCTGGGATTTTCTTCCTTCGGTTTATGAGTTAAAGTGCTGATAGTTGTGAACTAGTTTGCTAAGTGATAGGAAGCAGCTTTGAAACTTGAAGTATTCTAAATCTTAAGGGTTTACAATGAAGAAAATACTTGGGCAAATAGTGTCAATAAGCCTGATATATATTGCTAACTTGTCACCAGTTCGGTTAACATCTGTGTGATGATAAATTTGTTATTCCTTAACTTTGTTATTCCTACCCCATTTATTACAGTCTCCCATCCCACCCTTCGCCAAGCCCATACAAGTAGTTCTGTGCTGCAGTAATAAGCACTAGGACCATTTGACTATTTCTCTCTCACTCTAACCTCCTTCCAGAACCTAAATGTTATATTTTATTTATTGTTGTGAATATGTTAATGGGATTTCCCTGAATAAGGAGAGGCATCTTCCTGGTTTTAGAGTCATGGTCTCTTTAATTATAATGGAGTTTTCATATTACATCTAGAGTGGAAATCTTAGTTAATTCAACCTTATTTTGCATCTCCTATGTATCATTGTACTGGTATTAGAGGTATAGCAAAGAATGGACTGTGATTTTTGCCATTCTGTAGTTCCCAGTGGAGACTTCATAGTATAGGCAGGAGAGAATGGTATAGTAATTGAAAGAATGAGCTACTTTATGGGTTTAAATGCCTGCTTTATAATTTATCAGCTTGTTATTTAACCTCTCAGCATCCTCATCTCTAAAGCAGAAATAACACTGCTTCCTTCCATCACTCTCTATTTGCTTATATCTTTCCCTTTTCTTCATTGAACTTGTCACTTCCAAGGCATTATGGTTTTGTTCATTTATTTACAATAATGTAAAATCCTGGTTCACTCATGTATTTCCAGTGTCTAGCATAGGATCTACTACGTAATAGCTCTCAGTAAATTGTTGTTCCTTCTCCTGGGAGCATTATTTCTACATGTTTGCACATAGCTTATCCTCATGCTTTAGTTAGTCCCCTGCCCAAGTATCACCTCTGTGGAGGGGCCTTGCTAGACAACCTCATCTATAAAATAGCATCCTCCATTATTCTCTATTTATCTTGCCTTATTTTTCTCCATTAACACTTAACACTACTGATGTTATATATCTGTCTGTTTTCTTGCTTATTGTCTATATTTTCCACTAGAATATAAGATCTCTGAGTGCTAGGACTTTTTTTGTTTACTCCTTGATCCTCAGTTTCTCGCCAGGCACATTAGGCTCTCAAATATTTTGTTGAAGGAATAAGTGAATAAAAGTGCTGAATATATGGATGAATAGGTAAAGGGGTATTGCTTACTCTATAGGGTTGCTATCAGTGAAATGAAAAAATTCACGTGTTGTACTTCCATAATGACTGATACAAGTAGATGTTTAATAAATGCTAGCCATAATGTAATGCTGCTCGGAATTTCTAATTCTTACAACAAATTTGCAAAAGTAGTATTTTTTTATTTTTATTTTTACTATTTTATAGAGAAGGCAATTGAGGCTCAAGATTTGTTCAAGGTATAGTAATTGCTGGCTAGTAAGGGCCAAACTTTAATCTATGATTCAACTTCAATCTGCCTTTTTCTTCAGCTATGGCTCTTTTCACTGCTGTGTTACTCTCAAAAAAATTTAAAGGAGGCTCTTGGGGAAGGTAACATTTGAACTGGCTTTGAAAGATGAATGGGAATTTGCTTGGCATAACAGTGAGGGGAAGGGTGTTCTAAGCAGAGGGAACACCATGAGCAACGACAGAAACCATGGTTATGCAGGTACACCTATGGGAACTAGCTCTGTACTCTGAAGAGCAGCAGCAGAATTTTTATAATTGGGGTGGAATGGACACTGTGGCTCAGCCTTGTCAGTAGATTTTACAAGTTTAATGGGTATGTCTCTGGCACACATGCAATAGACCTGAGCTGTCCAAAATGGTAGCCAGTGGACACCTGTGGCCATTTAAATATAAATTAATTAAGATTAAAGTAAAAAATTAGTTCTCCAGATGCACTTGCTGCATTACAGGTGCTCAATAGCCACAGGTGGCCAGTGACTACTATATTGGATAGTGCAGATATGGAACATACCTATTGCAGAAAGTTCTGTTGCACAGTTAACACGTGATTGGATAGAGGACTTGAGCCAGAACCTTTACGTGGAAGAAGAAAGCAGTGAATTAAAAAGAGCCTAGTTTCCCAAACTACAAATGTTTTTAAAAACAGAGTGGGGAGCAGTTATTGGAAATTCTACACTAATCAAGCTTAAAAAGGTCAGTTAGACTTTTGTTTTTCTCTGTAGATGAAAACTTCAATTTATTTGGCTTGGATAGAGATACAAAGCCAAAAGCTTCAGGAGTATTGGGACATCACTGCATGGATATAGATTAAAAATTATCTAATGTGCCTCTCTACCCTGCCCCATTAGCCTGGCATGCCAAAACAAATGGAGTCAGAAACTTGGAATAGCCAATCCCTGATCTAGGCTCTGAACCATTACTCATTAGGTAAAGAATTGACTTTACTTAATATGGATCTATAATCATCTTCATATTTACAGAAGTTTATGTCCTGTCTCTTCTCACTTTATGAAAACTTCACATAAATCCTCAAAATATCCCTGTGAGGTTGGCTCTGTTTCTTCAGGTACAGAGATAAGAGTATAGACGGACTTGTCCAATATCATATAACCAGGAGGTGGTACAGCCAGTATGCAGTCTCACATTTTCTGACTCATAAGTCACGTGCTCCTCAAACCACCTTTACAATGAGGATACATCGCTTTAACCTGGATAAAAAGGAATGTAAAACTCTTATGACCAAAATGAGAAGAGCTCAGTTGAAAAGTAGGATGAGAGGCTTTAAAGAAGTGACTGTTTGGGCAGCAACAGGTTGATCCTCAAAATCACTGAAAGTTACCAAAGTCCTCTCCTTTAGAGTAGTAAGAGAGTAGCAGGAGGAAAGCAGTCTGCTAAAACTTGGTAACTAACTTGATTTGATATACTGAGGAGCAGCTGGGTGAGAGAGCGTGTTTGATGCTGGGAGTCTAATGAAGTATTACAGGTAAAAGAAGACCTGTGCTTGGACTTTGTAGAAAGAGATTTAAGGGAGGTGGATTAAAGAACCTTTTTAAGAACAAATAGACAACATTTGGCATAAGTATCATTATTCTAACAGTCAGGCTTAAAATGTTGGTCTTCCCAAAATTCTACTCAGGATTGACTGTGTCATCCTCTGGACTATGATAATATGTTGTTTATACCTATATTATAGTATGATTATGATCAAACTTCATTTTTGAATGCCTTGTACAAAGTAGGTTCTCTGTAAATGTTTGCTGGACTGAAACTAATCATCTTTGACCATGCTTTCTATCTTATCCTAAGACTTAAGAAATTACCAGTTTGTGACAATTTTTAGGCTCCCTCTATCTATTTATCTGTTTCTATGCCCACTTCTACTTTCCTTCCCACCACTATAGCTCAGGCACCAGCCACCTATTTTGTGGACAATTGAATAGTTTCTTAATTTTATTTTGTTTTTCCTTCAGTCTTTCAACCTTCTAATCCAACCTGTACAAGACATCTAGATTACTCTTCTTCAGATATTGCTGTTACCATTTCACTTTCATTCAGTAGCTTCCTATTATCTATGAATTAAGTGAAGATCCTTAACTTGATATTCAAACATTTTTGTATTTAATTGGAACATACCTTTCCACAGCACTAGGGAAAGTTTTAAAGGAAGTAAGTTCTTAAGAATTGCTTATTGAAGTGTTTAGATGGCTTTGAGGTTCAAAAGATTTTAAAGACTAAAGCAACATAAGAAATGTCTTGAAAACAATAGAAATCGATATATAATCAATTGCTTGGCCATGTGATTATTCCATAGATGCGTAGAAGTTCATAGAAAAAGATCATTGAAACCTTGGGTCATCAGACCTACAGCTTCATTGGAGAAGCTGAGAGTTGCTTGGGATCCTGAACCATTTATTCATTTTATTTATTCAGACCACATTTCTCCCTGCTTTTCTAACAAATATGTAAGGTTTTAGAGTAATAGGTTCGGTTTTGTCAGTATAAATGTATTTCCTTTGTCAGAAGAATTCAGATGCTTATAAATAGATACTTGTGCTTAAATGTCATTATTTTAAGTGTTATGGGATCCCTTCCCAGAACTTTGAAAATGTATATACCTGAGCTATTTCTTCTCATCAGCTTCTACTGTGGACACTTAGTTTGAAGTCATATTGGAATAATTTGAGGAAAAGTAGAATTTGGCAGATATAGCATTTGAGTATCTATCATAAAATTGAGGTTTCAAACAGGATATAGCATTGTTCAAGCTCAACTTATAATAAATAGAATTTGTCAGTTGTGTAGTAATATAGACTCAAAAGTGCTATTTTTATGGGTGATAGTTTTTTTCTGTATGGTTAGCTGCTTTGTTTTGTTTGTACTCAATACAAAGAAATTTAAATTTCTTTGTCTTTTAGATGATCTTTTGGTGAAAGAAATGTAGAGTTTCAAACACAATAATAAAAATATCAGATGCTGTGAAATAACACTTCTAATTTTCCAGGGATTTTCAAAAACGGAAGGGTGTAAATTGGCTGTACCTTTTTGGTGATTGGTTTGGTTACTTTTCTTGATGACTGTTTTAGCTAATTAAGTCAGCAAGATAAATTGTTTCTATTATCATGACATGGCCAACACCTTAGTTACTAGTGTTCAGCTATCTATTCTTAGTCCGTAAAAAGGGCTGTCTATGAACCTATGCTTACTGCTTTTTATTTACTTAAACTTTATTTACTTTTGCATTCCT
This sequence comes from Phocoena phocoena, assembly GCF_963924675.1. Lineage (NCBI taxonomy): Eukaryota > Metazoa > Chordata > Mammalia > Artiodactyla > Phocoenidae > Phocoena > Phocoena phocoena. The sequence continues at coordinate 33,560,228 of NC_089220.1, read as the reverse complement.
AAGCAAAATGAATAAAACCTTTTATATATGTGATTTCATTTCCTCACTCCAATACTCATTCCAGTTTCTATGGGCCTTTTGATTTATAGGCACTTAAAAATCTTTCCCCTTCCAATTTGAATTTAAGTAATTAGCTTCTTCCTAATTTGGAACTTCAACTTGAAAATTAGTGGGTTTGATTTGGCATTAGATTGGGCATTTTAGATGAGATCATATAACTTCGGTTTTAGGTGATCACAGAAGTGTTGGTCGAGCAGTATCTTTGTAGCTTTGAGGAAACTGGAAAACAACTTTTCTACTAAGATTATGCTTCTCCTTGACAGTCACTTTAACTGCAGTTGGGTCCTGGCTGTACCAATTCCAGTTTAAACAACTGGACCTTGAACCTGTTTTCATTCTGATTAAGAAGTTTATTTATATGTTTGGGAATACAGAGGCACAACCTGTTAACAGCTGTAAATTTGGTTGATTAAGCTCTGTGTAGACAAATTTACTAGGGAGAACTGTTCCCTAAAAATTCCAGTTCACTTACATGTGAAGGTAGTCTGGCTATTTCTCACCAGTTTCCATCATTTCCTGCCAAGAATAATAAACATTTTCTTGTAAAGGATTGACACGAGAGGTTAGAAGTGTTCAGTGTTTTATCAGTCACACTGGGCTATCTCAATAAACAAACAAAGAGATATCCATGTATATGCCTGGAAAAGCAGTTAGACCCTAGAGAGATCATTTCTTTCAGACAGTCTTCCAGACCTTTTCAGTGTTGGTGAATGTCAATTATGAATAGACATTTATTATAATGGAAATTATGGATGTTTGGAATTACATTTTCACTTACCAACAGTTCATGGAAGCTTGTGGTTTCAGTGGATAATAGTAGGCTGGAGCCAGAAACGATGTTTTCTTAATTTAGTATAACTGTAGATGCCATTATAAGTATTATAATAAAAATGGGTTTATTAATTTAAACTTCTAGTATTCAACATTTCCCTATAGTGGTCTGTTGGGCAAACTATGGCCCAAGGGCCAGCCCACAGAATGTTTTTGTGGTGAGCACAGTCTAAGAATGGTTTTACGTTTTTAAAGGGCTATAACAAACAAACAAAGAAGAATACGCAGCAAAGACTACATATAACCTTCAGAGACTAAAATGTTCATCTGGCCCTTTAAGAAAAAGTTTGCCAACTCCTACTAGTATAGATTAGCAATAGTCATGGTGATGATCCATTACAAGGATCCGAAAAGTGCCATCTGAATCAACAAAGCAAGATGAAAGTATGGAAAATATGTTTTCCATAGTTTTATTAGTTTTAGGGTATTTTATTTCTGATTTGCACGTGATATGTAAAATAGAGATAATACCAGTAGCCTTCTAGGGCTATTAGGAGCATTGACTCATGGCTCCTTGCAGTGCCTCACACATGGAAGAAAACCGTTATCTATCAATGTTGTTATAATACTGTGTTGAATGCCTGACAGTTGTTTCTGCTTTGTTTTATGAGTCTCTATTCTGTTTTATCTGGGCCCTGTTTGCATTATATTTAATTTTATAAGCCACTTTAAAATCTTTTTGATTTTAGTTGAAATGCAAATCTTAACTGTAGCAGTTTTATTGTTCCTGGTCCTATGGCTGTGTAACAAATTACCCCAAAATTTAGTGGTGTGAAAAAATAGGTTATTATGCTCACAGATTCTGTGGATCAGGAGTTTGGACAGGGCACAGCTGGATGGCTTCTCTCTTTGTTCCACAATGTCTGAAGCTGGAAAACTTCAAAGGCTGGGAACTGGAATCATCTGAAGACTCATTCATTCTGGCAGTTGTTGCTGGCTGTTGGCTAGGAAGGCTCCAATTCCTCTCCATATGGGTCTCTCCTTGTGAACTCTCCAAATGAATTAGTTTGGCCTTCTTTAAGTGCACTATCTGGGTTCCCCAGAGCATGCATTCCAAAAAGAGAGAGCCAGGCAGAAGCTGTATCCTTTCTATGACATAGCCTTGGGAATCACAGAACATCATTTCTTTCCTTCTTTGATGTTCAGAACAGTCACAAGTCCACCAAGTTCAAGGGGAGAAAGAAGACTCCACCTTTTGATAGGGAGTGGCAGGGTTCTGGAAGAGCATGTGGGACCAGAAAAAAGGCTGAGGACATTTTTGGAAATACAGTTTACTATAATTATATTATTTTATTTATTTAACAATCACTTATGTAGGATTTAATTAATATGCCAGGCACTAAGTACTTTACAAATATTAATTCATATAATTCATAATAGTCTTATTTTATAGATGAAGAAACTGAATCAGAATATTGGATTAACTGGAATACAACTTTATCTGACCTTGATGGATAATAAAGAAGTTACTGTGTTTTTTTTAAAACTTGCATAGTGGGCTTCCTTGGTGTCACAGTGGTTGAGAGTCCGCCTGCCGATGCAGGGGACATGGGTTCATGCCCCGGTCCGGGAAGATCCCACATGCCACGGAGCGGCTGGGCCCATGAGCCATGGCTGCTGAGCCTGCGCGTCCAGAGCCTGTGCTCCGCGACGGGAGAGGCCACAACAGTGAGAGGCCCGTGTATACCGCAAAAAAAACCAAAAACAACAACAAAAAAACTTGCATAGTATTATTTATTTAAAGATTTAAAAAGATTTCAAATGCACCCTTCTATTTCTTGCATTAGAATGCATTTAAGAGAAGCATGGTTTCTAGTAGGTAATTTCTTAAATGAGTGCAGTGGTCAAGTCTCCAAGATTCCATCCTTACGTATTCTTAGAGCTGGGCTATGGTAAATAAGTGGGATTTCTTCATGAAGCAGGTTTCAAATGAATCAATAAGTATGAATAATACTCTGTTTGACAACAATCTTGTACTCACTTACCAAACTTGAACAATAGATTGATTCTGTGTCCTTTTATGAAAATCAATACAATATCTTGGTCTAGGTGTGATAATCTTACCTAATTGCTATCTTTTCCTTCATTGCTGTTGAAATCACACCCTTTTGTTGGTAAGGTCAGTGACCTTTCAGTCTCCATTGTCATGAAGTCGTTTTATCAGGGAGAAAGAGTCCTCCTCCCCTTTTTCTTTTTTCCATTAAAACTATGAATGTTTGTTGGACATATTTCAAGCCCTTGGGTTTTTTTGTTTTGTGTGTGTGTGTGTGTGTGTGTTTTTTTTTAACATCTGTTGATTGATTTTTGCCTTGGAGATTTAACTCTCTGACCAATTTGTTTATAGCTTTTCAGTCTTTTTTTGTCCCACAGAATTCAGTAGTGATGTTTTAAAGGTGGGCCAAAGTGACTTTCACCCTGGTTCATTTGTGACACAGTTAACACTATATCTCTCGTCTCTACACACACACACACACACATATGTATATCAAGTAAAAGTATGCAGATAAGAAAAGGTTAGCTTTGTTAGATTATCAAAACTCAAATGAAGTGTCTAACATTTTGGGGGGAATATTTAAATAATTTTCTTTCTAATTGGAAAATTGAGGGTGTTCTTTTAAAACAGATATTTGATTAGGAGTACATGTAGAAATTTGCATATCAAAACGTGCCAAATCTAAGACTCACTTATTTTATTTTTTTAAATTTAGAGAGCTAAGAGAGAGACCAGTACTACTCCGAATGTGAATGAACTGATGACATTGAGTGGAATATGTAATATAGAAGCATGCATTATTTATTTATTTATTTAGACTTCGAAATAGTAAGAATGAATGCAAAAAGGAGCTGTCCTGCTGCTCATTCATTAATCTGAGATGTGGTATGGTGTAGTGGCAAAAAACAGGGGCTCTAGACTTAGACTGACTGCCTTTATATTCTAGCTCTTCTGCCATCTGTGGGATCTTCGTGATTCAGTTTCATTGTATGTGTAATGGCTGAGTTCTCTCATTGGTCAAGACAGCACCTACCTCATAGCGTTGTAGTGAAAATTAAATGATTTCATATATGTAAAGTGCTTAGGACAGTGCTTAGCACATTGTAAACTCATAAGTGTCAGCTCTTATTCATTAATCCATTCTTTCACTCACTCACTCATTAAAGAAACATTTATTGAACATCTACTATGATGGGGATACAAAGATAAAGGAAGCTCTGCTCTGAAGGTATGAGTAATATAGTAGAGCAGAGGTATATAATAGTCATTATAACATAGGAAGCTCTGCTCTGAAGGTATGAGTAATATAGTGGAGCAGAGGTATATAATAGTCATTATAACATAGGAAGCTCTGCTCTGAAGGTATGAGTAATATAGTGGAGCAGAGGTATATAATAGTCATTATAACATAGGATGAGGGAGTGATATGTTATAAAGCAGTTATATAAAAGTGCTCTGAAAAGGAAGAGGGTGGAGTTTTTGATAGCCTTAATCATTTTACTTTTCTATGACACTATTTATTCATCTGAAAATGTTCTCTTTTGTGAACCTTGTAAAATTCTTCAGGACATAATCTCTCCTTTCTTTGCATTCCTGTATCATTTTTATCTCATGGTATTTATCATTTTTTACTTGAAGTCTTCAACATTTCTGTATCACCGACAGCCACTCAACACAGTACTCTTCAAAAATACTTTATAAACATTTACCAAGTGGCTCAAGTAGTAAAACTGATTAAAATGCTTAGATGCCAGTCTCTGCTTCCATCTTTTTGAGGGCTTTTAAAAGGTGTAGATAGGTTGAAAAATACACAGTTTGAGGGTGAAATAAATAAGATACATGTATAGCTCACCATCTGAATAATCAGGCTAATTCTATGGATTCTCTAGGAGGGTAAAAAGCCCCATTTGTACCATTTTCCGATTTCCATGGTATAAATACTCCCACTATGTCCAAACTCATGCTATAACATGACATCACTGAATGTTGATGGAAGAGATGTGCAGTAGAATACCATTATATAGTAGTGTCCCCACAATATAGATACAGTAGATGTAAACAACTCTGAGTCAGGATAGTAGTAAAATGTAGTAACACAATGAAAAATGATGAATTTTGAGTATTTGTTTTATTTAAAATTTATTTAATTATACATTGACAAAATTTAATTTTTAATGATGTCTGTATTTAACAACTGGCTTAGGAAGTTCCTGAAAGTTTAGCAATAAGCACTTGTGAACTCTAACACATCTCTTTACCCAGGCCCTGCTATTTACTGATTGTATGACTTCAGCTAGTAATTTCACTGCTAGAATTTAGGCTAAGGAAATTATCTGTGAATTGGAAAAAACACAAAGATATTTATCTTGGTATTATTAGCATAACAAAAAGCAACCTAATTCTTTAAAGTGAATTGTGGTTAAGAAAATTTATTGGAATGTTTCCTAGAATTAAAAGCGACTTACTTTGTTGGTTTAATAACAACATAGAAAAATGCCATATGTTGAAGTGAAAAAGAAAAAAAATGCTGAATATCTAATCTATATAGAATTATCAAAAATTTTTAAAAACATAAAAATACCTTAATTAGAAGGAACTGTTAGTGGTGAGGACATGGCTGTATTCTTTATCCTTTTCTTCATTTTACAAATTTCCAGTAATGAGCATATTTTATATTTATAATGAAAACGTATCATCTTTGTCACAAAACCAAATTCTAAATAATACCTCTAATTTTTTGTTGAATTAAAAGCATTATCAAGATACATCTTTCCTGATTTAGACATTAAATATTTTTTTCTAACAACCAATAGAACATACAAATTGAATTAGGTTTTTTTGTTGTTTTTTTTTTTTCGGTACGCGGGCCTCTCACTGTTAGGTCCTCTCCCGTTGCGGAGCACAGGCTCCGGACGCGCAGGCTCAGCAGCCATGGCTCACGGGCCTAGCCGCTCTGCGGCATGTGGGATCTTCCCAGACCGGGGCCCGAACCCATGTCACCCGCATCGGCAGGCAGACTCTCAACCACTGCGCCACCAGCGAAACCCCTGAATGAGGTTTTTATAGATCAATACTGGATTTGTTTCTCGCCCTAGATTTCACATACAGGTTATCATAGATTTCTATGGAAGATTTTGCATTTTTGTAAAAGTATCCTACATTAAAAATGTTAACTTCGGAATTACCGATTTAGAAAGGCTGCTTAGTAGTTAAGTAGGTAACTATCACTTTAAGAAAATTGAAGACATATTGTTCCAAAATGATGTTGGGTTCTATGTTTTCCACATTCCTGTCTAATCTATGCATTGTTAAAAATTTATTTGACCATTTGTAGCTCTTCTTTTGTGAAAGAATTTCTCAGACTTTTTCAAATTATCTTTAAATATAAGCAGATAATCTAATTTCACACACTTTCAGAAAATAGTTTTAACTATTTTCCCTGTCCCTTTTTAGTCAATGACTGGTTAACTATAGTAGACAATTTAGAAAAGCTAAGCTTCTGTGTAATTTTTTTCTCCTGAAGATTAAGATGTGATGAAGCAAATCACCTGTGGCATACCTTGTAGCAGGAAAATGCTTTTTTGGTGACTTTTAAAGGTGCTAATTTAAATGTCAAAGCAAGTTCTATTAAGATTTTACCTTTGTTCCAAGGTTGTAATGTCTCTTACCACTTTATTTACTTGGTTTGGATGGGTTTCAACAAGGATTTGGTTTAATGTAATTCTCTATATTTTTATGGGGGAGAAATTGAAGCGTTTCATGATCTCTTGAACTCTCCCTCCTAGGAACTCCTAGTACTTCTTATTATTTCTGTGTTTTTGTCATGTGCTATTATTAACCTTTTGAATTACTCAGCTTTTTTTTTGTCTGGATTGTCTTTCTAAAATACCATAAACTCCTTGATGCAGAGATGTCTGGGCCATGAAGTATGATAGGTAATGAAGTTTACAGTAAGTAAATCTTGACTTTTCACTTACCAGCTGCGGGACCTTGGGTAATTATTCTTTGGGCCTCAGGCTTCTTATCACCAAAGTGAATATAATGATCTCTAGTTTGTGGGGTTACTGAGAGGGTTAGCGGTAAAGTATGTAATGTTCCTGGCATATAGTAGGTATTCAATAAATTAGTTATCAGGTATTTTGTAACAACTGAGTGAATGACTGTGTATTAGTCTGCTTGGGCTGCTATAACAAAACACCACAGATCAGGTGCTTAAATATGAGAAATTAATTTTCGCACAGTTCTGCAGGCTCAAAAGTTGAAGATCAAGGTGCCGGCCAATTCAGTTCCTTTTCCTGGATTGCATGTGGCCTCACATGGTTAGGGCTGGGGGTAGAAAGAGAGAGACGGGGGGGAAGAAGCAAGCTCTTTGAGTGCACCCCTTCCCTTCAAGGGCACTTCTGGGAAGTTGCACATAGCACTTCCTCTTTGGCTAAAATTTAGGTACATGGCCATAACTCCAGGAGCAACAACCAGGAAATATTGTCTTTTGGTTGGACATCAGTATACGCAGCTAAGAATTGGGGTTCTTACTAGGAAGAAGGGGGAAAATGGGCAGTGGGGGATAATTAGCTTTCTATACTGCAGTAATCATTTTTATTTTCAAGTATTGTTATGTTTATTAGGCAACTGATAATGATTGACTTCTTAAGAAATGTGTAGTCCTAAATTATAAAAATATATATTTCTAAAAGATACATAGAAAATTTGAGTTGCTTGAGATCACTGATGGAATATACTTTAGTTACTAGTCCAGATCTAAAGAAGGTAAAGAGCATTGCCTCTAATCCTGTTTTTCTTTTCTTTTTTAATGTTTGAACTTTAATGTCTTTTAAAGAATCATTAAAAATTACTTTTAAAAAGTACAATAGAGATGCAGTTCCTTTTAGAAAAAAATCAGAAAATATAGAGGACTAAAACATAGAAAAGAAAACCACCTATAATTGCACTATCCGCCATTAACATTTTTAGAGTATATCCATTCAGACTTTTTCTGTGTTCATATGTAAAAATTCATTGTTTTCACGTGATGGGTACTAAGTTTGGGAAGATGAAAAAGTTCGGGAGATGGATGGTAATGACGGTTGCACAACAATGTGAGTGTATTTAATGTCACTGAGCTGTACACTTGAAAATGGTTAAATGGTAAGTTTTATGTTATGCATATTTTACCGCAATGAAAAAAAACATTTATTGTTTGCATAAATGAGCTCGTACTCAATATCTTATTTTATAACCTACTTTTTATGTTCAACAATGAAAAGAGAACACCTTTCTATATAAGTAAATATATTTTTGCACTGTGAATTTTGTGGCTGAATGTTTATTTTATCCTTTGGATGTACCACCTTTTATTGAGGGCAGTGTTAAGGAAATAAAAAAGAGTGTTAGCCCTTTCCTTTTTAAGTGGATTCACAGAGAGCTTTGTGATGCATGGCAGAGGACTTGGGGAAATAACCAGATGGTAGAAACTGAAAACCTCCCCTGGGTCCTTAAACTGTGTCTGCCTTGTTCAAATGACTCTCTAAATAAACTGCTTTACTGTTCTGATGTCAACATGGCAGCTTTGCTTTCTTTTTTTTCCAAGTATAATTTTTTTTATTTGTCTAAAAGGATATTTATTCCAGCCTAGTGGTTTTCTTGGATTTCTGCCCTACTGTGTTAATGTCATATTAGAGGAATCAGGGCAAAAGAGAAACATAGATGGAGAATATTGCACCCTGAGAATTGGTTCCTTCACACAAGGATCAGATGCCAGTGATGGCAGGCATGTCTGAAATTTCAGCATTGGTAAGCCACTCTTAGGAAGGTTCCTCCTGACTTGAGGTCTGGGTCTCTCCTGAGATGCTATTTTTTCTACACCTCTTTTGAGAGGATGCCCATCATTTTCCCACACTTTCACACTCACAGGGTCATTGTCTTCCTAAGCTCCCCCTACCTCATTTAGACCACCATTTCCTCATCTGCTCTAAAATACTCTGCTTCTTTGAGGATGCTTTTGCTACTCAGCTACACCAACTCGTATTTCTTTTCTGGGCTATCATTGTCCCCCAGTCCCTCTGCTTTACTCTCCATCTTCTTGTATTTGTACCTCCATTTCTCCCATTATTCTTCTTCCAATTCCCTTGTCTCTTCATCTTTTTTTTTTTTTTTCATCTTTTTTTTAAATCACATCTTTGATACCTTTTTCTTTCTGTCTTCTGAAATTCAGATGTTTTCCTCTCTGGCCATAATTTCCTTATCTTTCCAGCTTATCCACCACATCTTCAGCCTTATAAGGACTTGCAATTATATGGGATGCATTCTTCACTCTCCTTTCTCTTCACTTCAGAGTCCATGGACCATAACTCTAACTTATCTCTTGTCAGCTTACTGAACTCCTGTGCCCCATTATCAGTCATGTCTGCTTGGTGTATTCCCAACTGTGGGTGACTCTGAGCTTTTTCTGCAGTTGCTCCTGAGCTGCTGAGTTCAGTTGGAGAAAAATATAGAGTGAGGCAGATTAATGTCTCCATAAATACAGGGCCCTCACCTCATCTGTCCTCTCAGCATTACCCAGCAAACTTGTGTCATTCCCTAAATAACTCTCTCCTCCATTCTCCATGACAATATACTTCACCTGGGGCTTCTCTTGCCAGTCCCAGCTTGTGTCCCCCTGAGCCCCTCATATAAAACAGTTCTCCCTAAGCTCTCTCAGCCCCATTACCCTGCTTAATTTCCTCCATTAGCATATCACAATGTGAAATTATCTTGTTTGCTTGTTTATTTTATGTGTTCCCCTGCTTAAATTTAAGGATCATATGAACTGGGAACTTCATCTCTTTTTTTACTACTATGACCCCGGTGCCTAGAATAGTACCCAATGCATTTTGTTCAATGAATGAAAGACAATTTCAATTATTTTCTACTCTTCTCAAACATCTTACTCATTAATTCTGTCTTGATCCTCAGCAAATGACTACTTCCAAGTCAATAGGAAAGATAGAAGTCTTCCAATGGAAAACTCATTCCTCATCTGCCATTAGAAGTAAACCTTTCACGCAGACATAGAGAATGGACTTGAGGACATGGGGAGGGGGAAGGGTAAGCTGGGACAAAGTGAGAGAGTGGCATGGACATATATACACTACCCAGTGTAAAACAGATCGCTAGTGGGGAGCAGCCACATAGCACAGGGAGATCAGCTCGGTGCTTTGTGACCACCTAGAGGGGTGGGTTACGGGGGGTGGGAGGGAGACGCAAGCGGGAGGGGATATGGGGATATATGTATATGTATAGCTGATTCACTTTGTTATAAAGCAGAAACTAATACACCATTGTAAAGCAATTATACTCCAATAAAGATGTTAAAAAATAATAATAAAAATTTTTAAAAAGTGAACCTTTCCACATGTTTTTTTTTCCTTTGTCCCTTCTGTTATGAAAAAAGGTTTCCCTCATTTCCTAAAGTCCGGGGCCTATCCTTTTCCACCTTAGAGGGACCTTGATTTTTCCTAATCCTGTCTCTCTCTTAAATCCTGTGTGTAAGCATGGTGATTATGAGCATGGGCTTTGTAATCAGACATACTTGGATTCAAACTTGAGGTCTGTTGCTGTGAAATTTTGGGCAATTTATATAATATCTCTCAGCCTCAGTTTCCTTGTGTGTTAGTTGGGGATAATAATACCTATGTCATAGGCTTGTTGTGAAGATTGAAAGATTGAATATTTTTAAAGTGCTAAGCTTTGTGGTTGGAACAAATTAAGCACTCAAAAGAAAGGTCTTTGTATTATTATTATTACCTCCCTTTCTACTGGCTCCTAAATTTATTAAGTTCATCTTTAAAAATTGTCCTATTTCAACTACATACTTAGCACTCTATCTTTCTCTTCCCCATCACACCTCTTCTCCGGTTTCTACCTCCTGCTCATTTTGGAACCCACTCCAGTCTGGCTTCCCAAACATTTCAGATTTTATTCCCAATCCTGATATCTCATTACTTTCCCACCCTTCCCTCTCCAAGCCTGTTCTGCCTCCAGTGACTACATCTCCCGGCGGTTCAAGTCAGAAACCTGGGAGGTAGCCTTGTCCCCTTCTTCTTCTTCCTTCCCTACATTCCGTCACCAAGCAGAATTCTGATCATTTTACCTCCTAAATCGTTCTTCAATTTTCCTACATCTCTTTTTCCTTAGATGCCATCATTCCAGTCCAAAGAGCTATCATCTCCCAAAAAATTTTGATACCAGCTTTCCGTCATTCACTCCTGTACCACACTATTCCATACTCCACACTGTAGATAGAGTGATCTTCTAAAAAATGCAAAGCTGATAATATTATTCCCTTTTCTAAACATTCCAGCAACTTCTTATAATCCTTAGGGCCACGCCCTTCTTGATCAGATCCTACTTATTTCTTCAGCTTTATCTTGCACCATGGTTCCCATTGTCCATGCCCTAGCCCTATTGAATTTAATTTCTTTCCATGTTGTTCAGCTCTTTCAGGTACTGTTCCACTGCCTCTTTCATCATTCCTCTTTCTTGCTTAAGCCTCTGTTCTCAGCCTACATTTTACTTCCTCAGATGGGCCTTCCCACAGGGTTGGTGTCCCTGTGGTCTGTTCCATATCATCATAGTGTTTGTTCCATATGAAAGTTCCTTGTCTCCTCTCACGATCCCTGAAGGCAGGAACCATGTGCTGTTTTCTCATCAGTGTATTTCCTAGTAGAATGCCTGGCCTATAGTAGACACTTAGCAAAATTTTATTAAATGTTGTTGGTAAATAATTAATTCAGTGAGGAGAAAAACCATCCTATGTCACAACATTTGTTAGGATTTAGAGCTACATATGGTATTCCTGAATTTAGCTTTGAATATATCTTTAAACATAAATAAATGTGGAAAATAATAAGACTGCTTTTCAACACATGCTCTTATTTTTCTATCTTCACACATTCCCTTATTTTAAAATCTTTTAATGTTTGTTTTTATTCTATACTACAAACACCAATTTTTCCCCCCATTTGGTTGCTTTTGAGTGTAAAATGCCACTTAACATCAGCACGTCTGCCAACTTTCATTCAGTCTTACAGCTGTATTTGGATGACATTTCCATGGACAATTTTGTGAAGTTTTTCGACTAGATGTTGAGTCTAAATCATGTAGTCTTCTAATGGTGCATTTGAAAAGATAGTGAAGCCCACTGAACTGTCTTGTTCTCCAACAAGCTAAATAGAAAGCACTAGGAGGACACAGGGCTGTGGCTTAGACTTTTTGGCTCTTCATAGCCCCTCCACAGGCCGTTTGCATGCGTGGAGACTGCAAAGGGGAAACGTGTTGATGGATTAATGATTCTCTCCTTCCCAGTCAACCTTGGGTCTAAGTAGGCTATGGAGCTGAATCATCCCTGACAGGGAAAAATGAATACTCTAGAAAGACATGGGTGACTGGAACCTGCTAGCTAAGACACATTGTCTTCAAGGTTATTTATGAAAGCTTCATTATGGAAGGTAGTTGATACTGATTGTGTTTTTATTGTTCTTAAGGAAGAAGTCCTTTTTTTTTTAAATCTGAGAAAACAGATCACTATATATTAGTTTTCCTTGCCTTACTACCTTACTAATATGACCACCAACTCTTTGACTGTTTGTTTGATAATGTAGTTTGGAGCAGCTTTTGTTCATTTTTAAGTGCATCTTGGATCAAAAACGTAATTAGGAAAATTTTACAGGGAAATATTCCTAATCTTGTAATTACTGGGCCTTTCGTACTGTTGGAATTAGGATTTGTCAGAACTCTTTTCCCAGAACAGATTAGACTTTTGTTTTTAGATCAGTCAGTGTTATTTGCCTTCTTAAGTCTATAACAGGAATGTTAGGAAGATAGTTTATTTGTATCACCCCATTTGATCCAAAATTATCATTAACTAGAGGTAATTTAATGGATGTCCCTTGTGCACCGTTTCAGGCAGACCTAGATATCACTTTTAGCAAAAAAGGTAAATTTGTTGTTTTAAAATCCCTCAGAGGAAGATTAGTCTAGTTAGTTACGAAAAAGTCCTTTAGGGAGAAAGTAAGCTGTTGCATATTTTTCAGATCTGCCCTGGCAATTGTCTATACCCAGAGATCCTGGAGGGCTCCTCTGAAGAGTTTGGGATTCTTAATGTTGCAGATTAAGCAAATTCACCCCATGCCCCTTGGATTTCAAGCAGAAGCAAGAAGAGGATATGACAAAGGAATTAACTTTGCGCCTCCAACGTTAAATATATTCTAAATCCATTTTGGGTTTAGGTCTGCTGCTTAGTTGCAATACGATCTCTGGTTCTTTTGGATTCTGATAATTTAATTTACTTAGTTCTTTTACTTTTATAAGTTAAACTGTCAAGAGTTTATATTCATGGATTTCATCATCTTATCTCTTATTTCCAGAGTCTTTTTTTCCCTTTTTTCCTTATCTTTTTAAAAAATAACTTAAGGTGTTTGTCTTAGGAAGGTTAGCAGGATGTCAGTTTTAAAGTGTTCAGAAAATGAGTTGTTTTTGTTTTATGTACATGCTCAGATAGTCTGTGTAAACATCAACTAATTCAAGGAAAATTAATTCAAGTCTTTAAAAAGTGAAGAATTACTTTCTCACAAATTAACGCATTCTGAGTTATATTCTTGGGTGGGACACAAAAATAAGAAAATATAACATTAATCTCCTCTTGTTGAGTACTAATATGCAAGGAAAGCTTACCTCATTGCTACTCCAGCACTCCAGAAGGTGGATTCTAGCTGCCATTTATTAAGTTAACTCTGTGGGAAAAATATATCCAGAGTTAGATAGGGAACAGCAATCAGGAGTTTCCCCCTCTCACTCTTTCCTCCTGCTTGGTTGTGGTAGGAAGGTTTGGGGCAGCAGGATCTGCCGCTGATATTCTGAATGCTGAGAGGACCATGCCTTCCTCTGGTAGTATAGAAAATACTGTCCCCTGGTAAGAGGCCCCAGGGCATAATGGAAAGAACACAGACATTTGAAGCAAGATGGACTTGGGCTCAAACCCCTGTTCTGTGATGTACTTGCTGTTTAGTCTTAAGCAAACTGCATTTTCTGATGCTTAGAGAAATTAAATGAGTTTGAATCTGAGTGAGAAAAAATATGACATTTTACCTTTATGATCGGATTCACCCAGTAGAGCTGTGCCTCCTGTTTCAGAGCATTAAAAAGTAGGTACAACCCTCAAAGGTCTATTACTATTATTGCCCTATTTTTTTTTTTTTAATTTTTATTTATTTATATTTATTTTTGGCTGTGTTGGGTCTTCGTTTCTGTGCGAGGGCTTTCTCTAGTTGTGGCAAGCGGGGGCCACTCTTCATCGGCAGTGCACGGGCCTCTCACTATCGTGGCCTCTCTTGTTGCGGAGCACAGGCTCCAGACGCGCAGGCTCAGCGGCCATGGCTCACGGACCCAGCCGCTCCACGGCATGTGAGATCCTCCCAGACCAGGGCTTGAACCCGTGTCTCCTGCATTGGCAGGCAGACTCCCAACCAGTGCGCCACCAGGGAAGCCCTATTGCCCTATTTTTACAGACCATGATACCAATTTATTAATGACATAAACTAAGATTTATAACAATACCTAACACCGCATTTAGGTATCCTTGGAATACAAAGAAAATAACAGAATTAGTTAATGCTAAAAGAAGTTAAAAGTGATCTACTGCTCTTTCCTAGAAGATTATAATGATTAAAGATTGGTTATATGGTAGATTTCAAACCCTAAGGATTAGAATTGTGGTCAATGGAACAAACACAGATTATGTTAAGATGTAGAATTTTTGCTAAGGTTGTTTATGCACTCAGTTATTCTCTCCTTTTTTACTCTGTATGATTTCACTTCACATTGTAAATCTTCAAATGCTGCTGTCTTGTTATATGGCCTGTTAGCAAGTACCTGGCATTTGAAGTGTGCGGCTATTGTGAATGGAACTTCTAAAGAAGGAAAAGTAAACTGTTGCCATCGCTATATGCTCAGTAGTTAAAAAAATAGAAATGATATACATTAAACACATGAGAGAGTTTATAGAGAAGATTCAATTGAAACCATTGTGCCCCAGTACCTTAATAGTTTAAATGCAAATACTGGCATATATCCAGAAAGTAAGATTCAATTAAGTACAGTTGTTTCATCTTAAAAAATCATCTTTCTACCAAGAAATCTTGGCAGCCATATTGATGACTTCTCATGAGAGGGGCAGATGGGACTAAAAAGAGGCATGAAATCTTTTTTTTTTCCACTAACTTTCTAATTCTTCATTTTTTTAATGTCAGAAGGAGCCAGGCCTAGAAATCAAGCACTCTGATTTCTCCTCTTTCCCAGTCCTTAGTTTAGTTACTATAGCTGTCTCTTATCTGTTCAGATGGTATAATTTGTAGTGATGGCATAAGTGGACGTAATGGAAGTGGAAATTGGATATGATCTAGATGGCAGTTTATGGGCCTAGTTTCAAAGACCATTTTTACCTGGAAAATAAATAAAAAGGGTTAACAGGCATTTTCTAGTGATCTGTGGTTTATCTGTTCCTTGTGTTCCACCTTGACTTAGCACTAGTTTCTCAGGAACCTCTAAAACCTCTCCTGCCTATGTCAGAAGTCATTTTTTTCCTGAAGAGATCAAAGCTTTTATAGACATTATTTATTGTAGTCTCACAATATTCTAGGGAGCTAAGTAGAGTTTACGTGGCTCTATCTTTATTTTTAAAGTCAAGTGAGGAACAGATAAATCTCTTCACTAAGGTTATAAAATGAGGCCACAGTAGAGGCAGAAATAGACTCCTTAGTCAGAAACATCTCCTAGTTCTGGCCCTTGCATCTAAGATGCAGTAGATTGTTTGGCCTTTCTCTAAACAGGCCTTTGACACTTAGAGTGTGTGGAAAGTATGTGCTTCCGTCAACGAGTTTTGCTCTTTAGTTATTCTTTGCCTGTTAAAGTAATGACTAGGGGACTAAAGAAAATAGAAAGTACATCCAAACCTTAGTTCAGCCTCTGCCTTTAGTTCTTGTGAGCTTTGAACAGAGAGTGCTTTTATTTCCCTGGGAGTACTTCTCTGTCTTTATACTCAGAAAGAATTTTTCTTTAGGGCACTGCTGATACTGAGAAATTTTAGGGAAATTATTATTATTGTTTTAAAATTAAAGCTTTATGTGTGAAAATTAGACCTTTGAAATAATGTATATTCCAATACTAGACCACATTGAAAGAGAGGATTTGGGGAGATAACTGCAAATTTTTACATTTTAAAATGTAGGTTTACTGCTTTTTCCCCCTTTTTTCTTTTTTCCCTGAAAGTCATTGCAAAAATGAATTACACTTTAAAATTACCCTAATTCAGCAACTTATATTACTATGCATTAAAGTTTTTAAAAATGAAATCGTATGCTTATAATAAATATTCTGTTAAAATAATTTTTCAACTATGTTTTCATTTGAATATTTTACCACTCAAGGCTTATTAAATTTATAATTTTAATTGTTTTACACACCCCACCCTTTTCTTTTTTAGTATCGATAATGCTTATTTGGAATTTTTAACACAAGACAGGAATTGTTTTTCTTCTTTCCTTTTCTTTAAGGGCTGCTTCTCAAATTAACCTGCATGCCTAAACCTGCATTATAATTCAGAAGGAACAGTGGAATCCATTGCATATGATCTCTTTGTAAAGCCGGGTTAGCACCGCTGTCCTCCTGATCTCTTAAACATTGCAATTTTTGTAAACTTTTCCATGTGCCTCCAGCATCTCCAATTTGTGAACGAGTCTCACTATATTTATCCCTATTGTGTACTTCCACGTTTGTTTTGCAGTGTAATAACACTTGACAGTTATAAATTTTTCCATATGCTCCATCTTGTAGAGATAAACAATATGTGTGCTGTACATTTCCCTCAGCTTTGAAGACTTACTTTTTGTAATAAACAATTCCATAGGATATTATGCTCAGTTTTGGAAAGTAATTTATACATACTTTCCATGAAAGGGAAGGCAGTGAATTTTCACCCTTTTAATGTGAAAATTTACCCTTTTAGTGTGAAACTGGTTAATTGAACTTTTCTAAAGGATTGAGAGCTACTTAACTGCTTTTAGCTTTTCAAAGATTTACCAGGCAATGCAGAGCTATTTTTGAAAGTCTTTAAAAGTGCTAGTTAACATCATAAATGACCATTTCGTGGAATAAGTTCTCTCATTCTCTCACTGGTTTACTTTGGCTATAGGGATTAGTGAAATGGCTTTGGATTTCCTTAACATTTTCCCTTTTATCTTTACAAATTGAAAAGTTAGTATTGCCATGTAATGATGGCATCTAAAGCATTTATATTGTGGTTGCTTTTTTGTCTATGGAAAGAATCCTTATGATTCACTTATAAGGAGCTATTTCTTTTACTTTCTGTTCCCTTAGGAAATCAAGTCTTTCTGACCAGTTTTATATGTGGAAATTGATGCAAACATCTTTATGCTTAACTCCATGTCCTTTTTTACCCAAACAAATATCTTCTGCCTACATTTCTTTCCCCCAAGATGCAAAGGTGCTTTTATTACTTGATTTCCTAAAGGCTCTGGGTGTATAAATGTTTCATATGTTTTCTGTTGTTAACTACAAACTTGACTACATAAAAGATACAAATTGCAGTATTGCAATTTTTATTTATTTTTGTTGTTGCTGTTGTTGTTGTCTCTTTAACACACAAGATTCATCATCTTTCTCCAAGAGATTTTTAACTTGGAAAACTGAAAAGTTGTTTGTAAACCTGGTGGGATAGCAACAATGTGTGGGATGTGATTCGAGACCAGTGGTGTGCAGGATCCAGCCCTTCCCAGCTCTCCTGACAACAAACTTAAATTTTCAGAAATTTTCTGAGCTGGTTATCAATAAAAATTAAACTATATAAACTTATCATTAAAATAAAGTATGTTAAAAACAAAAAATAAGTACTCAAAACTCATCACTTCATAATTATTTTTACTACATTTTACTGTTATCAATACTCTTGAAGTCATTTGTGCCTATTTTATCTGCATTGGAAATACTGTATAATGGTGTATACTACTGAACACTTTTTCCAGCCCTGTGTTCACTGACGTCATGTTGGTAACTTGAAATCAGCCACAAAAGAGGTACTAACCCCATGGAAATTGGCAAACACAACAAATCAGGACTTGATTTATTGTTTTGTTAATTGTCTAGACTTAAGAAAGCGATAAAGCATTAATAATGTAGATTAAACTTGAAAGTGTGTCATGTCTATAGCCACTATATTTTGAATAGCACAAAAAACTTGAGAAAATATTTTTCCAGTATTTGAAGCTATTATCTGATTCAGCAAAGAAGTGGTTCACTCCATGGAGAAACGAATGAGTGAAGTTCTGATGTATGTCTGTTTTCATGTTCCTTTTTCTCATTAACTTGAACAAAACTGTCAACCAACTAAGCAGAATTGTAAGAATGATATATTGCTCCAAGTATACCAGACATCAGATGCTAAATACATCAGGAAACCTTTTATAGTTCTCTTCTGAAAACCATGCTACTCACAAACATGCTGCGTCTTTTCCAACTCATCTATGACTTTTCCTCCCTTTGCTCTAAAGGTTATTGTTAAAGGCTATGACACATTCATTTGTTCAGTCATCCACACCCATCCCTGTGACCACAAATTACCTTCGAATGGTGTTACAAAAAGTCTGTGGGAAAAGAGAAACATCTTAGTACTGGATTTATGAAATCATAACTTTCCTTCCTTGGAGACATAATTCTGTTATTTAACCCACTGTTGGGAAGTTGTTTAGATTTACATATCAGGGGGAAATGGCTTTACTCAACAGAATTTGTTCTCCTAAGCCTTACGGATAGTCTGATGATCCATGATAGCATATGCAATTCACACAAGTAAATGTGGGTAAGAATATCATATGGTTAAAGTTCAGTTTCTAAGCCTTGAGTGACCAGAAGGTTTTGAAATACATTCAGAACTCTATTATACACCTGCTCCTTATGATGGGGTAATCTGGTCAAGCCCCTGCCTTCAGAAACTTAGTAACCCTATTTTAATTGATGTTTCAG
Source organism: Phocoena phocoena (assembly GCF_963924675.1). NCBI lineage: Eukaryota > Metazoa > Chordata > Mammalia > Artiodactyla > Phocoenidae > Phocoena > Phocoena phocoena. The sequence continues at coordinate 33,541,273 of NC_089220.1, read as the reverse complement.
CTTTAGTCAGTTGAGTATCACCCTCATCATTTTTGTCATATCCATGTATCTCTTGTACCTTTATTTACTTAGTAATTTTTAAAATTGACGTTTTCCTTTTAACATAGCTTTATCCTAGGTGACATTACCCATGATCTTGAATTTAAAGTTTTTTTTTTTCTGATACTTATTAAAATATTGCCTAACAATTACAATTTTTAAAAGTTTGTCCTTGTACCACCAATGGTACGTGTACCACACTTTGGGAAATGTTATGCTTCTGGTGGTAATAACTAGGCGTTAGGACAAATAGTTTTGTTTATTCCTCATGTCAACTTTATGAGGCAGGCATTGCTATCTCTATTTAATAATTGCGGAAACTGAGAAATTAGAGATGTTAACTAACTTGTCCAGAGTCATGAGTTGAGCCAAAATGTACTTGACCGAGATCCATACTAACCCTTGCTACTCACAGTATGATTTGTAGACCAGCAGTATCAGCATCACCTGGGAGCTTGTTGGAAACGCAAAAGCTCTGGCCCGGCTCCCGACCTAATTGATCAGCATCTAAAGTTTAACGAGATTCCCAGGTGATTCTCATGGACATTAAGCTGTGAGCAGCCTTGATCCAGACTCCTGTGCGGTCTGCCTACTGTAAGAGAAGAAGATGGATGCTTCAGCCGTTGATTTGGCTGGTCTCCTTTTCTCTCTGCAGTACTATTTCCTTCATGCCCTGCTGCTCTGAGATACAACTGGTTTTTGAGAAACTTGGTTATCGATGGGAAGGTAGGAAATAGTATTCTTAATCATTTTGGTTATTTTTCTCTCTTAAAGTCATCTTTTGTTTGCTTTCCTTAATTGAGGTATCAAGGCTAGGCTGAGAGCTCAACATTTTCACTCTTTTCTCTCCTGGTTTCCTTCCCCAGAATCCCCAGATCAAGTTCTTGCCCTTTGAAATGGCCTGGTCGTTTTTTTCCTGCCTACCCCAAACCTGCCAAGGCCCTGAGAACCGTCTGCACAGCTACAACTAATTTTCAATTATTCTTGGATGGTTGTAATAGTGTGTATACCATCCTGACTCTTGGCTTCTTTCCTTCTGCCTGCTGCTCTCTGCCACTTAGCTATTTTATTGCTTGCTTTTCTTTGCAGTAAGCTGTGCTTACCTCTGCACTTGTGAAGCCTCTGTCTCCATTCTGCCATGCATCTCACTCTTGCCGTTGCTCTCACAACTGGAAGTTTTAATACAAGCAACAGCCTCAGGAGACCCTATTAAGACAATCTTCTGGAAGTGGTCAGAGTGTTGGGAATTTGATGGTTGGTTCTGGGAACATCAGGAATGGCTGTGACTGATGAGCATAACTGGCTATACATTTTGAAGTATTCCAGTGTGTCATCAGTATTTCATCAGCTTATTGTCTTTGTGTTTTTTTTCATGGAATTTCCCTGTGAATCCTATGCCTGGAGGAGTCTGCAGGGTTTCTAGACACCGCACCCAGTTTGTACAGTTACAGGCCATCTGTCTTGGTATTTATGTAGTTGGTTATTCAGTCTCCAAGATGACTAGTTAATTGAGTTGAGTAGAAGTTGGATCTATCATGAGATCACACCTTGCCTTCTTGTTCACTGGTGGCCAGATACACGTCACAATAGTATTTCATTTTCTTAACTTTGATACTGTTAAAAGGGAGTTGACTCATTTGAATTATGAGAGGCACTGAAAGAAAACTGTACTATTCGTTACATATTGTAAAGCGAGAAACAAAGAGGAATAGTTGTTTCTTACTGTAGTAATTTCAGACTCTGGAAGATTTGTTTATCAGCCAACTGTAGACACACCTATCCCAACCCAGATTTTTTTTAATGCTCTTCAGCTTTGTAGTCATTTAGACTTGAGGTTTTTTTGTGTTTTTTTTTCTCCTTTCTGGCACATTTTTTGGGTATACACCCTTCTTCCTTCTCCTTTGTCATTTTCTTATTTCCTTGAGAAAAGGAGAGTCCCTCTTAGAGTGTAGAGTAAACATTTCTTTGTGAAGTGTGACTTATTTAAGCTTCAGGGGTTGTCAGTGTATACACAATAGAGAAGGTAATGGAAGCTCCCAGGCATGCCAAGTCAGCACTTTGTGCGTGTGAAGGCCAAAGAGCACGGTAAGCAGGCTGAAAAAATTTTAACAAGTCAGAACATTTTACAATTTCCATATTTATCAAACATGTCAGGGGATGGGATCACAAAGCCTTCCAGGGATTAACTGCCTCTAGGACTTGAACTGTTTTATTAAGATGGAGGAAGCCAAGTTCTCAACACCCCATGATTTGCTCTAATAACCACAAGAGTTAGAATGTAGGTGATCCTTGCTGAATGAAAGGTAGTCCTGAGGCTAAAATGCTCCTTGAATGGGGAAAAAAAAATCTTCTCTCAACAGATGAACTGTGTGTAAATCTATCTGACAGACCTTTGGAGTTTGAAGTTTGTTTACTCAGAGCTTCAGTTTTATTAATTCTCTGGTTGGTAGTTCTTGACCTTTGACACTTAAGGGCTTAGAATATGAAGCCTAAGTAGATGTTCGGAAACATGCAGACATTCTCAAAGAGGGGTGGCCATTGGGTTTTTGGGGCTTGGCGAGGCATCCTAGAGTTACTATTTGTTTTCAAATGTTTGGGGCTTGGCAGATCCTAAGATGCCTTTTGCCAAGCATTTTCCTTTGAATTTTAGTACAGGAATATCCCGGGTGGAATTTAATTGCTTTATTGATGATTCATTTGCACTATACCGATCAGGACGCTGTTTTGGAAAAGATACTTGATGACTGACAAATATTAGGAGCTTTACAGACAGCTTTTTAGTACCAGCATTTTCTTAGATGAGGATAGAAATGGAATTCAATCTCCAAATATTTTCAGTAAGATTTGGAACTTGGAATCTTTAAGTAGTGGTTTCTAAATTTGTTTATCACTTTTTCCACAAAAGCAAACCAGACTGCTTCCCTGGCTTGATCTGCAAATCTTTAGAAAACTTGCAGACCCGATCTGCAACCTTGCGCCAACTCTTAGTTTGAAAATTAATGTTAAAGAAGAAAAAAGGTTTCCAACAAATAGGTAGAGAGAGCAACCCTCTTCTGGAGAAATAAACTGGAATTAAAACAACGACCCAAGGAGACTAAGCATAGGGTAGATTTTGGGTTCTAAAGCCAAATTACCAGGAATGACAAAACCCCTGGGGAGGACTAAAGTTATATAAGGTGCCATGAGCTAGCTTTTCCATTAGTTTGTAGAAAAGCTTGTAAAACAAGGAAGCAAGCTGAGACTTTACAAATGAGGACTAAGCCATAAACTTTTTAAAGAACAGAGAAAGGACATGGCTAAATGGCACTGAACTTCTTACTGCCCATTGGGTTGCAGCAAAGCACGATGATAAAAACAAGCTTCTTCTTGTCTATCGCCAGCTTCCTATCTTTTATAATTGGCCCAGAAACAGCAGTGCCAGCAACTTGAATGACTACTCACTGTCTCCTTGAGAAAACAGCAATGCAAATAATCATCTAACAGGAGAAGGAAAAAAGCATTTCAAACTAATTGGTGTGGATGTCTTCACGTTCAAATTATTTTAAAACTAACTGGTAGGAAATGTCGGGAAATTTTAGTTATGAATTCTGCTAACCGGTGTTAGGAGAGGACAGAATCATATAGACTCTTTTATTTGCTTCAGATAGTGGGGTGCAGGAGGCATGAACGTGTGGTTGAGCTAGTGTTGATGAGTTTCTTCTCTCCCTTAATCCATATGTTCTTCAAACTGCTTAAAATGCCAAAGAAGCAGGAAGATCTGTTTTGAATCCTTGACTTTATCCTGGTACTGGTTTAACTGGTGAGATTATTAGGCGGTCTATAGAGAACCACACTGATGTAGATCTAAAATTTTTTATTTGGGCCAGCTTTAAGTAATTGTAAGTGTTCCTTTCAGTGTAAGTAAAAAGTCATGTTTTTCTTCTTAAACTTTGGTCCTGATGACCTTAAAACAGACAATTTGCTGAAGACAACCTTTTCCTTTTTCTCTCTTCTCTTTCTCTACCTTTCTTTTCTTGTTCCTCCTTCCTACCATTTCTTACTGGTTATAATATAATTAGTGGGTGCTTATTAATGACCAGCAGGAACATTGTGACATTTTACTTTTTGCCCACTTGCAGTCTGTTCTAGCAGGGAGGATTTGTGTGAAATTGAGAGGAAAAGATGGATCCCACCCATTCGATGCTATTACTTTTTCGAAAATCGAAATGATTTGTTGCATTGTTGAGAGCATACCTTGTATTTGGACAATAGAGAATATAAGTAAACATTTTAAGGGCAGCTCTTGCTTTATACTTATCTCCCACAGTGCCTTTTACATAGTAGAGGCTGAATACAAAATTGTTACTGATTTTAATTCTGTTAATTTTTGAGTATGAGGGAAGATAAATTAATTCTGTATCTTAATATGTTATGCAGGAGTGGTAAACAATATTTTCTGCCCAAAATCCATTAACCATAGGAAACAAAAACCAATGAGGATCATATAAGTAAGAAGGAATTTAGTTTTTACAAGTTTAATTTTTTTAGAGAGAAGAAAAAAATGTTCTGCAGTCTGCATTTGAAATTAAAATCAAGAAGCAAAGCGTTCTCATGAATAAGTATGTGAAACAATAATGTGAAAATACCTTACCTCTGTATTTACTACTGTTCTACAGTAGGTATTATTTAATGACTGGAGGACAAGCCAGGGTGTAATATGGGATAGGAGAAAAGAGAGCATCTTATTTAGCCTAGACTGCTATAGTAAAATACCACAGACCAGGTGGTTTAAACAACAGATACTTATTTCTCATATTTCTGGAGGCTGGGAAGTCCAAGGTCAAGGTACCTGCAGATTCAGTTCTTGGTGAGCGCTCTCTTCCTAGCTTGTAGACAGCTGCCTTCCTGCTCTGTATTCATCTGGCCTTTCCTCGGTGCTTGTGTGTGGAGAGAGAGTAGAACCTCTGTGGGCCTCTTCTTATAAGGGCACTAATCCCATCACGAAGATCCCACCTTCGTGACTTAATCTAACCTAATTACCTCCCAAAGACCCCACCTCCAAATACCATCACATGGGGGGAGTAGGGCTTCAACATATGAATTTTGGGGGGAGTACATTCAACCTGTAATAGAGAGCAAGATATGCAAGCTGTCATGAATGACGATTTACTTGCTTAAAAAAGAAAAGCTTTATAGATCTGTTCAGGGTTTAAAATGATTAGATTTTTAAAATTTAAATATTTAAACTATTTTCTCAGTTCTTCTCAGTTTTTTCTTCTTAGATTTAGTAGCAGCACTACTGGAAACCCTGGCTTCCTCCTCTGGAAATGGCAGAATACTGTATTTCATTGTAGAAAAAAAGGTTCTGTGGAAGAGCTTGTACATCTTGTAGCCATTTGGAATATTGCTTCTAAAAAACGTTTAAAGCCATCTATAAACATTGTGGTTTTCAGTATAAAATGGGATTAATTATTGATACTTCTCTACAAACCATATAGAATTATGCTGTGGTCCAATTTAAGCTCATTAGATGAAAGATCTTCCATTTTAGTATAGTGTTTATAATATATAAGATATAGGATAATAGGATTCTAGGGATTTTAAAATTCTAATATCTCCTGTGTTTCTACCATATTAAGAGGCCATTTCACATCATGTACTCACTGTAGGAGGCTTTTACTATATAATATGTCATGTATCTGCATAAATAAGATTTCTATTTAGAAGTAAGCTTCTTCAGAGCCCATATTTATTTATTTATTTATTTATTTATTGGTGTTTATCATTCCAGTGCTTTTTATATTTTAATTTTTTTAAATGTTTTTTTAACTTTATTTTTGGCTGTGTTGGGTCTTTGTTGCTGCGCATGGGCTTTCTTCTAGTTGTGGCGAGCGAGGGCTGCTCTTCATTGCGGTGCACAGGCTTCTCATTGCGTTGACTTCTCTTGTTGTGGAGCATGGGCTCCAGGCGCAAGGGCTTCAGTAGTTGTGGCTCATGGGCTCTAGAGCACAAGCTCAGTAGTTGTGGCACACGGGCTTAGTTGCTCTGAGGCATGTAGGATCTTCCTGGACCAGGGCTCGAACCCGGGTCTCCTGCATTGGCAGATGGATTCATTATTAACCACTGCACCACCAGGGAGGCCCCTATTTATCTTTTATGCATATAATTTTTTTTTAACTGAAGTATAGTTCGTTTACGAATGTTGTGTTAGTTTCAAGTGTACAGCAAAGTGACTCAGATATATATATATATATATATATATATATATATTTATATTCTTTTTCAGATTCTTTTCCATTATAGGTAATTAAAGATATTGAATATAGTTCCCTACACTATACAGTAGGTCCTTGTTCATCTTTTTTACACATAGTACATATAAAATTTTGATTCCTTAAGATCAGAAAGCAAACGAAAGAATAGCAGGTAGACAACTTTTAAAGAAGCAGAGGGAGTAAGGAGAAGGAAAATAAAGTTTATGAGAAGAGTTTGGTTTTGTTAAGGGAGCCAAGGTATTCAACAGAGGGAGATGACAAAAGTCTATCAGTCTCTGCTTGCCAGAGGAAGTAAAACCCTCTCTCACTTCTATGCAAAATCCTGTTAATACTAGATATTTTCACATTATGATTATAAAAGAAATATGTGCTTGTTGTGAGAAATTTGAAAAGAATGAGAAAAATAAAGGAGGGTAACCGTGTAACACCAACCACCTGGAGATAATGACTTAACTTTTTCTCATGGTTGCATGACTTTATTAGTGCAATTTAGTTTTTCCACGTTTATTGAAATATAATTGACTTAATATAACATTGTGTTAAGTTTAAAGTGTACGGTGTAATGGTTTGATATATGTATATAGTATTGTGAAGTGATTACCATGATAAGGTTAGTTAATACATCCATCACCTCACATAGTTAGTTTTTGTTTTGTTTTGTGGTGAGAACTTTTTTTTTTTTCGCGTTACGTGGGCCTCTCACTGTTGTGGCCTCTCCCGTTGCGGAGCACAGGCTCCGGACGCGCAGGCCCAGCGGCCATGGCTCACGGGCCCAGCTGCTCTGTGGCATGTGGGATCTTCCCGGACCAGGGCACGAACCCGTGTCCCCTGCATCGGCAGGCGGACTCTCAACCACTGCGCCACCAGGGAAGCCCTTGTGGTGAGAACTTTTAAGATCTATTCTCCTAACAACTTTCAAATATACAATACAGAATTGTTAACTATAGTCACCAGGCTGTACATTACATCTTCAGAACTTATTAATCTTAAAACTGGAAGTTGGTACCCTTTAACCGTATGCACACCCTCCACCCACCCAGACCCTGGCAGCCAGCAATCTGCTCTGTTTGTCTGAGTTCATTTTTTTAAGATTCCACATGTAAGTGTGATCATACAGAATTTGTCTTTCTCTATCTGACTTAATTCATCTAGTGTAATGCCCTCAAGGTCCATCCATGTTTCCATGTTGCTGTAAATGGCAGGATTTCCTTTTTTGTTTTCAATGGCTGAATAATATTCCATTGTGTGTGGGTATATGTTTGTGTGTGTATCACATTTTCTTTACCCATTCATTTGTTGATGGACACAGATTATTTCCATATCTTGGCTATTGTAAATAATGCTGCAATGAACATTGTGGTGCAGCTATCTCTTTGAGACAGTGATTTCATTTCATTTGGATATGTACCCTGAAGTAAAATTTCTGAATCATATGGTAGTTCTATTTTAATTTTTCAGGAACCTCCATACTGTTTTCCATAGTAACTGCACTAATTTACATTCCTACCAACAGTGTAGTAAAGTTCCCTTTTCTTGAACCCTCTTACACTCTTGGTGGGAATGTAAATCGGTGCAGCCACTGTGGAAAGCAGTATGGAGGTTCCTCAATAAACTAAAAATAGAGTTGCCATATGATCCAGCAATCCCACTCCTGGGCATATACCCAGACAAAACTGTAATTTGAAAAGATACACGCACCTCTATGTTCATAGCAGCACTATTTACAATAGCCAAGACATGGAAGCAACCTAAATGTCCATCGACAGATGAATGGATAATGAAGATGTTGTACATATATACAATGGAATATTACTCAGCCATTAAAAAGAAAAAATAATGCCATTTGCAGCAACATGGATGGACCTACGGATTATCATATTAAGTGAATTAAGTCAGAAAGAGAAAGACAAATACCATATGATGTCACTTACATTTGGAATCTAAAATACAGCACAAATGAACATAACTATGAAACAAAAACAGAGTCACAGATATAGAGAACAGACTTGTGGTTGCTGAGCTGGGGGTGGGGTAGGGAAGGATTGAGAGTTTGGGATTAGCAGATGCAAACTAGTATATATAGGATGGATAAACAACAAGGTCCTACTGTATAGCACAGGGAGCTATATTCAATATCCTGTGATAAACCTTAATGGAAAAGAATATGAAAAAGAATATATATGTATAACTGAGTCACTGTTGTAAAGCAGACATTAAATACAACATTGTAAATCAACTATACTTCAATAAAATTTTTAAAAAGTTCCCTTTTCTTCCATCCTCTTCGGCACTTGTTATCTCTTGTCTTTGCAGGCTCAGCGGCCATGGCTCACAGGCCTAGCCGCTCCGCAGCATGTGGGATCTTCCCAGACCGGGGCACAAACCCGTGTCCCCTACATCGGCAGGTGTACTCTCAACCACTGCGCCACCGGGGAAGCCCTCTCTTGTCTTTTTAATAGTAACCATTCTAACAGGTGTGAGGTGATACCTCATTGTGGTTTTGATTTGCCTTTCCCTGATGATTAGTGATGTCGAGCATCTTTTCATATACTTCTTGGCCATTTGAATATCTTCTATGGAAAATGTCTATTCAGATCCTTTGCCCATGTTGAATAAACACTGTCTTGGCCTGCTGTTGGTTTTGTTGACCACTGTTTTTTGTTCTCATTACAGTGTCCCAGGCACTGTGTTAAGCATTTTACAATTATCTCCTTTCATCAACACTATGAGTGTAGGTATTATTATGCCTTGAGGTTGTGTTTCAGGGAACGTCTATAAATGGGTCTGCTTCTTTAAGTGGGCTTCACTGTATGGAGAGAATGCAGAAAATAGGAAAGAAAGCTAGACATCATTTATCTGTTCTTTTCATTTTCTCCTCCTTTTTCGTTCTTTTTCTCTGTGTCTCTTTCTTCTTGAGGTTTTATTTTGGAGGGAAGGAAAAGGAATTTTTTTCTTTTAAAGGATAAAATGTTTTTTAACTGCAGTCTTATCTGCTGTGTTCAGTGTGTGAACAAGTTCTAAATTGTGAAAAAGTCTTATCAGAAGAAAGGCTGCTTTGAAAATGATATGGCCATATTTGTTGGGTGTTCACTCCTCTAAAGTCTAGATGAAGTATACAGGGGAGTAACTGAATTTTATAATGTTTAGATAGCTACCTAGTGAGTAAGCCTCCTTTATGCATTTAATAGGAAGTTAAGATCAGCCTCCATAGAGCTTATATGATAGAACTGAGTTAAGCAATCAGTAACTTGGACATTCTGTTAGCTGATTGAGCTGCTACTCTGACCCTGGGCCAGGCCCCACTTACCTGTAAGGTGCCAGGACACATCAGAGTTCCTAGAGGTTGCACTGATGCTTGTTCCAGAATACCTCTGTGATTAAGTGCCCCTGTTCCTCTGCCAACACCCAAGGCCTATTCATCTTTCCTTCTCAGAGGCATTCCTTGCCCTCCTCCTTCTGGATTCCAGACAACTCCAGATTTCCTGGGTCCAAGTGGTCTGTAGTTCCTAGAGCCCAAGATCTCCTTGGAATTGCTATTAAGACTTTGAGATTTTATAGCAAGAGTTTGCAAACAGTCCTTCCGAGTATCTCTTGGGTTTGCCCCTCTGTATCTATCACCATAGCCAAGAGAGTAATCCAGGCCTTCATTACTTCAGCAGCCTCCTAAACAGTCCTTTTGCTTCTTCCCTCATTACTCACCCTCTTACATACCATCTCCAGATTTATCTTTCTAAAACATTTCTCTCCTGTCATTCCTCTGCGCAAGAATGCCTTGAGCATCAGGCCTAAATTTCTCAGCTTGTCTGCCAAAGCCCTCTCTAATCTGACCACCCCCTACTGGGCAATTTGATTTCCCATTCCCACATGAAACTTCCTTTGCGGTCCACAGGTGAGCATTTTAGCCTGTATCCCTTTGATTGTCTTTTTTTCCCACAGGTCTAGAAAATCCTTAGTTCTCTTTAAAATTTGCCCAAATCTTACCCTCAAATTCTATTTCTTCTATTAAGTGTTTCCTAATTCAATTTTCCTAAGTGTTTCCTTTTTCTGTACTTCCCCTATAGGCAGTATCATATAGATAAAATCATGTTATTATGGAAGTTATAAACTTCTCATCAACCATAATAAAAATTGAATGAGGGCTTCCCTGGTGATGTAGTGGATAAGAATCTGCCTGCCAATGCAGGGGACACAGGTTCGCTCCCTGGTCCAGGAAGATCCCACATGCCACGGGGCAGCTAAGCCCATGCGCCACAACTACTGAGCCTGCACTCTAGAGCCCGCGAGCCACAACTACTGAAGCCCGCTTGCCTAGAGCCCGTGCTCCACAACAAGTGAAGCCACTGCAATGAAAAGCCTGCGCACCGCAACAAAGAGTAGCCCCTCCTTGCCGCAACTAGAGAAAGCCCCCGCGCAGCAACAAAGACCCAACGCAGACAAAAATAAATTTTTTTTTTAAAAAAAAAGGGAAGAATGAATGTGTTTCCTTTTCTTCATCATCATGGTAAAGCAGGAACCCTTTAAAAGCTTATTCTGTTTTTTTTTTCTTCTCCAGCTTTGTTCCTATCACCTCTCCTTGATCATTCCAATCATTGGACTATTATCTCCTCTCCCTTCCATTAAATTTCTCTTTTTTCTTTTGAAAGACTCATCAATATACCAGCATGCTCTAGTATGTATCATATTTTAGTCTATAGTGAAAAGAGCTTGTTTTTTCTTACACAATATTGTGTAATTATTTTCATGTAAAACATTTTTGAATCCTACATAAAAAGTACCTGAAATCCCATCACCGTAAGAAGCCTATCATGAACATTTTGGTGACTTTTCAGGCATTTCTATTTATACACACATTGACACAAGTGCCATGCTGCTTTTCATGAATATCTTTACAAAAATGTATAGTTTTTTGGAGAAGGAAGTTAATCTTTTTCCCCCTTTTCTTACCATCTCTTTGGACATCCATGTTAACAAGCTGTAAGTCTAAGCATTCACCAAGCTCATTTAATCATATACAAAAACAGGGACTTCCCTGGCGGTCCAGTGGTTAAGACTCCGTGCTTCCACTGCAGGGGGCACGGCTTCAATCCCTTGTTGGGGAACTAAGATCCCTCATGCCATGCGGTGCGTCCAAAAAAAAAATCATATACAAATATAATATGTATAATGATACATACACACACACACGCACATATATATATGTCTAACTCCAGAAGAAATATTAACAAGGAATTTGAATTAATGAGGGAAAAATCTGATTAGATGACTACATACTAAATATATATATATCTTAATAGCTTTTCTCTATACCATTAAATAACTAGCTAAAAAAAATAATTATTGTTCTATTCATAGCAATGTCAAAAATCTCAAAAATTCTTAAGGGTAAACTGAAAGGGAAAAAGTTACCAGATTTCTGGAATTCTGGTTTTCTTAAAAAATGGAGAAAATAATGTTAAAGTTTATATGGAAAAAGTAATGTGTGAAAAGAACCAATAAATTTGTGAAAAAGATAAGCTACTTACAATTTTTAAAATATAAATATATATTGAACATTTTTTTCTGTGCTGCTAAATTCTTCTACAACGTGGCTTTTAACGGCTGCATAGTAGTGAACATATCAATTACTATCTTTTTTATTTTTATTTTTTGGCCGCACCATTTGGCATACGAAATCTTAGTTCCCTGACCAGGGATCAAACCTGTGCCCCCTGCAGTGGAAGTGCGGAGTCTTAACCACTGGACCGCCAGGGAAGTCCCCTACTATCATTTAAATCGGTTTTTAAGTTTAGGTTATTTCTTTGTTTTGAATATTTTTTTGCTATTATAAATACGTTGTGGGGAGCATCCTCTGGATAAATTCTTGTGAACGACCCTGGTTGTTTCTATGAAATAAAAACCTAGAAGTAAAATTGCTAGATGGATTTTCACATTTTTAAGGCCTTTGCCACAAGGGTGCCCATTATTGTGCTACTAACAATAGACTTTACTGATCTAATTCCCAATGGACTCTTTGTTTACTAAAGAGACTGAACATTTTTTCACATTTGTCATTTATATTTGGCAAGTATATTTTTCTTTTTTGACAACTGTTTTTAGGGGAACTACAAAGGGATCAACTCATTAGCTTTAAAAACTAAGAAAACTTACTTGAGGTTTAAGGCATTTGGAGATGTAAATGGTGCACAAACTGGTAGGCAAATTACAATCAAGCTACAGACTCCAACTTTTTTGAACATGACAGAAAGATCTGGTTTTTCTGCATTTCTCTCTGCTTCAGTCTGTATGGCAATTAGGACATTAACTATAACAGCTTGAGGAAATAAGCACACTGTGACATCTGGGGAATTCTATACCAGAAATCTCTTAAATTTTCTCCTTAGGTCCAACTTGGGTAACACCATCAAGGTATATTTCTTCAGCTCCTGCTATTAATTAATTAGCAATAATAGTAATAATTAACATTTCATATATCCAACATAAACTGTGTGCCAGGCACGGTGCAGTGTACCTGAGATGGAATTTAAATATTTTGTTTCTTTTGACTGATGGGAAAATTTACCCTTAAGAGGGATTAACTAACTTGCCATCCAGTGAGAGGACAGAACTCTGCAGCTGGCCTCATTACCACTAACTAGAATCACTCCCCCCATTCAGTCTTTTCTGTCCTTACTCCTGCTTCATCACCTCTAGTCATTTCTAGATTTCTTTACTCTTTTTCTCTCTTGGTGTCTTCCTTTTCTCTGTCTCACTTCCCTGCCTCCCTGTCATATGGACACATAACTGCCTTCTGCTTCTTTTTTTTCTGTGTCTTATCACCCATTAGTTTTATAGGTAGCCACATTTAATTTAACCTACCTATAAGCTTGATCTCCTTCTTTTGCAAAAGGGAGTGGTTCTACAGCCCATTCAGTTGGAAAGAATGTTTATTTGCCTTGTTACTTAATTGAGCTGTGGGTGCTGCCATTTAAATGCTGATCGATTTTCTAATAAAAGGTCCTAGTAGAATTAGGGAACTGGAGTTTTGCTTTTTATTTTAGATCTTTAGAATATAGTTTTTGGGAAAAAAAAAAAGGTTACTTTCCCCTGAATGGCTCTGCACGGTTGAGTTATATGTATGAAAGAATGGGCTCTTGAAATGTATTTTGGAACATTAGGAGTATGATCAACTTATTAGGAATGCCTAGGCAAATTTTTGACATGAATAACTTGTCCACCTGTCTCTGCTTTGTTCTTTGGAATGAAAGAATGTATGAATCAAGCAGAATCTGTCTTTTTGAAATATCTTTATACGCTATCTCTGACTTCTATGTTTTTGGCTAACCAGAATGGTAGCATAGGACCCGGCATGAAGTAAGTGCTCAATAAATGTAAATTGCCTGGGTAAGTAATGGAATGAATGAGTTAATTATAGAGACCGAGAATGAGAAGATAGAATGGTTGTTCTAGAAGTGATTATTCCCCTCCAGGTAAAGCTTATTTAACTCTAGGCTGTACCATCAGAAGTCCTTGTATACCGAAGTTGAACCTTTCTGATCAAGAAGAAAGAACCTGTTGGATTCTTAAAAAGCACCTTTCATTCCTAATTTCCTTAAATACCTGAATCTATTATCTTGAGTAACTCTAATTAGGGTCCCTAGATCCCTCAGATTGTCTTAAATCCTTAGTTTTCTCCAAGAGTTCACTGTATCTGAGAAATACTGTAATGTAATCTGTTGGTAAGTGTTGATCTTACTTTACTCTGAGATCAGATTGATGTGTGTGTGCTGTGCATGATATCAGTATTTAGGCTGGTAGATTGTTCACATACACATATATCAAAAGCAGGACAAATGTTTTTTATAGAGTAGAAACTATAGTTCTTCCTTTCAGTGATCCATTCTTCTGTGTGTCTGATGTATTTGTAATCATGGGGGAAGGGTGTAGAAATTTTATTCCTAATGAGGTTCCAAGCTCTGTTCCTTCTTTCTAACTTGAATTTAGAGTGTGTGTGTGTGTGTGTGTGTGTGTGTGTGTGTGTGTGTGTGTGTGTGTGGTACGCGGGCCTCTCACTGTTGTGGCCTCTCCCGTTGCGGAGCACAGGCTCCGGACGCGCAGGCTCAGCGGCCGTGGCCCACGGGCCCAGCCACCCCGCAGCATGTGGAATCTTCCCAGACCAGGGCACGAACCCGTGTCCCCTGCATCGGCAGGTGGACTCTCAACCACTGCGCCACCAGGGAAACCTTCTGAATTTACAGTTTTATAACTTAAGAGTGAGGTTCATCTGTTGAGCAAATATTAGTTGGATACCAGCTCTGTACCAGGTTCTAGGCATTAAGGTTAAAACAGTGAATAGGACTAACTTTTTAACTTTTTATTTCGACATATTTCAGTAAAATTGGATAAATATTACAAAGAATTCTAGAATAATACCCTTCACTTAAATTTTCCAAATGTTAACATTTACCACAGTTGCTTTGCGCACACACACACACGTGCACACACACACACACACTCACACACACATACACACACATCTTTATATTTCTGAACTATTTTGGAACTGAAGACATGATGTCTCTTTATCCTTAAATGCTTCCATATATATTCCTTAAAAAAAGGACAATCTCTTATGTAACCATGGTACAGTTATTAAAAGCAGGAAATAAACATTGATATATTACATTATCTAGTCTATAGACCTTATTCAGATTCTTCCAGTTGTTTCAATAATAGCCTTTATAGCAAATTAAAATCCTTGATAATGTGTTGCCTTCAGTTGCCATGTCTCTTAATCTCCTTTACTCTTGGGCACTTTATTAGTCATCCTTGTCTTCCACTACATTAACATATTTGATAAGTACAGGCCTGTTATTTTATTAAAGGTGTATCATTTTGAGATTGTCTAATGATTCCTTATGGTTAGATTCAGATTATGCATTTTGGGCAGTAGTACCACAGAAATGACATTTTGTCCTTATCTAATCCTATGAAAAACTATGAGTTCATAGGGATAACTTCAATTCCAATTCAGTATCCCAGAGTTCATTTTATTATTCCTCCTTTCTGTATTTTTAGCTCCCTTCTTTGACAGTGAGAAATTGGATCCATTATCGTCAATATATTTACTTATTTACTCAATCCTAGAATACAAAGAAAGCAGTTTCAGAATTACTAGCCCATATGTCCACAAAAAGGAACCCTGCTGTGTGCAGTATTTTAGAGTGCTTTGCTTTTAGCCTAATAAATATTGTTGTATTTATTATAGTGCAAATAACTGTGTTCAAAAGTTACTTGGATTCGTTTTCCATTCTGTGTCCCCCTGCATTCCTCCATCAAGTGTGGTTGTATTATTCATTTGAAATACAAGTTCGGTTCACTTGTTCTGTTTATATTTCATTTTTGAGTCTTCTGTCATTCTTACTGTTTATGTGCGCATGTGTAAAACATCAACGTGTTTCCAAAACTCAGAACTGTACAAAAAGGTCTACTCAGAGAAGCGCCACCTCCAATTCCTTCTATGTCATTTCCATTCTGCATCTTTTCTACCCACCCATATGTAAGTATCTAATCTCTCTCATTTCTTGTTCATTCTTCTGGTGTTTCTTTTTGCAAATATGTATATATTTCTTATTTGAACAGATACTTCTATATTTCTTGTTTCCTCTTCTTTCTTACACAAAAATGTAGCATACCATAGATACTCTTATGTATTTTTTTCTTAATAATATATCCTTATATCATTCCATATCAGATCAAAGAGATTTTCCTCATTCTTTTTTTTTCCAACTGCATAATGCTCCATTGTGTCAATATACCACAAGACGACATTTTTGAACCAACCTTTAATTGTACTGAGGGAACATTTTCCTCTTTAAGTTTTAATTAGTTTGGAGAGCTAGTTAGGTCATGGTGGTAGTAATATGTTGCAATAATTTCCCCAAACTCAACAGGTTAGGAATAAACTAACATTCCTAACAAGTGAAAAGAACTTATCTAAATATGTAATAATTTTGGGCCTTAGTTTCTACATCTATAAATATGAAAGCATTGGTCTAGATGATCACTCATGTCCTTTCCATCTTGAATATATTGATTTTGTATCCTGCAACTTTTTTCTTTAACACCTTTATTGGAGTATAATTGCTTTACAATGGTGTGTTAGTTTCTGCTTTATAACAAAGTGAATCAGCTATACATATACATATATCCCCATATCTCCTCCCTCTTACATCTCCCTCCCACCCCTCTAGGTGGTCACAAAGCAGTGAGCTGATCTCCCTGTGCTATGCAGCTGCTTTCCACTAGCTCTCTATTTTACATTTGATAGTATATATAAGTCCACGCCACTCTCTTACTTTGTCCCAGCTTACCGTTCCCCCTCCCCGTGTCCTCAAGTCCATTCTCTACGTCTGCATCTTTATTCCTGTCCTGCCCCTAGGTCTTCAGAACCATGTATATATATTTTTAGAATCCATATATATATGTTAGCATATGGTATTTGTTTTTCTCTTTCTGACTTACTTCACTCTGTATTGACAGACTCTAGGTCCATCCACCTCACTACAAATAACTCAATTTCATTTCTTTTTATGGCTAAGTAATATTCCATTGTATATATGTGCCACATCTTCTTTACCCATTCATCTGTTGATGGACACTTAGGTTGCTTCCATGTCCTGGCTATTGTAAATAAAGCTGCAATGAACATTGTGGCACATGACTCTTTTTTTTAAAATTAATTTATTATTTGTTTTTTTTGGCTGCATTGGGTCTTTGTTGCTGCGCATGGCTTTCTCTAGCTGCGGCGAGTGGGGGCTACTCTTCGTTGTGGTGCATGGGCTTCTCATTGTGGTGGCTTCTCTTGTTGTGGAGCATGGGCTCTAGGCACACAGGCTTCAGTAGTTGTGGCACGTGGTCTTCAGTAGCTGTGGCTTGCGGGCTCTAGAGCACAGGCTCGGTATTTGTGGCACACAGGCTTAGTTGCTCCACAGCATGTGGGATCTTCCTGGACCAGGGCTCGAACCCGTGTCCCCTGCATTGGCAGGTGGATTCTTAACCACTGTGCCACCAGGGAAGCCCCGGCACATGACTCTTTTTGAATTATGGTTTTTTCAGGGTATATGCCCAGTAGTGGGGTTGCTGGGTTGTATGATAGTTCTATTTTTAGTTTTTTGAGGAACCTCCATACTGTTCTCCATAGTGACTGTATCAATTTACATTCCCACCGACAGTGCAAGAGGGTTCCCTTTTCTCCACACCCTCTCCAGCATTTATTGTTTGTAGATTGATGATGGCCATTCTGACTGGTGTGAGGTGTGTATCCTGCAACTTTACTGAGTTTGTTGATTCAGTTCTAACAGTTTTTTGGTGGAGTGTTTAGGGTTTTCTATGTATAGTATCATGTCATCTGAAAATAGAGACAGTTTTATTCCTTTCCAGTTTGGATGCCTTTTATTTCTCTTTCTTGTCTAATTGCTCCGACTAGGACTTCTAGTACTATGTTTACTAAGAGTGGGCATCCTTGTCTTGTTCCTGATCTTAGAGGAAAAGCTTTCAACTTTTTACCATTGGGTATGGTGTTAGCTGTGGGCTTGTTATACATAGCCTTTATATGTTGAGGTACCTTCCCTCTCTACCCACTTTCTGGAGAGTTTTTGCCATGAATGGCTGTTAAATTTTGTGAAAAGCTTTTTCTGCATCTATTGAGATGCTCCTATGATTTTTATCCTTTATTTTGTTAATGTGGTCTATCACATAGATTGATTTGCGGACATTGAACCAACCATCCTTGCATCCCTGAAGTAAATTCCACTTGATCATGGTCTGTCATCCTTTTAATGTATTGTTGATTCAGTTTGCTAATATTTTGTTGAAGATTTTTTGCATATGGTTCATTAGGGATATTGGACTGTAATTTTCTTGTAGTGTCCTTGTCTGGTTTTGGTATCAGGGTCATGCTGGCCTTGTAAAATCACTTTGGAAGTGTTTTCTCCTTAATAAATCCCTTGGAGGATGAGTGATTATTGATTTATTTATGTACTTATGTATGATTAGAGTATTTAAGAATTCTGATGTATGTGCTGATGTGCAGATAACAGTATTAGTGTATATCCTTTGCTACCTACATTAAGAGAGAAATCATTTATCATCAAAGGCAAAAATTCTCTTCTACAAATGATTCACAAAAGAGGTTAAAATAACAAATTGGACAACCTAGAAGAAATGGATAAATTCCTAGAAACACTACCTGCCATGAATCATGAAGAAATAGAAAATCTGAACAGACCAATTACTAGTAAGGAGATTGAATCTGTAGTCAAAACCTCCCAACCAACAAAAGTCCAGGACCAGATGGCTTCACTACCTCATGGAATCTTACCATGTGAGATGGAGAGCAGTCATGTGATAAGAGCAGCCACAGATCAATAAGCAATGCTAGATATAGAAATCTTGGATATTTTAAAATATAAGATTATTTATATCTTTGTAAAAATATAAGAGAAAATATCACACAGACACACTTTCTGGATATTTATAATGTGTACTAGAATTTGGTTACAATATTATCATTTGCCAGTAGATGCCACTATCTGATATGATATCCTCTTAACAACCAGGATATTATATTCCTTACATTCCAGGCCTCAAATACTCTTAAAAAGTAGTTTCTTCCAATGTCTATTTTATAGATGGAAAGTCTATATTGCAAGTTTATAGAAAGTGAAGGTCATTTCAATTGTCTTGAAACTTTTAATATTACGAAAGCTTTCCTTTTCTCCTCTTTCTGTTCTCCTTTCCTTTTTTTTTCTCTTCAGAGTTTACATTTTCCTTTTTTGAATGAAATTTCCTTTTGTTTATAGTGTTACTAACAAGTAAAGTGACACTTGACTTTGTTTTGTCTTGATATTGCTGTAGCGGAGCATGTGAGATTCCTTCAAGCTTCATTCCAAGGTTGGCTCTGATTTTGTCAGTTTTCAGCACATATATATATTTTTTGAAATAGGTATTGTATCTCAATTGAATATTTCCTAAGAAACAGGTATAGCACTAAAGAAAAGCTAGGAGAAAATATCAGTAAGTGTTGATGTGAACCTCAGTAGAGAATTCCCTAAGCGTAAGAGCAATGGGAGAAATAAAAGATTAATAGATTTGTGTTAAAATATTAATATTTTATTAATACAAAACATTTAAATAGAAAAATAATAAAGTCATATATTTCAAAGACATACTTAAAATTTAGTTATTTAGTTTTGTTTAAAGATAATGCCTAATGCTGTGTGTGATACGGGCACACTCATAGACCTCTGATTGGGGGTTTAAAATGGTAGAGCGTCTCTGGACTGTACTTGGTGTCATAATATCAGGAATTTTGAAATTGTCCGTAAACTTCTTTTTTTTTTTCACATCAGGATTAATAGAAAATCTACGTTAAAGAAATAATCATATATATATATAAATATTTATATATAAAGATATTTACTGCCTTATTATTTAAAATTAAAAATAGAAAACAATCCAAATATTTCACAGGGATTAAATATGTTGTGTATTTATACAATATTATATAGTATTAAGAAGTCATTAAAATGTTTATAAAAATTTTAATAATGTTTTCACATGCTTATGTTATAGTGATAAATAAGACA
The DNA here is from genome assembly GCF_963924675.1 of Phocoena phocoena. NCBI lineage: Eukaryota > Metazoa > Chordata > Mammalia > Artiodactyla > Phocoenidae > Phocoena > Phocoena phocoena. The sequence continues at coordinate 33,521,355 of NC_089220.1, read as the reverse complement.
GGAAAATAAACTACATACAACATGAGTTCATATATTTGAGAGAGAAGACTTGAAAGACATATACCAATGGGTTATGAGTGATTTTTATTTTATATTTTCTGTATTAAGAAAATTTTCTTAGAGATCATGTGCAATTTTTATAATAATATAATGGATGTTATTTTCTAAAGACAGTTTCTTCCTTTGACCTGGTGAGATCAATCTATTGACTTGCAGTATACTCCAAAAGAATAATCAGAAATATAGAAAAGCATTCATTGTTATATTCATAATGTGAAAATTTGAAAGCAACCTAATGTTTATGAGAGTTAAGGAGGATGAGGTTTCAATTAGAGGAGAGGATGTCATGTTTGCAAAGAATTTTTAATAGTACAAGGAAACATAATTTAGGGGACATTTTACAAAATTGTATATACAGTTGAGATCTCAAACCATGTTGATAATGCCTGAAATAAAGTATGGAAGGAATACAGAAAAGTGTTAGTCTTTCTGCTGGATGGGTAGCATGATAAATACTTTAAAAATTCTTTTCGCTTTTCCTGCTTTTCTATTTTTCCAGAAAGAAATATATAGTGTTTTCACTTTTGTTTGTTTGTTTTGCTTTGTTTTGGCCTAAAACAACAGAAATTTATTTTCTCACAGTTCTGGAGCCCAGAATTTCAAAATCATTGTGTTGGCAGGGTTGATTCCTTCTGGAAGCTCTGAGAGAAAATCGGCTCCATGGTTTGCTCCTAGCTTCTTGTGACAGCTGGTAGTCCTTGGCATTCCTTGGTTTGTAGCTTCATAACTCCAATCACAGCTGACCTCTGTCTTCACGTGGCTTTCTCCCTGTCAAAAAGCTTTCTCCCTTTTCAATCCCAAATCCAAAATGATCTCATCTTAGATTCTTCTTTTTTTTTTTTTTTTTGGAAGTATAGTTGATTTACAATATTGTGTTAGTGTCAGCTGTCCAACAAAGTGATTCAGTTATATACATATATATTTTTTTCAGATTACTTTTCATTGTAGGTTATTATAAGATATTGAATATAGTTACAGTGCTATACAGTAAATCCTTGTTGCTTATCTATTTTATGTATTGTAGTTTGTATCTGTTAATCTCATACTCCTAATTTATTCCCCCCTCTTCCCCTTTGGTAACCATAAGTTTGTTTTCTATGTGTGTACGTTATTTCTGTTTTGTATGTAGATTCATTTGTATTATTTATAAGATTCCACATATAACTGATAGCATATAATATTTGTCTTTCTCTGTCTGACTTCATTAAGTATAGTATTCTCTAGGTCCATTCATGTTGATGGAAATGGCAATATTTCATTCTTTTTTATGGCTGAGAAATAGTCCATTGTTTATGTATACCACATCCTTGTAAGCCAGTTGTCTGTTGATGGGCACTTGGGTTGTTTCTATGTCTTGGCTTTTGTAAATGGTGCTACTGTGAACACTGGGGTACATGTATCTTTTCGAATTAGAGTTTTCATGTTTTCTGGGTATATGCCCTGGAGTGGGATTGCTGGATCATATGGTAACTCTATTTTTAGTTTTTAAAGAACCCCCATACAGTTTTCCATAGTGGCTGCACCAATCTACATTCCCATCAACAGTGTAGGAGGGTACAGAGTTTTAGGTAAGGGAAGAGCATTTAAAACAAGACTGATTATAATAGAGAATTCTGAGATCACATTTGATGTGAAACACGACATTAAGATTTTCAGATAATTAATTCTTCAAGCAGTGTATTGCATGTTCCTAAATAGAAACAAGACAGGGAAAAAAAATGGGAAAAGCATTAGACTGTCACACAAAGGTGATTTAATATATTTTTCTCACATGGCAGAGCATACTCATTCACCAAACACTGTAAGAAAACCTTCTAGGTGCAGACCAAAGTACTGTGCACTCGGAGTATCTGAAAAGGCGTGATCCCTGCCCTCAGGGATCTTAATATCTGATAGGGAAGATATAAGAGATGTTCACAAAGAACTGATAAAGTTAACACATTTAAGGTGACATAAAAGAATGATTACGTATTCCTGAAGTTCAAAGGAAAAGGAAAAAAATCACTCTGAGAGGATCAGAAAAGATTGTGGAAAGGGTGGCATTTAGGTGGGCCCTTAGAGAATGGGTCTGATTTCAATAGTTAGAAATGAAAGGGAATGCATTCCAGGCAGAGGGAAGACATGATCAAAGAAACAGAGGTGAGAAAACGCAGAAGCAATTTTTAGATCAGTGAAAACTCTTTTTAAAATAACAACTTTTTACAACACTTAGTATTTACAATTTTGTGGTTCGCAGAGTTGCACAACCAACACCGATATCTAATTTTAGAATATTTTCTTCACCCCATGAAGAAACCCTGTACCCATTAGTAGTCATTCCCTACCTCCTGCCCCCACCCATTTCTCCCACTTTCCAGCCCCTGGCAACCACTAATCTATTTTCTGTCTGTATGGATTTGCTCATTCTGGATATTTCATATAAATGGAGTCATACAGTATGTGACCTTTTTGTGACTAGTCTCTTTCACTTAGCATAATGGTCATCCACGTTTTAATGTGTATAGTGCGTTATTTCTTTTCATTGCCAAGTAATATTACACTGTGTGCGTATATCACCGTTTATTTATTCATTCATCACTTGATAGACATTTGGGCTGTTTCCACTTTTTGGCTGTTATGAATGATGCTGCTATGAATATTTGTTCACAAGTTTTGTATGGACGTGTTTTCAGTTCCCTTGGGTTTTTAGCTAGGTGTGGAATAGCTGGGTCATATGGTAACTCCTCGATTGTTGCAAACCTTTTGGTTGATTTCCAGAGTTCTGGAGGAGTGGATTTTGACAATTTTGCTACCACTGGATGCCCCTGGTGATATGGAAGGAAATATTGAGGGAAATATTGGTTGTTTGAAATTGGGTTTCTGTGTGTCAGTTTCCTTATCTCTAACTGGGATGATATTACTTCTCTATACAAGAAATGTTCTCTGGGCATAGAGGCACTTTTTCCACGCCTTTTCTTCACAGATGGGGGAGCCGAAAGTAGAGTTTTTTTAGTAGTTGCATCTCAGTAACCATAGACAGAAATCAAGTATCTTATCCTGATAAGTATTTTATCAAGTGTCTTACCAACTACAGGTAAGAATGAATGACTAATATAATATTATATGTCAGCTGTACTTCTTATATGTCAGTTTTAAAGCATGAGTGAGCCGGAGAAGTTTAACCTGAAGGAGAGTGAATATAAAGGAGTAATAGGACGTCTTTCTGCAAAAAGCTAAAAAATTGGCACATGGAAAGCAGAATAAATCCAATTTCTGTAGAAGGCAGAGTAGGACCAGTGGATCAAAGTTATAGGAATGCAGAGTTTTAGTTACTTCTAAAAAGGGACCTGACAATTAGAGCTGACTTTTTCTGTTCAAAAGTAGTTAGCATGAGCTACTTCTTAGGGGGCTGGCAGAGTAATTCCTGATTGGGAGAAAGTTTGAACTAACACATCTAAGGACCTTTCTTACTTGAAGAATGCATCTAATATTTTTCATGTGTTGCAGCAGATTCTTGCTTAAACAAACTTTAGTTCACTTCTAGTACTTATTACATGAAAGTAAAAATTTCCTTTAGGAATATAAGGGACCTCTCAGAGTTCAAGGAATATTTGTACAGCTAGACTTCAGAAGAAAAGAGCTAAGATAGCTCTGAGAAACTCAGCTGAACCCTTGTTTTAATACTCTGCCGTTGACATGTTTAGCTTCCAAATACCAGTTTATGTGCCTCTAATTTCATATTCTCAAATGAGACACTCTGATTGCCTTGGTTTATGTTATGAGTCTACCCTTGATGCTATCAGCTATGGCCAAGGAGTAAGGGTCATGTAACAGAAGGTTAAAATGGTGGTGGTCCTGGGCTTCCTCCTCTGGATGGCAGTTAATAGCTCTAAGAGGAAAGATGGAATAAGTTGTGGGCTAGACACTCCAAAAGCTATTTATTACATTTCCCAAAATGTCAGTGGTAGAAATAGGGCTGGAATTTGGACTGTTTAAGTCTATTTCAGACAAGTATTTATTATATAAATATTATATGCAAGGCACCATGCTAGGTGATGGACAGAATGTAGAAATACAAGATATGGTCCCTGCCATCAGTATTTATAATCACTCTGTGCAGTAGACTGTTTGTTATTTAATAGGTCATCTTGCTTAGGTTTCACTTAGGATTAACCTACTGATTATGTTGAAAAGCTCCGTATAAACTGAAAAATGGTTTCAAGTTGAATATTAAAACATTTGCTTTTTTCTAGATATGCACACATATAACATTTGTATAGGCCAATTCTAAAAGAGTTCAAAAACACAAACAAAACACCCAATTTCTTCACATCAAACAAACAAAAATATGAGTTGTATATCTTACATTGCTAGGAATATATCATAGTAAAATGCGTGCCTACTCTTCTTTGTACGTGAGGAGGAAGCTTACAAACGTCTTAAGTGTCTGTGAGCTACCCAGTACCTCGATATGCCACATATATAACATATACACATGATGCGCAGATATTATATGAAGGATTATGCATATTATTTCTAATCCTTATGTGCATTATTTTAAGGGTATGTACTTATTTCAATTGAATGACTAAGAATATTGTATCATTTCCTGTCTGTGTTTAAGCTGCATTTAGGTTTGCTGTGTGTGAAAGGTTATCATTTCTGTTTTACATCCAGCTCTTATTCTTTCTACCAGTGGGATAGTTTATCGACAGAAGATGATAAAGTAAAAATAATGCGACATATGTGTTAGATTCTCAGCATTAGCCTTTTTTTTTTTTTTCCTAAATAAAGATTCTGAAGGTTTTCTAGGTGGAAAGTCACATTAAAACCTTATAAAGATAATTAGTAGCAGACCTAGCAAATTGTTTGGATGTTTCCTCAAGGATGAACTTTAGCTATAATGCAAAAGGTATTTGACTTCCACTTGAATAGGCCATTGGTTTTATCGAGACCCTATATTTAACTATATCTTGGTCTGTTTAAAATCCTGGATTTATTTTAAATGGCTATCCAAATTTTCGTGGTACAAAGGAGTTAACATACTATACCTTCTTCTGGGAACCTGTGTCGTCTTAGAACCTAACCAACTTTGCCATGGATGTTTCTCAGAGACTATTTTTTCTAAATAATCATTTTATCTTTTAGAGCCTAGTGTGCATTTTAAAAAGTTGTTTCCCATTGTTCATATATTGTTAACTCTCCACTCTGCCAGTATGATTTCAGGAAAGGAACACTTAAGAGCATATGTTCAGTTAAAGCTTCTACAGATAAATTATTACTCGCTCTGCTTTTTAAGTTTCATGCGGTCTTGGCAAGTTATGCCTAAATTGTAGTCAAAATATGCGTAGAAACTTACGGTCCCATTGACTTTTATAATATTTGTGACTGTTTAAAAAAAATGTACATCAATCCTACAGAGACCTTAAGTTCTACGTGATAGCAATGTTTAGCATTTACTTCTGCCTAAACTCCAATATGTTCAAGAAAGTGGAGGGTACCATAGCAGTATTTTCATTATTAGTTGTAGCATAGAATATTACTAGCAATGTAAGTACATATTTTAGAATTAGAATGAGCCTGCCTCCCTCAATGAAATCTAAATCTTTTAGTTGATTTTTATTTTGTCACTGCTGCACCCAGTGCTCTCTGAATATTTAGTCAAAGTGCATTAACAATATAAAAGACAAAAGTTTTTTTAACGTGTATATTTTTTTCTCACTGTCCATTACATTAGACTACATCTATGCCATCTATTTAAAAATGAATTTTATGCATCCCTTTCTGTTTCCAAAAAGATTTCGAGTATGTTTCTCACTCGCCCTCTCTCTCCATCTCCCCCGCCTCTCTTTCACACAGACACACACACACACACACACACACACACACACCCCTCCTAGAAATCAAGGACCGTGTCTTTTCTGTCTTTCTCCCCCTTCTTTTACACCTGGCTAAAATTATATTCTGTATGCATGAAAGTGATCCTTGTGTATATTACCTTGTGGCTATTAGGTAGTTCACAAGTTTCCTGAAGGACAGGTAGGAAAAACAAACGGGGTCCTTCTTTCATAAGGAAAGATTAGAACATGGCATCAGGGGACTTAGCCTTAGCGTTCTTACTCAATCATTACTTCTGTAAACCTGTAACTTTTTTTTCTCCACATTGTTACTTTTCTGCTTCATGCCTGATTTTTCTATTTGCAAAATGAGAATAAAAACAGTTGCTTCCCATTTACTTCATAGAGAGTTTAAGGAATGGGCTGGTGTTCCTTCCCCAGATGTATCAACTTAATCTTATTTGTATATTTTCTGTCTGTACTTCTAATTCATAATGTCCAGTTGTATATATATTTTCCATTCTTTTATTTACATTCTTTTCTTTCCCTGGGATTTTTCAAAATCAAAGCATGTTAATCACATTTCATAATGCATTGAGTACTCAAGATACTTTTCAGACATGGGCAAATGTTTGAATAGCTGCATTTTGTTTTGGAGTGTCTATCAAAACCCAGGACCCAGACCAGTGAAGGGTATAATAAGAGGGGATGTCCCCAACCTGAAGTGCTGATCAGTTCCAAGGTGAGTGTTTCAGCCTTTTCTGAAAGGCTACTCAGATGCCTTCTTTTCTTTTAACCTAGATGATCATTTATGAAACAGTGGTATGGCCGAGGGTTGAGTTTGATGGTCTCTTCAAGAGTATTAACTGAAAAGTTTGATTTCTCATCTGAAGAACAGATGTTTTACTGCAATCCTCAACACATATGTGCCTGGTCTGCTTGATACTGATTGAGAAAAAGAAAAATAGTTTAGAAGTCAATATCTGGTGTCACTGTCAATTGCAGATAAACTAATAACAGTTAAATTTCAGCATAATTATAATTTTTGAAAAAGAGAGCATTGAAACTTAGACACAAACTATTAATTGATGGAGTTTCACTGAAGGTTAGAGCCAGAGTAATGGCTATCATTTATAAGGCTGTGCAAAAATCCTGGCCCTGATGTGATTTATGAAGTCCAGTGGGAGCAAATACTTAGTTCAAGACCCAAAATTTTTAGCACTAACATGACCTGGAAAAAATGATCTCGTCCTGACAGATTTTGAAGTCAGGAGTTAACAATTATAAATCTCTATCACTTTACTAGGGCTCTTACAGATTTTTTTAAATTTTGCACTATAATAAGATGCCTAAAAGATGTCATTGTTTATTACTATTTAAGAGTGTCTTCCAGAGATCACAGGTTTTGGGTTGGCATAACTGATACTGAATTTGTTTTTCTTTGTTAGAAGGTGGCCAAAGATTCAAATGCTTCTTGAGCCTGTTCCTAGAATGTGTGGGCAGAGCTGTGGCCCAGCTCCATAGAGCATCCTCAACTTTCTGTTAGCTGTGGCCCCAGGACATGTGTCTAGATCACACAGTCACATCATGAAATAATATAGGTATTTTTTTAGAAAGAGAGGAGCTAAGGCAGAATACTATTTTTTGGCACTTAAATTTAAAACCACTTGTGTCAAAACTTATTTCTGTATTTGTAGGTATTTCCTAATGATAGATAAATAAGTTAGGCAAAAACATCTCATTTTTTTTCCTTTTTCACAATTAAGGAAAATAAGCTTTATCAGTAGTCACTAATTAAAACTTAATGCTGCCTCTTTTTCATTGCAAGTACTATATTGATTTGAAGAGAAGGTTATTGAGGAAAAAGCTGCCATAGAGGGTTTTTTTTTTTTTAACTTAATTACTGTTTTATTAGGAGCTCTTACCAGTGCCATGTTAATAGAATGTTGAGGTACACATTGACCTACATATTAACAGAATGTACTCATTTAGAGAGTGATAAGTAATTTTTTCCCCCCTTATGGACAAGTATGCATTGTTTTAGCAAATAAGATTAAAAAATTTTTTTTCTTACAGTAGGTCCTTGTTGGTTATCTGGTTTATTTCATTTACTTTTTAAATTAATTTTTATTGGTGTATAGTTGATTTACAATGGCAAATAAGATTTTGTTTTTAAAATTTCAGTTGTATTTATTTTGGAATAGGAAATACATTCACCTGGTTCAAAATTCCAGAGGTGCACAGCAGTATATAGAAGTCTTTTGCTCATTCTTTTCCCCAAACCACTGTATTAAATATTTATTTATTTAATTTATTTATTTTATTATTCTCTTAATGTTTTTGGCTGCATCTGGTCTTAGTTGCGGCATGCAGGATCTTCGTTGAGGAATGTGGGATCTTTCATTTTGGTGCGGGATTCTCTCTAGTTGTGGCATGTGGGTTTTTCTCTCTCTAGTTGTGGCGCGTGGGCTCCAGAGCGTGTGGGCTCTGTGCTTTGTGACACAAGTGCTCTCTAGTTGAGGCACACGAGCTCAGTAGTTGTGGTGCACGGGCTTAGTTGCCCCACGGCATGTGGGATCTTAGTTCCCTGACCAGGGATCCAAGCCGGGTCCCCTGCCTTGGAAGGCAGATTCCTTACCACTGGACCACCAGGGAATTCCCCAAACCACCATATTAGTCTCTCTGAAGCACAGCTTCTGTTACTAGTTTCCTTCATTTATTTCCATAAATATTTTATACATATAGAAGATATACATGTATATGTATATATACATTACGTATTTATATTTATATATAACAAAAGAATTTTCCTTTTCACAGAAGTGCTTACTACTATTCCACATCTTGCTTATTTTCACTTAACAGTGTATCTTGAAAATCATTTCATGTTCGTCTGGAAAAAGCTTTCTTGTTCTTGTGGTCTCATGGTGTCTATCGTATGAGTGCACTGTAGTCTTATTTAACCTAGGCTCCTACTGATGGACATTTAGGTTGCTGCCAATCTTTTACTTTCACTAACAATGATTAATACTGCTTTCTGCTTATTTTTCACTTCCGAATTCACTTCCTGCTTTTGTCAGGGCCTAGATATTTGTACCAGGAACTGAGAGCTATTTATTCTGACATATTTGGTGTTTGTATATAGACATCCAGGTAAATGTACATACTGCTAAGCTATCTAGTTCTAGTCTCTTTCCCTAGGGTACTCACCTACGATAAAACCTATTTATTAGACTCCTTAGGCTATACAAGTGCTGGGTCACAGCTCCTATTGGCAGACTAGAAAGTTCCAATTACTAATCTGTGATTTCAGTTACTATGACATATTCTGTGTTTCAGTTAGAGGGAACAGCCCTTATTTGGTGAGACTCAAATAGTGTTAATGAAAAATGTATCATTGATAAGGCAGGCTAAGAAAATGGGAACCAACTAAGCTCTTAGGGTGAGATGAGTATAGAAAATCAGAACAGTTTTACTGTTTGATTTTAAGGTCTCCATACATTATTTCAGTCTACATCTGTTAGGGCCACAGCTGGGACATTAGATGATCAAAACTCTTAAGGTAGTAATCAGATATAGTATTTAGACAACAAATCAGTGAGCAGGTTTGTTGACCTATGTACATTATTCTAAATCTTGACGGTATCATATGAAGCACAAAAAATAAATATTGTCACAGCCAGCAATGGAGGTTTCAATATTTAATCACTAGATTGAACGACTCTTCCCCTAAAATTTTCACTCAGTGAATCATAACTGCTCGTCTCTTAGCTTACTCTGATTTTGTGCAGAAAGCATCATATCTTAAAAATGTGGTATCTGGGAAAGACACTAGAAATAAAGCCATTTGAATTGTTATATATTGGCATTGGTTTGATGGTTATTCAATTAAGATAGAAAGGGAAAATATTTCTTATTTCTTGATTGTTAAAAGAAAAAACAGTTTCCAGTCATGCAAGTGAAGCATCTTGAGTTAGGTTTTTTGTTTTTGTCTTTGCTTCCTGAGAGAAATATAAAGAATTCCACTTATTTATTTTTATCTTAGGAATAGGAAGCACATCATCAAGTACAAGAGATAATAAAACATACCTCCCAACTATGTTGTGATTGGTTAAGTAGAGCAGAGGAGGTAGAGAGGGGACGTGAAGGAGAAACAGTCTTTTTGTTTCCAAAAGTCATGATGAAAATCAGTGATAAAACATTGTGCGTGTGCATTTGCACACTGGAGTGTTTTGTTATTGTGTCTGTTTTTGTTGTGAATAGAGAAAGAAAGGAGCTTACAATAAAGAAATGAATAAATTTTATTAGAACTTGTTATAAATAGTTTTTATTCTCAGAGCTGAAATACTAAGCCATTATTTAAATTTTATCTCCTTTTTTTTTTGATTGGAGAAATCCATTAACTTTTACTTTAGAAAGTGGACTGTGTCATATCTTCTTCTACAGAGGAATAAATGTGTTTATTATCTTGTGAAATCCTAATCTTGTGGCATTTGGAAATAGTGTTACTCTGGTAGTACCTTGTTTTTGACATTGACATTTTGGACTGGATAATTCCTTGTTGTGGGGGCCTCTTCTGGACATTGTAGAATATTTAGCAGCATCTCTGGCTTCAACCCACCAGATGCCAGTAGGAAACCCTCCGGTCCCCTGCCCTGGGGGACAAAACTGTCCCCAACTGAGAGCCACTACTATAGACATACATGTTGATTCTGTACAGCAGGGTTAAAAGTGGATCCCACACAGTATTCAGCTGTCTGATGCACTTCCCCAGTATTTGTGATCTGGAGCAGCAAAGCAACACAAAGGCACAAATTTGGGGGCAATATATATATTTTTCCTAAGACCACCACTCAATTTTGGGGCAATTTTCGAGAAACATTAAAGCTGGCTCTTGGGTTCTGAATTGGTTGATTAATTGGTTGGTCAATTGATCGATTCGTTCACTCAGCAAAACTATATTGAGCCCCTGCTACATGCCACTTTCATTGTTGGTGACATGTATGCTTCTGTGTGGTTCTTGTGGCTATGTGTAGTGAGTTGGTGGGTAGTAAACCTGCAGGTAGACCAGTTAAGAAGCTGTTGGGTGAAATATAGGTGAGAAATGATGGTTGCCTTGATGTGGGTAGTGAGCTGGAATGATGAGAAGAGATTTTATACAGAGATATTTAGGAGGTAAAAACATTAGGATTTGGTGATTGATTGGAGAAAGGAAGGAGTCAAGAATAGTTCCCAGGTTTCTGGCATAGTTCAAAGGGTGAAGAGTGTTGGCATTCACTAAGAAGAGGAATAGAGTGGGAAGAATGGGCTTTTTGGGAGAGTGGGAGCAGATATTGATTTCACCTTGTGACACTTTCAGTTGAAGGTGCCTTTGAGACATCCAAGAGGATGAGCTAGACAATGAACCTGAGAACTATTTTGTTCCGTGTTCTATCCCCCATTCTTTGGATGGTGTTTACATTTCTAGGAATGGAGGCAAGTTTAGCCTAGATATATAGAGTTTGTGTTCTTCAGGGTGTAGCTGGTGTGATTGAAATCAGGGAAACAGATGAAATTCCCCAAGGAGAGGGCCTATAGGGAGAAGCAACATTCTGGGAGATACGTTTGCTCAAGGAACTGAAGAGGAGGGGCTGGAGAAGTATGAGGAAAATCAGGAGTGTATGGTTTATGGAAGAGAAGAGAACATTTCCAAGATAAGGGAGTGTTTAATGGTTTTGAATTCAACTAAGAAGTCAAATAAGTTGAAGACTGAGAAGACCATTGAATTTTACAACTGAAAAGCATGGGTGACTTTTTGAGAACCTTTTCGGTAGACTGGTGGTTGCAAGAGTTCAGGAGATTTGGTTAAAGAGTGAGTGAGAGTAAATGGATGGAATCAGCATGTGTAGGTCATGCTTTGATGTATTTTGGCTATAAAAAAGAGACTGGAAATAGTATGTGAAGGGTGGTATGGGCTGGGAGAGGGCATGTGGGCTTGAGCACGTTTAAATGTTGATAGGAAGAGGACAATGGAGACATAGAAGCTGATGCAGGAGAGGAGAAAATGAGGATGGGATCAACTTGAGATGGGGTAGGTTCAGAGCACAGGGAGAGGGACTAATCTTAGATAGGGTAACCCTGCAAACTGGAGAGATGTCATTAGTGATTGAGAGTGTTCATATTCTGCTGGGATTAGTTTCCAGTCTACGGGGCCTTTTTAGGGAATGATTCTTCTGGGGCTTTCTGAAGGCTCAGAGTGACAAAGGCATTAAGAGACTCCTGGCAAAGTCCATACCATTTCTAAATTCCCTAGGGTACATTGATCCCCAGAGGTTCATTTAACGACTCTTTATTTTGGGTAGCAGGCATGTTCTAGAATTGGACTCCGAACCTATGGGTTAGGTTAGGGCTTGGTGTCCAATTATTGTCTAAATAAGCAGAGTAGCAGGGTGCTTTTTGAAGACTTCCAGGTGTTGAAGTACAACCTGGAGATCACCTACAGCTAGTCTACTTTAATTAACAAATATGTCATTCGTATTATGATTCTTTATTATTACTAATCTACATGATAGATTGCTGATTGTAGAAAACTCTGGGTTATTGTAGTACTAAGTTTAAAAAACGATACCATTCAAGTGTTGAAGGGTTTATTATAGCTCATTTTCTCCTGTGGTTTAATAGAAAGAGGGTAGGCTTTGGAGCCAGAAAAAAAAAATGGATTCAAATCCTGGCTCCGTCACTGACTAAGCTTACGTGGCCTTGAGCAAGTCATTTACTTTGTAGTAACCTCATGATAGTAATTCCTGGTGATGTCTAACTTGCATCACGGTTAATTAGAGGTCATGCATATATATCAGCACTTTGTTGATCTTAAATAGAAGCTGATATTGTTTTTAACTATTTAAAAATAATTTATTATTTACTATTATAGGACCCTTAGCGAGCACACTCTGAATTTTTTAGAATTCCAAATCAAAAATCAAGGATCTTATTTTTCCGTGGATCTAAGAGGATTACTGGTGATGTCCTTGGTCTAAGTTTTGGTAGGGACGGAAGATTACATAAGTGATCCTGGGCCAACTGAAAATATCTTTTATTGCCCTTCATGTTTATTTACATAGTAAATAAGGAGAAAAGAGGTAACATTCTAGATTTTAAAAGTCTATGGAAGTAAATCAAATTTTTATTGGATCCCGATTATTTTCTATTAATACATCTCAGTTAGATATTATTTTTTTTAATAGACTTAGCCTCTTCAACCCCTCTTTTCTTTTGTTTAGTAATTCCCTTTCCCCTCTCTTTTTCCTCTTCTTGCTTTTCTTCAGACTATTGGGAACTTTCTCATGTTGCGGCATTTGCTGCTATCAGTCATGCCGGGAAAGTTTCTTGTGCACCAGAAAAGCTATCAGATGTTTTCCTGCAAGAGAGAAGATAGAGAGAGAGAGAGAGAGAGAGAGAGAGGGGGGGGGGGGGAGGGGGAGGGGGAGGAAGAGAGGGAGAGAGAGAGGGGAGAGAGAGAGAGAGAGAGAGAGAGAGAGAGAGAGAGAGAGAGAGAAAAGGAGGGGGAAGGGGGGGGAAGGGGGGGCTGGGAGGGAGGAGAGAGCTAGAGGAAGGAAGGGAGAGAAATGGTGTCTCGGGTCCCTGTGCTGGTGTTTTTCCTCCTTCAGGGAAGCTTCAGATACTGTTTGGCTCTGGCTCAGTTGCTCTATGGGTGTCACTGAAGAAGGGGGTCAGGGAGGGGAAGAAGGCAATTAAAACCTTGAACACTGTAAAGGCCCTTCTAATTAAGTGCTGAGGATGGAAAAATAAAATTCCTTCTTAGGTTTTATTTCTGTTCTCCCTTTAAAAGTCTGCTGAGGGATTGGAGCTCATGTCCCTTAGAAAAGTTAAAGTTCAAAATAACAGCCCTGGAAAGAAAACGTTTTTATGAACTTTTCAGATAAAGCCATCCTTATTTGATTCCCTTGGACCCCCTCGCCTCTATCCTCCTCCCCACGCTCACGGTCACTCCAGACTGAAGCACCCAGGACACAGTTCAAGTATCTAACTGCTCTGTTTCCTTTGTGCAGCTTGCTTTTGGTCCTTGCTGGGAAATGCTCTGAAAACTGAACCGGCCACAGAACACAAAGGCCGACCCATGTTGTCCCTCCTGGTAGCGTACTGTGTGATTTGTTCCCACTCCTGTTCAGGATTCATTAGTCGCTCAGTACAGAAAAGGTTGCTCCCCTGGAATAAAAGGAATGGGCCCAGCTCGGAGTTCTTTTTCTCCTTCTGCTGTGTTTTATTTGGGTGCACTCACAACCCCACACCTTCATTAGCGACCTGGTGCCGGTGGGGACGGGCACAGTGCTGAGACTAGTTTTGCTGGTTCCCTGGGGTGTATCGCAGATCTCAGAACTCAATAGCCTGCTATGAAAATAAAATACTGTGCTTCAGATGACCTCTGTATGGAAAAAAGCCATACGTCCCAATCTGCCAGGGCCTCTCAAATTGCCATCCTTGCCAAGAGCCCGTCCCACCCCCCAGCTTCCTCCCCTTCCTCTGAATGTAGCTCTTTTGGTAGCCTCTGTGTCAGGTAAATGTTTATGTGTGTGTGAAAATGCAGGCTTTGGGTGAAAATCTTTTGTATTTAAAGCACAGGTCGGGACAGTAGTTTCTTGTGAGAACTGTAGGCAGCAGATATTTGTGGGCTTTTATGCCCCAAGTGATATCATTTCAGATTTATATAGGAAGTTTGGGAAAGGGTGTGAAAACTTGGAGGTGCTATAGAAGACTGAGTTATATATTTATAATTCAAGTTGTTTTTCCTAACCTTCCAGAGTGACCCAGTTCTTGTCTCATTAAAAACCCAGTCACCTGGAGGACTCTCCCTGATATCAGAGCCACATGTATTCGTGACCTTTATAATAAAATGTGACACTAACATGAACGGTGTCCATCAAACCTTTCTTTAAAGCACTTGGGGTACTCAAAGCATTGTGCCTTGTTCAACTTCCCATGTTAATATGCTATAATTCTTGGGAACTGATTACTGTACTTATTTTAAGGCAGTGTGGGAAAATAAAAATAAGGGACCTTTTGTTATTAAATGACCATTAGAGCCTTGAGTACAGCTCAACTTTCTTATCCTTTGATTGTTGTCACATCATCGCTGCAATAACAGGGTAAGATTTGCAGTTCTAATAAATTGTTCTAAATTCTTTCTGTTTGTTTGTTTGTTTTGTTTTCTTTTAGTTGCAGCAAGCAGGGACTACTCTTCATTGCTGTGCGCAGGCCTCTCATTGCGGTGGCTTCTCTTGTTGCGGAGCACGGGCTCTAGGTGCACGGGCTTCAGTAGTTGTGACTCGCGGGCTCTAGAGCGCAGGCTCAGTAGTTGTGGCACACGGGCTTAGTTGCTCTGCGGCATGTGGGATCTTCCCAGACCAGGGCTCGAACCCGCGTCCCCTGCATTGGCAGGCAGATTCTTAACCACTGTGCCACCAGGGGAGTCCAAATTGTTCTAAATTCTTTAAATCTCAAAGTTCATGGTTATTACATTTAAATGATAATATTCAGACTGTATGAGAGAGAGTATTCAGTAATTTGAGAAAAATCCCCTTGGAGTCTACAGGAAAATAATATACATTTGCAAATGTGAGATGCTGTTTTTGTTTTGTACTTCAGGTTTGCAGACGTGCTATAATTTTCTACAGAAAGTTTTGGATAGACTCTTCGTTTCAAAAAATTATAGAGATAAGAGAGAAATATTTTCATAGTCTGGGTCTACACAATTTTATATTGCATAAAAAAGAAGCGGATTGTCCCTTCCTGCTACCGCAGACAGCGGTATAGGAACATCTTTGGACTCTCCAGGGTATGTACTCTGGGGTAGGATTGCAGGGTCATCAAGAATACACATTCTGAACATCCCTAAGTACTCCCAGATTGCTTCCTGGAAAGGCTGCACCTGTCTGTATCCCACCAACAGTAGACGAATGCTCCTGCTTCCCCACATCCTTGCCAAGATTTGCTATGTTTAGACTTTCTCATTTTTCCAAACTGATGGGTGTGAAGTGATATTTCATTTTAATTTACATTTCTCTGATTACTAATGAAGTTGAGCAGTTCTTTATATACTAGTTAGTTATTTGGCTTTTTACTATCATGACTTGATTTAAGGTTTCATGTTGATATAGACCTTAATTTTGAGTTTGGCAAATATATGCAAAAAATTATGTATATTTTAATTTTACAGTCTATGCTTTGAGGATCCAAGGCTACAGGGTTGCTCTCTGACACTTTTTTCTGTTAGCCACGTTACTTTTAAGCTTTAATTCATCTAAAGGTCACTTTTGAATATAGTGGCATTGTTTGAGATAGCAGATTCATACTTTGGAACACGATGCAGCGGTTTGGTATGAACTAAAGGGCCATACTGTATCATGGATGCAGTTTGAAGAGAGGCTTCAGTGAAAAACAAAAGAAAGCTATGGATGCATAGTACATTACCACTTATGAAAAAATTCAAACATGTATATACACAGGACAAAACTTTATGTTTTTCAAGTAAACAACCCGTATCCAAAGATAGAACCAGACAATTAAGTGTTTGCTTATATAGCAGTAGGAGAGAATGGGGATTAGAGATAAAGGGAAAAAACCAATAAATTAAAATAAACTCAAGAGAGGGGCCTTGCATAAGTAATAACAGTGTATTCTGGGCTGAGAAGTGTTATTAACCCAGTGGTTTGGGGATAGGGTGAATATAGTTTAGAGGGGTAACCAGGAAGTAGGTTAGGTGACTAGCCAAAAAAGGTTAATTGAAGGAAAATAAAAATAAAATATTTTAAGTGTTGTGATTCATAAGTAAGATGCCTGTAAGCAAGAAAAATGCTCTTAAATAACTACATCTGGTTGTGGGTTTTTGTTTTTGTTTTCTGTATTAGTTCTGTTGGTACTCTGTCCCATGCCCCCTCATTTATTTTATGTCTGCATACTCACTATACTAGCACTCTATATTTTTTATCTCATTTGTTCCTCATTACAACCTGCATACTATAGATAAAGGAAACAGACTCAAAAAGTGGAAGTGATTTTTCTAGGGTCATACAGCCATAAGTAACAGAACCAGGATTTGAAGCCAAGCATAACTCCAAAGCTGACTTCATTATATTTTTCATAGGCTATCTTCAAAATCCATATTTGTGTAGAGTGTGGTGTCTTCATTAGGCTCTTTAATTTTGAAAGAGGACATTAACCCTACCCTCTGCTCCCACTGTTGCTAAAAGAGGTGGACATCTTTAAGTTGCATCACAGAAAGTCTGTATTCAGATTCCTTTTAGACATTAGAACTTTGAACTCTGTTGTCCAGTTGCTCAAAAATCTGCTTGTAGAATATTGGTATTAAATCATGGGCCTTCAATGATGGCTGTTGTATCAAACAGTGGGATGAAATTGACTATTCTGTCAGTGATGGAATTTCTGAGGAGGCCTCGGTACACCACACCCCATCATCTTTAAGAGGACCTAGAGATAAAATTCCTCCCAGACCTCAGGGTCAGGAAACACTGATTCATTTTCTAAAAAAAAAAAAAATCTTGTGGCCACTATGAATCTTATATTTGATTATATTTTCTTCTTTAAGTGGGTTAGAGCCAAATTTGTAGATCATTTCTAATAGCTGTGGGGGAATAAACAATATGCATTTGTGTGCTAATCATACCTCTAGCATTACTTTCCTGTGTTCCTCTTTGATTTCGTGTTTCTTATTTGTTTGTATTGAGCGTATTTTCATAAACTGTCACAAATCATTTCATTGGTGCCGAAAATATATAATATCATGCGTAAGTTTTCCTAACTTGACAGTACTATCACATTCCTGCTAGGAAATGTCATGTGTACACGTTCATCTTTCTCATTTGTTTCCTCCATTCTTTCATCTCCTTCTAATTTTCCATTGTTTATTACAGGTTTCTCCCTTGATTAACAGACTAGTTAGAATTTCAGTGGTGGTTTTTCATTGTTGACTGTCAACATAGTTATTTTTTTAGACAAATTAATCTTGTAATTTGTACTTCTCGAAGTCCGTGTTTTTAGTAAAAGTATAAATTTTTATGAAAACATAAATAAATTTAACTAATTTGATTTTTTTCATCTGAGGATAAGAGAAGGGTAGTTTAGAATCTCAGAGGAGTACTATTATAGAAGGTTTTGAGAGTTTATATAGAGAACAGAATGATTTTTTTCAGCTTGTTCTCATGAGGGCAATGAATTCCCTGTCTATTGCCTAATGGACATCTCTAATTGGATGTTCAACTGCTACTTCAGATTGCCTGAAACTTCACATATAATTCCCCTCCCCAATAAAGTTACCTTCACCATTTCCCCCTCCCCATTCCCCATTCCATTTCCTAATTTGGTGACTGGTGTTACTCTGTACCTCGTCACCCAAATCATATACATGTGGCAGTCGTATTAGACTCCTCTAATCAGTCACTCAGTTCTTTATGTTTACCTACTACACAGCTTTTAAGCTGGCCCTTTTCCAGGCCCATTGCTTTTTACCAATTCCAATACCTTGCACATAGCCTTTCCTAAGCAGGCATTCCAAATTTTTGGTTGAAGAAATGGATGAATGAATTTGGGAATGAATTGTCTTCATTTCATTGCTTCTGTCTGGACTACTGCCTTCTTGCCTCTATCCTGGCCCCTCCTAATGTCATCAGAGTGATATTCCTAAAATGCAAATCAAATCCTGTCACTCTTCTGTTTAAAACCTTCAGTGACTCCTTCCAGCTTCCAGAATTTAGGTTTGCTTTAGTATCAAGGCCCTTCATGCTAAGTCCCCTGCATCTTTTTTTTTTTTCATTTTTTCATTTTATTTTATTTTTTATACAACAGGTTCTTATTAATCATCAATTTTATACACATCAGTGTATACATGTCACTCCCAATCTCCCAATTCATCACACCCCCACCCCCACCGGCGCTTTCCCCCCTTGGTATCCATATGTTTGTTCTCTACATCTGTGTCTCAATTTCTGCCCTGCAAACTGGTTCATCTGTACCATTTTTCTAGGTTCCACATATATGCATTAATATACGATATTTGTTTTTCTCTTTCTGACTTACTTCACTCTGTATGACAGTCTCTAGATCCATCCAGGTCCAACAAATGACCCAATTTTGTTTCCTTTTATGGCTGAGTAATATTCCATTGTATATATGTACCACATCTTCTTTACCCATTCGGCTGTCGATGGGCATTTAGGTTGCTTCCGTGACCTGGCTGTTGTAAATAGTGCTGCGATGAACATTGGGGTGCATGTGTCTTTTTGAATTATGGTTTTCTCTGGGTATATGCCCAGTAGTGGGATTGCTGGATCATATGGTAATTCTATTTTTAGTTTTTTAAGGACCCTCCATACTGTTCTCCACAGTGGTTATATCAATTTACATTCCCACCAACAGTGCAAAAGGGCTCCCTTTTCTCCACACCCTCTCCAGCATTTGTTGTTTGTAGATTTTCTGATGATGTCCATTCTAACTGGTGTGAGGTGATACCTCATTGTAGTTTTGATTTGCATTTCTCTAATGATTAGTGATATTGAGCAGCTTTTCATGTGCTTCTTGGCCATCTGTATGTCTTCTTTGGAGAAATGTCTATTTAGGTCTTCTGCCCATTTTTGGATTGGGTTGTTTGTTTCTTTAATATTGAGCTGCATGAGCTGTTTATATATTTTGGAGATTTATCCTTTGTCTGTTGATTCGTTTGCAAATATTTCCTCCCATTCTGAGGGTTGCCTTTTCATCTTGTTTATGGTTTCCTTTGCTATGAAAAAGCTTTTAAGTTTCATTAGGTCCCATTTGTTTATTTTTGTTTTTATTTCCATTACTCTAGGAGGTGGATCAAAAAAGATCTTACTGAGATTTATGTCAAAGAGTGTTCTTCCTGTGTTTTCCTCTAAGAGCTTTATGGTGTCTGGTCTTACATTTAGGTCTCTAATCCATTTTGAGTTTATTTTTGTGTATGGTGTTAGGGAGTGTTCTAATTTCATTCTTTTACATGTAGCTGTCCAGTTTTCCCAGCACCACTTATTGAAGAGATTGTCTTTTCTCCATTGTATATCCTTGCCTCCTTTGTCATAGATTAGTTGACCATAGGTGCGTGGGTTTATCTCCGGGCTTTCTATCTTGTTCCATTGATCTATGTTTCTGTTTTTGTGCCAGTACCATATCGTCTTGATTACTGTAGCTTTGTAGTATAGTCTGAAGTCAGGAAGTCTGATTCCCCCAGCTCCATTTTTTCCCCTCAAGACTGCTTTGGCCATTCAGGGTCTTTTGCGTCTCCATACAAATTTTAAGATTTTTTGTTCTAGTTCTGTAAAAAATACCATTGGTAATTTGATAGGGATTGCATTGAATCTGTAGACTGCTTTGGGTAGTGTAGTCATTTCACAATGTTGATTCTTCCAAGCCAAGAACATGGTATATCTCTCCATCTGTTGGTATCGTCTTTAATTTCTTTCATCAGTATCTTATAGTTTTCTGCATACAGCTCTTTTGTCTCCCTAGGTAGGTTTATTCCTAGGTATTTTATTCTTTTTGTTGCAGTGGTAAATGGGAGTGTTGCCTTAATTTCCCTTTCAGAGTTTTCATCATTAGTGTATAGGCATGCAAGAGATTTCTGTGCATTAATTTTGTATCCTGCAACTTTACCAAATTCATTGATTAGCTCTAGTAGTTTTCTGGTGGCATCTCTAGGATTCTCTATGTATCATGTCATCTGCAAACAATGACAATTTTACTTCTTCTTTTCCAATTTGTATTCTTTTTATTTCTGTTTCTTCTCTGATTGCTGTGGCTAGGACTTCCAAAGCTATGTTGAATAATAGTGGTGAGAGTGGACATCCTTGTCTTGTTCCTGATCTTAGAGGAAATGCTTTCAGTTTTTCACCATGGAGAATGATGTTTGCTGTGGGTTTGTCATATATGGCCTTTATGATGTTGAGGTGGGTTCCCTCTATGCCCACTTTCCGGAGAATTTTTATCATAAATGGGTGTTGAATTTTGTCAGAAGCTTCTTCTGCATCTATTGAGATGATCATATGGTTTTTATTCTTCAATTTGTTAATAAGGTGTATCACATTGATTGATTTGCGTATATTGAAGAATCCTTGCATCCCTGGGATAAATCCCACTTGATCATGGTGGTCATCCCACATGATCCTTTAATGTGTTGTTACCTCCTACATTTCTCTCTACTGACCTTGTAGTTTCATCATGTGACTGCGTGTTCCATCTCCTCCCACATGCTCTTCATTCTGCAGAGCCTAACTATAGGTTCCCTGGAGAACTTGACTGATTCTGCCAGTCTGAATTAGATGTTTTTTCTCATTGCCCTCATATTCCTTTATGCACAGCACATGGCACATCCCACATTAAACTGTTATCATGACTTCCTTTTCTAGGGGCCTTTTCTTAACATGGGCTCTTCACTCCTAGACAGTGTCCAACATTTAGTGAATAACCAGTAATTGCCTGACTGACTGACTGAATATGCAGTAGAATAAGTCTGTAGGTTATCATCCAATCTAACCATTTATTCAGTAACTGTTTATTGAGCACTTACTACGTATCAGATATTGAGAGGCTGGGGATACTGCAGTGAACAGTCCCTACATAGTCAATTATAAAATTAGCAAATAGATGTACAGTGTTGGGTAGTGTTAAGTGTTATAAGGAAAATGAAGAGGGATATGGAGATTCTAGAGCCTACCGTCAAGCAAGGCATGTCTAGAGAGGAAACCTTTGAGCAGAGACCTGAATGAAGAGAGAGGAACCATGTGGCTCTGGTGGTGGTGTGGGGAAGGGTGGTTCTAGGCAGAGAGAATAACATTTGTGAGTACCTGGCCCTGTTCTAGGGGCCCTGGGGACAACAGTGAACAGCACTGTTAAACGTCAGCACCGTTTATTGTTTAACTGTCCAGTCTATTCTTTTTCAGTGTTACATATCATACCTTTCTTTAATTGCTTGATTTTCTGAAATTGAAAAAAATCCCACCATGGGAAAGTCCCTTTGTTCTCCCTAACTGCTTGTCACTTCCTACTCTTTTCTCCAGAAGGAGAACCCCTAGATTTTTATTATTTTGGAGCTCCTAACACAGCAGGATACTGATTTAGGGGACAAATCCTCAACCTAGCCATATTTAATCATGGTGTTCAGGGTTGTGTGAAAGTGTCTTAGATTTTTCTGTCTTTGAGTTGACACGAATTGTGGATGTACATAAAATTCCCTTACTGTAACCTACAGTAGATACTACCATTTCCTTTGTCCAGACCCCCAGTGTAGCCCACAGTCCTGGATAAAGCATTTTTAGATCCTTTTGCCTCACTAAGACAAGAAATCACAATTTTAAAAAAATTGAAGTATGGGTGGTTTACAATGTTATGTTAGTTTCAGGTGTACAACACAGTTCACTATTTTTATAAATTGTATTCCATTTAGAATTATTACAAAATAATGAGTATATTTCCCTGTGCTGTACAGTATATCTTTGTTGCTTATTTATTTTATACATAGTAGTTTGTCTCGTAATCCCATACTGCTATCTCGCCCCTCCCCACTTCCCTCTCCTCACTGGTAACCCCAAGTTTGTTCTCCGTATCTAAGACATCACAATTTTGGGTGTTATTCCTTACTTTGTGACCTGCTTCCTGTGTAAGTTAAGCCTGCTCTGTGGCAGTTTCGCATATGTAAGCAGGGCACCCTTGCAGTTAAGTTGTAAAAAAATCTCTCTTTAAATAAGTCTCCATGCCCTTGAAGAATAGGAGCTCCAGAAACGTAGAGTCCAAAGAGAAAAAAAGAAAGAACATTCCAAAGAAAACTGTGTAAATTTGCAAATTTGTTGTCCCCTGGTGGCAGCTGACAGGTGGAATGACAACCCCACCAAATAACACTAGGACCATTGTGATAGGAGGGAACTTAATACTGTTATTGTTCCGCTTGGATGCAGTTTGTGTGAGGCTGTGCCAGCTCTTGTATTGAGAACGCCCAATCGAGCGGAAGAGTTTTTGGTTTCTGCGTTTAGAGCTGCCCAACAACTGAGGAAAACCGATTAAATCTGGAAGGTGGCAGCTCACTCGACAGGCTTCTCCGGGCACCCTTGAGGAGAGTCAAAGATAAATAAATACCACGTTTTACGAGAGGAGTGTGAGGTGAGAGGGAGTGCCTGGACAGGAGCTAAAATTTCACAGGGTGGGAGACGTTCTTACTGACTTTCTTCCTGATCACACTCTTGTCTCATGACCTCGTTCATGCTTGGATTAGAGCCGGCCCTTGTAAACATGTGTGAGTTTGATAGGAAGGAAGGAGATAGAAGTGTATTCCTAACTACCTCAACTGTAGAGGCAAAGTGATCAAATACAAATTTCTTTTAAAAATGCCTTTCAAAACTATTTTATAAATCATATTGGATGATCGTTTGCCTGTGGGATATGTAAAAACTCTGGCCTGTCACCCAAAAGTTTATTTTTGAAAGTCTGTAATTTTTTTCAGGAAAAGTTCATGGGCTTTCAATATGGCCCGTGTTCCAAGTTCAGTATATTACGTCAAGGCCAGGTGGTACTCAGCTTCTCTGTTTACTGGGTTTGGACTCTTGTCCCTCATCCCTCCATTGTGCCTTGCTTTTTTTTTTTTTTTATATCTTTATGAATAATTTTTACTTGAGTTTGACCTACCTCAGAGGGGCTATGGATATTTAATTGGCTAAAAATAATTCATAGACCTGTAAGCTTTAGAGATCATTTGGCCCACCCCTGCCATTTTGTAAAGAGGAAATGGAAGCCCAGAGAAGTCAAGTGGCTTGCTTAGAGACCGTCAGATGGCAAGTAAATACACAAGGACTCCACCCAGATCCTGACCGCACCCCTCCTCTTTTTTTTTTCCTGTGTCGGTGCATGAGCTGCTTAGAGTTCAGTATTACATACAGTGGAGAGAACTATAGCAGTTTACTTTATTGATTTATATAGAATAATTAATGAAATAATTGAATGAATTTTCATATAATTCAAAACCTCATATTCAATCTCTTTTTTCCATCAAACCTTTTCCGAGAGCAAATAGAAAATAGATGACCATGTTAAGATTCAATTTGTTGTGTTTCTCTTCAAGGGATGGCTGGCATTTGTCAGTATTAGTCGCCAGTACCACTAGTTATCAGCATTAGTTCTGGCTAGCCTGGCCCATCCTCCTTCTGTCTTTGTTTTAGGGAATAGAACTCACCCAGTCACAATTTTCAGAAGGGCGGAGGTAACCTCCTTCAGTGCGACCATAGTACTGTTTATGTTGGAGACAAATCCCAGAAACTCAAGGTAACAACGTACGCAGAGTGAGAGAGTATATCCAGGAGATTTTTATTTGGCATTTTTACTGCTAACAGTCTACAGAAGTTTTAGTATTTAGTGCCAGGTCAGGCTTAAGGGGCAGTTTCTATTTCTGTGTGATTTTGAAAGGTACAAAGAATCAGCAAAAAGATCATATAATAGATAATAGACAATGGAGATTCTGGCTTCTATAGAAACTTTCAGAGATAGGCAGGAAGGCAAACAGCTGCTTCTATTTTGTTGTTGTTGTTTTAATTAAAGGAACTCAAGAAACACAGTGTATTTTTTGGTTCTTTGAGCAAGGCGTTTGTTTGCAAAACTCTTGGAAACCCACCCCCCTCCCCAAACCTATAAATACTTTTGTGACAGATTAAAAAAGCAGGTAAACTGAGAAACAAAGCACTTAGAAGATAGGCCTAGGGTCACACACACAGTGTGACCAAAACCGAATTCTGTGTCTTAAAACTCAGTTATCTAATCTACCCACTCCACTGCGTATTCTGCTAGCAGTCATTCAGTAAAGTACTTTTCAACACTGTGGAGTCTTGCTATAAACACAGTGGCTTTGGAACAGGGTTATCTCTAGACTGTTGACATCATGTCTCTGCTCACATACCAATTGGGTGAATATTGGCCCACATGATTCTTGTAAGTGGATTACAAGGAATCCATGATAGATTTCATTCACTTCTGATGAAACCAAGAACTTTGCCTCTCAAGCGCCTTGATGAGATATCGTTATTTGTTTATTACTCAGGGTGCAGGTAGGGGCTCTCGGAAGTCTAGGGCTTTCAACTGAGAAAATCAAATCCATCATTTTACTGAGCTTACACAGTAAAGGGGTTAGCTAAATTCGTAAGGTTTACACTTTATTTTTACATGTTTATTTAAGGCTACAGATATGAATAGGGCTGTTGAGTCTGCCCAGGAGGCAGAACCGTTGTTTTGGATGAAACTAAATGAAATCCTCCTGATGCAGTAAAAGGTTGAAACAGTGGGAAAGACTTTAAGTTTGTGCCTTCTTCACCTTTAAACGCCAGGAATTTTTCCCCCCATTTGAGAAAGATGTTCTAAGGTCTAGTAGGAATAGCAATATCTTTAAAATTGCAAGGAACCAAATACCAGAGCTTCCAAGTGCTAAAAATTAGGAACAGCTCTGGCAGTTAACTAACTTTGCACAAGTTACCTAATTGAGTTTGTTTCCTGAACTCTAAAACAAGGATAAATGCTCTTCAGGTAAATGCTCTTCATAGTTGCTTCAAGCTCCTAGGTTCTCTAATTACTGTGTTATAGTCATGCACTGATAATAAAAAAAATTTAGATATGTACATAATTTTATTTTACAGTAAAGAAGATGGTTTATGTTTGTCAATAGTAGACTTGAAATTTCTTTTGCGTATGTATGATTGGTTATACATGGCCGACGAATGGAAACTTTCAGGTTGTTAATAAGAAATGGTTAACAATGGTTTCTTCTGGGGAGCAGGGCTATGGGTTTGCGGGTAAGAGAGGAAGAATTTTACATTTATTTTATACTTTCGTTTGCTAACTTTTTTTTTTTTTTACTAAATCCATGCATGGTTTAAGTTTTTTTAAATTAGCCTTATTATTTTTCAAAGGACAAAAGGAAGACTTTCAAATCATCAGAGAATGTTTACCAGAATAATAATATCTGGAATTTAATTTCAGACTCCAAATATTTTATTTAACCTTAAAGTATTATTTGAAATTATAAGTAAACTTTTTGCTTTTATTAAAGGTCTTTTAAATCCTATCTATCCATGAGAGCAGCTACTTTTGTGTGATGAAACAAGCAGCCTTTTAAAAGCATAGAGGCAAGGTTTAGCAGTGTTAATGACAGGATTATAAAGCTTCTATTTATTTGGTCCTTTGAAGATCTTATTCTTTATCCTATCTGTAACAGTTTCTAGAATTATCTTCGTTTGATTTGCAGCTATGGGAATGAAATAGAGGTGGGAAAAAAAATTGGTTTTCAAACCAATTAGTAATGATGAGTGCCAAGTTTAGAGTGTCTCATGTCTTAAATGTCTTAAATGCAAAACAGTAGCTCTCTCTTAATCCTCTTACAAGATAAAACTACAGGAAATGAAAAAGGCTGTTGAAACATTAGAAGGCATTTTAGAAGCTGCATATGGCAACTGGACTTGAATTTTGGTTTGAACATTGGTTTTTGTCTTCTTTTCCTATTTTTACAGATGCTTCTATGAACTTTTGAGAAACCATAAGAACCCAGAAACCAGATGTTTCTAGCCTGGCATACTTGTGGGGTTCCTTTTCTTTTCATCTTTTCTACTTTTTTTCTTTTTGAAAAAAAATGAACTTTACAGAAAATGAGAACCTAAAGGAACATTCCATTCTATTTTTGAAAAATTGGAGTACCTTCTTAGCACTGTTAATATATTTATATTATTATAATCAGTATAATATAGACATGGTAGGTTTTTTATTTTCAGTTGTTCTGTCAAACCTTGAACATTTCCCCCTATCTGGATCAATGTTTTCTAGCCTTACCCAGATTCAACAGTAGCAAGTACAGCGGTCCCTTTGTATCCTAGGGAGATTGGTTCCAGGACCCCCATGGATACCAAAATCCAAGGATGGTCAGGTCCCTTGTATAAAATGGCATACGCTTTGTATATAACCTATGCACATCCTCCCGTATACTTTAAATTATCTCTAGATTACTTCTGATACCTAATACAATGTAAATGCTATTATATAGTTGCAACTACAATGTAAACAGTTGCCAGTTCTTGGCAAATTCAAGTTTTGCTTTATGGAACTTTCTGGATTCTTTTCAAATATTTTCAGTGCCCTATTAGTTGAATCCAAGGACACGGAACTTCTGATATCAAACCTGCTGATGTGGAGGACTGACCGTAAGCAAAAGTTAAAGATGAACTGCCACACTGGAGTTGTTTTTGTTTTTGTTTTGTGGTACGTGGGCCTCTCACTGTTGTGGCCTCTCCCGTTGCAGAGCACAGGCTCCGGACGGGCAGGCTCAGCGGCCATGGCTCACGGGCCTAGCTGCTCCGCAGCATGTGGGATCTTCCCGGACCGGGGCACGAACCCGTGTCCCCTGCATTGACAGGCAGACTGTCAACCACTGCGCCACCAGGGAAGCCCTGCATTGTAGTTGTTAAAGTTTACTTTTGTTCTTATCAGATTTGCATTGCCTCTGGCTAAATTTATTTGTATTTCCACTTCTTTTAGGTTTTGGTACCATTATGATTTGGTTTACTTATTACTTCATTGGTGCATTAAGTTATTTTTGCTCATGTCGATAATCTCGTAGTAATGATGATAATAACTATTGTTGCTATTTATTAAGCCCTTATTTTTGCTAGATACTACTTTAGACATTTTGTTCATTTATTTTGCAAATATTTATGCCCAAGGCATTAATCTAGGGGCTAATGATATAGTAGTGATTAAGACAAAAAAAGCCCTTAAGAAGGTAATGTATCATATATTGTTTCTAATCTACATAAAATTGTATAAGGTAGATATTGTCTTAATTTTATAAATGAGAAAGGCAAAGCTAGAGAAGGAAAACAAATTTTCCAGCATTCTATAACCTGTAAGTGATCACGTTTTAGTGTGAACCTGTCTTATTTGATTCCAGTTTGCATTATGCTCCATGCTACTGCCTCATGATAACCAGCACTATTTCCTTCTTCATTAAAGATGTTTATAAACATCCAGCATTGGTGTGAACATGCTTGATTATAGACATAATTATTCCTTTTTAACCTTGGTGCTTCAAGAAAGCTAGAAGAGACACTCAAACCCAATACTTTAAGCATCAAAAAGCGTACAATACTTAGGAATAAATTTAACCAAAAAAATTATAAGATTTTTACACTGAAAGCTACAAAACATTGCAGAAAGAAATGAAAGAAGCCTAAACAATGGAAAGATATCTCATGTTTATGGATTAGAAGACTCAATAGTTAAGATGGAAATATTCCACAAATTGTTTTACAAATTTAATACAATTTCTATGAAAACCTCAACTGATCCTAAAATTCATTTTGACTCAGAATAGCCAAAATAATCTTAAAAAGAAAAACAAAGTTGGAAGACTCAACTTTCCAACTTCAGAACTTAATCAGAAAGCTATAGTAATCCAGATAACGTGGTGCTGGCATAAGATAGAAGTATAGATCAGTGGATTAAACTTAAGAAAATAGATTAGTGGTTGCTAGGGTCTAGATAGAAAGAAAAATGGGGAGCGACTACTAATGAGTTTTTTTGGGAGGTAATGAAAATGTTTTGGACTTAGGTATTGATGATGGTGGCACAACTCTGAGTATACTAAGAAACACTGAATTGTAAAAGAGTAAATTTTATGGTATGTGAGTTATTTCTCAATAAAACTGTTACATGTATTTTTTTTAAAAAACCTGTTGCTTTGGTTGGGAGTTTGGACTCAATTTGGATTATCTGTTTGTGTTTGGTTATTTCGATTTGAGTATAGTGTAATCTAGACTTTTATTATCCATGAGGACCTTCAATCTACTTTGTCTGGTGTCTTACTTTATACCAGCTAGCCGTATTATGTATAGGCAAAAACTGATACAGAACGATATGATGCCATTTTTGTTTATACTTCCTTCTTGATCCCTTTTTAAAAAACCTTAATGTTATATTATTTTTCAAACCAAAAGTGGCATATTGTTGTAATTACATCGCTTGGAAACATGTTTATTTTCAGGATTTGACTTAGAAACTGCTTTTACTCCTTTCGCTGTTATTCATGGCACTTGATGGCCACACACTTGAAATGCTCCCTGGCCAGAACACAAGAGTCTTGGGGGATCAGTGTAGAAATGATTCATGGTTTGATAAAATGCAGGCAGGTGGAATATGACTTTTATAATGTGGCTGTGAGCCCAGCTTATGGTATGAATTTGTACATGTCTCTCTCTTTTGTAAACATGGAATTGAAGTAGGTTTGATTTCTTGAATGTTCTGGCATGGTGCTGGTGAGAAGTGTGAGTGTCCTACCCAGAGCATTCTGTAACAGGAAGCAAAGTTTTCTGAGAGAAATAAGGAGCCTGATAGAAAGAGAAGAAAAATTTTTGCTGGGGGACAGTTCTTTTCATTGATAGTCCCAATGCATTTCCGCAGGGTGTGTCTGGGGATCCTCTGCTGTAGTTGCTAGATAATATTTCCTCTTTTGCAGGGTGATTGGATAAAGAAACCAGTGATTTGGGGCCTGGAGTGTAGACAGCAAGGAGCCATGGTTCTGAATGTGGTGTCTGGCCCAGGCATACTTGTTGGTGATGGTAATGTAAGCTGGACTGGAAAGAGTGGGCGGCAGTACTTGATAACAGGAGGCACTGGCATCACCAATTTCATTTCTGGTCTTCCCTTTTAAAATATATTGTGTTTTAGCCTCTTGTCAAATTGAGTGCTGAGTATCCCTGTGGCCATAGCCTGCCTGCCAAGTCATTGGCATACATGGAAAGAATTCTGTAAAGCTTCAGTTGCCAGCTGCATTTGAATTGGTAATTTTAATCAGCTCTTTCATACATTGGTCCTACCCATCAGCAACTTTCCCTCTTTGCCCTTTAGTCTTTCTGCCCAATTCAAGTGATAGCAACCTCCAAATTTAGCTCCCTTAATTCCTGACTAACCTTATAGTTATTGCTTTCAGTGGTACCATGGGCAGTTGGCATATTTTTTAAAAATTTTTTTATTTTCTATTTTTCAAAGCAGTTTTGAACCTTGATTAATAGTGATCCATTTTGCTTAAACTAGAATAGATCATTCAACTTTTAAAGGTGGCAGGAGTGGGTTCCTTAAATAATGACTATTTGTTCACCTAAATTTCTAAACAAATATATGGTTTCATGCTAAAAATGCATTTTAGTTATTACATCATCTTGGTGTTAAATGGAATCTTGAGATATTATCCACCCTCTTCTTCTTAACGGAATGCTTTAGCTAAAAGCACCCTAAGAAATTAACAATCTTAATTTTAAAAACCTCTTAAAAGAGATAACTCATTCCAAAGTTTACGGGTTTTCACAATCAGGGGAATTGTGCTTTAAAATTTTTTTAATTGCTTTCCTTAAGCAATGTTAATTCAGTTTTCTCACTTTTTCCTATTATCATGTCAGGTAGATTTTGAATATGTTCACCCTCAATCTGAAGCAAGTCATTCTTCTCTACTTTACACTAAATATTTCTCTCCCAAATAGGGAAAAACATCTCTTAGACAAGTGGCTTCATAGTCACCCCTGAGTTACATCTCCCTTGAGTTCAAGTTGTGCTTGAATTGAACATAGATGTCTGATTTTACTACCCGGAGAGATGCTGACACTTAAGTATTATTAATAGGTTGGAGTCTCCGAAGTCCAAATTCTGCTGAAGTTCATAACTAGACATCTGCCATTCCCAAGAGCCATTACATTCAGGAGCTACTGAGAAATTGGAAAAGTAAGTTTAGTGTGTCTTCTGTGAAAGGTGGAAGTTTAAGGTGGAGCAGAGCTGTGCACAAGGGGCAGCAGGGCTGTTCTTTGAGGCTCCCTTTTTTTTTTTTTTTTTTTTTTTTTTTTTTTGCGGTACGCGGGCCTCTCACTGTTGTGGCCTCTTCCGTTGCGGAGCACAGGCTCCGGACACGCAGGCTCAGCGGCCATGGCTCAACGCAGGCTCAGCGGCCATGGCTCACGGGCCCAGCCGCTCCGCGGCATGTGGGATCTTCCGGGACCGGGGCACGAACCCGTGTCCCCTGCATCGGCAGGCGGACTCTCAACCACTGTGCCACCAGGGAAGCCCGAGGCTCCCTTTTGTGTTTAAAATCCTGGTGGGTTAGAAACTCAGAGAATGATGCAATGAGCACGAGGGGACTGAAAAGAAGTGGAGGATGAGGAAGTTCTTAACTGCTGAAAGGAATTGGAGGGTGTTCACACTATCCCATAATCCCCTCTTCTTACCATTATTACTTTGGTAAATGGACAAAACTGAATTTCCTTTCTCACGTCTGCCACAAGGTTGTTTCCTACATTGGATGGAAGGGAGTTAGGGAGGGAGCAAAGTGGCATCACTTACTTTAATTTCTTTTTTTAAGACTTTGGATGCCGAAGTCTTGTTGATGGTCAGTTTAGGTTTTCATGAGCAAAAGTAGGAATAATAATTATTACCATTTATTGAATACAAAAATTGTGCTAAGCACTTTTAAGTACATTGTTTTATTTAATCTATACAGCTCTGTAATATAAGCGTTTCTCTATAAGTTAATGAATGTAAAGCACTTAGAATAGTGCCCGAAATATAGCAAGAACTCAAAAAATGTTAATACCCATTTTGAAGATAAGAGAATTTTCTTAGAATAGCATTGGTAGAATTTGAATCCATGGCTATTAAACTCTGAATTACATGCTTTAAACTATTATGCAATGTTGTGTCCCTTTCCTTCAGGAACTAAGCTTCCTTTACAAAAGTCTTTCCTGATCTTCTCCGTTATATGCATTCTAGGATCATACTTGTTTTTTAATTCTGTATTCTGACTTGTTCCAGTTTGTGAGTCCTAAATCCTCCCACCCCCACACTTATCCCTAGGAAAGTTCATTCTTCAAATTATCAAGGTCTGGACCAAATTTATTTAGTGAGAATGTAGAATTCTTACAAGATTTTAAAAGGACAAGTAAGATAATTACATGAAAGGATCTGTTTAGGCTCTTTTGCGTGGTAGGGGGTGGACCGAATAACCTTTGGATCACTTCCACTTGTATAATTCACCATTTCAGCAGGACAGCAACATTTCAGGCCAAAGTTCAACTTTTTTTTTTTTTTTTTATTAAATTCTTTTATCGTCGCCAGGAAACTAGAGAAAATGAATTCTTCACAGTATGCTTGTGCATGCAACTTGAAACGGTTTGCACACTAAATGAAATTAAATGAAAGACAGCTGTTTGGGAAAGAGCTGTCAGAAACTGATTGGGTTCTATTAGGGCAGAGTAGAGGCTAGGAGTAAGTTTTCAGAAACAGGATATCAGTGGTTTTAAAAGCAAGCAAATTTACATACACAAAAGCTCTCTTGTGGCTGTGCTGTTGCATGTCTTTTCAGTTCATTCATCTTAAATTATTATTTGCTCTTGGTGAGTAGGTGTCTGCTTTCCATACATCAAGTATGCGGCAGTTCTTTCTTTTCTGAGAAGTAAATACAGCACAACCCCACTACAATGCCATTCTAAGTACTTTCGTTTTGGTTAAATTGCAGATCCAGGAATGTTCACCAAACCACTTCCTTTACCCTGAACTTCTCTCTTTCTGCCAAAATGCAAAAGGGGAAGGACCACCTTGGGCAGGTTGCCAGAGGTGTTTCCGGGGTCTCCTAAAATGGCTGCTAGCAAGAAAGGAGCAATTACATCCCATAACAGACTCAAAGCAGATGGTCACCTGTGGTGATGAGAACTGTGATGTTATTAAGCCTTTGATTTGTGATTTTACTTTGTACTTTCAAAGCGTTCAAGTTATGTTACCTGTGTGATGTTCCTCCCTGCCCTCCAAGACCTCATTGCTCCTCATTTGGGTATGTGTTCCTGGGTCTTACCCTAAAACCCTGCTACTGCCGAAAAGCTTCACTCTACTGTCTTCCAATCCTCGTGCTAGATGGTAGATCATAGTAGGATCTCTCCTGGGCCCTCCAGCGGCAGATACAGTGCTACACATGGAACTGTCTTTAAAGGAATTTTTTAAAAACCTTTGGGGTCGTACTGTTGAAGTATAACCTATCCACAGCATAAACTTATTCAGGAAATTCACTTAGCATTCGACGTTAGGAGTCCTAGGATAATGTTGCACTCATACAGCTTTAGTCTCTGGAGCCTTGTCTAACATTGAATTTTTATGTTTTCAACTCCATTTAACAATGGTCTTCCATAATTCGCTGAGGTCCTATCTCAACTGCCTTCTTTTGAGATCATGCTTGCTGTCCCCTCAGCACCTTCTTTAATTTTTATGATTCAGAGCACAAGTGCACGGTCACCCCCTTGGCTGAGGTTAAGGAATCCCTCGATTCATAGCATGCACGTCTACAGCTCTCCCTCCATATCTACCAGCCTTGTCACCGTGTAGATCCAATTATTGTTCCTGGAGTATCTGAACCCAGGTCTCCAGGAGACTAGGAAATGGTACCATATCTGGTCTCGCCAACTAAGCACATGGGCATATTTTCAAACTGAGTCACAAGAACATCCTGGGAATCCCATAGTTCCCCATTTATAAAGCTACATTTGGAAATAAGAACAAAAGATTAAAATGCCAGTAGTCACTACTTTATATTTATGTACTTAATTGAAATATTGTTGATGTACAATATTATATAAGTTACAGCTGTACAATATAGTGATTCACAATTTTTAAAGGTTATGCTCCATTTATAGTCATTATAAAATATTGGCTATATTCTCTGTGTTGTACAATATACCTGTGTAGCTTATTTTATACATAATTGTTGGTGCCGTCTTAATCCCCTACCTCTATATTGCCTCTCCCTCCTTCCCTCTCCCCACCGGTAATCACTAATTTGTTCTCTATATCTGTGAGTCTGTTTCTCTTTTGTTATATTCACTAGTTTGTTGTGTTTTTTTAGAGTCTACGTATAAATGATATCATACAGTAGTTGTCTTTCTCTGTCTGACTTACTTCACTTAGCATAATACCCTCCAAGGCCATCCATGTTGTTGCGAATGGCAAGATTTCATTCTTTTTTTATGGCTGAGTAGTATTTTCTTGTGTGTGTGTGTGTGTGTGTGTGTGTGTGTGTGTGTGTATACACACCACATCTTCTTAATCCATTCATCATCTGTTGATAGACACTTAGGGTTGCTTCCATATCTTGGCAATTGTAAATAGTGCTGCTATGAACATTGGGGTGTATGTTTCTTTAGTTTCTTTGAGAAACCTGCTCACTGTTTTCCGTAGTGGCTGCACCAACTTACCTTCCCACCAACAGTGTAGGACAGTTCCCTTTTCTCCACATCCTCGCCAACATTTGTTATTTGTGTTGTTTTTGGGTGATAGCCATTCTGGCTGGCAGTAGTCACTACTTTAGGTTCAGCATTTTCTCTGACCAGGAGAAAAGTGCTAGCAAAATAAGTACATCTTGATTATAATCTCTACTTCTCTGATATAATTTACATATAATCTACGTGAGTGAGTAAATGGCCTCCCAATGATCACATTACAGCTCCTACACTCAGTATTACTTCTACCAAGTAAGTGGGGCAGGCACCAGTTCAGAGGCACCAGCAAAGGTCCCCATCTTTCCAAAGACATTTCCTGAAGCAGATGTCATTATTGAAAGTAAGCTGTGACTTTACCAGTGATTTTGTTGGTGAGAATATTTGCTTCTTAGTTCTGGAACTGCTTCTGTTAACTCCTCTGAATGCTTTCTTCCTTTTTCTCCTGGTTAAGCTCCAGAGTAGATACCAAAAACATTCCTCTTTTTGATCAGGAAGACTTTGGGCACTCATTCTGTGAATGCTCAAATGGACAGTCCATGGAAGTTAGGAATATTCTACCTCTTACTTTCTCTGTGTCACAGAAAGAATTAAATCATCAGACTTGTCTCATTGTTACCTAGTTAAGAGAGATTTAACTGTTCGTATAAATTACCTTATATATTCTGTGCCAGTTTCCCTTCTTATTCATTCAGAAACTGTTTATTGAGTACCTGCTATGTGCCAGGTACTGTGCTAGGACTGATGTTAGAAAATTTGGTGAACTATGTCCCCTGCTCTTGAAAGCTTATGGTCTGGTGAGCTGTGAGGAAAGTGTTTTTCTGAGTGTTGATATGATAATTACTTGCTGTTAATGGCATTTATGTCAATAATAGTTTTAATAATGTATTTCTCTCCTTCTTCATCTGGCCAATGTGATATTTTTTTTCCCTCCACAAAATACGATCAGCACTTTTGTCTACCTGACCTCAGATGAGATGACAAAATGTGCATAGGGATACATGACACAGCCACAAACATAATTCTTTATGCAGGTAGTCTTTCCGAATTCTGGGCACATTTTAATCTTTAATGTTGTCTTAGCTGTAGTAATATAGATTGAATCATCATGTGATCAAGCTGGAGTGATTGTTTTTAGTGTAGCCATAAGAAATCAAAGCTGACAGCTGGGATGCAGCTGTGTCCCAGCTGGTTCTGTTGAGCTCTATTCAGAGGGAAAAGTGGTGGCAGCTCCCCAGGCTCCCCAGCTCCAGGAGATGGTCTTTTTCAGTCACCCAAGGCAAGCCCTGCCAGATGCTTTTGAGGCCAGTGCAATTAACGCTCAGAAGTGAGACTTCAGTAAAAAGGTATTAAGAATATAGTGCATGTTTAGTGGGCATGTCATCATCATTTTCTTCCTTACAAATTTAATAAACCCCTGACATAAAGACTACTTACCTTATATGATCAGGCAATATTTTCCCTGAATTACAAAGACATGCTTTTAAGGTTGACTGTCTTAAAGTTCTCTAAACTGTCATAAGATTTTGACCTATGCTGTCTAATTTTTGCCTGAAAATATTTATAGATTCTACTGGGTAGAATAGCATATTTATGTTTAAAATATATTCAGCTGGTTTACTGATTTTATTAATTCTCACCAGAATTTGCATTAGCTACTTTTAGCTTTCTTGGAGGCAAACCATTGTTTGTAACTTAATCAACACTGTCCCTATTGTAAATGATACTATAACAAAAGCTGGAATACAATTTTTGCCGTGCATAA
Organism: Phocoena phocoena; assembly: GCF_963924675.1. Lineage (NCBI taxonomy): Eukaryota > Metazoa > Chordata > Mammalia > Artiodactyla > Phocoenidae > Phocoena > Phocoena phocoena. The sequence goes on along the minus strand of NC_089220.1, from coordinate 33,485,377 downwards.
CAAGTGACTGACTAGTATCCATAATATATTCAGAATTCTACAAATCAATTAAAGAAAACTCATAAGAAAAATAGTTTTGAAAACGGCTTCATAGATGAAGAACTACAATTTGTCAATAACTTCAATAATACTTAAAGAAATGGAAATTTTAGTGCATTCTGTGGGAAAGCTCTTCCTAACACTGTGAGCAGAAAGGTGTGCTAGTGAGACAGGTGCCCATTAGGAAAGGTTCCTTCAGCCAGGCATCATTCGAGGTTCTCTTGGGAATGAGTTCTCACTCAAACAGTGCAAGCAGCTTTTTGTTCAAGGCTTTCTCACATGTAACATATTCATAAGGCTCTTTGCAGCCTAGAGCCTCAATTTTATTATTAGATCTGACCGCTGTGAGAAGACTTGATCACTTTCCAAAAAAAGTGATTTTTGTTTTCTCCTGTATGGCTGCTCTGATGCATATTAGAACTCATATCTGGTCATCAGGGTAGCGGGATGGAGCCCCTAAGCACAGTCGCTGTATTGACAGGCTTTATTTTAAGGATGAGCATTTTGAGGTTGAGCTTCCCACAATCAGTTCATACATAGTTATTACATCTGTTTTCACCTGTATGAATTAAATGATGCAATTGAAGGTGTGATTTCCCAGCAAAAGATTTCCCACAGGTAGTACATCCATGAGGTTCATCTGCAGTATGAACCTTCTGATGAATAAGTCAGTTCTGACTTCTCTCTGTAGACCTGCCAACATTCAGTACATAGAGTTTCTCTCCAGTAAGAATTTTCTGGTATGAAAGAACTCTCGATCTTTTGGTGAGAGTTTTTCCACATTCGGTATATATATAGTTTTTCTTCTCTGTGGACTCACTGATATCCTAGGAATTGCAGCATCCATGCTTGTTTTACTATTTTGTCCTAAATACTTGTGATCCTTGTTAGTTCTGAGTTATGGCAGACCCTTCAGCCTCATTGAATGACATGCTCTTTATATTTTTTTTTTGTTTTATATCTGAATTTATTAAAGTAGAGTTGGACTGTTTCTCTGTTACATAATAGAAATTGTTCCAAGTTACAATATTGGAAGACCACTTGTTTTATGCTGATCCAGTTATGTAGATTGCATACTGACTTGCCATAATAATCCTTCAGCTATGCAATCTGAGTGTCACACAGTTGAATGACAGTACTTTTCTTATCTACCAGCTTAGTATGATAGTCACTCTTTCAATTAAGCTTGTGAGGGATATACATAGCCTTTTGTCATTAAATTTGTGCAGTTATATATGATGGTTTCTGTGTTCTATTTCATAATATATCAACATGTTAAAATTGTTACTTCAAGAGTATTTGTTTTCTTAATCTTGTTACTCTCATTGTGATGAGTTACTTATCAAAATATGGGCTAAATATTTATTAACTTGTGTTTCATTGTCGTGTGTTTAATGTACAGTACAAGTAGAAATATTGGTATTTCCCTAAGTCGTCCATAAAATCAATTTTATTGGACATCAATTGATTTGTCAGAATTAATTACAAATCATTTTTGTAAGTACTATTTATTGAGTGCATACTACAGAACAGATACTGTACTTATATCTCATGTACTATCTCATTTAATCATCTTAGTAATTTTTAGTATGGTACTGTGTTTTCAAGTGAGTAATAGTTTCGGACTGGCTAAGTAGAGCATGAGTGGCAGTAATTTGAAGGGATTCCTTGAGAACATATGTAAAACTAGAGCAACAGAGGCTAAATGATTCAAATCTTGTTCAGATATAAAATTTTCTTTTAGCCTTCATAGGATTCTGACCTTTGAATAGTGAGAGAATATGGTCTTCTGTTTAAGCAGAGAATTTGAGAGTCATGAGATTATATTGTGAACTTTTAATTTTTACTATCTAACTCCCTAAATCATTATATTTCTCTTACAATCCCCAACTGGAAACGTTGAGTGAATGTGCTTAGCTATTACTGAGGTGCATTTTGTACATTCATAGGCTTAGAGCAACTGTGAATACTGCTTGGCTTTTCGTTAGTTGTGTTTGTTCCTGGTTCTGCATCCTAAGGAATTGGATTTTGCTTATATAAAGAGATGTCTATAAAGCCACAGGCAAGTAAAGTTGGAATTTCTTCCTTGGGGAAATTTGGAGTGTAGAGTTATAAGCAAATATTAAGGTTCAAAGCAGGCAATATAATGAGCACATTCAAGGAATTAGTAAGTATTTATGTAACACTTCATGTTTGCAAAATGTTTTACAGCCATATTCATTAATTTACATAAGTCCCCTGGAAGGTAACAATGTTATTACATCTGTCTTATAAGCAAGACAGGCAAAATATAGGCAAATTAAGTGGCAAAGGGGAAGAGAAATTAGGACATTGATTCTAAGGCTTGGGCCTATATCCTATACCATCTTACTCCTTTAGGGAAATAAAGAAATAAAATGCTTCTGTTTTGTTGTAGACTTGGGCATAGTGCCTATTTGGGTAATTGTTTAGATATTTATATAATTTTACATATTATTTCATATTTTGGTCATGTGGCTGAAAGGCCTTCCAACAGAAATTCTAATGAATGAAATGTTGAGCTTATTAACTCATGGTTAAGGTCCCTAGTTATATTGGGTTGGCCAGAAAGTTCTATCGGGTTTTTCCGTAAATGCTTACAGAAAAACCCTAACTAACTTTTTGGCCATCCCAGTAAATTCTCCATAAAATGTTGCATATGTCATGACCAACATATTGGTGAATATGTCCAGGGGATGCTCAGTGTTGACCTTGATAGAATACACTGTGAGACCAACTGAGAGATGACCCAGGAGAGCTGACCTTGCTGACCACACGCCTCCTGTATACCACTCTCTCGCTCACTCTGTTTCTCTTTGTACTTTCCTTTTCCCCCCAAAGAATAGCAAGTTTCTACTAAAGAGTAATAAATTTTCTCATAACCTCAAAAAGGTAAAACGAGAAGAACTTCCATAACAGAAGAGATTAGAAAATCACTCAGCCTCTTGTGTTAGAAAGCGGGAGACATGATAAATTACTGCATTCAAATTAACTTTTCTTTCACTTACTAAGTGCACAGAAACTGCTTCAGCACCTTGAGGTGTGACCATAAGGTAACGAAGAGTGACTTTTTTGGAATAAATATACCTTAAGGTACACTGTTTAAATGAATGCCATTCTTCAACGTAGCCACTCTTTACACTAATTCAACAATGCTGTCATTGCAAAAAATATTTTTAGACCTCGTCCTTTTGAATTGCCTTTAGAAGCCATTTATGAACTATAAAAGAAAACAGTCTCATATTTACTTAAAGTCACACCCATGTTTTTTTAATCAACCCCTCGCCTACCAAAAATTTATTACCCAGATAGATTACTGACCTTTTCACCAGCCTTTGTTCTGCACTAATTTTTCTTGTCTTTTTTGTTTTCAAAATCAGTTCTATACTTTTAAAAAATAAAGATTTGCCATTAACAAGGGTATTTATTAATTTTTTAACTTAAAAAAAATGACTTAGACTTATGACGTTACAAAACACTATGGCGTTCTCATTATCCTTCACCCAGCTTCCCCTAATGTTAGCGTCTAACTTAAGTATAGTACAGTTATCAAAATCGGGAAATTGACATTGATAAAATACTATTTGCTAATCTACAGACATTATTGAAATTTCTCCAGTTTTCCCTACTAATATACTTTTTCTGCTTCAGGATACAATCCAGGATCCCACACTGCATTTAGTTGCCACATCTCCTTAGTCTCTTATAATCTGTGACAGTTCCCAATGAGAACATTTAAAAGAAAGTACTCCCCCCCTGAAAAGAAGAGCAATAGACTGAATGTAATTCCCTAAATATCTGTCTCTGTCACTGTCTTGTCAATATTTGATTTGTTGTGACCTACCATGTGCAAAATTTGTGCTGATTGCTGAAATAAAAAGAAAAGTAAGACATGCTTGGACATAAAGGAGCTCACAGTACATGAAGGCAAGAGACCTGTCCATTACCATGGTGCCAGGTGTCTGTCGAGCTCTGGATCTTTTCATGATCCTCAGAGCCTCTTGTTTCTCTGCCTTCCTTTCCATTTCCTCTGCTGGCACCTTAGTTCAGCCTCTTACAACCTCATGCCTTATCTATCACAATAGTTTTCTAACTGGTCTCTCTAACTATAATTCCCTTCCCCCTTCCAATTCACCTAAAATACCTCTTATATGTATCATCTCTCTATTCAGTAACTCTTTGTAGCTCTCCCCAAGTTTAATTTCTTAATAATTTCCCAGTTTCTTAACTTGGCACTCTAATGTTTCTGTTAATCACTGGACCTACTCTAATAGCTTTCTGATTGGTTGCCCTATATCTGCTCCTGCACCTTCATATTATACAGAATGATCTTTTCAAAATGCAACTCTGACCACACCATACTTCTGTTTAACCCTTTCAGTGATTTCCCATTGTTTATAGGATACCATCCAAAATATTTAGCAAGAGCTATTAGTCCTTGTATGATCTGACCATAATATTATTGCCTCATGGGGTTTTGGGAAGGATTAGGTGAGTGAGAACTCATAAAGTGCTTAGAAAAGTGCTTGGACTGTAGTAAGCAGTCAATAAAAATACAAAATCTTATTTAATTAAGAATGGTGAATTTTATAAAATGCCTCATCATGTAAAGACATGATTATGTAATTTTTCTGTTGATGTTCTAATATGGTAAATTATATTAATAGATTTCTTAATATTGAACTATCCTTACATTCCTAGTATGAACTCCATTTGGTCATAGTGATTATTCTTTCAAGGTACCGCTGGATTCTTTTTGCTGATGTTTTATGTACAACTTTGTACCCATAATGACTAAAATTTATTTGTACTATTAATTTTTTTATGTTAGTTCCTCATTCTCTAGTCTTTCTATTAGATATCTTATTTCCCTTTTGTAGTACTTTTTGCTACTATAATTAAGTAATTATTTGTCCAATAATTCACGTGATGTCTTTGAAGGCAAGAACCAAGTTTGTTTGGTTCACCAGTATACCCCTTACACCCAGTACAATTCCGAGAGCACAGTAGGTGCTCAACACATGTGTATTTATGGAATAAAGGAATGAATTAATTAGTAATAATACAAGGGAATAAATACATTTTTTTTGCAGTGATACAAGTGGCTTTAGCTTCTTCTAGTACGATAAGGCGCTTTGTCAATACTGTACAAGTGCTTTAAAGTTAAGCAGTTCCAAGCAGGGAAGTTTTAAACAAATAGTGGCTCTTTTCCCTGTTTCCTCTGGTCTCATAAATATTTGAAATTTAATAAAGAAGTAGAATAATCTTATAGGAGAAGTTATTGTATAGTTCCTTACCTACAGCACTTCTAGTTAGGCTGTAATTCTTATTTAAATAAGAAACACTGTATTTACAAAGATAAATGGGGCAGAGGGCTGAAAAATGTAGCCCTTTGTCACTTGTTCTCAAGAATCTGACCATTTAGAACTTCTTGACTTTTTGTTTTTCCTAACACTTACTTTTAAAGGGAAAGTTTGAGCATTCGGGGTAACCTACTACTGGCAAAGTTCATATAGAAGAGGGAGAATCTGATTGGACCTAATCCGTTTTTAGATTGGTAAGAGGGCACTGACCAACTGATGGATTGTGGATCCTGTGTCAAGTTAGTACCTTTCATCCACTTGGCTGGGACATGTGGGTAGAATCATATGGCATAAACTTTGACTGTTACCCCTCAACAGGGTGAAATAATGTCTTTTAGAAGCATGTGGGTAGGCAGGTGCCATAATACGTATCTACTACAACTTCTTACTACCTTGAATCATTGGGAAAGTTTCATAAATGCTCTGACTTTTAGTTTCTTTACTTTTAAAATAAGGCTAATAAGGCATAGTTACAAAGTTAGTGTAATGGTTAGAATAATATATGTGAAATGCCTGGTGCACAATAGTACTCAGTAAGTTATAGCTAGTGTTACTTATCTATGAGATAATAATAAAAAGTATTCTAATTTGGAACACACAAAAGAAAGCTATAACTTCCATGGGGTAAAAGATAATGTCGTGAACTCAGGGACACTAACTTTCTTATAACCCATTTTTCCACATCAATTTTTATATTATACCACTTTAAATAAGTGGTTATAGGAGTTCTACTTCTAGCAATATAATAGAAGATGAATACTTTACATCTAAAAATTCTGGTTAAAATATAAAATCTATCTTCTTAAAGCACAGTTCAGCTGGAGATAAAGTAAGAGAAGTAACTGTAGGCCAGAAACGACTGAAAAAAGAAAACTTTTCTGAAGGAAAAAACTTGCAAGGATTTTCTCCTGAGAGCATCTACCAGTCCTTAGTGAACTAGAGCCTGGGTTCTAGTGGACACATGACTCACTCAGAGTTGGGGGGATAGAACACAAAGCTGGGGCTCAAACAGGATAAGAGGTTAAATGGTTCTTATAGCTCAGACTCCCTAAGGGTGATACTGTCAATGGGTAAACTAGAAAAAACACTCATCCTAAAGCAGGAGACCTGTCCTTCTCAGCCATGGCTCTGGATGGATCAAGAAAAAACAAAAGGCACTGGGGGTGGGGGTGGGGGTGGGGGCATCTCCAGTCATTCATTCGTTCTTCATTCAACAAATATTTGAGTGCCTATTCTGTGCCAGGCACAGAATTTTAGACACTGGGCAACAAAGATCTCTGCCCTTGTGAGAATTTCTAACCAAAACCTGGCTAATGTAGGTTTAGGGCTAGAAATTTAAACCATGTATATGGCCTGGAAACCTGCAGATTAAAATTTGATATGAAGAAGTTTCTGTTTTGGTAATGTCCCTGGATTGGTAGTCCTCACAAGCATCTGTAATATGAATGCTTACTACATTCTAGCACTTTATGACTTCTGACAAGTAATTCTTCCAAAATCCCTATGAAACAATAATATTATCTTCAAAGGCACAAAGAAGTTAAGTAACTTATTTACTCAGGACCACATAGTTTATATGTAGAAGAATTTAGTTGCAGAGTTTGTGCTTTTAACTACTATACTATATTGTCTTTCATGTAAAGACACTTTTTTCATATATGTATGTATATATCTCATTTGAGAGGCCAACATCTTGCTTAATAGGGGAACACCAAAAGCATTTCCATAATGTTATTAAGACAATGAATACTTCTATTCCCATTATTCCTTAATATTGTTATAGAGATACTGGCCAAAGTAGTCTTACAAGAAAACAATTAGAAGTTAAAAAGAAAATCGGAAAGGAGGAGTGTTAACCATACTTCCTAGCTGATATAATTGTATATCTGGAAAACCCAAATGACTCAACTGAAAAGCGTATAAAGATAAGAATGCATAATGACAAATGCTGAGGAAGAAGAGTATTGAGATGGAGCTAGCCCATCTTTTTAATAAAAATACTGAGCTATAATTTAAAGACTATGATGTTGGACTTCCCTGGTGGTGCAGTGGTTAACAATCCACTTGCCAGTGCAGAGGACACGGGTTTGATTCCTGGTCCGGGAAGATCCCACACGCCATGGAGATAAAGAAGAAGGTAAAGAAGTTTGATCAAAACTGGATTGTCAAGGGTTTGAGAAAGTAGTTGGTCTTATACTTCTGGTGGAATGATAAACAACTTCTGTAATGGACAATCTATAAAAAAAATTAAATGCATGTATCCTTTGACTAAGTAATTCCACTCTTAAGAATTTTCCTGCATTTGTACTTTCATTTGAGCAAAATGACTGATGTAAGTGTAATTATTGCATCATCATTTGTAATACCAGAGCTTTGGAAACAACTTAAATGTCCATCAGTTGGGGACTGATTAAATATAATATGGTATACCATAGAATATGCTATGCAACTTTTTAAAAGAATGAGGAAGTTCTACAGTGGTAACGGAACAAAATCCAAGATATATTGTTAAGTAAATAAAGCAAAGTGAGAACAGTAAGTCTAATGTGCTACCATTTGTATAAATTACACACAAGTGCATAGCTTATCTTTATGAGATTGTTTTTAGGGAGGGAATTGATGCTTGGGACACAGGAAAAGAAAGAGACTCTCTTTTCACTGCAAGTCCCTTTTTATTTTATATCACGTTCTGGCTTTGCCTGTTCCCAAAAATAAGATTAACCATGTAAATGTCGTGAATTTATTAGTCTTTTTAAACGTGAGATGATATCAATTCATGGTTGCATTTCAGACTGTTATTGAAAAGACCTACGTGCACAGGAAACTGTGTGGAATTTCATCTGTTTCCCTTAGAAGGATAAAAGCCTGGTTGGCTCTGCTCTGATTTGACTATGTTTCTGTAGGAGCTAATATTCCAACATGATGCATTAGCTCCCTAGGCTCTTGTGATTAGTGGTCTATAGGTCAGAGACCTATGATGTGCTGTTTAAATCATCTGGCAAATCGATGTTTGGGGGGTAGAACTCTTTCCCCATTTTTTAAAAAGAAATTTAATTTTATAGTGGTAGCACATTGTGTGATAAGCACATATAAAGATTGGAGCCATCATTTTGGAAATGTCCTTAAATGGAAGGAGGGAATGTAAACTCATAATCCCATCCAACAGTGCAGATCCGGCCTTATTTTTCCATTCCTACCATGGAGCTGCTGGGTAACACTGAGTAAGCAGTTTCATACACTTTGACCTCAAGCCTGTGTATTCCTAACGGAGGAGCAATTATGTTGGTACCTTTGTTATTCAGAGGGTGGTAGATTAATGAGACTTCTGGTAGTTTCAAGCTTCTAGCTAGACAAAAAAGACTTTTATATACAAGATGGTGTGATTTCGCACTTAGGTATTTCATTATGACACCTCTGTTCTTCGAGGCCATATATGAGTTTTTCCTAAAGTAAAACAGTGAACTACCTCCTTGATGTCACTGAATTTGCAGATTGTTTTGGTTCTTATTGAATAATGAATAGGTCTAATCAGTTGTTAATAAAAAGAAGACAGATTTTCTTATTCTCATAATGACTTAAAGATATAGTTGAAAGATTATATAACTTTCTCAAGCTCTCATGAGAAAACAGGTGACAAAAGCTAAGTTTTCCCACATAATGTCATATCGGATGAGAAATGTATCCTTATTTAAAATATTATATCAGCGAGTCACAAGCTTTATGGTGCACTCATGCCAGCAGTAACTTTACTGAGCCCTATACTAGGCACATAACAAAGTGGTCTGAAAATTGGATAGGGCTCTAGAATCCATTTATACAGCATTCAAAACAAAATTAATTTAGAGTCAGGCAAGTGGAACTGCAGAATTTAAGGGGGTGAAAAATGAATTTTCTGTGTTCACTTCTTTTTTTAATCCTCTCGTTTTCTTTAGCTGATGTTCTTCTCAGATGCCAGAGAGACCAGTCATGGTTGCCAGATGACTGGGCTCTGCTGGCTCATCAAGGGGCTGTGGCAGAGCTTGTTTCCATGAGAGCTGGAAGAAAAGATGCAATGGAAAAAGCACATGTAGCCGTTTGTCAGTAGCTGGCTGTGTAATTCTCAGTGCCCTATGCTCCTCAAAATGTGAACTTACTCTGATAACCCTTACAACTGAGGCGTCATGAATACAATTCCAGTGCCTGGAAGCTGAGCTTATATGTGAGCAGTGCAGAGCACTTCTGTTACGGTGTACACATCCAGGTTTGCAGGGTTGATCAGTACAGTTTGACTTTGGTCAATTCGATTGCCAAGAGGATTGGATATGAGTGGGAAAGACAGAGTGCCTCATTTCTGGAGATATTGTAATCATTTAGATATCTCAGAGATGCATTTTTTAAAGGTAAATCCCTTTTTGGGTGATCAGACAGTTGATCTTTTTTTTTTTTAACATCTTTATTGGAGTATAATTGCTTTACAATGGTGTGTTAGTTTCTGCTGTATAACAAAGTGAATCAGTTATACATATACATATGTTCCCATATCTCTTCCCTCTTGCGTCTCCTTCCCTCCCACCTTCCCTATCCCACCCCTCTAGATGGTCACAAACCACCAAGCTGATCTCCCTGTGCTATGCGGCTGCTTCCCACCAGCTATCTGTTCCACGCTTGGTAGTGTATATATGTCCATGCCACTCTCTCACTTTGTCCCAGCTTACCCTTCCCCCTCCCCATATCCTCAAGTCCATTCTCTAGTAGGTCTGTGTCTTTATTCCCCAGACAGTTGATCTTTAACTATCATGTAATCTGCTATGAAATTTGACGGTAGGCTCTTTTCCGAGAACTGGAGTTGCATCAAAGCCCATTCTCGTGGTGTTATTTAGAAGTATATTAAATATAACAAGGTACCAAGGTCCCACAGGGATCACATAAAAACAGAGTTTATTAAAGAGTTACTGAAATGATACCTGTGAAGTCAAAAAGCAAGACATCTCCATACCTGATCCTCATAATGACTATCAGTATTTATGTTGAAGGGAGCTCTTACTCAACCTGATGTTTTCTCATGGTGCTAGATCTGACATGAATTACTTGGCTGCAATAATTGTAATGAAATGGAGATTGAATTATATACATCTGTGTTATAGCCATGCAGTTTCTTTGGGCTAATGATGTTTTTTTCCCATAGTAACAAAAAAGAATCATCATTCTTGTTATCAGTTTTTTTTTTTTTTTTTTTTTGCAGTACGCGGGCCTCTCACTGTTGTGGCCTCTCCTGTTGCGGAGCTCAGGCTCTGGACGCGCAGGCTCAGCGGCCATGGCTCACGGGCCTAGCCGCTGTGCGGCATGTGTGATCTTCCCAAACCGGGGCTCGAACCCGTGCCCTCTGCATCGGCAGGCGGACTCTCAACCACTGCGCCACGAGGGAAGCCCTTGTTACAGTTTTTAAATATTCATACTTAGCTCTTAGTTTGTATGGACTAATTTTCTGATCACTTTCACTACCTTGGTTCTGTTGTGCATATTATTTTTCTGGAGGAGCCATTTAGTTCTTGTGTATGCCAAAAAAACATCTCACATTCAAGATGCAGAATTACTTTTCTTCTTTATGGATTATTCTGTTGTCAAGTCTTCTAGTCCTAAATCCCTGTAAGCAAAGATTAGAAGCATCAGTCAGAAGTACTCTACTCCTTTGAACAACTGTACAAAACTGTATCTACCTCCCAACCCCCCAAATGGGTTTTACATTGTGATACCTCTGGTCAGTGTGAGATCGCTGCTGGACTGGAGCAGAGGCTGTGCAAGGACCCTCTTGACAGCAGAGGAGCTTTTTTGCTTCCTTTATGCCTAAACCGCACCATTTGTCTATACCCAGAAGTGAACAGCTTGTTTTCCAATCACAATGGGTTCTTCTGCAGTTTGACCTTTTTTGGAAATTAGGTACGCTTTCCAACGTATGTGTTTTGAGGCCCTTGGGTATTTGAACCATTTCCTAGCCTACTTTCCCAGACATAAAAGATACCATGTGTGAAGTATGTGGAATGAGAATGTCAAGGTGTTTGGGTGGATTCTTTATGCAGAAAATATATTTGCTTATTGCAGTTTCTCTGTAAAGACTTTAAAGTAAGTAAGGGAAAATCTAAAAGCACCTCTTCAGAACTGAAGCAATTTATGTCTCCCAGTATAAATAGAACCTTCTAGAGTATAAGCCAGTGAACCGCCACAAATACCACCTCCTTTATGTAGCCTTCTTCATTGCCCTTGTTGAAAAGAAAGCAGTCATCCCTGCTCTGCTTTTCCAAAGCACTTTCCACTTACAAAAAAGTGCTTATCTCCTATCTCAATCTGCCTCTAATTAGGTCTTTTACATTTCTCTCCCCATCCACCATTGAAATCAGGGTAGGAATTTTGTCTTACTCATTTTGTATTCCTCCAACTGTTAAATCCAGACTGTTGATTCTAGACATAGATCAGGCACCCGCCCCAACCCACCTGATTGATTTCTTCCTCTAAGAAGGTCTGTTAACTCCCTCATCTCTGCTAGGATTATGTGCTCTTAAAAGCACTGTTCACACACTATTCCAGTGACTTGCTTGTATAGCTGTTTCTTCTATTAGATTGCATACTCCATGGGGACATGACTACACCCTCCATCTGTATTTCCCCAGGGCCTAGCATAGTGTTGGGACACAGAGAGTACTCATTAAATGTCTACTGAATGAATGTTGGACTTAGTGAACAGTGGCCTTGAGTTATATGAAATGGGAACGATAGGGGCCCATTTACCAAAGTCAGCTGTACTGCATAATAATAATAAGGCATAAATAAAAGTTTCACATTACAATACATGCACACGCTTTAGTGCTTTTTGTCCCTGGAGAACCGTACGTTCTCAAGAAGTATTCTGCTTTATGTTCATATCATCAAGACAGGAAGGATATGTTGCTTTTAATTCTTACTTTAAAACCCAGAGATGTTAATCTATTGTCTCTTAGAAGGTTAAGTAGAATTGATTTCTGTCTTTTTGTCTGATCCATAACCAGATTTAGACTTGAATTTTTGAGTTTTCATTGTATCTACTGATAGAATTGCCTGTTAATTAGTCTGTCTCTCCCAGGGTGTGGTGACCGTGCCTCTTATCCCCAGGTTCCTAGCATAGAGCCGGAAAAGTATAGTAGATGATCAATAAATATATATTAAATTGAATGTAAAAATGAATATGACCCAATTAGAAAAACCTATATAAATTCTTTATCTTAATTTTCAAGTGAAAGTTCTCTTGATTGTTTGGGAAGACTCACTAGGCCAAATGGTTTTTTTTTTTTGCCAAATGGCTTTTAAGATAAATGTTGAAACTTTGCAAAGATAGGTGGCATTTACAAGCTAGACTATGGGGTCTGGTGTTGGTTGTTCCCAGATTCCTTTTTTAGAAAATTAAGTTTCATTCCTTTAGAAGCTTAATCCTATTTGTTTCCCTATTTCTGTCTTAGATTCTCACCCAGAGAAACAGACTTTCAGAAAAGGTAATGTGAGGAGCAGTCAGTTAGATCATAAGAGTAAAGTTTCTCAGCAGTCAAATTTTCTGTAATTTTCAGATTGAATCTGACAGAAATGCAGATAATAAAGGGCTTATATAGATCCTGTTCTGTCTATTCTCACATGAAATGAATTGGTATTAAATATACAACTCTTAGTAAGTTATCACTTTACTTTTAAAGTGGCATTAAATAATTTTAATTTAGACTCTCAACCTAATTTTGATAACCCTCTAATTTTAAAAGTTAATGTGTCACTGAAATTAATTTTTCTTTATTCCCAAAGATAGCTTCCTAGAGATGGAAAGATAGCTAATCCTTTCTACTTCCTGTGACATATTATGTAAACTAAGCCACTTGCAATATCATTTACTACTTTCTATCTTTCTTTTATCATCATGGGCACTGGTCTTGCTTCTGGAGGAATGATCCGTGAATGAGAAAGCCACACAGTGATTTAGTTGCAGGAGACCTTAGAGACCACCCATTTTACAGATGAGGAAATAAAGGCTTTGGATGTTAACTGACTTTTTAAGATTACACCATAGTAGAGCCTAAACCGGAACCTGAGTCTTTTGACAGCTTGTCCAAGACTCTTTCTACTGTGCCTTATAGGTTTTCTTTATCTAGTGAGGCAAGATGCTCACTTCCAGGCCCTTATTGCCGAAATTGACCATCAGAGTTGTATGAGTTGAGAGTTTTGGGTGGCTAAAATGTAAAACACACAGCCAAGATGTAAAGATTTAAATACACTACATTATTCTTTCACTAGAGAGCTAGACAGTAGGTACAATGTAGATACCATAGGGGAACGACAGTAAGGTACCTCTCAGTTAATGAGGGAAGTGAGGTTTTTCCTTAGAGGTTAAACTAGAAATCAAGAAGTGCTGGCTCCCAGTGGATGTTTATACAAAAGTCTTAAAGAGTATTTTTCCAAAGCAAAAAAAGATGACTGCAAATCTAAATAGCATGTGTTAACATCCCAGAGAAAGAGTGTATCAGTCAGAAAATGTGTTGGCCAGCTATTGAAGCCTAGACAAGGTCTATCACAAGGTAAAGGTTACCTGTGCCTTAAGCGTCATGTACTTCAGTGGTTCCCAAACTCTAGTGCACTTCAGAATTAGCTGGAGGGCTTGTTTAAAATACAGATTGCCGGGCCCTACCCCCCACATTCCTATGACCCAAGAATTTGCATTTCTAACAAGTGCCCAGATGATAGTGATGCTGGTTGGGGAACTACATTTTGAGAATCACGGGTCTATAGGTGTATTAGTTTTCTATATTTGTGTAACAAACTACTAAACTGTTAACAAACTTAGTAGCCTAAAACAACACTTGTCTATTAGCTCACAGTCCGGTAGGTCAGAAATAGGAGACAGCATGGCTGAGTTCTCTGTTCAGGCCGAAATCAAGGTGTTGACTGACAACACGCTCATCTGGAGCTCAGGGTCCTTTTCCAAAAGCTCATTCCTGTTATTGAAAGAACTCATTCCCTTGAAGTAATGGTACTGAAGTCCTGTTTTTTTGCTATCAGCTCTAGCCAGAGCTGGGGACTGCTCTCAGCCCCTGGTGATCACTGTCATGTTCATAGAGGATGCCTTCAAGGGAGAAACTATGCCAGACTGGCGGACTCAAATGTTCCTGGTCTACGTAGTGATTGATTTCTCTCAGGAGATTAATAAATCAGTATCCTGATTCCATCTGTCAGCTCCTGTGAACTTATTTAATGTGAATCTCCTCTTAGTATAAGGTCCCATTCTTACTGTGTTTAATAGATTGGGTTTTGAGACTGATTAGTAGAGATTCAGATCCTGGATGAAAATAAACTCACCAAAATGGAAACCAGAGTTAGGGAGCAGACTGGGCAGCCAGCCTACTTTCCTAGGCATCATCCCTATCTATTGCTTTACAACTGTACTTGTTCTTCAAACTAGCATATCTTAGACTAAAGCCATGATTAAAATTAAAATGGAAAAGTTCTCAGAAATTCAGACAAAATGTCCACTGGTTTTTCTTTAGCCGGTCTCCCCAACATCTCTTTGAGATTGCTGAACGATATGAAGTTTCTGAACCAAAGTGGGATACTGAAAATAAAATAATAAAAGGTAAAACAGTGGCAGTTTCACTTCATTTCCCTTGGAAATTCCTGCCAACGTCAGGGAGGAGGGGTGATTAAGAATTAACAACTAAAGCTTTGTGATCTACTAGTTTTTAATGCCTGGTCTATATGCCTGATTGTGTATTTGTGTGTTTTATTTCTGTTTTCCTAATTTTGTTTCTTTATCCCTTAGGGGAAGGGATATCAATGGCCCAGAGGTCCTTTAATACACATTTAATTAGCTGATTTTTTTTAATATAACTCAAATATCCAAATATAGAATTCTTAAATTCCTTTAGTAAAGATTGATAATAGGACTATTCTTAGTTCATTCCTTTGTTAACTCAGGATAGGCTCACATTGCCAGAGAATAAAACTCAGTCTCTATTTCAGTTCTTTCCTACAGTCAGTGACAACCATGTCAGAACATTGGTGATAGTAAACCTTTGTAGACTAAACTGGAATGAGCTACATAAACCCAACAAGCTGAAATGTTACTCAGATTTTTAAAAGTCAACTATATAATTTAGGGCAGGAAATATTTAATTTTATAGAATTTAGTATGAAAAAGACCTAAAATTTTAGTTCCCTATAAACTCAAAGTCTGCCATCAGACTTTACATAAGCAGCATTTACATAAGCACATGTCCAGACCAAAGATGGACATATTATCCCTATCTCTGCTAAGATCAGGCTACCTTTTGTTTGACTGTTTGGAAGTATTTTGATAAATGAGTTTACTTAGTTGGGAATCATTCAAGTTAGAGATTGGAAGTCAAGTCACATGAAATAGTACAGTTTAACAAACTGGAGTTATGTAGTCTAAAAAGAATTTTGGGGGTACGTTTCAGTTAGGATTCTTTGATTGCATAAACTAGCTAAACAATAACGTACCTCATTGGAAGAGTATCAAGGAGATTACAGACTCAAAGAGAAGGTGGAAGAATCAGGCCTAGAAAAAATGGGCGCCACAGTAGAGGTCTCAGTCACCCTGGTGGTCATATTCTGCAGGGCTTCACCGCAGTGATTGTGCCTCAGCAGCCTTCAGCATTTTTGTCAAGATTCAAAACTAGGGCGTCTAGCTTGGGCCATGTGATCACTCTTTGGCTAGAGGAAGGCAAGGTACCTTGACTCACAGTCGCACCAGGCTATATTCAGTAGGGGAGAGGTAATTTCCCACAAAGAATTGGGGTGCTATTATTGAAATAACAGGGAAACCTTATGCTATATGTCAAAAAGTAACATTTGTCAAAAAGTAACAAATGTCCACAACAGGTTATGTGATCATGATCTTTGAATATTTGGAAAAGAGGTGAGACTTGGTACAGAAGTAGGGCAATGGTTAGAATGTCAAGGGGGTCTTACTGTATTTCAACTTGAGGAAAAACCTTCTAACAATTAGAGGTATTAACAGGCTGCATTGTGAGGTTATGGACCTCTCATTTTTATTAGGATTCTTTTGGTTGCATGCAGCAGAAATTTGACTTCCACTAGCTTGGTAGAAAGAGAAAATTATTAGAAAAATACTAGGACTATCTCATGTGAACAAGGGAAGGATTGACTAGCCAAACTGTGGGAAGGGCAGACATCCCACTGGGTCTCAGAAACAACTAGAACAAGGGACTCAAATGCATCTGGCCCTACTTCTGTTTCTCCCATCACTGCTTCTTTCTGAGTTTTGGCTTCATTTTTTTTTCTTTGCAGACTCTCTCTCATGTACGTCGTGTGAAACATGGTTGCTAAGAGTACCCGAGTTTCACATCTCACAACGCTGCAGAGAAATTCTCTTTCTCTATCACATTTGAGAAAAATTTTGGGAATAGGCTCTGATCCAGCTTGGGCCAGGTGTCCAACTCTGGGTAAATCAACTAAGGCTAAGGGACTGGATACTCACTTTGGTTCAGGTACCTTCTCTGGACTGAACTCTGGAGTACAGGAGAAATTTGGCTGTTGGTAGAACCACAATTGAGAAGAGCAGTTCACCACAGAAAAAAAAGGGATGCTTTTGTCAGAAAGAAATGTGGTGGGCAGGTAAAACAATAAGTATCCATTGCTCTGTCACTGTACATGTTCAAACAAAGGTTGGATCAGTCAGAGATATTATAGAAAGGATTCTTACGTTGGTGGAAATTTGAACTGGAATTCTTAGAACCCTAAGCTCTGAGAACTTAGAACCCTAAGTTCTTTCCAACTTGGAGATGCAAAGATTCCAGCTGCTTTCTAAATAAGGCAGGCATATATTAGTTTGGGGTTGTATATGAAAGTTTCTTTTTCTGTGTATTACCACTCAACAGTTATTCTAGTTGGAAACCAGGGAACATTTACCCAGCCTTTTTTTTTTATTTTAGTTTGAGAGCAGAAGAAAAAATTATATTATTTAAAAATGAATGTCTAGTGGATGGGTTATGTATACTTAAAAAAAAATGGAACATAGGGACTTAAAATCACATAAATTATCTTCAAAGGGATAGAACACTACTAAATTTGAATTATTTGGTTTTTTTTATTTTTTAATTTAATTTTATTTATTTTTTTATACAGGAGGTTCTTATTAGTCATCAATTTTACACACATCTGTGCATACATGTCAATCCCAATTGCCCAATTCAGCACACCACCATCGCCACCTCCCCTGTGGCTTTCCCCACTTGGTGTCCATACATTTGATCTCTACATCTGTGTCTCAACTTCTGCCCTGCAAACCAGTTCATCTGTACCATTTTTCTAGGTTCCACATACATACATTAATATACGATATTTCTTTTTCTCTTTCTGACTTACTTCAGTCTGTATGATAGTCTCTAGATCCATCCACATCTCAACAAATGGCTCAATTTCCTTCCTTTTTATGGCTGAGTAATATTGCATTGTATATATGTACCACATCTTCTTTATCCATTCGTCTGTCACTGGGCATTTAGGTTTTTTCCGTGACCTGGCTATTGTAAATAGTGCTGCAGTGAACATTGGGGTGCATGTGTCTTTTTGAATTATGGTTTTCTCTGGGTATATGCCCAGTAGTGGGATTGCTGGATCATATGGTAATTCTATTTTTAGTTTTTTAAGGACCCTCCATACTGTTCTCCACAGTGGTTATATCAATTTACATTCCCACTAAGAGTGCAAGAGGGTTCCCTTTTTTCCACACCCTCTCCAGCATTTGTTGTTTGTAGATTTTCTGATGTCCATTCTAACTGGTGTGAGGTGATACCTCATTGTAGTTTTGATTTGCATTTCTCTAATAATTAGTGATGTTGAGCAGCTTTTCATGTGCTTCTTGGCAATCTGTATGTCTTCTTTGGAGAAATGTCTATTTAGGTCTTCTGCCCATTTTTGGATTGGGTTTTTTGTTTTTTTGATATTGAGCTGTATGAGCTGCTTGTAAATTTTGGAGATTAATCCTTTGTCAGTAGCTTCATATGCAAATATTTTCTCCCATTCTGAGGGCTGTCTTTTTGTCTTGTTTATGGTTTCCTTTGCTGTGCAAAAGCTTTTAAGTTTCATTAGGTCCCATTTGTTTATTTTTGTTTTTATTTCCATTACTCTAGGAGGTGGATCAAAAAAGATCTTGCTATGATTTATGTCAAAGAGTGTTCTTCCTATGTTTTCCTCTAAGAGTTTTATAGTGTCCAGTCTTACATTTAGGTCTCTAATCTATTTTGAGTTTCTTTTTGTGTATGGTGTTAGGGAGTGTTCCAATTTCATCCTTTTACATGTAGCTGTCCAGTTTTCCCAGCACCACTTATTGACGAGACTGTCTTTTCTCCATTGTATATCCTTGCCTCCTTTTTCATAGATTAGTTGACCATAGGCGCATGGGTTTATCTCTGGGCTTTCTATCTTGTTCCACTGATCTATGTTTCAGTTTTTGTGCCAGTACCATATTGTATTGATTACTATAGCTTTGTAGTATAGTCTGAAGTCAGGAAGTCTGATTCCTCCAGCTCCATTTTTTTCCTCTCAAGACTACTTTGGCTATTCGGGGTCTTTTGTGTCTCTATACAAATTTTAAGATTTTTTTGTTCTAGTTCCGTAAAAAATGCCATTGGTAATTTGATAGGGATTGCATTGAATCTGTAGACTGCTTTGGGTAGTATAGTCATTTTCACAATATTCATTCTTCCAAGCCAAGAACATGGTATAGCTCTCCATCTGTTGGTATCATCTTTCATTTCTTTCATCAGTGTCATAATTTTCTGCATACAGCTCTTTTGTCTCCCTAGGTAGGTTTATTCCTAGGTATTTTATTCTTTTTGTTGCAATGGTAAATGGGAGTGTTTCCTTAATTTCTCTTTCAGATTTTTCATTAGTAGTGTAACGGAATGCAAGAGATTTCTGGGCATTAATTTTGTATCCTGCAACTTTACCAAATTCATTCATTAGCTCTAGTAGTTTTCTGGTGGCATTTTTAGGATTCTCTAGTTATCATGTCATCTACAAACAGTGACAGTTTTACTTCTCCTTTTCCAATTTGTATTCCTTTTATTTCTTTTTCTTCTCTTATTGCCATGGCTAGGACTTCCAAAACTATGTTGAATAATAGTGGTGAGAGTGGACATCCTTGTCTTTTTCCTGATCTTAGAGGAAATGCTTTCAGTTTTTCACCATTGAGAATGTTTGCTGTGGGTTTCTCGTATATGGCCTTTATTATGTTGAGGTAGGTTCCCTCTATGCCCACTTTCTGGAGAGTTTTTATCATAAATGGGTGTTGAATTTTGTGGAAAGCTTTTTCTGCATCTATTGAGATGATCATATGGTTGTTATTCTTCCATTTGTTAATATTGTGTATCACATTGATTGATTTGCGTATATTGAAGAATCCTTGCATCCCTGGGATAAATTCCACTTGATCATGGTGTATGATCCTTTTAATATGTTGTTGGATTCTGTTTGCTAGCATTTTGTTGAGGATTTTTGCATCTATATTCATCAGTGATATTGGTCTGTAATTTTCTTTTTTGTAGTATCTTTGTCTGGTTTTGGTATCAGGGTGATGGTGGCCTCATAGAATGCATTTGGGAGTGTTCCTTCCTCTGCAGTTTTTTGGAACAGTTTGAGAAGGATGGGTATTAGCTCTTCTCTAAATGTTTCATAGAATTCACCTGTGAAGCTATCTGGTCCTGGACTTTTGTTTGTTGGAAGATTTTTAATCACAGTTTCAATTTCATTACTTGTGATTGGTCTGTTCATATTTTCTATTTCTTCCTGGTTCAGTCTTGGAAGGTTATACCTTTCTAAGAATTTGTCCATTTCTTCCAGGTTGTCCATTTTGTTGGCATAGAGTTGCTTGTAGTAGTCTCTCAGGATGCTTTGTATTTCTGTGGTGTCTGTTGTAACTTCTTTTTCATTTCTAATTTTCTTGATTTGAGTCCTCTCCCTCTTTTTCTTGATGAGTCTGGCTAATGGTTTATCAATTTTGTTTATCTTCTCAAAGAACCAGCTTTTAGTTTTAGTGATCTCTGCTATTGTTTTCTTTGTTTCTATTTCATGTATTTCTGATCTGATCTTTATGATTTCTTTCCTTCTGCTAACTTTGGGTTTTGTTTCTTCTTCTTTCTCTAGTTCTTTTAGGTATAAGATTAGAATATTTATTTGAGATTTTTCTTGTTTCTTGAGGTAGGCTTTTATAGCTATAAACTTCCCTCTTAGAACTGCTTTTGCTGTATCTCATAGGTTTTGGATTGTCGTGTTTTCATTGTCATTTGTCTCTAGGTATTTTTTGATTTCCTCTTTGATTTCTTCAGTGATCTCTTGTTTATTTAGTAACATATTGTTTAGCCTCCATGTGTTTCTGTTTTTTACGGTTTATTCCCTGTAATTGATTTCTAATCTCATAGCGTTGTGGTCAGAAAAGATGCTTGATATGATTTCAGTTTTCTTAACTTTACTGTGGCTTGATTTGTGACCCAAGATGTGATCTATCCTGGAGAATGTTCTGTGCGTACTTGGGAAGAAAGTGTAATCTGCTGTTTTTGGATGGAATGTCCTATAAATATCAATTAAATATATCTGGTCTATTGTGTCATTTAAAGCTTCTGTTTCCTTATTTATTTTCATTTTGGATGATCTGTCCATTGGTGTAAGTGAAGTGTTAAAATCGCCCACTATTGTGTTACTGTTGATTTCCTCTTTTATAGCTGTTAGCAGTTGCCTTATGTATTGAGGTGCTCCTATGTTGGGTGCATATATATTTATAATTGTTATATCTTCTTCTTGGATTGATCCCTTGATCGTTATGTAGTGTCCTTCCTTGTCTTTTGTAACATTCTTTAAGTCTATTTTATCTGATATGAATATTGCTACTCCAGCTTTCTTTTGATTTCCATTTGCATGGAACATCTTTTTTTATCCCCTCACTTTCAGTCTGTATGTGTCCCTAGGTGTGAAGTGGGTCTCTTCTAGACAGCATATATTTGGGTCTTGTTTTTGTATCCATTCAGCAAGCCTGTGTCTTTTGGTTGGAACATTTAATCCATTCACGTTTAAGGTAATTATTGATATGTATGTTCCTATGACCATTTTCTTAATTTTTTTTGGTTTGTTTTTGTAGGTTCTTTTCTTTTCTTGTGTTTCCCACTTAGAGAAGTTCCTTTAGCATTTGTTTTAGAGCTGGTTTGGTGGTGCAGAATTCTCTTAGCTTTTGCTTGTCTCTAAAGCTTTTGATTTCTCCATCAACTCTGAATGAGATCCTTGCCGGGTAGAGTAATCTTGGTTGTAGGTTCTTTCCTTTCATCACTTTAAGTATATCCTGCCGCTCTCTTCTGGCTTGTAGAGTTTCTGGTGAGAAATCAGCTGTCAACCTTATGGGAGTTCCCTTGTATGTTATTTGTTGTTTTTCCCTTGCTGTTTTCAATAATTTTTCTTTGTCTTTAATTTTTACCAATTTGATTACTATGTGTCTTGGCATGTTTCTCCTTGGGTTTATCCTGCCTGGGGCTCTCTGTGCTTCCTGGACTTGGGTGGCTATTTCTTTTCCCATGTTAGGGAAGTTTTTGACTATAATCTCTTCAAATATTTTCTCTGGTCCTTTCTCTCTCTCTTCTCCTTCTGGGACCCCTATAATGCAAATGTTGTTGTGTTTAATGTTGTTGTGTTTAATGTTGTCCCAGAGGTCTCTTAGGCTGTCTTCATTTCTTTTCATTCTTTTTTTTTATTCTGTTCCACAGCAGTGAATTCCACCAGTCTGTCTTCCAGGTCACTTATCTGTTTTTCTGCCTCAATTATTCTGCTATTGATTCCTTCTAGTGTAGTTTTCATTTCAGTTATTGTATGTTCATCTCTATTTGTTCTTTAATTCTTCTAGGTCTTGTTAAACATTTCTTTCATCTTCTCGATCTTTGCTTCCATTCTTTTTCCAAGGTCGTGGATCATCTTCACTATCATTATTCTGAATTCTTTTTCTGGAAGGTTGCCAATCTCCACTTAATTTAGTTGTTTTTCTGGGGTTTTATCTTGTTCCTTCATCTGGTTCCTAGCCCTCTGCCTTTTCGTCTTGTCTATCTTTCTGTGAATGTGTTTTTTGTTCCACAGGCTGCAGGATTGTAGTTCTTCTTGCTTCTGCTGTCTGCCCTCTGAATTATTTGTCCTAAGATGATTTTTTAAAAACTTTTTATTTTGAAATAATTGTAGATTCATGGGAAAGTGCAAAGAAATGTCCAGGGAAGTTTCCTGTGCCCTTCAACCAGCCTCCCCTAATGTTAATATCTTGCATGACTCTAGTACAATAACAAAACCAGGAAACTTGCATTGGTAAAATCCATTGGACTTAGTTTTTACCAGTTGTTATATATGCACTCATCTGTCTCTGTGTGTATGTATGTAATTCTGCAGTTTAATCACATGTGTAGCTTTGTTTAACCGTCATCAAAATATCTAACTGTACCATTACCACAAGGATCTCCATAGCCACACCCATCCCATCCCCCAGTCCCTAACCTCTGGCAGCCACTAACCTGTTCTCCACATCTATAATTACGTTATTTCACAAATGTTATGTAAATGGAATCATGCTATATGTGTCCTTTTGAGATGGACTTTTTTCACTCAGCATGATTTCCTTAAATTCATCCATGTTGTTGTGTGGATATATAATTCATACCTTGTTATTGCTGAGTATTATTCTATGGTATGGATGTACCATAGTTTGTTTAACTATTCACCCTTTTAAGGATATTTGGATAGTTTCCATTTAGAGGCTATTATGAATAAAGCTGCTATGAACATTCATGTACAAGTTTCCAAATGAAATTGTCTTTATTTCTCTTAGATATGTGACTAAGAGTGCATATCTGGGTTGTTTGTTAAATCTGTTTTTAGTTTTAAAAGGAGCAGTCAAACTATTTCCAGAGTGGCTATTCCATTTTACATTCCCCCCAGCAATGTCTGAGTCTTCTAGTTTCTGCGTGTCGTCTTCAGCAATTGGTGTTGTCACAAATTTTTATTTTAGCCATTTTGATAGGTATATAGTTAATTTCATTGTGGTTTCAATTTATATTTTTCTAGTGACTAATGATATTGAACATCTTTTCATGTGCTTACTTGCCATTTGTGTATCTTCTTTGCTGGAATGTCTGTGCATATCTTTTTTCCTTATTTTCTAATTGAATTCCTTGTTTTTTTAATGTTGAATTTTGAGAATTCTCTTCATAGTCTGGATACAAGTCCTTTGTTGTATATGTGGTTTACATATATATTCTACCAGGCTGTAAATTGTTCTTTCATCCTCTTAACACGGTCTTTTGCAGAGAAAAGGTTTTAAATTTTGCTGAAGATGATTCTATTTTAAATAATGAAGGAATAGACTTTTCATGTTTGTGATTGATCTAAAGAATTTTAAATTACCAAATTACCTGCTCCACCTTCTCCTTTTTCTGCTGAGACATGGTTAAATTTAAAACAAGTAAAATCATTTAGCATACGGTGTTCAAATATAGTGGAATGCCTGTGTGTTTGACTCTATTCTAAAACCTTTTTTTTTTCTCTTTAGTGGTATTTTAATTAATGAAGAAAAAGAAAATTCAGCTTCTTTATGGAGGTAGTTTCATTTTGAATTTCAGCAAGATATTACAGACTGGAAAGAGGACACGTGATTCTACTTGTACCACTGACTTTGTAAATAAAGACACCTCATATTACTAGTATTTTCCTCTCCACACAATCCCTAACACACCAGGAAGTGCAGCCACATTCCATATTGCTTTGCTTATACATATTTGTCCTTTGGGTTTTCCTTTGGGCAGTCCATTTGTTCAGCTGAAAATACTGCAGCATCTACCAATACATCAGGGTTATAATGGGGAACAGGATAGACATAGGTGCTGCCCTCATGGAGTTTACATTTTCGTTCTTACTGTAGACTTGTGTTGCTCGTCAGTGTTTCACTGATTCAATTAAACATCCTTATTTCCCATTTCTTGTTACACAATCTTTCTTATTCATCCAGAGTAGTGTGTCCAAATTTCAGTGAATGATTTTAATGCTTTGGGAGTGGTTGCATTCCATTAAAGTGAAAACCAAGCCAAACAAGTAATACAAGCATACACATGAAAATATGTTATGAGGAGGATAATCCTCATATTTAGTTACTTTCTTGCCAATTAAGGAAATTTTTGGCAGAGCCTTAAGTTATCTTAAAAGTGATTGAGGATTCTAAATATGAGACTCAAAGGCTCCCATTCACCTTATTCTATAAAATGAAGCCCAGCCATTTTTTTTTTTTCTTTTTTTTTTTTTTACAGTACGCGGGGCTCTCACTACTGCGGCCTCTCCCGTTGCGGAGCACAGGCTCCGGATGCGCAGGCTCAGCGGCCGTGGCTCACAGGCCCAGCCTCTCCACGGCCTATGGGATCCTCCCAAACCGGGGCACAAACCCGTGTCCCCTGCATCGGCAGGCGGATTCTCAACCACCGTGCCACCAGGGAAGCCCAAGCCCAGCCATTTGAATGAACCGGTTAATCAAATACCTTTTGCATAGGGCATGTTTTTAAAAATCTTGATCTTGTATAATTTATAATAACTGTGATTCCATGTTAGTTTTATGGTATAAATGAGACACTTTTCCTATCTGTAAACTGACTGACCTATTTGTAGTCTGGCTTAAATGTAACTTGCTGAAACATAGAGAAAATTCTAAAATAGCATCTAAAATGTGTTAGTTAAAAAATCAAGATTTGTTAAGACACATTCTGAGTTGAGATTTTAATTTTGAGTTAAATTCTTTGTTATTTGACAGGATAACAAAGTGATAGGATAAATAGAATTAAGAACAGAGGGAGAAAGAAACTAATATGCTCACATCTGTGAGAGATGATATTCTTTAGCATTGTTATAGCTGAACTTTGGAACCTACATCAAAGTGGAGAGTCCTTGTAGATTTTTGATGGTCATTGACTGATTAGAACTTTTTTTATTAGAAAGTAATACAAAAATATAAAGGAAACTCTATTATTAGGTTGTATTTGTCTATAAGTTACATAACTTCAACTCCAAGTGATTTAACAGAAGGAAATTTACCATCTTGTCATTTCACATGATGAGAATACAGACTTGGTAACAGTTCAGTGACTCACTGATTTCATTTAGAACTCATTCCATCCATTACTCTACTCTGCCATTTAGTGGGGAAGCTTTGGTCTTAGACTGGATCTCCTCATGTTCACAAGGTGGCTATAGCATTTCGATCACATTCTAAAGCAACAATATCCAAAAACAGCAGAGACCCTCTCTTGTGCAACTTTTTTTAGGAATAAGAAAACCTTTCTGAAAAGCCACTTGACAGACTTCCTCATATGTTTTACTGACCAGAATTCTGTTACGTGCCCATTTTTTTTAACATCTTTATTGGAGTATAATTTCTTTACAATGGTGTGTTAGTTTCTGCTGTATAACAAAGTGAATCAGTTATACATATACATATGTTCCCATATCTCTTCCCTCTTGTGTCTCCCTCCCTCCCACCCTCCCTATCCCACCCCTCTAGGTGGTCACAAAGCACCAAGCTGATCTCCCTGTGCTATGCGGCTGCTTCCCACTAGCTATCTGTTTTACATTTGGTAGTGTATATATGTCCATGCCACTCTTGCACTTCATCCCAGCTTACCCTTCCCCCTCCCTGTGTCCTCAAGTCCATTCTGTATGTCTGCATCTTTACTGCTGTCCTGCCCCTAGGTTCTTCAGAGCCATTTTTTTTTCTTAGATTCCATATATATATGTTAGCATGCGGTATTTATTTTTCCCTTTTGACTTACTTCACTCTGCATGACAGTCTCTAAGTCCATCCACCTCACTACAAATAACTCAGTTTCATTTCTCTTTATGGCTGAGTAATATTCCATTGTATATATGTGCCACGTCTTCTTTATTCATTCATCTGTCAGTGGACACTTAGGATGCTTCTATGTCCTGGCTATTGTAAATAGAGCTGCAATGAACATTATGGTACATGACTCTTTTTGAATTATGGTTTTCTCAGGGTATATGCCCCGTAGTGGGATTGCTGGGTCATATGCTGGTTCTATTTTTAGTTTCTTGAGGAACCTCCATACTGTTCTCTATAGTGGTTCTATCAATTTACATTCCCACCAACAGTGCAAGAGGGTTCCCTTTTCTCCACACCCTCCCCAGCATTTATTGTTTATAGATTTTTTGATGATGGCCATTCTGACAGGTGTGAGATGATATCACATTGTAGTTTTGATTTGCATTTCTCTAACGATTAGTAATGTTGAGCATCCTTTCATGTGTTTGTTGTCAATCCGTATATCTTCTTTGGAGAAATGTCTATTTAGGTCTTCTGACCATTTTTGGATTGGGTTGTTTGTTTTTTTGTTATTGAGCTGCATGAGCTTCTTGTAAATTTTGGAGATTAATCCTTTGTTAGTAACTTCATTTGCAAATATTTTCTCCCATTCTGAGGGTTGTCTTTTTGTCTTGTTTGTGGTTTCCTTTGCTGTGCAAAAGCTTTGAAGTTTCATTAGGTCCCATTTGTTTATTTTTGTTCTTATTACCATTTCTCTAGAGGGTGGGTCTAAAAGGATCTTGCTGTTATTTATTTCATAGAGTGTTCTGCCTATGTTTTCCCCTAAGAGTTTTATACTATCTAGCCTTACATTTAGGTCTTTAATCCATTTTGAGTTTATTTTTGTGTCTGGTGTTAGGGAGTGTTCTAATTTCATTCTTTTACATGTAGCTGTCCAGTTTTCCCAGCACCACTTATTGAAGAGGCTGTCTTTTCTCCATTGTATAGTCTTGTCTCCTTTATCAAAGATAAGGTGACCATATGTGTGTGGGTTTATCTCTGGGTTTTCTATCCTGTTCCATTGATCTATATTTCTGTTTTTGTGCCAGTACCATACTGTTGATTACTGTAGCTTTGTAGTATAGTCTGAAGTCAGGGAGCCTGATTCCTCCAGCTCCGTTTTTCCTTGTCAAGATTGCTTTGGCTATTCGGGGTCTTTTGTGTTTCCATACAAGTTGTGAAATTTTTTGTTCTACTTCAGAGAAAAATGCCATTGGTAGTTTAATAGGGATTGCATTGAGTCTGTAGATTGCTTTGGGTAGTATAGTCATTTCACAATGTTGATTCTTCCAAGCCAAGAACATGGTATATCTCTCCATGTGTTTGTATCATCTTTAATTTCTTTCATCAGTGTCTTATAGTTTTCTGCATGCAGGTCTTTTGTCTCCTTAGGTAGGTTTATTCCTAGGTATTTTATACTTTTTGTTGAAATGGTAAATGGGAGCGTTTCCTTAATTTCTCTTTCAGATCTTTCATCATTAGTGTATAGGAATGCAAGAGATTTCTGTGCATTAATTTTGTATCCTGCAACTTTACCAAATTCATTGATTAGCTCTAGTAGTTTTCTGGTGGCATCTTTAGTATTCTCTATGTATAATGTCATGTCATCTGCAAACAGTAACAGTTTTACTTCTTCTTTTCCAATTTGGATTCCTTTTATTTCCCTTTCTTCTCTGATTGCTGTGGCTAAAACTTCCAAAACTATGTTGAATAATAGTGGTGAGAGTGAGCAACCTTGACCTGTTCCTGATCTTAATGGAAATGCTTTTGGTTTTTCACCATTGAAAATGATATTGGCTGTGGGTTTGTCCTATATGGCCTTTATTGTGTTAAGTTTCCTCTATGCCTACTTTCTAGAGGGTTTTTGTCATAAATTGATGTTGAATTTTGTCGAAAGCTCTTTCTGCATCTATTGAGATGATCACATGGTTTTTCTCCTTCAGTTTGTTAATATGGTGTGTCACCTTGATTGATTTGCGTATATTGAATCCTTGCATCCCTGGGATAAATCCCACTTGATCATGGTGTATGACCCTTTTAATGTGCTGTTGGATTCTGTTTGCTAGTGTTCGGTTGAGGATTTTTGCATCTTTGTTTATCAATGATATTGGCCTGTAGTTTTCCTTTTTTGTGGCATCTTTTTCTGGTTTTGGTATCAGGGTGATGGTCACCTCGTAGAATGAGTTTGGGAGCATTCCTCCCTCTGCTATATTTTGGAAGAGTTTGAGAAGGATAGCTGTTAGCTCTTCTCTAAATGTTTGATAGAACTTGCCTGTGATGCTATCTGGTCCTAAGCTTTTGTGTCTTGGAAGATTTTTAATCACAGTCCCAATTTCAGTGCTTGTGATTGGTCTGCTCTTATTTTCTATTTCTTCCTGGTTCAGTCTCAGAAGGCTGTGCTCTTCTAAGAATTTGTCCATTTCTTCCAGGTTGTCCATTTTATTGGCATAGAGTTACTTGTAGTAATCTCTCATGATCCTTTGTATTTCTGCAGTTTCAGTTGTTACCTCTCCTTTTTCATTTCTAATTCTGTTGTTTTGGGTCTTTTCCCTTTTTCTCTTGATGAGTCTGGCTAATGGTTTATCAATTTTGTTTATCTTCTCAAAGAACTAGCTTTTAGTTTTATTGATCTTTGCTATTGTTTCCTTTGTTTCTTTTTCATTTAATCAAATCAAAATTTTCATTTCATCAAATCAAAAAGATCTGATCTTTTTGATTTCTTTCCTTGTGCTAACTTTGGAGATTTTTTGTTCTTCGTTCTCTAATTGCTTTAGGTGTAAGGTTAGGTTGTTTATTTGAGATGTTTCTTGCTTCTTGATATAGAATTGTACTGCTATAGACTTCCCTCTTAGAACTGCTTTTGCTGCATCCCATAGGTGTTAGGTCATCGTGTTTTCATTGTCATTTGTTTCTAGGTATTTTTTGATCTCCTCTTTGATTTCTTCAGTGATCTCTTGATTATTTAGTAGTACATTGTTTAGCCTCCATGTGTTTGTATTTTTTACACATCTTTTTTCCCATAATTGATATGTTGTCTCATAACGTTGTGGTTGGAAAAGATACTTGATACAATTTCAATTTTCTTAAATTTACCAAGGCTTGATTTGTGACCCAAGATATGATCTATCCTGGAGAATGTTTATGAGCACTTGAGAAGAAAGTGCAATCTGCTGTTTTTGGATGGAATGTCCTATAAATATCAGTTAACCATCTTGTTTAATGTGTCATTTAAAGCTTGTGTTTCCTTATTTATTTTCATTTTGGATGATGTCTCCATTGGTGAAAGTGGGGTGTTAAAGTCCCCTACTATGGTTGTGTTACTGTCGATTTCCCCTTTTATGGCTGTTAGCAGTTGCCTTATGTATTGAGGTGCTCCAATGTTGAGTGCATAAATATTTACAATTGTTATATCTTCTTCTTGGATTGATCCCTTGATCATTACATATTGTCCTTCTTTGTCTCTTGTAATAGTCTTTATTTTAAAGTCTATTTTGTCTGATATGAGAATTTCTACTCCAGCTATCTTTTGATTTCCATTTGCATGGAATATCTTTTTCCATCCCCTCACTTTCAGTCTGTATGTGTCCTTAGGTCTGAAGTGGGTCTCTTGTAGACAGCATATGTATGGGTCTTGTTTTTGTATCCATTCAGCCTGTCTATGTCTTTTGGTTGGAGCATTTAATCCATTTACATTTAAGGTAGTTATCAATATATATGTTCCTATTACCATTTTCTTAACTGGTTCAGGTTTGTTCTTGTAAGCCTTTTCCTTCTCTAAGCCTTTTCCTTCTCTTGTGTTTCCTGCCTAGAGAAGTTCCTTTAGCATTTGTTGTAGAGCTAGTTTGGTGTTGCTGAATTCTCTTAACTTTTGTTTATCTATAAAGATTTTAATTTCTCCATCAAATATGAATGAGATCTTTGCTGGGTAGAGTAATCTTGATTGTAGGTTTTTCCCTTTCATCACTTTAAATATGTCCTGCCACTCCCTTCTGGCTTGCAGAGTTTCTGCTGAAAGATCAGCTGTTAACCTTATGAGGATTCCCTTGTATGTTAATTTTTGCCTTTCCCTTGTTGCTTGTAATTTTTTTTCTTGTATTTACTTTTTGATAGTTTGATTAATATGTGTCTTGGTGTATTTCTCCTTGGATTTATCCTGTATGGGAGTGTCTGTGCTTCCTGGACTTGATTGATTATTTCCTTACCCATATTAGGGAAGTTTTTGACTATAATCCTTCAAATATTTTCTCAGTCCCTTTCTTTTTCTCTTCTTCTTCTGGGAACCCTATAATTTGAATGTTGGTGTGTTTAATGTTGTCCCAGATATCTCTGAGACTGTCCTCAATTCTTGTCATTCTTTTTTCTTTAATCTGCTCTGCAGTAGTTACTCCCACTATTTTATCTCCCAGGTCACTTATCCGTTCTTCTGCCTCAGTTTTTCTGCTATAGATTACTTGTAGAGAATTTTAAATTTGATTTATTATGTTGTTTATCATTGTTTGTTTGCTGTTTAGTTCTTCTAGGTCCTTGTTAAACATTTCTTGTATTTTCCCCAGTCTATGTCCAAGATTTTAGATCATCTTTACTATCATTATTCTGAATTCTTTTTCAGGAGACTGCCTATTTCCTCTTCATTTGTTTGGTCTGGTGGGTTTTTACCTTGCTCCTTCATCTGCTGTGTGTTTCTCTGTCTTCTCATTTTGCTTAACTTACTGTGTTTGGGGTCTCCGTTTTGCAGGCTGCAGGTTCGTAGTTCCCGTTGTTTTTGGTGTCTGCCCCCAGTGGGTAAGGTTGGTTCAGTGGGTTATGTAGGCTTCCTGGTGGAAGGAACTGGTGCCTGTGTTCTGGTGGATGAGGCTGGATGTCGTCTTTCTGGTGGGCAGGACTGCATCTGGTGGTGTGTTTTGGGGTGTTTTTGACCTTACTATGATTTTAGGCAGCCTCTCTGCTAATGGTGGGTTTGTGTTCCTGTCTTGCTAGTTGTTTGGCACAGGGTGCCCAGCACTGTAGCTTTTTGGTCGTTGAGTGGAGCTGGGTCTTAGTGCTCAGATGGAGATCTCTGGGAGAGCTTTCGCCGTTTGATATTACATGGGGCCAGGAGGTATCCGGTGGAGTAGTGTCCTGAACTTGGTCTCCCACTTCAGAGGCTCAGGCTGGACACCCAACCAGAGCACCAAGATCCTGTCAGCCATACAGCTCAGAAGAAAAGCGAGAAAAAGAAAGAGAGAGAAAGAGAGAGAGAGAAAGATAAATAAAATAAAGTTATTAAAATAGAAAAAAATTGTTAAAAATGAAATATAATTTAAAAAAAGAAAGACGAGAGCAACCAAACCAAAAATCAAATACTCCAATGATAACAAGCGCTAAAAACTATACTAAAGAAAAAACAAAAAAGGGGCAGTCAGAACCCTAGGACAAATGGCAGAAGCAGAGCTATATAGGCAAAATCATACAAAGAAGCATACACATACACATTCACAAAATGAGAAAAAGGAAGAAAAAATATATATATAAATTTTAAAATGAAGAGCACAACTGAATCAATAAACAAATCTACCAATGATAATAAGCTCTAAATACTAAACTAAGGTAAACATAAAACCAGAAACAAATTAGATGCAAAAAGCAAATCCCAAGTCTACAGTTGCTCCCAAAGTCCACTGCCTCAATTTTGGGGTGATTCGTTGTCTCTTCAGGTATTCCACAGATGCAGGGTACATCAAGTTGATTGTGGAGATTTAATCCACTGCTCCTGAGGCTGCTGGGAGAGATTTCCCTTTCTCTTCTTTGTTTGCACAGCTCCCGGGGTTCAGCTTTGGATTTGGCCCCACCTCTGCGTGTAGGTCATCTGCGGGCATCTGTTCCCCGCCCAGACAGGAGGGAGTTAAAGGTGCGGCTGATTCAGGGGCTCTGGCTCACTCAGGCAGAGGGGAGGGAGGAATACGGAATGCAAGGCGAGCCTGTGGTGGCAGAGTCTGGCACGATGTTGTAACAGCCTGAGGCGCCATGTATTCTGCAGGGGAAGTTGTCCCTGCATCATGGGACCCTGGCAGTGGCGGGTTGCACAGGCTCCTGGGAGGGGAGGTGTGGATAGTGACCTGTGCTTGCACACAGGCTTCTTGGTGGCTGCAGCAGTAGACTTAGCATTTCATGCCTGTCTCTGGGGTCCACCCTGGTAGCTGTGGCTTGCACGCATCTCTGGAGCTTGTTTGGGTGGTGTTCTGAATCCCCTGTCCTCATGCACCCCGCAACAAGGGTCTCTTGCCTCTTAGACAGGTCCAGACTTTTCCCGGACTCCCTCCCCGCTGGCTGTGGCACACTAGCCCCCTTCAGGCTGTGTTCACGCAGCCAACCCCAGTCCTCTCCCTGGGATCTGACCTCCAAAGCCAGAGCCTCAGCTCTCAGCTCCCAGCCCCCACCCACCCTGGCGGGTGAGCAGACAAGTTTCTCCGGCTAGTGAGTGCTGGTCGGCACTGATTCTCTGTGCGGGAGTCTCTCCGCTTTGCCCTCTGCACCGCCGCTTTGCCCTCTGCACCGCTGTTGCTGTGCTTTCCTCCATGGCGCTGAAGCTTCCCCTCACCACCCCCCAGTCTCCGCCAGTGAAGGGGCTTCATAGTGTGTGGAAACTTTTCCTCCTTCACAGCTCCCTCCCCAAGGTGCAGGTCCCGTCTCTATTCTTTTGTCTCTGTTTTTCCTTTTTTCTTTTGCCCTGCCCAGGTATGTGGGGAGTTTTCTGCCTTTTGGGAAGTCTGAGGTCTTCTCCCAGCGTTCAGTAGGTGTTCTGTAGGAGTTGTTCCACATGTAGATGTAGTTTTGATGTATTTGTGGGAAGGAAGGTGATCTCCATGTCTTACTCCTCCGCCGTCTTGAAGGCGCCCCCTTACGTGCGCATTTTAAAATCAGTTTCAGGCAAGGAGAATGGCATTACCATGTTTGACTAGACTCCATGCTGTCCAACAGAACTTTCTGTAGTCATGGAAGTATTCTATATTTGTGCTGTCCAGTATAGTAGCCACTAACCACATATGGCAGTTTTTGAGCAATGAAAATGTGGCTAGTGCCAATGAGGAACTGAATATTTAAAATTAATTTAAATTCAACGATATATGGCTAGTGGATGCCATATTGGGCCACATAGGGCTAGATCAGTCATTTGAGATAGAATGGATGTTGGGTCGTCAACTATGACATTCAGTACATCTTTCAATAAAACAGTCAACAGGTGGTGCATTTGTTTTTTAGAACTTCTGTCTAATTAGTGACCCACCAAGGAGGCTCTTTTGAAGACAAACCAACCAAATAAATAAAACAAGTGCACACACTTGCACGGGCTAACAGTAGCAGCATCTCCTAGGTGAAAGGGTAAGGTGGGAGATCGTGGTATGACAGCCTGTGGCATGGTCCCACTGATAGTAGGGGTTGGATTGGGATATAATTGTCTACAAACTCTGCAGGTGAGGGACAGGCTGCTCTTCTACATTAGGAAGGTGTTTTTTTGTTTTCTGGTGTTTTTGTTTGTTTGTTTGTTTTTTTGCAGTGTTGTAAATAGGGAATGACAACTCTTATTAATATATAATGCCAAAGCCTGCCTGCCTACCTTGTAGGTTGTACAGCTAGGGAAATACATAGATGGCATCTGGGAGGATTTATACATCCAGTAAATCTTTATTAGTTAATTGCTATGCTCCACATAGTATTCTAGGTACTGAAAAGATAATAAACAAGACTAAGACTAGTAAGCAAGTTCCTGTTTTAATGGAACTTAGTTGTTACAGACAAATAACTAATATATTTCAAATTGTGGTAAGTGTTAAGAAGGAAAAAAGCAAGATAATAGGTAGAGTGAAGAAAATAGCCTTAACAAATGCCTAGGTCTGTGACTGTCTTGTCAAAAGCTCAGAGGTTTTAAGTTTTCCTTGTGAGAAAAGGACATTTGGTTTTATAGGCTTATTTATTTTAACATCAAAGAAATAAAAAGTCTCTGGATTACCTATTTGCCACAAGAAAGGAAAATTAAATTAGTTCCCGAGAATAGTTTCCTGATTGAAAAGTAAATTTTGCCTGAGATGTTATAGTGAGCCTGGCACGGCCTGATAATAGGATGAAGTTTATTTCTATTTTGATCACGTTCTTCTGTATCCTCTGCCTTATCTGGAGAACTTTGGCTACCCTAAGTCAACTTCTGGGCTCCAGCTCTCTCAACCATAAAATGGCATTTTAATAATAATAATTAATTATATGGATTCTGGAAAGATTAGCTATTATCAGAATAATTATGAAATGCTTTATAAAGTTGTAGGCCAAAGGAAGCATTAAGCATTCTTCATTAAATTTAAGCAAGTCATTTAACCTCTCTGGGTCTTAGTTTTTTCTTAGTTTTTTCATTTAACCTCTCTGGGTCTTAGTGGTGAAACGAAGTAGTTGTATTGTCAAGAATCTTAGGAAACAGATCCTCTCTTTCAGTGCTGTTGGAAATAGGAATTAGTATAACTTTTCTGGAGAGCCAATTTGCAGAATAATTTCAAGTTCTTTAAAACATGCAAACCTTTTTGCCCCAAGGAACAGAATTCGAAGTGTTCACAGGTGCGTGTTTAAAGATGTTGATCATACTGTTGTTTATAATGGCAAGAAGACAGCAAACGGGTATTGAACATTTGGCATTTGGTCCAGTTACGGTGCATTCCCTGTGAAATTCTATGCAGCTACTAAAGATGATGATAGCGTGAATAGATATTAATGGAATTGGAAAGAAGTTCACCGTGTACTAGCATTTGTGGTAACCTGCCTCTTCACTTTGGCCTGCTGCAATCAAGAGTAGTAATTATGGTTGCTTAGAAAAAATCTAGCAATAGTGTCAGGTAATTATTGGACACTCCAATAACCTAGGCACTAGGCTAAGCTTTCTTCATATATTATCTCATTGAAGTTTCATATTAACCCTATTGAGTAGGAACAGTTTGGAACCCAATTTTGTAGATGAAGGAACCAAGGCTCATAGGAATAATATACCTTGTCCAAGGCTTTAAATGCAGAAGTAGCAAAGTCAGAATTTGTAACCTAGTCATTTGACTGCAGAGCCTACGTTCTGAAACCATGGGCTAGATTGCCTCTCTGTAAACTGTGTTTAGGTTCTAGATAGGGTAGCTGTCACAGGTATATTGTGGAAACTCCTTCACATCCTTTCCTGTAACTGCACCCTTATTTGAGAGTACTTTGGTCTGACTATGTGGCAGAGGAAGGAGTGGTCCTTCCTCTTTAATACAGAGGTCAGCAGACCACGGTCAGTGAGCCAAATCAGCCTGCTGCCTGTTTTTGTAAATCACATGTTATTGCAACCCAGCCATGTTTATTCATTTATGTATCGTCTATGGCTGTTTTTGCACGGCAAGGGCAGAAATGAGTGTTTCAACAGAGACCATATGGCCATTTGTATCATCTTGTCCTTTACAGAGAAGGTTTGCTGATAGAAATCTGGAAGGATGTGTGCCCTATTACAGTGACCATTTTTCTTTCCCTAAAGAGAATAACTTAAAAGACAAAACAATCCAGTTTTAGGGCTACTATCCTGCACAGGCCACAGGGATACAGGTAGTTGTAGGGTTTTCCGAGGCAGTGAACAAGAGCAGTCTATTTCAGGACAACTGAAGGCCCTCTGCGCGGCTGACTGGCTGGCATTCTCTAACTGGGTCTTCGTTGCCTTGAAACTCTGCCTGCTACTGCTCCTCTGAGATGGAATGAGTATTCACAAATGAGGCGCTCCATTAGTCATGGTGCATTTCCTGGGCCCTGGAGACATGGGCATGACATCACCAAGGGCCAATTAAAACAGGCTTCTCTGTCACACAAGCCCCTGAACCTCTTTAGAGGTCTGTATGGAGTGTGTGTTCTGTTCCTAGCCCTCAGGGTGTGAATTGAACTGCCTTCCTCATCCAGCCATATTCTGGGCACAGAAGTCTAGCTTCCAGACCCGAGAGGCCAGGTCAAGTTTGAAAATTTGCAGAGCTGGAGGCAGATTCCCATTTAGTATTTTTTTCCTGGGCTCAGGTTTTTATTCCCAGTTTTACACTCTTAATGACATTGTTACTTTATGTGGGAAAGGGAGGGTGGTGAAAGATGCTCTCTGTGTTAGGTAAAAGACACTTGGCAGTTAGAATTTCTGGATAAGTATAGGTTGGTAACATAACAAAATCGGAAGCATATTTTGCCATTTTGTTACATGGCTTTTGTGTGTAGCTTAACATCATAAAACAACATCTTTTAACAGTAAAGGCGCCTAGCAAAATTAGTGTGGCTTAGAATAGGGCAATTACCAAAGGAACTTTACTAAGGGGGATTAGTCACTCATTAAATCTTTTATCTTCAGGAAGAAAAGAAACTTCTTTTTTTTCAATTCTTTTTTCTTAGAATTTAAGCATTTTAGGTATACCCCATGCCACACCCCCTCTTCCTAATTTATATATGTACTTATTTATGAAAATGACTTGTGGAATTTAGTTTCAGATATAACTGTTCATTCTGTGTACCAGAAAGTTTATTGAAAGACTTGTTTTCTAATTGGTAATAGCTCAGTCTCTTGCTAACAAGCCATAATTGTAAAATTCCCTCTTTAAAAATTATTCAAGGAAACAGGCTCAGGATTCAACGTGAGATTACACTGGACAGACTTTTATAGTTTAATCCAGGGATTGAACCAAAAACTTGTGTTTTCCAGTCTTCACAGGCAATCTACGGTTGAATGAGAATGATTCCTTTAGTATTTTTTCATGTTTGAATTCTTTTTAATGAAGTCTAAGAGAAATTACTAGACACAGACATTTTTGTGAGTATTATGTTATCTGTGGCTACCCTAAACCACAGAGCATGCCACCCCTACAGCTTAAAAAAAAATACTTGTTGTTTCTGCAAAGATAAAGATGATTATTATTTTTTTAAATTGTAGAGGCTTTTATTTTAAGAATCACTTGAAAGTGTATGAATTTATTCCTATTTCCTAAGAACAAATATAGCAGTAATTAAAGGAATTTCCTCTAGAACTATGCAATATACTATAAAAGAGGACACCTTTTAGCATTTCAGAGATTCCCCCCCTTAAAGATCTCTATGCAGTTTAAAACATTAATTATTAAAATTTCTAAACATCTCTGGTATTTTTAATGGTATATATGTGTGTGTGTGTGTGTGTGTGTGTGTGTATGTATATATATAGTTAGATTTTATAGGTGAGGAAACTGAGGTACAGAAAGATTGAATCTTCTACCTTGTGTCATTCATAGAAGCAGATATTGAATGCATAAATCATCCTTACCAAAACCCTGAAGAGGATATTCCTCTGTGTCTTTACATAAAATTGTTCTTGTTTTCCTTTGCTAGCTTCCAAGCTTTGCCTCGCTAGCAACGAATTTTGTATTCCACAACCCTTTTGATGGTCGACAAAAGAGCAGGTTAGCCTGGGCAGACTGGAGCAAGCCTGGAGAGGGGCCATTTACCACAGGCGTAAAGGTGTGGGGCTGGGGCTCTGGGAGATCTCCTCCTGCCTTACTCTTGGCAGAGGACTCAATTCTCCTCAACCCCATCCCCCAATTTCTCACACCTGAACTAATATTTTGCCACCTCTCAGAGGGTTGTCATGAACACTGATGAGTTTAACGCCGAAAAAAATGCTTCAAGCCTTTTGGAAAAAAGGTCTGTCTTATATAAGTACACAATTAATATTGGCCACAGCACCGGTCACAAGCCTCTTGAGTGGGCAGTAGGCACCCTTGGATGAAGTTAACCAGATGCTTGTTTTGGTGAGGACAGACTCTGGAATGAGGTCTGCTGCTGCCTTGAGAGGACACGTCTGGTTTGAAACGTTGAAAGCCAGGTGATCCTTTTAGCAGCTACGCAGTAATGTCTCTTCACTGCTTCTGTTTCCTGCTAATTTGGGGAGCAGCAGATGCCTCCCTCGGAATCCCTCCCAGAGTGTTGGCATGCCGTGCTGATCTTCTCACTAAGCCCTAAACTTTTCCCGCAGAAGAAAAGTCTCGAAAGGTTAGTCCAGAATATGATAGCGAGAAGTTGTGAGAGGCAGTCTGATTGGTTTATGAAAAGGTAAGGATGAGTCATGTCACTCCTAAAGGCACTGGCATCCACTTATTACACCAAAGCAAACACTGAAAGAAGGAAGCCTTTAGTCTCATTAAGGAACCCAGACAAAAATCCCACTTAATCCATCTTGCTTTTCCTTTTCCTCTAACTCAGCTGGTGTGCAGGTGTAGGGCAGCTTGGCAGAAGCTTTGAACATTTGGAAAACGGAGTCATTACTGAAAGTCACTGACACACACTTCCCTTGGAATGCTGCTGATGTCATGGAAAACTGGGACCTTAGCAGTAATCCCTAACAACCAGAGCTACAGTAAACAGTAAATGTTACCTCCACCAAGGCATTGGTTTTTAAAGAGTTTTAACAGGCTAGGGCTTGCCAGCCACAACTCATAAAAATGTTCTTATAATTTTACCCTGCTCTCTAAAAGCACTGGATAACTGCTGAGGTTTCTCTGCCACTCGGGTATGCAAAGCCAAATTCACGTCAGTTTCAAGGTTCACTATTCAGAATTTACAGCACTTCTTTTCCATTCCTCTTCATACCCCCTGCCATGCTCACAGGATTAGGCCTGGGAGATTTAATACTTTTTCAAAGAAGTCTCTTGTCTTACTGAGTTGCCTCCATTTCTGGTGATGGGTTGAATCTGTGTGCTAGGTTTTGCCTATTGTTTTATTAGCCCAGCGGTTAACCCAGTGTGGTTAATTTGTAGCCCTTGATCAATAGGTTATATTCCAACCAATTTGAAATAGTTGGGCCAAGTGACACCCTGTAGTTCAAACACTGAACTAGGTGCATAGCAAGAGAACAAGCAGCACGTGCTGTCGTATAGAGTTGTCGAGAATGGTTGCTGTCAACAGTTTAAGAAAGGAAAAGAAGACATAGAAACCAAGAGATCGGGAGGAATTTTCTCCCATGATTGGCTTTTTTTTTAGGAGAGAGGTTAGAGGAATATTACTACGTAAACCAAACCCAGCATGGCTTCTTTTAGACCTGTCCACAAGGTGGGAAGAAGAAGAATGCTTGTGCAAGGCATTGTCAAGGTGACCATATAACTTACCGCCCAAACTGGATACTTTGGAGAGTGAAGGGGCTCTACTAATAATTACTCTGGCACAATGGGAATAAAGCTGACTGTCCCAAGCAAAGCAGGAATATGGTCATCTCCATCACTGTGTTAAGACCCACCCAGCCCAAGCCCTTTGAGGAGGCAGTCTTCACAATGCCAGAGAAAGTGGACCCATTCGTGCAACCTGGGTTGTCTCAGTTCCAAGAAAACAAGTCCACTCTTAGAATTAGTGGCCTAGATAGGGAACTCTTACTGCAAGATTTCCCCTTAGTTAAAACCTCAAGTAGAGTAAACTTGAACTCATAGTCTTTATTTACCCAGTTTTGAATATGACTTTTATTGCCATAGACCAGTGGTTCTTAAAATGTGATGAGATACCTGAGGGTCCCCAGAGATCCTTTCAAGGGATCTGTGAGGGTGAACATTTTTCATCATAATATTAAGGCATTATTTGCCTTTTTCATTCCCATTTTCTCACAAGTGTACAGTGGAGTTTTCTAGAGGACATGTGAAGTATGATATTTTAATGAAGAGCCAGATTAATGAAGAACCAGATATTGGAATGTATTAAGCCAGACATTAAAGAGATTGGCAAGACTGTAAAACAGTGGCACTTGTCTCACTAAATTTTTTATTTTAGAAAATGCAACTATTTTTCATAAAAATACATTATTTATGTTGAGGTTATAGGTTTATTAGTGTTACTTTTAAACAAATCAACAAATACTTAAAAATTATTCAGTTTTGATTTCTTTTTCTTTTAGTTTTTTAAAATTTCATTGAAGCATAGTTGATTTACAATGTTGTTTTAATTTCTTCTGTACAGCAGAGTGAGTCATTATACATACACATATACATATATTCTTCTTCATATTCTTTTCCATTATGGTTTGTCACAGAATATTGAATATAGGTCCCTGTGCTATACAGTAGGACCTTGTTGTTTATCCATACTATATAGAATAATTTGCCGCTGCTAATCCTAAACTAGAGATTATCATACTAAGCGAAGTAAATCAGAAAGACAAATACCATATGATATCAGTTATATATGGAATCCAAAATACGATACAAATCAACACATCTAGGAAACAAAAACAGACTCACAGATATAGATAACAGACTTGTGGTTGCCAAGGAGGGATGGGGTAGGGGAAGGAAGGAATGGGAGTTTGGGATCATCAGTTTTAACTTCTGATGTGGTCAACATATTCCTCATAAATAAAAGCTCTATGAGTCCTTAATAGTTTTTTTTAAGAGTATAAATTGGTCCCAGGTGGGAAAGGTTTGAGAACTGCTGCTCTAGACCTTTCTCTCTCCTGAGGGAACATGCTGGTAAATTGAGGTGATAAATTCCCTGTGAGAGAGACCATCTTTATTCATTATCTTATCTACTACAGCACCCAGCAGAATGCCTTGCCCACAGTTAGTGCTCTTTATAGATATGCATAGATGAGCTCCTGTGACAGCTCTGAAAAGTTACCACGTTCTCTCATGTTTGGGTGTTCCATTAACATTACTGTTTTTTTTTAATTGAGGTATAGTTGATGTACACTGTTGCGTGTTTGGGGTTTTTTGTGTGTGTCTTTGTCTTTTGATATTTAATGTGTTCCAGTACTTTTTGTTAACTAGTATTATTGATATTTTGACATAACAATAATGATGTCATTTTTTTCCTTCCAAAGTCTTATGTAATAGATCAAATTCTCATATGAAACAAGAATGTTAGATTTAAAAAAAAAAAAAGAAGAATAAAACAAGAACTCATTACTTTTATTTTTTTAACCTACCAATTCTTCTTTATCCTCATCTCAGGTGTCACCTTCTTCAATTAGCCTTCCTGGAACTTCCCAGGCTGGCCTGGAACCCCTCCCATGTGCTTTCTAAGTAACCTTTATTACTGGAAGTACTACTCTGATCATGCCATTGACATTTTGGTTTCCCCCAGTTAACTTTGCATGCCTTTATGACAGAAGTACTGTCTTTAATTTCCTTATTCCCAGAATTGAATAGTACTTGGTAAAGGGTAAGCACTAGAGAATCTGTTAAATGAAAATGTATAGAAGGAAGGAAAAATTAGCTAATTTTAACTAGTTAGTGAAGTGTCCAGTGCCCCACCCCCCTTCCCAAAATAGAGGGTATTTATTGCATATTTAAAATATCACAAACAGGTCTTGGGAATTATCCAACATCTTGTTTCCATAGCTGGACAACTTTTAGATCTTATTCATCAGTCTGCTGAACTATTCCTTTTTAAAAGACGTGGATATCATTCCCCCAATTTTTCTGATATTTTTAACTATTGTGACTTGCTAAATCAAAGCAGCTGAATTTGACACAAGTTCAATGTAGTTTCCTTCAAGAATTAACTCATCTTTCTGGGCTTGAGATATCCTGTGGATGTTTTTTCCACCCAGGACATTTTAGAGTTCGACGAGAGACCTATTCTGCATGAGGATATTGATGGGGAGGTGAGCACATTACATTACATTACATTACATTACAAGCATTCACCTTGTAATGACCCCCAGTGCATCGCCCTTGCTCATGCTCTTTACACAACTACAGATAGT
Organism: Phocoena phocoena; assembly: GCF_963924675.1. Classification (NCBI taxonomy): domain Eukaryota; kingdom Metazoa; phylum Chordata; class Mammalia; order Artiodactyla; family Phocoenidae; genus Phocoena; species Phocoena phocoena. Next base: position 33,443,331 of record NC_089220.1, on the reverse strand, counting down.
GCCCATCGTGGCCAGTCCTTTGTTTCCCCACTGTATGTCAACCCAGAGCCTCTTCTTTTTCCTTCCAAGGTGACTGAGATCTACATTGATGTGATTGAAGTCCCTCCACAGGGTTCCTCTGGGGTCCTTCACAGTAACTATGCATCCCTTCAGGGTGATGTTGACATATCCAGAATGTCAACAGTCTGATTGTTGAGAACTGTCTTCATTCTTGCAGTAGATGCAGCAAAGGGAGGTGAGGTATTTTTGTTTTCATTTTTTAATGTCATATTTTAACATGATTTCCATAGTACTGAAAAGAAAATTTTTAGTGGAAGAAACCACAATTTGAGATTGCTTTGTTATGACCTTACGTATAAACCAATATACAGTGGGCCCTGCATATCCGTGGATGTGGAACCTGTGGATACGGAGAGCCGACTGTACTGGGGCATTTTATGTAGGGGACTTGAGCATCCGAGGATTTTTCTGTCTATGTGGGGTGTCCTGGAACCAATCCCCTGTGGATGCCAAGGGGCCATATTTCCACCTATCTCTCCACACTCATAAACTCCTTTTCAGAGTAGGAATCTTTTAAGCCCTTAAAGGTTGGTTACCTTTTCCTGAGAATGTGGTATTTCTCAATATCAGAAATTATTTCTTTTGGCAAAAAGGGAAAAATTCCATTTTATATATATATGTATGTATACACACACACACACACACACACACACACATACACACATACATACATACCACATCTTCTTTATCCACTCATCTGTTTGATGGACACTTAGGTTGCTTCCATATCTTGGCAATTGTAAATAATGCTACTATGAACATAGAAGTGCATGTATTTTTTCGAATTAGTGGGATTTTTGTTTGTTTGTTTGTTTTGTTTTGTTTTCAGATATATACCCAGGAGTGGAATTGCTGGGTCATATGGTAGTTCTATTTTTAGTTTTTTGAGAAACTTCCATTCTGTTTTCCACAGTGGCTACACCAATTTACATTCCTACCAACAGTGTATGAGAGTTCCCTTTTCTCCGCATCCTCGCCAACATTTGTTCCTTGTGTTCTTTTTGATGATGCCCATTCTTACAGTTGTGAGGGATAACTCATTGTGGTTTTGATTTGCATTTCCCTGATGATTAACAGTGTTGACCATCTTTTCATGTGCCTCTTGGCCACCTGCATTTCCTCTTCGGAAAAATGTCTATTCAGGTCTTCTGCCCATTTTTAAATTGGGTTGTATGGGTTTTGGTTTTTTTTTAATGTTGAGTTGTGTGAGCTGTTTATATATGTTGGATATTAATCCCTTATCAGTTGTATCATTTTCAAATATTTTCTCCCATTCAGTAGGTTCTCTTTTTGTTTTGTTGATGGTTTCCTTTGCTGTGCAAAAGCTTTTAAGTTTAATTAGGTCCCATTTGTTTCTTTTTTTGGATCTGTCTCCTAAAACAAAGGAAATAAAAGCATTCTGCTTGGTTTTAGGTTGAGTCTTTTCTCTGAGTGCTGTTAATTATATGAGTCTCCAAGTCTCTTTCTTTTCCTTAAGACCTAACACTTTGGATAATTATTTACCAAACTTATGTGTGAATGTTTGATGAGGAAACAGAGAGAGAATACGTCACAGTTCTTATCAAGTCCTCATTTAAAAAGGGTTTGGTGGGGGAATAGTAGTATTTTGTCTGAGATAGAGTCCTAAAGGAACACTGATTTTTTTGGACAGGGCACTGGCTGGATGGGAATGGGAGAGTTGGATATTTGTCCTGACTTTGCTACTCTCTAAATATTAGTATGATTTCAGCAGATCACCTTACTTCCCTTTGCTACTCTTAAGTTTCCCCATCTGTAAAATTAGGCTGGATTAGAAGGTCTCAAAGGCCCCTTGCAGATCATCTAATCCTATAGTTTGTTTTGTACTCTGGCAGGATTTCATGTTCTTGACGTTCTTAGTTGACAAGTAAGGTGTGGGAGGAAATGACAGTCTTGAGTAACCAAAATGGATTTTGTCTACCCGTATGCGCTAATCCCCAAAAGAAGAAGAAAATGCAAATGAGCCAGGGGCCGAACACGAAAATGGTGACAGTGAGGAGAACATTGAAGCAGACAGCTGAAAGCTTCATTTCCTGGCCCGTCTGCCATGAGAAAGGCTGAGACTGCCAAAGCCTCCAGGCAATCAAGGCCAGAACTTTGGCTCACTCTTCTTTTGAACTCCCCCCATACCACACACACAAACCACACAGGAAAATTGTCGCTCTCCCTTCATATTTGTGCATTTTGGCTGCACTCCTATTTATGCCAAGTCCTCACCTAATCCCCTTCCTTCCAGCTGTCACTATATTCTGCCTGTTGCTTTCCGGGCTTTGGAAAGCAGCTGCAATTTTCAGTGGAGGCCCAGGGGTGGTGGCCTTGGCAGTGGGGCGTTGTTAGGGTGTGTGGACTCTGTCCGAGCCAACAGTCACTTTTACCTGGTTTATAGGCAGTTTGAGGAGTGTTCTCACTCTCCTTCCTTGGCAAATGTCAGAACTGATGGCTTTAATTTTTTTCCCTCTCCTCCCTCTTTGGGGAGTTTTTCCCCGCTCTACATTCCTCAGCCTTTTAGTCTGAGAGCATCCTGTGGAAGATTTGGTTTGTCTTAGGTTCTTTTGCCAGGCTGCTCATCTTCTTTTTTTTCTTTTTTCCACATAAAACGTATTTATCTATTGGGAGAGCTAAAGATGGATAACCAGAGCTTACAAGCCTAGAAACTTGACCCCTTCTCATCTCTGACAGTATATCCCAAGCTATTAGGTCTCCCAAGGCCCAGAGAGCTCTTGGTCATTTGCTGTCCATCCGGCCTCTAGTTGGAGAGCTAGCTTTGGTGTCCTTTCACCTCTGGCTTGTGAGGTTTTCCCATGGAGCTTGTCTGCATACATCTCGTATTGGCTTTTAGTGATGGTAACCGAACAAAGAGACACTTGGTTCTCATCATATTAGAAAGCTGAGCAAGAATCAGGAAATCTGCTTGAAGAATCTTGGCTGAATATAAGGAGAAGCCATGTTATTATAAAGGTTTTAAATCATTCCAGTGTGCACAGACTGACCTTGCTGGCCTGAATATTGAAAGCAGAACAAAACTCCCACCCAGTCATTGTTTTTGGCTGATGAAGAGAGCCTTTTTAGGTACAGTGGGTTGTTCTCTGCCCCTATTTCTGGAAACTGCATCAACTATCTTGCCTTCTACCTAGCAGTGCCAACCCACACTCCTGTTTTCCTTTTTTTTAAAAATAAATTTATTTATTTATCTATATTTGTTTTTGGCTGTGTTGGGTCTTCGTTGCTGCACGCGGGCTTTCTCTAGTTGCAACAAGTGGGAGCTACTCTTTGTTGCAGTGCGCGGGCTTCTTATTGCGGTGGCTTCTCTTGTTGCAGAGCATGGGCTCTAGGCACGTGGGCTTCAGTAGTTGTGGCATGACACACTCCTGTTTATATAAGAGGAACCTCACATAGTTCTCAGAGCCTGGTGAAAAAAAACTCAAAGTGTGTCTGTGTTTGGGCTTATCTGATGGTTTCTCCTATCTGTATGAATTTTGTATTTTATTTCAAAGAATTTAAATTTTAATTGATGTTAAATTCAAATAGACGAGTCTATTTGATAAAATTCTTTGGTGATAGGATCCTGTTTAACTTTATAGGTACTATATAAAGTCTTTTTATTCATGCTGGGAATAAAATACTACAAAGCCATTTTTTTTTTTCAATTCTGTTTTATCTCAATCCTGGACTTACTTGGCTATATTGTTTCTAATGCCCAGTTAACCCTTCTGTCACTCATCCTTTCTCCCACTCCACATTTTTTGCATTGTCTATAAATCATAGAATCATAGTTTGATAAAGCATTAGTACTGGAAGGGTCCTTAGATGTTAACTACCCAAGCTTAATTTTATAGATGAAAAAAGAGCCTACAAAAGTAACAGGATTAGGCCAAGGTCACATACCTGCCAGAGCTTAGGCTCACAAGTGTTTTTCCACCATACTACTCCAGACTCCATGTGTCAGGAATTTTCCAAAGCACTAAACTAATAATAGCTACTTCAACAGGCAGGAAGTGCATCTTGCTGGAAAGGGCAGAAGTTTTGGAGCCAGAGAGATTTGGGTTTGAATATCTTGTTCTGCCACCTACTGGCAGGGTAAATTGGGCAAGTAACTAAAGCTTTTAGGGACTCTGTTTCTTCCTCTGTAATATGGGAATAATAATAATAATACTTTAGGGTTATTATGAGTATGGCACTATATGATCTATATAATGTGCCTGTTATACATATTGTGTTCAACAAATTATTATTATTATAAAAAGTCTACTGATCATAGGAAATATTATCTCATATATATAAATAATAATTTAAAATAGGTATTTTCGGGCTTCCCTGGTGGCGCAGTGGTTGAGAGTCCGCCTGCTGATGCAGGGGACACGGGTTCGTGCCCCGGTCCGGGAAGATCCCACATACCGCGGAGCGGCTGGGCCCGTGAGCCGTGGCCGCTGAGCCTGCGCGTCCGGAGCCTGTGCTCCGCAACGGGAGAGGCCACAACAGTGAGAGGCCCGCGTACCGCAAAAAAAAAAAAAAAAAAAAAAGAAAGAAAGGTATTTTATAATTAGCTATTCTGAGCCGTTCTTATTCAATAGTATTCTCCTAAATTTAGCATTAAAATATGAATGGAGTGAGTTGTCCGGAAATGAATTCCTGAAAGTTATTTATACCGTGACAGTGATTCATGCATTTCCCTTTTCTTTATAGCTTTCATCTGTACTTAGCTACAGTGTATCTTGTCCAAAAATTTTTGTACATGTTGAACTCACCCTAGGAAGACATCTGGAGTATACTTAGGTTTGGCCCCTGGTTTTCATTTAGCTAAACACTAGGATATAAATCTAGAATATAATCTACATAGAATGTTAAATTCATATTTTTGAGAAGCTTGAGATATTTAGTGTTATTCTGAAACTCTTTGTGTGATGAACAGCTTCGATGTGAAATTATATGTACCTGTTTGGAGTATAGGTTGAAGTTATCTTGTGTTCATCATAAAAGGGCCCAAGATTGTTCTGTTAAAAGGAAGTAGAACTACGTTGTTGAACCCAATAGCATGGGGAGGAGGAATGAGTTAGGAAACAGAAGCTAAGATTGAATTAGCGAAGGCCAGAAGCAACAAAAGAAAGTTTGGAAGCTTCAGGAGTGATTCAGGGGAATTTCAGTTGTGGGCCTCTCAGATTGCATAGATGTCGTTGGCTGACTGGAATGCACTTAAGCTTAAAGTGGATGGAAGGACCTTGAGAAACTAGACAGAAAAAATTTCGCTTCTCTAATAATGAGAGGGCTTGGGAGAAAGAGCTTTGGCTTAGATTTTAGACAGAAGTTAAGTGCAACTAGAAAGAGGCACTATGTGCTTTCCTCCATATGGAACCCTTAATTGCTAAGGCACTTTCAAGTTCATGTAATTTGGTCCATAACTATGGTTAGATACATAGACTTTTCTTTCCTTGGTCGCTTTTTCAGTAAGGTGAAAGTTAAAGAGTACAGCAGTGGTGGAGAGTGGAATGGATATTCCTTGTGCCTATTCCTACCCACTGTTATATATTAGGTTAAGAGCCTTAGGCCAGCAGTTTCTTAAAGATAAAAGTAGGCATCAGTTTGGAGGAATATTGGATAATTGAATATGACCAGGAAGTAGAAGGTGCTATTTTGCTATATTTTGGGTTCATCCAGATGGGATCAAACCAGAGGAATTTGGCAAGCATTGGGACTCACCACTTAGAACCACACTGAAATAGTTGTGGTAGCAAAAGAATTTCTCCAGGAGACTTATTCCACTTGAGGCATAACAGCCAGAGATTCCTGGCCCTTGAGGGGAGAGTGCCAAAGCTGATAAATTTTAGAACAATCAACTGAAGTCTATAAACTCAGGAGAAGTAGTTCAATTCGATGGTACTGGGACTAAATTGTTTCCATAATTTTCACACAGAAGACATACTATGAGTAAATGTGTCCTATAATCCAGTGTTTAGAATTAGCTCCTCCCTAATATTATTTCCTTTCCTTGAGATTTAATATATTGCAGTTTAATAAATGAGAACATTATAGAAGAATTTAACTTTAAGAACTTGTGTTTGACTTCTTCTGTATTCGTGAAATTCTGACATATTAACCTTACCATTTTTTAAGACTTTCTGGGAGAGTTCTTCGTGACCTAAAATTTACCTTCCTGTTTAATCATTCTCTGCTTTTTATACTCTGGTAAAATTAACTACACTTCATCATCATCAGTATTGCTTATCCCTTGTCACCTGACATCTATCCCTGTATTGTCCAATTGTATCCCCTTCAATTGCCCAGTCCACTGACTTACATACATTAGGTTTTCATTAAATTTAACGGTGAATGAGGAAGTACTTTATATTTTAAACAACTGACTATTGTAGAGAAAGACAACACAACAGGAAGGAATTACTGTGGCTAAAGAGTCAAACAGGAGACTAAAAATGGGAGCTTTAAAATTTTTTAACAGCTTTATTGAGTCATAATTGACATCCAATAAAGAGCACATATTTAATACAATTTGATACGTTTTATCATATGTATACACCCATGAAGTCATCACCACAATCAAGATAATGAACATGTCCATCATCCCCAAAAGTTTCTATGTAGCTGTTTTAGTCCATCTCTCTCATCCTTCCCCACCTTACCCTCCTCAAGCAAACCACTCATCTGTTTTTGTCACTATAGATTAGTTTGCATTTTCTTGAGTCTTATATAAATAGAATCATACAGGGTAAACTCTCTTTGGCCTAGCTTTTTCACTCAGCTTAATTATTTTGAGATTCATCCATGGTGTTGCATCTATCATTATTTTATTGGTTTTTATTGTTAAGTAGTATTCCATTGTATGCATATAACACAGTTTACTTATCCAGTCACCTGGATTATTGATGGATATTTTGGGTTCTTTCCAGTTTATGAATATTATAAATAAAGCTACTATGAACACTTGACTACAAGTCATTGAATAGAGGTATGCTTTCTTTTTTCATGGATAAATACCTGAGAGTAGAATGGCTAGATTATGGGATGGTGCATGTTTAGCTTTGTAAGAAACAAACTGCCTTCCAAAGTGGCTGTACCCTTTTGCATTTCCCCAGCAATGAAGTAGAGTTCCTGTTGTTCCACATGCTTGCCGGCATTTAATAATGTTGGTGCTTTGAATCTTAGCCATTCTAATAGATGTTTAGTGGTATCTCATTATTATTTTAATTTTCAAGTCCCTAATGACATATGAGGTTGAGCATCTTTTAAAATACTTATTTGTCATCTGTATGTCTTATTTGGTGAGATGTCTATTAAGATCTTTTACCCGTTTTTAAATCAGATTGTTTAAGAGTTTTTAGAGTCCCTTGTATATTTTGGTTACAAGTCCTGTATCCAGTACGTGTTTTACAAAGATTTTCTTTCAGTCTGTAGCTTGTCTTTTCATTCTCTTAACGGTGTCTTTTGCTAAGAAGTTTTTAATTTTAATGAAGTCCAGCTTGACAATTTTTTCTTTCATGGAGAGTGCTTTTGCTGTTATATCCAGAAACTCATGGCCACGCCCAAAGTCACCTAGTGTTTCTTCTATGTTATTGTCTAGAGTTTTATAGTTTTGTGTTTTATATTTAGTTCTATCATCCATTTTGAGTTAATTTTTGTGAAGGGTGTAAGGTAAGTGTCTAAATTATTTTTTGTTTTTTTAATGTGGATGTCCAGTTGTTCCAGCACCATTTGTTAAAAAGACGATCCTTCTGCATTGAATTGCCTTTGGCTCCTTTGTCAAAATTCAGTTAACTATATGTGAATTATGAACTCTCTACTCTTTTCCATTGATCTAGTTATCCGTTCTTTCACTGAAAACACACTCCCTAGATTACTGTAGCTTTATAGTAAGTCTTGAAGTCAGGTAGTTTCAGTCCTCCATCTTTGTCTTTCTTCAGTATCGTGTGGGCTACTATGGGTCTTTTGCCTTTCCATATAAGCTTTAGAATCAGTTTGTCCATATCCATTAAGTAATTTATTGGGATTTTTATTGGGATTGCATTGAATCTATAGATCGAGTTGGGAAGAATCAACATTTTGAGAATATTGGGTCTTCCTATCCACAGAATATCCCTCCATTTATTTAGATCTTCTTTGAGGTCTTTCGTCAGAGTTTTATAGTCTCCTCCTATAGATTTGTATATACTTTATTAGGTTTACACCTAAGTATTTCTCTCTCTCTCTCTGTCTCTCTGTCTCTCTGTGCCAAGATAAATGGTGTTGTGTTTCTAATTTCAAATTCTAATTGTTCATTGCTGGGATATAAGGAAGCAATTGACTTTCATACATTAACCTTGTATCCTGTCTTCCTTTGGATTAAGTATTTTTTATGATTCCATTTTACATCTTTGATTGTCTTGTTAGCTATAACTTTATTTAGTTGTTTTGGAATTTATAGTGTACATCTTTAACTTATCACAGCCTATCTTTAACTGCTCTTATGCCACTTCACATATAGTATAAGAATGTTACAGTAGCTGTATAGTAGTTGTCGTATATTTTACTTATACACATTACACATGTTATGAATCACACAATAAAGTTTTGTTTAAGCAGCCAGTTGTCTTTAAAATACATTTAAATAATAAAATATCATATATATTTACATACTAGGTACCATTTCCATTATTCTTTATTCCTTTGTATAGATCCAGATTTCCATCTGATGTTATTTTCCTTCTGCCTAAAGGACTTACTGTATTATTTCTTGTAGTGTAGGTAAGCTGGTGATGAATTTTTTCAGCTTTTGTATGTCTAAAGAGCTCCTTATTTTACCTTTTTTTTTGGAAGATAGTTTTGCTGGGAATAGAATTCTCGGTTGACAGTTTTTTCTTTCAGGTTTTTGAAGTTGCACTACTGTATTTCTATTTTCATTGTTTCCAGCTAGAAACTGCACTTATCTTTGTTTCTCTGTATATAAAGCGTCTTTTTCTCTTGTTCCTTTTAAGTTTTTTTCCTTTCACTGGTTTTGAGAAACTTAATTATGATGTACCTTCATGTAATTTTCTCATGTTTTTTATGCTTGGGATTTGTTGAGCTTTTTCATATGAAGAGTTATAGTTTTCATCAAATTTGGGAAAATCCTGACCATTATTTTTTCAAAAGTTTTTCTTCTCTTTTTCTTCTATCCTCCTCCTTGGAGACTCCTATTACACATATAGTAAATCACCTGAAGTTGTCCCCCCCACCCAATAGCTCACTGATACTCTTTTCATTTGGCTGATTGTTTTCTGTTTCATTTTAGATAGTTTCTATTGCTGTAGCTTCAAGTTCATGACTTGTTTTTGTCTATTTCTATGTTTACTAGTTTCTATTGTTGTGTCTTCACAACTTGTGTTCTCAAGTTCTCCAATGTGTAATCTACCATTAATTCCATCCAGTGTATTTGTCATCTCATATATTGTAGTGTTTATCTCTAAAAGTTTGATTTTGGGTCTTTTTGCTATCTCTAACTTTTCAAACATATGGAATATAGTTATAATAACTATTTTAATATCGTTGTCTACTATTCTAGCATCTGTGTCAGTTCTGAGTCCATTTCAGTGATTGAGTTTTCTCCTTATTATGGGTCTCACTTTGCTGCTTCTATCTATGTCTGGTTATATTTGATTGGATGCCAGACATTGTGAATTTTACCTTCTTGGGTACATTGTGAATTTTACCTTCTTGGGTGCTGTATATTTTTGTAAATATTAAGCTTTGTTTTGGGATGTAGTTGAATTATTTGGAAACAGTTTGATCCTTTTGGATATTGCTTTTAAGTTTTTTGGGGTTTCTTTTGCAGGACCAGAACCATTTGGTTTAAAGATAATTATTCTCCACTATCAAGGCAAGATCCTTCTGTATACTGTACTCAGTGCTCCATGATTTATGACGTTTCCATTCCGGTTGATGAAGACAGGCATTACTCCTGGCTTTGTGTGAGTGCCAGGCACTCTTCTCTTTACTTCTATCAAATCTTTCTTTCTCCAGCCTCAAGTAATTTCCTCACATGCGTGTACTAATCAGTACTCTGCTGAGTATTTGAGGGAGACTCCACAGATCTCTCATGTGAACTCTAGCTGCCTTGTTCTTCCCAGGTCCTAGGTTCCATCTCTTCAACTTGAGTGGACTCCATCTGGGTTTCCTCTCCCTGCATCACAGCCTAGAAATTATTAGTAAGCTGGGGCAGTCATAGAGCACTCCTCATTTTTTCCATCTCTAAGGGATCACTGTCTTTCATTGCCTGATGTCCAGTATCTTGGGGAAAAAAAGTTGTTTCATATGTTTTGTCTTAAATATATTTTTTTGGTTGTTTTAGGTGGTAGGGTAAATTTGATCCTGTTACTCCATCTTGGTCAGAAGAGAAAAAGCTTTTACGTTTTCAATGGTGGTTACAGAAATGACCAATAGCAAGACAAGGAGTCTCTAACTGAAATACCCATGATGTTTCCTCATAAATTGAGAATTTGGAAAGAGAATTAATCTCAGAATTATCATTATTTTTGGTCCACTTACATCCATCACAGACATTTACATAACAAAATTCCTTGTACAAATGGTCGATCACATCAATGGGTAGATTATTGAATTTGAAGAAGACATACACAAGCCACTAGAATTATACATTTCATAGAACATATTATGTAAGAAGGAAATGATGCCAAATGAATTGAGTTGGTATCATAGTACAGTATTATTTTAATTTCTTTATATCAGTAAATAGCTGTGAGATTTTTGGTTTTGTTTATTTGCTTTATTTGTGCTTTACTGGGAAGCCAATTGATTTTTGGCAAGAAAAGAAGCAGAAAAAAATACCAAAATGCTACAGAAACGTAGGTTATCTCCTGTCTGTTCTTACAGCCCCTATAATGTCAGCCAAGTCAATAAATGTTTGCAAAAATCCAACTAGAATGTGATAAGGTACTTGCTGTAATTGCTTTCTCCTTTTATAGACAGTTTGAAAAACAGGAAAGTTCATGGATAAACAGCAGTAATTAGAATGCAATTGTGAATCTTGGGTGCAATTTGTATGTGTGAGTTTCAGATTGACTTGGCCCTTAGAGCAGAGAGACCCTTCTAAGACTAGTACCACAAAGATTTGAAGTTCATCTGCACAGTTTATGTGGCTAATTAGCACTTAGGGTTTCTTCAATAGGGGCTAGTGAAGTAAGAATAGATAATATCTTGTAAGATCTTTTAATCTTTTTTTTTTCCTATCTTGTACTTAGAAAAGAGCCTTGGACTGTTGAATTGGAATGGAACAATTAAACAGACTTTAAAATAAAGCACTGACATGCTGGCTGCTTGCCTGCTCTACTGGGGCAGCTCTGGTTCCAGGGAGAGAGAATGCTTTTTTTGTTTGTTTGTTTGTTTCCAGACAATTTCCTGCGTCATCACATTTTTTGTGTGAGCCAAGTGTTTGAGGTTGGTGATGTTGACAGAGCCCTTGGAGAATGGAAGGAGTTCATCTCCACAGAGAAAGGCTTTTGTATTTCAAGTTTGAAAATTCCAGAATATTTTTCTATAACATTGTTATTGCTAGCTTTTTATTGCTGGTCTCCCCTTATCTAGTTAGCAGCTTTTTAGGTGGATTAATGTTTTAAGTCAAGAAAGCATTTTAGAAAAACTATTTCTCTTGGCATTTATGAAACTCGCAACCACATATCTTGATCTGCTTGGGTCTAAGTTTGGCAAATTGTGCATGTAGTATTCCCAGAAGGCTTAGGGTTTCTTTTTTTTAACTATAAATTCTATGTTTATTAATATTTAATTTCCCTATAATAGAATCATTGCATGCTGAGTGACATTTTCTCATGAATTGTTTGGGAAAATATAAAATATGTTTGAACTATAATTATTATGATTTCCATTTATTTACAAATTTCTTTTTATTAATAACGTACCCAAGGCTATTCTTGATCATTTGAAAACAGAAATTTTGTTATATATATATATATATATTTTTTTTTTTTTTTTCTGGTATGATTTGGAACTCTTAGTAAAGGTATAAACTCTTATTTAGAACTGAGTCCTCAGTCTGGTTCCATAGCACCTCTGATTCAAAGAGGGTGTTGCAGTTTATAAAAGACTTACTTTTGGTAGTGGAGGTGGTAGTTTTGGGAAAATGGGGTTAGAGGGGGAGGCGTTAGGTACACACATATTTCTCTAACATGTGTTAATGTGCCAAGTGCTGACCCAGACATCTATGCTATGTTATCCTTTTGTAAACTGCCATTTCTGAATCTCAGAAAATGGCCTGATTAGGTGGGAGCTGGAGAACTAGAAAATCTTACTATTATTATTTTTTAAACCTATACCTATAAAAGAGAGATACTAAGAATTCATTTAGTATGATGCTTCTTTTTCTCTGTTTCAGATTTAAACTGTTTTTCTATAAGCTAATCAATAGAGGGATGATAAACATTTTAAAGCATGTTATAGCAAAGGCATGGCATTATGAAAAATGGGACATTACATGGAAGTAATAGAATAAAATGTATGGAATTAGGTAGTCTGAGAATTTTAGAACTAAATTTAGAAATCACTTGGACCATGTATTTCATCTGACAGATGAGAAAACTGCTATCCTCAACCTATCAGCCTTGCCCAGCAGAGCTAGTTAGTGCAGATATAAGATGGAAACCTAGGTTGCTTAACTGCCACTTCAGTATCCTTTCTATTATATCCTCATTCTGTTTTCCGCCTTCCACATGAGCTCTACATCCTAAATTAAAACAGTAACAACAGCAATCACAAGTGATTGTGTTAAAAGTACAATTTAAACCTGTTTGTTGGTTGGTTGCTTTATAGCTGGCTTGTCAAAAAGTCTTAGGGAGTCAGGTATTGGGTAGGTCATGGCCTCTAATCTTATTTTCAAAGTTGGAGAGAAATCTTTGGAGACAAATTATATAAACTTTTTTTTTTTATAGACTTTTAAACTATTCATTTGAATGTTTAAGTAGTTGTGACCTCTGCTGTAATGGTCCTAGAAGACAGTACTCAGGCCGCAGCCGGCTATTCTTGAGACCACAGAAAGAGAAAGAGCCTCTGCCCTGATGTATTCCATGAGGTGAATAATAGGCAACATTTAAGGAACACCTAGCTCATGGCAGACTATTCTCATCACACCCTTCCCACAGACTTTTTTCGTTCCCCACATCCTATACCAACCTTCCTTGACCAAATGCAATGAACAGGAGCTGTTGCATGAATTGGAAGGAAAATGTCTGAAATATATGAAGTTATAATGACTTGGTAAGTGCTATAAAAATACTCTATAACTGAGTTGGAAGTTGCATCATCCATGCCTGGGGCACTGTAGACTGGGCCCAAATGGTATAATTCTCTGCTGTAACACTGAAGTAATGTTTACATCTGCCAAGAAAATATTTTAGATTTCAAACCTGTGAAATGGCCAGCTATAATTGGTCAATTCCAGTGAACCACAGGTATATTTAGTTTCCTTCCTTTACTTCTTACTGTCTTCTTTAAGTAGGCTGAGCCAACTAATTAAGGATTGTGCTCTTGTATGACTCTGCAAGGTGAGCTTTAAAGTCACTCAATATATTGAATGCCTACATATTACATAGCACTGCTCTCTTAAATGTACAAACTCCTTAATAGAGTGTAAGTCCATTTCGTTTAGAGAAAACAATTATTTTCGTCTACATATGTCAGAGTAGTGATCGAAGTGGCATATTGTAATGACAGAACATGAGGAGTCAGAAAATTTAGATTCATTTTTCCCCCTACTGTTGATTCTTCATTTGATCTGACTTGAATCATTTCCTTTTTCTTTCATTTCTCTGTCTGCTGAAGGGGAATAATAATACTTTCATCTGCCACACAGAGGTGCTGGGAGGATGAAAGATAAATTTTTCCAAAGCACTTTGAGCTGCTTAAAAGAAAGACTTGTTTAAACAAAAGTTGAGTCCATTTTCTGTCTTGTTATTTCTTATGTTCAGATACCATAGAAAGTGTTAGAAGAGACTCAAAAGGTTTGGTTGTTTTTTATAACTTCATTTATAGTCGGTAAGGAGGTGAGTATAATTGCTGGCATTTTACAAACAAGGAAACTGAAGCCCCAAAAGATTTGTTTATTTGGGGGCTTAAAAGGAATATCCCTATAGGAGAATTGGGGGAAATGAGTGAGAGTATAGCCAATAACATTGGCCATGAGTTGATAATTATTGAAGCTGTTAATGGGTATATGGGGGTCATTATACTATCCTGTATACCTTGCCTGTGTTTGAAATTTTGCATGATAAAAAGTTTAAGATTGATTTAAAAAAAAAGAATAGCCCCTGTTTTTATTTACAAAGTCCTTTTCAAAAGCTTCTGAGTCCGTTTATCTCATAGGCAGGGAGAATTCTTTATTTCTTAGGGTTCAGCAAAAAATTGGAAAAAATCTTACATGCATGGACTAGAGCACAAGCATTTTAGTTTTTCATATTTGGTGTTTATATTCTATTTCCAGTGCTTTCTGAGTCACTTGCTACTTTTATTACTTTTAATGTAATATACTATTTTTTAAGAATTAATAGATTACTTGTTTTTTCTCACTCCTGTTCCAGATACTCGTCACCTTCTCTTTGTTGTTGTTGATTTAAAATTTTCATTTTCCTATTTCTGGAAATTGTTGGGAATTATAAGCAGTCACTTATTAACCCAATTACTTTATGCTTCAGTAGACTTGTCAGTGGGCGGCCATGTGAATTATTTCGGCTTTTAGAGACACAGATCAACCTTGCTACCCCATACCCGCAATGGAAAGCTGCTGACCTCCCCATTGTAGGATCTTATAATCAAATGGCATTTGAAACATGTGAGAGCACTCATTAAACAAACAAACAAAAATCACCCTCAACCTGGGTTATATTCACTGGTAGACTTGAATGGTTAGAGCTTATCATTTCATAAGCTCCTAGATAACACAAATGCTGGACTGAAAATGCAACATACTCGGTATTCATTTGTTCTTAGACATCAAAGGAGATTAAATTAGAACGTAATCATAGAACTTTAGAGTTAAGAAAAATCTTGATAATCACTTGGTATAGCCCTTTCACTTTATGTGTGAAAAAACTAAATATTAGAACAGCCAAGTAATTTGCTCAGTTACGTAACTTAGTACTGGCAGAGCTGGAACTTGAACTCGAGTTTCTTAGCTTTCAATTTAGAGTTCTTAACTAGGTTGCCTCTCAAGTGCATTTAAGTCCTTGATGTTGTTTGTGAACACTAGATACGCCTCTGCTTTTTATAGCTTAGAGATTTTACTGTTCTGGAATGCCATGCTGAGCCATTTTGGAGCCTGGGGCAAAAGGAGAAATCGATGATATTGACCCTGCCTTTATCTAAAATTGTGATGTTTTCTTCATCGTGGAATTTTGGCATTAATTTTGAGTTTTAAAATCGTGCGTTAAAATATTATTTACCTTACTTCTACCTTGAATACTGAGTTTTACATCTGAGGTAGGTGTCTCACTAGATTCAACCTAGTCCCAGCCTTGTTATTTTGATTTAATCCACTAGTTAATCCTTCTTTCAGTCTCTTGGCAGTTAAAAAAAAAAAAAAAAATCAAGCTATGGAACCTTTATACTCAAAGCAAACCCTTACTGTTGGCCACCTAAAAGTGATGGCAACAAAGAAAACATACCAGAATTTGCATGTGCTATTCATTGACATCATAGTAGGTAACTTAAAGCATAGTAATTTTTGGCTCCATGAATTTAAGCTCTTTTAGAATGTCTACCAGTTTATTGAAAAGAGCTCAAAGCCAAGTCATGGGTTCTGTTGTCTGATCCTTGACTGCATTGTGTTTTGAGGTCTTACGTAATTGTGTTTGTATTGATTTCTATAAATTGAGAGCCAGAAGAAGGAAGCTCTTTATAGCCTTATTGTGTTCATCATTTTACTTGGTCTTTTCAACAAGCGTTTGAGATAGGTAACTTACAGGTTAGGACTCTTTCAGTTCCAAGTGATAAAACCCAACTCAACACTGGCTTAAGTTAAAAGAGAATTCATTAGCTAACATAACTGAAGAACGTAAGGGGTAGATCTGACTTCAGGTATGACAAATTGTTTCATCAGGGCTTGGTCTCTCTACATCTCTTGAATCTGTTTTCCACTGGGTTGGTTTTTCCCACACAGAAGCTCCAGGCTTATGGTCCTACTAGCTTAACAACTTCAGGAGAAAGGGAATGAATCTTTCCTCCTTCTCCAGCAAAAAGCCTCAGAATTGAGTATAATTGGCCCAGCATGGGTCATATGCCCATCCTTGAACTATTAATTAATGCCCCCGGCATGCAGTTATTTCATTGGCTAAGCCAGCTTCATATGCTCAACCTTGGAGCAGGAGATAGACTGAGGGTGGAAAAGCTGTTTCCCCTAAAGGAAGAGAGGACTTCTTAACCCCTGCTCCCCAAAACGTATGCTGGAGGGCAAAGACAAATGTCTACTAGGATGTCGTTATACCCATTTCATTAATGAGGAAGTTGAGGCTTAATTAAGTTGATTTTCATAAGGCTACACTCTAATGAGTGATAGAGTCTTAATTTTGATTCCAATCTGCCTAACTCTAAAGCCCATACTTTTTACTTCACACCTTGTTGTATCCCCGGAATACTACGCCCCTTCTCCTAAATGAAACTATGGTGGTTGCCATTTCTTTCTAGCAGTTGTTTTCAGCCGAGGTGATTTTGCCTCCAGAGGAAATTTGGCAATGTCTGGGGACATTTTTTGGTTGTCAGAACTGTGCAGAGAGGTTGAAGGGGTACTAGTGGGTGGAACCCAAGGATGCTGTTAAACATCCTACAGTGCACAGGACAACACCTCACGTGAAGAATTACCCAGGCTAAAATGCCAATAGTGCTAAGGTTTAGAAACCCTCCTTTATAATAAGGTTCCATTTCCAGCCTATTACTATTAACAAAAATTTGAAAGAAAGATGTAATGCAGAGCGAGATTGAAAGAATTCCAACATCTAGGTATAATTAAGTAACCTTTCAATTCAGGGAGACTTTGATTTATTTTCATAACACCCACTATTAGAATACTGAGTTCTCTTGTTTAATGGGTAAATTGAAATAGCACATTTAATACATTCCTTTTTTTAAAAAAATTGTTTTGTATAGGCTTTAGCTAAATTCTCAGGCATAATATTTTTTATTCCAAAGCCATATACAATTTCCTTAAAATATAAATCTAGGGATATTTTAAATCAAATACTGAATGGTTTTATTAAAAAATTTTTTTCACAATATATATCCATTTATTTTATCTTATTTGATTTCTTTCATCAGTTTTGAGTAGTTTTCAGCATACAAGTACTGTCATGTTTTGTTCGATTTATACCTAAGTATTTCATTTATTTTAGTGGTTATAAATAGTATTTTTCCTAGTTTTATTGAGGTATAATTGACAAGTAAAATTGTATGTGTTTAAAGTATACAACATGATGATTTGGTATATGTATACATTGTGAAATGATTACCACAATTAAGTTAATTAACACATCCATCATGTCACATAGTTACCTTTTTTGTGTGTGTGGTGAGAAGGCTTAAAATCTATTCTCAGCAAATTTTAAGTATACAGTACAGTATTATTAACTATAGTCACCATGCTGTACATTAGATTCCCAGAACTTAATTCATCTTATAACTGAAAGTTTGTAGCCTTTGACCAACATCTCCCCACTTCTTCCCCCGACCCCAACGCCTGGCAACCACAATTCTACTCTCTGCTTCTCTGAGTTTGAATTTCCTTTTTTTAAATTCCACATATTGGTGAGATAATACAGTATTTTTCTTTCTCTGTCTGGCTTATTTCACTTAGCATAATGTCTTCCACATTCACCCATGTTGTCACAAATGGCAGGATTTTCTTCCTTTTTTATGGCTTCTGTATCAAATTTTCTTTATTTATTCTCAATATTTAGGTTGTTTCTATATCTTGGCTGTTGTGAATAATGCTGCCATGAATGGGAATGCAGATATCTCGCCCTGATACTAATTTCATTTCCTTCAGATATATACACAGAAGTGGGATTGCTGGATCATATAGCAAGTCTCTTTTTAATTTAATTTCAGTGTCCCTGTGTTCATGCTAGTATATAGAAATGATTTTTGATTGTTTATCTTATATCCTGTGACCTTGCTAGAACTCACTTATTAGTTCTAAGAGGGTTTGTTGGGTATATTTATTAGTTTCCTTTTTTTTTAATTCCAATACAGTTGATATACAATATTATTGTAGTTTCAGGTGTACAGCATAGTGATTTAACATTTAAATACATTATGAAATGATCACCACGATAAGTCTAGTAACCATCTGTCCTTACACAAAGTTTTTACAGTATTATTGATGATATTCCTTGTACTGTATATTAAAAATCCCTGTGACTTATTTATTTTATACCTGGAAGTTGGTACCGCTTAAATCCCTTCACTTATTTTGCCCATCTCCCCTGCGCCCGCCCCTCTGGCAACCACCTGTTTCTTCTCTGTATCTATGAGTCTATTTTCATTTTGTTTTTTAGATTCCACATGTAAATGAGGTTGTATTTCCACATATAAGACATCTGACTTATTTCATTTAGTAGGTACCCTCTAGAGCCATCCACGTTGTCACAAATGGCAAGATTTCATTCTTTTTTATGGCTGAGTAATAGTCCGTTGTGTGTGCGCGCGCGTGTGTGTGTGTGTGTATACACCACATCATCTTTCCATTCATCTGTGGAGGGACACTTAAGTTGCTTCCATGAATACTGAATGCTTTTGAAACAAATATATAAGTTTATCTCGGAAGCCTTTTAAACATTTCAAATAGAAGATTCTATACCAGAGGAAATACTTATTTTTAAACACTCAGCCAAAGCATTTTTAAAAATTCTGATGCTAATAGGAGGTTTAATGTACTAGAAAATGTACAGCATTTTTTTCCCTGTAAGCCTGTCCTTTGTGAAAGATTAATGAAGGCAGAAGAGTGCATTTAATATATTATAGCTGCTAGTTCTGGGGTTTGACACTTCAGAGAAATCAACCTGCTTGTTTAATGACAGGAAAATAGTTTGAACAGTCCACCTCCTTAAGACTGTGAGTGGTTTCTGGACTGTGCAAATCTGAATAATCCTGGGAAAGCTGCGCTAGTCACACCACACATAGTATTCCAGTAGAATAATTGAATGATTAGAGGGATACTACAGAAGGCATTGACATGAGAAATCTTTCACAATCTAGCAAATCAAATTTATTATTGGAATTGGAAGATTTTGGACTTAATATTTTCTCTTGTTTTTAAATTTTTATTTATTTATTTACTTATTTATTTATTTTTGGCTGTGTTGGGTCTTCGTTTCTGTGCGAGGGCTTTCTCTAGTTGCGGCGAGCGGGGGCCACTCTTCATTGCGGTACGCGGGCCTTTCACTATCGCGGCCTCTCTTGTTGCGGAGCACAGGCTCCAGACACGCAGGCTCAGTAGCTGTGGCTCACGGGCCTAGTTACTGTGCGGCATGTGGGATCTTCCCAGACCAGGGCTCGAACCCGTGTCCCCTGCATTGGCAGGCAGATTCTCAACCACTGTGCCACCAGGGAAGCCCAACATTTTCTAATTTTGCCAGTTTTACCCAAGTAATTTTTCAGTGTTATGTTCCAGGTGCCTCCCAATTCTGTGTGTGCACAGAATTACAAATCCATTTCTCTCTCTGACTGTTTTCAGCTTCACTGGACCCAAACCAAATCAACAACGTTTTCTCTGATTTCAACCAGATAATTCCTGCTTGCCTTGATGTGTCACATGGGAGATCCCTCTCCTTCTGTGTTCCAAGCCTTATTTAGTAGCTCCATATCCCTAGACCTCCCCATTTCTTAGTTTGTGTCCTCACCTACTAAAGTGTCTGATGTCTACCCACCTAGCATATTTTAGTAAGGTATGTGTGTACAGAAAGGCCATCCATTCATTGTTAATAAAATCCGATTTGCAATTTCCTTGGAAATAAGGCAACTGCTGATCTTCAAACCACCCAAGGTCTTAGTCTCTAGAATGCAAGTTCCCTTGGCACAGTAGAAGGGGTCATAATTACATGTCTACAAAACATTTGGGGAAATTACCTTGATAAATGGTGCTGGGTAAAATGTTATAATTTATTAGTATAGTCCTGCTGTTTTCCTTGAGAAGAAATGTTCCTGGAGATTTGGAATTTCTTATCTCTCCACTGACATGTGTTTTCCTGGTGCTGTCAGAAGTTTACTCCTCCTCACAGCTTTGTGGTGTAGGTTGGTGTTCCCAGTTTTACAGAGCACAGAGAAGAGAGATCGCTTGACTAAACAAGTCATCTGACTTGTTTAGAATTTCACAGCAAGCTTAATTGCAGAGACCTTGAGTTTCGTGCCTCTAGTTTCTGTGACATAAATGTAAAATTATTTATTTTGCATTACTTATTTATATGAATGTCTTAGAGCATTTCCTTTCCTTTAATAACATTGTGAAAACTCTTACCTGGTAAAGAGATTGTTAGTATAGAAAAAAAATGAACTAGGGACAATGTACCTGAATTTGATTACTGCCTTTTCAACGGACTAGCTGTAAGGGATGTTGGTTCCTAGGCTCTCCTTTTGAATTGTGAAAGCTATACTCTACGTTGGTGATGTTCCTTGAAGTCCTTTGAGAAAAACAAGACAAAACGGAAAGCTTAAAGTACAAAGTGTTATTATTGATTAACTTAAAATGACCCTTGTGTGTTTGCAAAGCTCCAGTTTTGCTGCAGCAGGTGATCCCATTGGTGAGCACTGTGGAGTGTGGTGGGAAGCAGCCAGGTCTCAGTAATTTCTTCTGGATTTCTAGAACTGTTTTTCTGTTGAGTTGAAGTGAGGAAACAGCTGGTGGAACTGCTTTTGGTGCTGCCATGAACGTGTATGGGAAGAAAAGGGTGCATTTCCGATGGTATGTTAGGGGGATGTTAGCTGTTCAGGAAAAATAACCCTTACCAAAGTTAATGGCTCCCACTAGCATTTTCAGTAACATGTACCAGATGTGGGTAGTTAATTATTCTCAGATCTGATAAGTACCTGCCAGCCAAGGCTAAGTTTATTTTCAGTAAACAGTGGCCAAAGGTCCTAGCTGTTCATTTGATAGGATAGGGCCTGTTTGCACTTATCTATTAATAAAAGCACAACACTCCTTTAGTTTTCCTTTCCCAGGGCCAGATAAAACATTTCAGACACTCAAGGTATTTGTCTCAGTAAATCAGACAAAGTAAACAAATCTGGTGGATTAACTTGGTAAACAGAGAGTGGTTAAGTGTTACCTTTCGAGTTTAGCTCAGTGCCATATAAATAGCATTAATCGCATGGTATTTTCAATAACCTTTATAGGGCAAGACAGAGTTGTTGTTTTTTTTTTTTTCTTTTTCCTTTCTTTCTTTCAACCACTAGGGATATAGTGTGTTTCTTAAGTACTTTCAGATGTCCTTCAGTAGGAAGGTTTGAAAATAACTTTAAGATGAAATTTATTCTTTTGTCCCATTAGTAACGCATCGGGAAACTTGCACCCATTAATGTCGTGTGTAAACCTGGAACTCTCTTGTGGTTCATCTTAGAGAGAAAGTAGGACTGCACAGTGGCATGCAGGCTTTGCCAGATAGAGATAACAGACATCTAGAGGTTATTGATTTGGATGGAACAGTGGGAAGGGGGTCAGCTTTTAGGGTGGGGAGAGGGGTAGGTAGGCAGAAATTCAGACTTTATTCTTCCAGAATTTTTCTCTTGGACAGATTCCTATTAGGGTCAGAAGTGCTATTTATTTTGTGATGTAGATGCTTGTCTTGTGAGAACTGGCATGAAACAGACGAGTTATTTCACACTAGCCAACAAAGCACTATTATTTCAAAGTAACTTCCAGTCACACCAGGCCTGGACTGGATTCGTACTGGTGACCTGGTGGTGTAGGGCTCCAGTCTCATGCCAGCTCTCTGTATCATTTTTGTCTCCCTCATTAAACTTTCCTTTTTTAGTAATGATCAAACCCAACTCTCTTTAACCAAGATATATTGTCTTTTGCATTGGCTTTATACTTGAGATTGTAAGTACTTTATCAATTTTTTTTAGTTTTGCATGCTATGGAATAATCCACTTAATTTGGTGAACGTGGTACATAAAAGAAATAGCTGAAAGGCCTTAGAGAAAATCCCCTACTCACACCTCCATCCCCATTCCTCTGTCGCTGGATGACTGCAGTTGTCTTCTTGCCACCAGACTTACCCAACTGCAGTCTATTCTCATACCATTTCCAGATTAACCTTCCCAAAATGCAAGTCATAAAAGTATTAATTTCTCACTTAAAAAAATTTGGCAGTGGCTTCTTGTGTTCCTACAAGAGAAGATTTAAACTGCTTATATTGATTATCATTGTCTTCATGATCTTTGCCTTGTGTCTGGCTTTGAATCCTCTCATTGGCCTATGCTTCCTTCAGCCACGTTGAAGGTTTGTGGGTTCCTGAACATACATGTTGTTGAACACTCTACAGTTTCTCCATCCACTTCTTTGATGAATACCTATTGATTTTTTAAAACCCCAATTTCAGCACAAAGTCTCTTGTGACTCAAGTGGAATTGATTACTTTTGTCTCATCATACCCTGTGCATACTTTTTATATCGTTCCTGTGAAACCTATGGCACTTGTGTGTATTTCCTTTTCTTCCTGCTTGATTATTGGAGGGATTGTATCTTGTCCAATTTTGTATTTCCATGTCCAGCTGAGTGGATGGCACAGAGGTAGGACCTGGTTGATGGACGGATGGATGGATGGATGGATGGATGGATGGATGGATAGATGGTTGAATGTATGCATGGATGGATGAAGTAAAGTCCTGTGACCATATCTCTGTGCTCAAATTCCACTCCCTTTTCAGTGTTGCATGGAAATGGCCCTTAAAAGTACCCAGATTAAGATTTGATAGGTAGACTTGCTCTTTCCTTGTATGATTGAAGGACCAACGTGAATGCTCCCATAACCCTTATACCTACCCAGAGACGTCATAGTCTGAAATTTCACCTTGAAGACTCATTTATCAGTCTTCTGATATTCCACCTACACTCCCTGCCCTCTTTAGAACTTTATACATAGTTGCCAAGTCCTTCCATAAGCATTGTCTTACTTAGTTTTGAAAACAACCTTATTAGATAGATTTTTATCATATATATTTTAGAGGTAAAGAAATGTAACTTCAAAGCAATTCAGTCATCTGCCTAAGGTCATTCCATTGTCATGCACAAGCTAGGGCTGAGCCCAGGTCTGCTTACCCTAACATCCTCTTTTCCTTAGCCCCTTGCCTTAGAAGGAGACACAAATCTATTCGGCATTAAATACCTCAGGATATATTAATCAAGCAGATCACTTTCTCCATGCCAGCTTATCAGAATTCTGAGGAAATAAGAGTTCTGATTTCTAAATTGGGAAGGAGAAGTAGTATGGAGAGAGAAGGTGGAGGATAATTTGGAGACTTGGTCAAGCACAGGGAGTTTGGTTAGATGTGACATTGGGCCTAGGATGGACACTATCTGAACATAAATATACCAAATTTATATTTCTTAGTTCACTACTTCTTTAGTAAACTACATTTTAACTTTAATAAAAGGTACATAGAAGTTTCTGTCATCATTATATTGATAATCATCCAGATCTTATCAAAGTATAAGATGCTAAATATTGAAAATCATATCTTTAATATCCCCAGAAGTGTCCTTTAAACATCTTTAATATAGTTGTTTTATTGGGAAACACAAACTACTTTTATGACACAGGTAACACTGGTGGGACTATGATTTGCTCTTTGTCTTTCATGTCAGAGGCTTTCTTTCAAAAATCTGATGTTCTTTGGCAGTCCGTTCATGTTGAAGAGTAAGAGGTGCATGCACATGTGTGGGCATGCTCACGTGTGTGTCACACACACACAGGTGCTCTAGGTATATGGCCAGTTTTATTGATTGGTGCCTTCATTAGAAGGTTTTTGGCACAGACCCCACTGTTTTGTGGGTGGACCTTCAAAAGTCTGGAACTGTATGTCTTTTCTCTACAGCTCATCTTTTTGTCCAGGGAGGACTTCAGCAATTTTCTTTTTGAGGGTTAAGCAGCTGGTTGTCAGAGTTCAGGGAGCTGAAGGAGGGAAAGAGGCTAGAGGTGGGGATGTTGTCTCTCCCAGGGTGTAGACTCTTACTTAAATCTTCCATTTCAGTTCAATTCAATTACCTCCTCCAGCCCCATCCTCTACCTTTGAGTCCAGAACCCCTTTACATCCATTTCACAGGGAATAAACCTCTGAAGTATGTGTAGGATGTCACAGCTAAACTCATAAAGTGCGGGTGGGATTTGAACACAAGGAGATCAGAAAAGCTTTCTGCAAAAGGAATAATGCAAACAAAGACATGAATTCGGAGGAAAAAACGGAGTAAGTGGGAAACAGCCAATAATTCACTTTTCGTAGAGTGAAGCACAGAAGAAGATCTGTATTTGAGGAGAAATGAATGTAGAACAGAGGCTGAAGCTTCAAAGACTAAGAAGCCTGGACTTTCTTCTGGAGGTGTTAAAGAGACAGCTTCTGCACACTCATTCATTAATTTATTAAGATGGTTTCTGAGTGCCTGGTAGATCACTAGTGGGGGGTTAAAATGAGTTAGACTGGACTGCTGCTCTGTGTGACTTTGACACAATTCACTGTTTTTCAGTTGAGGTCTCAACATGGGAAGACTTCATATTTCTTATGTATAATGTTGGAACTCACAGATTCTAAGAAGCTTATCACACTTGGGAGACTTGATATTGTTTTTGTAATCTGCATTTCTCCAACAATGAGACCGTTTTGTTACAATGTGAGAGCTTAGAAGTGTCTTTCATCATCTTGGCAGTCAGTGTGATTAGTTACAGCACAAGTATCGCTTCTTGGGGTGGGCCACATGATCATGGAACCAGAGACACTTGGATGGGAAGAGGCTCGAAAGAACATTATCACTTTGTAAATGGAATTAAATTTAATGTTTAACAGAAATGGACTTCTAGGATGGTATGCCATCTGACCAGGACCAAAATGCAAGGCAAAACTGTTGTGTATTGCCTAGCATGGTGTTCAGTTCTGCAAAGTCCCTTTATGCTTTTGATGATGACAGCGGTGAAAATTTAGAAGTAGTTTTTGCCCACATATGTATACCATGGTAAAGCAGTTTTCTTCCTTAGCAATCTAGGAAGAACATTATATTTATAGATCTCAGCTACAAATTCTCTCCTTCAGACTGTTTGCCTGAGCCTTAAAAATATGGCATGATTACACAAGCACTCTGGAATTTAGATTAAACAGCATTCAATTTGAAAATCTAATCATATCATCTAAATATCATTAAGTTATAATAGGCTGATTGATAGGGACCAACACTGTTTTTGCCTGGTGCTGCATGCCTTTCACTCAGCCAGCCTTTCCCAGCTAAGATGTTGATAAAGGCAACTATAAATCTTAATAGTTGGAGACAGTTTAAAAGCATAGTTCACTAGGTAAGGTCACACCCACTTAAGTGACCTATTTTGTATACTTTTCAAAAATAGGTTAATTAACTTAATAGAAATAATAGGACTCTCGTATTGATGTGCAATTACTACTAAAACAAGTTTTTTTTCTTTCCAAGTGAACATGATGTTCATGAAATTGAGGGCATAATAGCCATGACAAGAACCAGGCTTAGCAAAGGCAGGTCATGTTCGACGAGTATATTTCAGACTTGCCCTTTAAAACCTGCCTTTATTCCAGTCCTAGGACATGGGCGTTACCTCCACCAAAGCCTTTCATTCCTGGCACCTTGCTTGTTTCAGTTTTCAGGAGGGATTATCCTCGCTGCTTTGTTTTCCTAATCACTATCACAGCGGTTTATACAGCCCCTGTTCCCTGAAGACTCCAGCGTGCGCAGGACGCTCCATGAATTTTGGTCTCTGTTCTTTTTCATCTGAGACTGTTTTCTTCATTCTTCTAATAGATGATTCATCTGGTACCCTGGGAGAAGCATGGTTTCAGAGGAGGCTGCAGTGAAGGAGGGCAAGGGAGTGCCCAGGCCAGAGTCATATTTGGGACAAGTTATATTATCTTAAAATGACCTGGTTTCATTTTATTGTTTAGGGCCTGATTCCAGTTTTCTGCACTCAAAGTGTTTTACCCTAGTCTTAGACCTCTTGTTGATGGGTATGGCCTTCTTATTCTATTATTGGTCACTAACTTTGCATAATTTGATTTTTCCATTTATCTATTCCTTAAAATATACCTCCAGTGTTTTATATCTCAAGTTGATTATATGGGTGTTTATTATTTTTCAGAACTTTTAAATATATTTAAAATAGCATATTACATTTTAAGAAGTTAATCCCCTCCCTCTTGCGGCCCAGGTGGTCTGAGAGGTAGTTAGTGATACACATATACACGAGGGCAGGACACATTTTGAACTGATGGGCACATGTTGAACTGGTGGTCCTAGGTGGACCGTTCATCTTACGGCAATGCTGTTTCTCCACTTGCTTACACAGCCCTGCCAACACAGCGTTTCCTAAACGGAAACAAATCTTGTTTGTATGTATGTGTGCGTGCACATAAAAAAAAGCAGGTAATACTTAGCTGTGATGAAAAGAGCCTTTTAACTATCTCCCTGCCTTAGGTTCTTCATTAAGAAAATGCCTTTCTTACAGAGGGTTACAATGATTGTGAAGTTCAGTTTTCAGTCTTCTCTGTTAAAACAGAGGAAGATGAGAGAACTCTTTAGTTTTCTGTTGAGCAATGGAATGGTCCACTCTCCAGTGCAGGATGGAACCCACCCCACTTGAATATGCCATATTCCTCTATTTCCTAGGTTAATGTTAGTGATTTTCCCTCCCAAGCATTCTCTCTAGAGTTTAGCAGCATTCCTTTCTTGAAAGCAAAGACCTCATTTCCTATTTCTTTCACATCCTCTAATTTGCCTAGTACAGGGTCCAATTGAGAGCAAGCATTCATTAAAAACATTTTAGATAATTAACTACAAAACGTCTGGCTTGGGTTTTGGAGAGAATGAAAGATTGGGCAGGCGAAGTCCTGGCCCATGAGAGAATTGAAATCAAGAGGATATCTTTTTGTTACTATTTTTCTTTAATAATAAAAGAATTATAAATACCTTGTAATATAAAATTTGGGAGCACAAAAATGTTTTAAAAATAGACCCATCTGCTCCTAGGTGTATGCTTAAGATAATTGAAAATAAGTTGTACACAAATGTTCATAGCATCATTATTTGTAATACCCCAAAAGTGGAAATACCTTAAATATCCATCAATGGATGAAGGAATAAACAAAACGTGGCATGTCCATACAATGGAATATTACTTGATGATAAAGAGAAGGGAAGTACTGATACATGTTACAACGTCGATGAACCTTGAAAGCATTATGCTAAGTGAAAGAAGCTATTGACCAAAGACCACACATTATATGATTCTATTTGTGTGAAATGTCCAGAACAGTGAAATCTATAGAGACAGAAATTAGATTAGTGGCTGCTTAGGGATGGGAGTGGGTGGGCTTGTGGATAATAGCTAAAGGGTACAGGATTTCTTTTTGAAGTGATAAAAATGTTCTAAAATTGATTGTGGTAATGATTGTACAACTCAGTGAATATTTTAAAAACCATTGAAATTTTTTCAGCGGGTAAATTGTATGGTATGTGAATTATATCTCAATAAAGCTGAGATAATTTTTTAATTAATAAAATATTAATTACCTAAAACCCCACCGTTAAATGTCTACTGTTAATAACATTTTGTTATATGTGCTTCATCTTATTTTACATATTTAAATTTTTACATAGTTTACGTAGTTTTATATAGTATTTCCACTTACCATTTTGTCATGAACCTTTTCTCATCCTATTAAAAATTTTTTTGTAAATAGACTTCTAGTGGCCACATAATAAATTCTTTCATTGTAACATAATTTGCATAACTGTTCTTCTAGATGTTTTACATTTGGGTTGTGTCTGTTTTTCACAATTGTAAATAGAAAGTTGCATTTTGGAAAGACTATGAAAACTTTAATTTTCATTTCTGAGCATAAAGGGTTTAAGTAAAAGAAAAAAAAAGTGTAGAGAATAATGCCTTCATTGAGTTTTAGACCAAGGTTTCCCAAAATAAAAGCTTTGTGTCTTGGTTTTAGCCTTTGGGTAGGACAAAGTGAATTTTCATCAGGAGTCATTAAAGGAGCAAGCCCCACCTGCCCAGGGAGAGTTTTAGGTCAACATACAAATTAGCTCCTCTTCCACACTGCAGCAAGTAGCACAAGTCTTTTGGTTTTCTGTGTGAAGAGGTAGACAGATTCTCAGCCTGACTGAGCTCATGTCTTTATATAATAGGTTCTCTTTTTCCTATGAGCTTCTACCGTATTTGATCCTTCATCATTTTCTGTTACTTGTAACTCTGGAGCCTGACAGTATGAAAGGGAAATAAGGCATTTCTAGAGTAGAGTAGGAGAAAAGGATTAAAGTTTTGTTCACTAGAAATTTTTGTTTTCTAATTTTCTAAAGAAAAAATTAAATGCAGTGTTGTAGGCAGTGATTACCTTTCATCTTATTCATCATATCTCATATTCTTATCTTAGGCTGATGAAAATATTTAAAACTTGAACATCTCTGTATTATAACCCCATTTAAATTTGTATACCCACCAGCCAATTTTAATATACTTCTTTCTGTTACATTCTGTTTGGTCTCCAGTTTCAATTTGTACCTTCCCTTTTCCCTTAAATTGTCCAGTTCTCATTCAGAAGGGGTAAGGAAATGCTTGGTCAGTTGTTGAGAGGAGGATGTGGGTCTTGTATGTTTTGCTGTCATTACATTCTTAACTTATTACATGTGTATTTGTCCTGTCCTCACTGACTTGACCTCTGATCACACTGCAAAGTACAAACGTATTATAAGGAAAGTAGAGCCAAGAGGCTAATGGGCTTGTGTCTTCGTTAGCCAGGACTCACTTCATAATTTCTTTTTTCTAAATTGGGGGACTAAGAAGCTTAGCTAGATTAAGAGACTTGTCTAAGTCACATAGCAAGAAGCTGAGATCAGGCTTGAGAACTGTTGCCAAACTCTTCCACTAGAATCTATAAACTTATGGGAGCTCAATCATACAATATATGAGTTTGTATAAATAAGAAAAATAATTAAATCTCTATGTATCCAGGTTGAATTGATCTCTCACAAATTTCAAGTGAAGAAAGACCCTTAAAGGAAGAATTTAAGAGAATTCAAATGATGTGACCTGAACCATGGTTCCTTTCTCATTCAATTATTTCCTTTTAACCACTGATGGCTTTTTGTGCTTGGCTGGGTATGTTTCCAGCTAGTCAAGCTTATGTTATGAAAGAGAAATAAGACACTTAATCCTGTTAATGATTAACCTGCATTGGCCTCCCTCCCTAGTAGCTTGCCCTTCCTGTATTGTAGTCTGTTTACTCATTTCTGAGCCAAATCTCCAAGGTCTCTTATTGAGTTTAGGGCCATCTGGATCAGGAGTGGGGCCTTTGTTTTATTCTGAAGATGAGGTGACTGATTATACAGCTGTAGGCATTTGCATTTTTCACAGGCATTTTTAAGTTTATTGCTTGTGAAAACCCAGTTATAGTAAAATATCGCTTTAAAAAGTTTACAGATGAGGAAGTCGAAGTCAGGGAAGTTTTGACTTGCCAAAAAAAGTTCCCCAACAAGTCAGTGGCAGAATTCAAATGGGTGTACACCCTTATATACTTAGCCCAGTGTCTAATTCATTGAGGCATGTATTTGTTTCTTATTTATAAAGCCAAGTAGGGCTAGCTTGAATCATTTGTACTTAATAAGTTTGTGTGTTTGATCTGTTGCTACTGAAGCCCAGATCAGACTTAAAGATAGAGTTATATTCTCTGCATTCTTTGCAAAGAGCTGATTGCTATTTTGTCATACTGTCTGTGGGAGAAACTCGACCTGAGAACCAAAACTTTATTCTCCACGACTGACCGCAGTCAGTAGGTGCAATGAGACCTGAGGGATAACCTTTGGGCTGTAAATTTTCCTTCTGTGAATAGGAAGACCTAATCAGGAGCCCAGAGGTGACAAGAACAGAGTGATTGCTCACTGATATAGATTCCGGGGTTTGGGCACCTTTTGTGGGATAAGAATCACATGGAATTTTTTTTTTTTTTTTTGCGGTACGCGGGCCTCTCACTGCTGTAGCCTCTCCCGTTGCGGAGCACAGGCTCCGGACGCGCAGGCTCAGCGGCCATGGCTCAGGGGCCCAGCCGCTCCGCGGCATGTGGGATGTGGGATCTTCCCGGACCGGGGCACGAACCCGCGCCCCCTGCCTCCGCAGGCAGACTCTCAACCACTGCGCCACCAGGGAAGCCCCGAGTAATTATTTTTTAACATCTTTACTGGAGTATAATTGCTTTACAATGTTATGTTAGTTTCTACTGTATAACAAAGTGAATCGGCTATACATATACATATATCCCCATATCCCCTCCCTCTTGCATCTCCCTCCCACCCTCCCTATCCCACCCCTCTAGGTGGTCACAAAGAACTGAGCCCATCTCCCTGTGCTATGCAGCTGCTTCCCACTAGCTATCTATTTTACATTTGGTAGTGTATATATGTCCATGCCACTCTCTCACTTCGTCCCAACTTACCCTTCTCCCTCCCCATACCCTCAAGTCTATTCTCTATGTCTATCTCTTTATTCCTGTCCTGCCTCTATGTTCGTAGGAACCATTTTGTTTGTTTGTTTTAGATTCCATATATATGTGTTAGCATGCAGTATGTTTTTTGCTTTCTGACTTACTTCACTCTGTATGACAGACTCTAGGTCCATCCACCTCACTACAAATAACTCAATTTCGTTTCTTCTTATGGCTGAGTAATATTCCATTGTATATATGTGCTACATCTTCTTTATCCATTCATCTGTTGATGGACACTTAGGTTGCTTCCATGTCCTGGCTGTTGTAAATAGAGCTGCAATGAACATTTTGGTACATGACTCTCTTTGAATTATGGTTTTCTCGGGATATAGGCCCAGTAGTGGGATTGCTGGGTCATATGTAGTTCTATGTTTAGTTTTTTAAGGAACCTCCATACTGTTCTCCATGGTGGCTGTATCAACTTACATTCCCACCAACAGTGCAAGAGGGTTCCCTTTTCTCCAAACCCTCTCCAGTGTTTATTGTTTGTAGATTTTTTGATGATGGCCATTCTGACCGGTGTGAGATGATATCTCATTGTAGTTTTGATTTGCATTTCTCTAATGATTATTAACGTTGAGCATTCTTTCATGTGTTTGTTGTCAATCCATATATCTTCTTTGGAGAAATGTCTATTTAGATCTTCTGCCCATTTTTGGATTGGGTTGTTTGTTTTTTTTGATATTGAGCTGCATGACCTGATTGTAAATTTGGAGATTAATCCTTTGTCAGTTGCATTATTGCAAATGTTTTCTCCCATTCTGAGAGTTGTCTTTTCGTCTTGTTTATGCTTTCCTTTGCTGTGCAAAAGCTCTTAAGTTTCATTAGGTCCCATTTGTTTATTTTTGTTCTTATTACCATTTCTCTAGAGGGTGGGTCTAAAAGGATCTTGCTGTTATTTATTTCATAGAGTGTTCTGCCTATGTTTTCTTCTAAGAGTTTTATACTGTCTAGCCTTACATTTAGGTCTTTAATCCATTTTGAGTTTATTTTTGTGTCTGGTGTTAGGGAGTGTTCTAATTTCATTCTTTTACATGTAGCTGTCCAGTTTTCCCAGCACCACTTATTGAAGAGGCTGTCTTTTCTCCACTGTATATTCTTGCCTCCTTTATCAAAGAAAAGGTGACCATATGTGCGTGGGTTTATCTCTGGGCTTTCTATCCTGTTCCATTGGTCTATATTTCTGTTTTTGTGCCAGTACCATTCTGTCTTGATTACTGTAGCTTTGTAGTATAGTCTGAAGTCCAGGAGCCTGATTCCTCCACCTACGTTTTTCTTTCTCAAGATTGCTTTGGCTATTCGGGGTCTTTTGTGTTTCCATACAAATTGTGAAATTTTTTGTTCTAGTTCTGTGAAAAATGCCAGTGGTAGTTTGATAGGGATTGCATTGAATCTCTAGATTGCTTTGGGTAGTATAGTCATTTTCACAATGTTGATTCTTCCAATCCAGGAACATGGTATATCTCTCCATCTGTTAGTATCATCTTTAATTTCTTTCATCCATGTCTTAACAGTTTTCTGCATATGGGTCTTTTGTCTCCTTAGGTAGGTTTATTCCTAGGTATTTTGTTGTTTTTGTTGCAATGGAGTGTTTCCTTAATTTCTGTTTCAGATTTTTCATCATTAGTGTATAGTCATGCAAGAGATTTCTGTGTGTTAATTTTGTATCCTGCTACTTTACCAAATGCATTGATTAGCTCTAGTAGTTTTCTGGTAGCATCTTTGGGATTCTCTTTGTATAGTATCATGTCATCTGCAAACCGTGACAGCTTTACTTCTTCTTTTCCTATTTGGATTCCTTTTATTTCTTTTTCCTCTCAGATTACTGTGGCCAAAACTATGTTGAATAATAATGATGAGAGTGGACAACCTTGTCTTGTTCCTGATCTTAGAGGAAATGGTTTCAGTTTTTCACCATAGATAACGATGTTGGCTGTGGGTTTGTCATATATGGCCTTTATTATGTTGAGGTAAGTTTCCTCTAAGCCTACTTTCTGGAGGGTTTTTATAATAAATGGGCATTGAATTTTGTCAAAAGCTGTTTCTGCATCTATGAGATAATCATGGTTTTTCTCCTTTGATTTGTTAATATGATATATCACATTGACTGATTTGTGTATATTGAAGAATCCTTGCATTCCTGGGATAAACTCCTCTTGATCATGGTGTATAATCCTTTTAATGTGCTGTTGGATTCTGTTTGCTAGTATTTTGTTGAGGATTTTTGCATCTATGTTCATCAGTGATGTTGGCCTGTGGTTTTCTTTCTTTCTGACATCTTTGTCTGGTTTTGGCATCAGGGTGATGGTGGCCTCGTAGAATGAGTTTGGGAGTGTTCTTCCCTCTGCTATATTTTGGAAGAGTTTGAGAAGGATAGCTGTTAGCTCTTCTCTAAATGTTTGATAGAACTTGCCTGTGATGCTATCTGGTCCTAAGCTTTTGTGTCTTGGAAGATTTTTAATCACAGTCCCAATTTCAGTGCTTGTGATTGGTCTGCTCTTATTTTCTATTTCTTCCTGGTTCAGTCTCAGAAGGCTGTGCTCTTCTAAGAATTTGTCCATTTCTTCCAGGTTGTCCATTTTATTGGCATAGAGCTGCTTGTAGTAATCTCTCATGATCCTTTGTATTTCTGCAGTATCAGTTGTTACTTCTCCTTTTTCATTTCTAATTCTATTGATTTGAGTCTTCTCCCTTTTTTTCTTGATGAGTCTGGTTAATGGTTTATCAATTTTGTTTATCTTCTTAACGAACCAGGCTTTAGTTTTATTGATCTTTGCTATTGTTTCCTTCATTTCTTTTTCATTTATTTCTCATCTGATCATTTTGATTTCTTTCCTTCTGCTAACTTTGGGGATTTTTTGTTCTTCTTTCTCTGATTGCTTTAGGTGTGAGGTTAGGTTGTTTATTTGAGATGTTTCTTGTTTCTTGAGGTAGGATTGTATTGCTATAAACTTCCCTCTTAGAACTGCTTTTGCTGCATCCCATAGGTGTTAGGTCGTCATTGTTTTCATTGTCATTTGTTTTTAGGTAATTTTTGATTTCCTCTTTGATTTCTTCAGTGATCTCTTGGTTGTTTAGTAGTGTATTGTTTAGCCTCCATGTGTTTGTATTTTTTACAGATTTTTTTCCTGTAATTGATATGTAGTCTTATAACGTTGTGGTCGGAAAAGATACTTGATACGATTTCAATTTTCTTAAATTTACCAGGGCTTGATTTGTGACCCAAGATATGATCTATCCTGGAGAATGTTCATGAGCACTTGAGAAGAAAGTACCATCTGCTGTTTTTGGATGGAATGTCCTATAAATATCAATTAAGTCCATCTTGTTCAGTGTATCATTTAAAGCTTGTGTTTCCTTATTTATTTTCATTTTGGATGATCTGTCCATTGGTGAAAGTAGGGTGTTAAAGTCCCCTACTATGATTGTGTTATTGTCGATTTCCCCTTTTTTGGCTGTTAGCATTTGCCTTATGTATTGAGGTGCTCCAATGTTGAGTGCATAAGTATTTAGAATTGTTATATCTTCTTCTTGGATTGATCCTTTGATCATTACGTATTGTCCTTCTTTGTCTCTTGTAATAGTCTTTATTTTAAAGTCTATTTTGTCTGATATGAGAATTGCTACTCCAGCTATCTTTTGATTTCCATTTGCATGGAATATCTTTTTCCATCCCCTCACTTTCAGTCTGTATGTGTCCCTAGGTCTGAAGTGAGTTTCTTGTAGACAGCATATATATGGGTCTTGTTTTTGTATCCATTCAGCCTGTCTTTGTCTTTTGGTTGGAGCATTTACTCCATTTACATTTAAGGTAATTATCGATATGTATGTTCCTATTACCATTTTCTTAATTGTTTTGGGTTTGCTAATGTATGTCTTTTCCTTCTCTTGTGTTTCCTGCCTAGAGAAGTTCCTTTAGCATTTGTTGTAAAGCTGGTTTGGTGGTGCTGAATTCTCTTAGCTTTTGCTTGTCTGTAAAGGTTTTTATTTTCCATCGAATCTGAATGAGATCCTTGCTGGGTAGAGTAATCTTGGTTGTAGGTTTTTCCCTTTCATCACTTTAAATTTGCCCTGCCACTCCCTTCTGGCTTGCAGAGTTTCTGCTGAAAGATCACCTGTCAACCTTATGGGGATTCCCTTGTATGTTACTTGTTGTTTTTCCATTGCTGCTTTTAATATTTTTTCTTTGTAGTTAATTTTTGATAGTTTGACTGGTATGTGTCTTGGCATGTTTCTCCTTGGATTTATCCTGTATGGGACTCTCTACACTGCCTGGACTTGATTGACTCTTTCCTTTCCCATATTAGTGAAGTTTTCAACTATAATCTCTTCAAATATTTTCTCAGTCCCTTTCTTTTTCTCTTCTTCTTCTGGGACCCCTATAATTCGAATGTTGGTCTGTTTAATGTTGTCCCAGAGGTCTCTGAGACTGTCCTCAATTCTTTTCATTCTTTTTTCTTTATTCTGCTCTGCGGTAGTTTTTTCCACTCTTTTATCTTCCTGGTCACTTATCCATTCTTCTGCCTCAGTTATTCTGCTATTGATTCCTTCTAGAGAATTTTTAATTTCATTTATTGTGTTGTCTTCTTTGTTTGTTTGCTCTTTAGTTCTTCTGGGTCCTTGTTAAACGTTTCTTGTATTTTCTCCGTTCTATTTCCAAGATTTTGGATCATCTTTACTATCAATCCTCTGAATTCTTTTTCAGGTAGACTGCCTATTTCCTCTTCATTTGTTTGGTCTGGTGGGTTTTTACCTTGGTCCTTCATCTGCTGTGTGTTTCTCTGTCTTTTCATTTTGCTTAACTTACTGTGTTTGGGGTCTCCTTTTCACAGGCTGCAGATTCATAGTTCCCATTGTTTTTGGTGTCTGCCCCCAGTGGCTAAGGTTGGTTCAGTGGGTTGTGTAGACTTCCTGGTGGAGGGGACTGGTGCCTGTGTTCTGGTGGATGAGGCTGGATCTTGTCTCTCTGGTGGGCAGGACCACATCCGGTGGTGTGTTTTGGGGTGTCTGTGACCTTATTATGAGTTTAGGCAGCCTCTCTGCTAATGGGTGGGATTTTGTTCCTGTCTTGCTTTGCATAGGATGTCCAGCACTGTAGCTTGCTGGTTGTTGAGTGGAGCTGGTCTTAGCGTTGGGATGGAGATCTCTGGGAGAGCTTTCACTGTTTGATGTTACATAGAGCTGGAAGTCTCTGGTGGACCAATGTCCTGAACTTGGCTCTTCCACCTCAGAGGCCCAGGCCTGACACCTGGCCAGAGCACCAAGACCCTGTCAGCCACACACCATGTGCTCTTTTAAGAGCACTCTTAAGTAACATCCTGATTGTGTGCAGTACAACGGCGAGGGTAGACAGCTGTGGCAGGGCGAGCAGGGTGAGCAGTGTAATATGAGTAATTTTGTGTAAAGGTCTCTAGAACTTGGTCGAGGGGCATAGACTGTCTCAGTTCCTTAGTAGAGGGACCTAAGAGGAGAAATGACTCTCACGTTGACCTGTTGAAGAGCAGTAGCAGAATATGGGGTGGTATCCCTGTTTCCTGGCTTCTTTCCTTGGGCTGTAACCACTAGACAACATAGATAAATATTTACTCAAGGAAGAACGCATAGCATTGAAAGAGTGAAGTCTTAAGATGGGTAAAATATACAAAATACTCCTACATACGTTATCATATTGACATCTGTGGCCATATATTGGTCTGTGATGGGGAACGTTCTAGCCACAGAAACCTCAACCACTAGAAACTTACTCTGCAGGGCGTCTTTGTAATTATGGCACTGACTAGCCCAAGTCTTAGATTATTTCATCATGATGTTTCCAGTTTAGCGTTGACTGCACAGGTGATTAGCAGCTCCTATTAATTCCTACTCCTCCCCATATCTTCCTAATGACCTTTACATATTTTGTTATTTGTTTTTGCTCTGCCCATATTAGTTGCTACTCCGCACATTTAGACTCTGGTGGAGGTGCTGGTGAGTTCTACTTTCTGATAGATTTTAGGGTCCAGGATAGTTAAGAAATAAAGAACAACAATGAGAAAGAAAAAATACATCAGTTTGACTAAGACAAGGATATATAATCTTGATGGGCCTCAGTGACCCTGGGCTGAGATCAGAGCAGCTTAGATTTAGTGTTATGAACCCTTTAATGGAAGCTATTTAAAAATAAAGCATACGAGCCTAAGACAAGCTATGCTGGAAATATGGAACAATGCTGGAGTACAGCCAAGAGCATGTGGTGAGACTCCATCCAGTGGGGCCAAGGTTAGGGGCTTTGGGTTGGATCAAGGTTAGTGACTAAAATGCTATTCTTCCTGATACACACATAAGTAACTCCCTCACCCGCTTCCAGTCTTTACTTAAATGTCATCCTCTAAATGAGACCTACACATCTGTTCTGACCCATCTATTTGAACTTGCAGTGAATAGAATGAGTTAATTAAACCTCGTGTTGATTAATCCTGCATTACACAAGAAAATTTAATGCTATAGATGGCGAGCTCGGTGGTATTATAATCGACATCTCAGTTTTTAGTTTAATAATCCTTGCAAATACTGGTTCTCTCCCTTTCTCCAGCCAAATTTTGAATCCTGGTGATCAGGATTTTCCTGAAAGATTCAACTAAAAATGAAACAAAGCAACAGACTGATTTAGTTTAAAATACATGATCTTTGTGTATACTAATTTACTGTATTTTGTCATTTCATTTCTTTTTTCCCCCATGTTTTTTTTCCCCCCTCCTCAATGGAGGCTCACAACCTCAAACTCCTTTTTAATCCTTTTGCTGTCAGCGGTGAGGGAGACTTCAAGATGCTTTTGCTGAATAGAAATAAAGCATACCAAGAGGCACAGTATTTGAGTTCCATCGGTCATGCAGGGTAATTTAAGTATTAAATTCATCAGACTGATTATTTCCACTTTCTTCATTGTGGGCATAGCCTATAAGGACTTGGTATGTGCACTTGTTCATGGCCCTCCCGCCTGTGTTTGTGATGAGCTCATCATACCTTATAAACATAGCTGACAGCAGTAATCTTTACATGGAAAGTAACTAAGAAACACCTATTTTGGGTTGTATCGGATGAGCTATTACTGACTCACTCTGGGATGCTTTTCTGTCTAAATCAGTACTGGAGCATGATACTAAGTGCCAGCGCCTCGGCAGTAGGACCAGAGTTCTTTTATGGTTCCCAAGTCAAATTCAAGTTCTGGAATTTATGGTGTCTGTTTAAATTCAAGGTGGCTGAGATAAGTTCTCAGTTAACATTTACACATTGGGTCATCATCTTCTAGTAAGTTCACAGTATTGGTAGAAAATGTATGGATCAGTCTGACCTGGGTTCAAATCTTTCTACTACTACTTATTGTATGAATTCTCTTGGGTGAACCTCTTTGTGCCTCTACTTCCTCATCTGAAAATCTGACAGTTCAAAGACAATGGCTTCATGATTTCTCGACTACATATTCACTTTTTAGAATAGTTACAAAGAATTTGCAGTATCTGTCATTGAGGGGTTGCCTTTTTCCTTCCTTTGCTCTTCTATTGCAGTAACTGATCTAGCAGCCTGCTCACTGCAGGCATCAGGAAATTGTCAGGCACGTGCTCTAATCTGCTCGCTCCTCCTCCCGATCTGGGACTCCATTTGGGTGCTGTGTTCTATTAGCTGGGTTCTGGGTGTGTGTCGACTTGCCAGTCTATCTAATTCTAAACACTAGAAGATGAGGAGGAGGCAGATTTTGTCTCTTAGGTGTATGCATCTTGGGAAACACATCAACTCACACTTATCTACTTTTCTGGGGCTTTGCATAAAGGGTGGAAAGTGAGACATGAGAGGTTAAGTCACTTATCCAAGATCCACAACAGTAAATAGTGGAAAAGTAATTCAAA
Organism: Phocoena phocoena; assembly: GCF_963924675.1. Classification (NCBI taxonomy): domain Eukaryota; kingdom Metazoa; phylum Chordata; class Mammalia; order Artiodactyla; family Phocoenidae; genus Phocoena; species Phocoena phocoena. The sequence continues at coordinate 33,404,620 of NC_089220.1, read as the reverse complement.
CACAGGTCCAGCTAGTTCCAAAACCTGCACTCTTAGCTCTCAAATACTTTGTCATTTCTAAAAATAAGGTAATACAATCTAGTGCTGAAATAGTGAATTAGGAAATTCAGATTTCACTTCTGAGCTTCACCACTGCCTTTACCTCAGGCAACTCAATTATCCTTGGATGATTTGTCCATGAGGATAGTGAAGATCGTAATGTCTGCCATTCAGGGGTAGAATAAGCATTAAAAACTAAAACAAAATAGCATCAACAAAGACCTTTGGTCTCCAGAGAGGATGAACATTGCATGAATTTACACTTGTTAATGTTTCATATTGAAGACTTCTGAACACATCCATTTTAAATACAAAAAGGCAAACTTTGGGCCATGAATATACAGATTCTGGGAATCAAATGGTAACCAACCTTGAAATGGTTATAACAGTGCCAAAACAGGGTAGGCTAACAGAACGGTAACACCCAGGTAACTACCAGAGAAGGCTGCTGGATTGTTTCAATTAGCAGCAAGAGTATGTATTTCATGGGCCCGGAGCATATTAATCAACTGCACTGTGCCAAGACTTGAGTTCTGTTTTTCACTAGAGATCTGTTGTGAATCACTCTGGTCCTAATATTGTCATCAAGTTTGCCATCCACAATTGAGGCACATCACGAAATGAGCAAAGGAGATTTTCCCAAGGTGTAACTACCAGAACGAGCCAAGAAAGATATTATTGAGCATTCAGGCTTGTTTCTGTGAAAGGTTTTTCTTCCAGACTCTAGAATGCCACTGAGCGTACATTGCCACATCTACTTTCAAGGGCAAACAGCACAGAATGCTGTACACAGACACACTCACTGATGTTTCTCCTGGAAACTTTTAAAGGTACCATCTTTTCCTGGATGCCAGAAAGACAGCAGCTGCCTCTGTTTATATGGGTGTGTGCACATAAAGTCACCTAGGTTCTTGTTTTTAGAGAATGATCTTGTTTTTTCAGAATGATCTTGTTTTTTAGAATGATCCTTGTTGCTGGCCAGTACCAGAGTAATCTAGTTACATATGCCTTACTGATTCCCATCTACCAAAATCCATTTTTCAAGTTTAATTAGGTTTCTTCAATGGACTTTTCCTTAAAAACATGCAGTTAATCACAAGCAGTTATCTTGTCTCTCACTAGGATTGCACTGAAGTCCATTCATAAGGAGAAAATATATAAAACCGTTTTGATTTGGGCAATATCATTGAAGTTTCTCCAAGCAATTCTAAATTGATTTGAGAGAGAGAGAGAGAAAAGGAAAGAGAGAAAGGAGGAATAGGAGGGAGAGGGGGAGGGGGGAAGCAAAAGGGGAGAGAGAGAGAGGTGGGGGGAAGAAATGGAAATAAAAAGCAATGAAGCTTTAAAAAAAAAATGAGCTGAAACTCCTGGCAACACATATAAATAAGATTGCTTTAAGAAAACCTCCCAAGGGTTAAAAGAATTGAATTCTCCAGCCAAGAGGTTCAGATCTTCTGACCTTTGACCAACCTTTCACCTTGTCCTGTCTATTGTTTGTTGAGTCTCTGTTGAGATAACCAGATATCCAGGCGCTGAGTATACTTTAAAGGAAGTTACCTTGCTGGAGAACATTTTCCTACTCAGGTATCTTTAACAGCTCTGTGCACATGACTTTGGCATTGCCTGAAAGAGGCAGCTCATCCAAGTGGGTAGAATACCAGATCATCTCGGCAGTACTTTCATTCATAATGCCCTTTTCTAACGTTGAGCTGGTGACTGTGCTGCCCTCTTCATTTTGCAGTGATCAGGGTCTTCTCTTTCCTTTCTCACCCTCCTTTCCTGCCCTGAGGCTGTTTTGACAACAGCAAGTATAAACCGGAAACCCATATCTCTTTGCAAAGCAAAGACCTAGAATTAATTAATTGATAAGTAGCTTTTTTTAGTATTTAACCTCGGACTCATTTATCAAAATTCTAAATAAAATTCTTTCCTGCTGACCCAATTAATTGAAATATGTTTTCTGAAGCTGTAGGAGAGACAGTTATTATTTTACCTGCTTCAGTGTTAGTTTAGTTGTATACCACTTTCCATGTTGCAGTGTGCTGTACATCCTGTCTTTTTTCTGTCATCGTCTCCCTGCCTCTACTCTGTCTCATGAATGAAGAAATGGGGTTAGTGCTTGACCATAATCACATTAGGAGCTGGCATCGGAGACTGGATTAAGATTTCGATCATCCAAGTAAACAGCCTATTGAATCACATTCCCTCCCAAATCCTTCTTTGCTAAAAGTTTGAAGGTCAGGCTTTTTGATGTTCTCTTATTCCTATAAGTCAACCAAGGAACTTTTAGGCTCTGCATCTGGAAGGTTGTGACTTCTTCCCAGTCCTGGCCCGTAACTAGCATATTGGAAATTGGCAGGATGTAGGGTCAAGAGAGAAGGGAGCTCTCAGTAAAGCACCGTGAAAGCCCTCCTCTCCACACTAACACATCCATTTCATTGCCCCTGTTTCGTGTGGTTGGCAATTGATGTTGTTTGGGTTGTAAAAACATCATCTTGCCCCACTTTTTCTAGGCAGACTCTAGACAGGATTCTTTGAGGTCAGGACTCAAGCAACATATTTGGTTTTGTTGAAGAAGCTGAAATAGGAAACACTTGAATGAAATGCGTAGATAAAAATGTTGCTCTGTTCTGAATCACAGAGAATGCCAAGTGTTCAGCTGTCAAAGTATCATGGGAGTGTGTTTCTATATTGGCATTTTGACATAGAAGCAGAGATCAGTGCCACCTCCCTGCAGAGTACACTAAAACCCCTTCTTCTTTCATTAATATTTTTCCTTTGAATATAAAGGGGCTGCTTCCAGTATGTGTGAGCATTCCTTTTACTGTTTATTGGTATGTGATTTCCTTGTTATACTAGAATGTGGTAGATACTCTTCATATATAATCCCTGGATTACAGGCTTTGGTTTGTTTTTTTGGTTTTTTTTTTGCGGTACGCGGGCCTCTCACCGTTGTGGCCTCTCCCGTTGCGGAGCACAGGCTCCGGACACGCAGGCTCAGCGGCCATGGCTCACGAGCCTAGCCACTCCATGGCATGTGGGATCTTCCCGGACCGGGGCACGAACCCATGTCCCCTGCATTGGCAGGCGGACTCTCAACCACTGCGCCACCAGGGAAGCCCAGGCTTTGTTTTTAAGATGAGGCTCTGTTATCTTTTTTCTTTCTTGGCAAGAATCTGTTTGGGGATAAGACACATTTCATTCAGCAAATTAAAAATAAATATTTAAATTCAATTTTTTTTTCTTTACCTAAAAAGCTCAGAGCACTTATAGCTAATATTACTTACCCTCAGGGCAATCCAAAGGGCTAGATATATTTATTTTTTCTCTGACCTACAGATAGGAAATCGAAGTGCAGAATAGTAAAGGCCTAGTATCACATGACTTGTACTTACTAGGTTCTCAATAAATGTTTGGAGCTTATTGAATGGTAGGTTTCTTTCTGATATTAGTCTAGAGCAATGCTTCACAACCTTTCTATGCCATGGCACACACAGAAATTGATATATTTACTCTATGGTACCTGGATTATTTTTTTCAAAGGACATCTCTATTGATAACAATTTAGAGAGGTGGGCAACTTGAAAAATATTATGCTACATTATTATTGTATGTGTTGGGAGTAATACTGCCAAAGGGCTCATGTGTTAGACTGCTAGTCTGTGACATGGGTAAACAGACAACACATCCTGCACACCATAGGAGTGTTATGCCAACATCATGCTGGAGACACAGATGGCTTACAAGGAGCCACAAAAAGCTAGGACTCCAGCCAGTTCAGGTCTTACTTCAAGACAGTTGGTTCCTGTGCAAATGGTAGAAAGTGTCGTGTCTATGTGTGTATTGCTCCCTGGCATTCTGTGACTAGAGCTGGGCCTTTGGTACCAACAGTTTCTCAGTCCTGAAGAACATGTATAGGCCAGAGCATTGCCTGACTCAAATAGTCATCCTAACGGTCAAGGAAAGGAGTTTCAGCACCTGTCACCTTAAAATATCCCAACTTTGGCTAGATTCTGAACCATCACCTACATTTTTAGAGCATTTAGTTTGATGGAGTACAGAGTGTTTTGAGAGCTCCACCTCAATTATCTTTATTTTGCCCTTGAGTAATATTTTGCCCAAACTTGTTTATCCTATAGCATGCTTGCAAGTGCCTCCGTTTGCCCTTGCTCGATGTGCTCTGGGAGTAGCAGCTCATCCTGCCCACTGATAGTGAGGCTGTACTGTTAGAGAGGACCAATCAGAGGAATACTCTTTTTAAGGAAAGTACTCAGTATTGGTAATGGAAGTATCATCATGGTCATCATCATGCTTTCCAGCATTTCAGGCACTGTTCTAAGATCATATATTTGATCTTTTTTATTTTATTTATTTATTTTTTTTGCGGTACGCGGGCCTCTCAGTGTTGTGGCCTCTCCCGTTGCGGAGCACAGGCTCCGGACGCGCAGGCTCAGCGGCCATGGCTCACGGGCTCAGCCACTCCGCGGCATGTGGGATCTTCCCGGACCGGGGCACAAACCCGCGTCCCCTGCATCGGCAGGCGGACTCTCAACCACTGCACCACCAGGGAAGCCCTATTTGATCTTTTTTTAAAAAAATAAAATTATATTGAAGTATAGTTGATTTACAGTGTTGTGTTAATTTCTGCTGTACAGCAAAGTGATTCAGTTATACATATATATATATATATATATTTATATTCTTTTTCCTATTCTTTTCCATTATGGTGTGTCACAGGGTATTGAATGTAGTTCCCTGTGCTATACAGTAGGACCTTGTTGTTTATCCATCCTATATATACTAGCTTGCATCTGCTAATCCCAAACTCCCAATCCATCCCTCCCCCATCCCTCCTCCCTCTTGGCAACCACAAGTATGTTCTCTATGTCTATGAGTCTGTTTCTGTTTCATAGATGTGTTCATTTGTGTTTTTTTTAGATGCCACATAGGAGCGATATCATATGATATTTATCTTTCTCTTTCTGACTTACTTTGCTTAGTACAATAATCTCTAGGTCCATCCATGTTGCTGCAAATAGCATTATTTTATTCTTTTTTATGGCTGAGTAATAGTCCATTGTGTGTGTGTGTTTATCCGTTCACCTGTTGATAGACATTTAGGTTGTTTCCATGTCTTGGCTATTGTAAATAGTGCTGCTATGAACATAGGGGTGCATGCATCTTTTCAAATTAGAGTTTTGTCTGGATATATGCCCAGGAGTGGGATTGCTGGATCATATGGCAACTCTCCACACTGTTTTCCATAGTGACTGCACCAATTTACATTCGCACCAACAGTGTAAGAGGGTTCCCTTTTCTTCACAGCCTCTCCAACATTTATTATTTGTAGACTTTTTAGTGATGGCCATTCTGACCGGTGTGAGGTGATACCTCATTGTAGTTTTGATTTGCATTTCTCTAATAATTAATGATGTTGAGCATCTTTTCATGTGCCTATTGGCCATCTGTATGTCTTCTTTGGAGAAATGTCTATTTAGGCCTTCTGCCCATTTTTCGATTAGGTTGTTGTTTTTCTTGCTGTTGTTGAGTGCATATGAACTGTTTGTATCACTGTTTGTGTCATATATTTGATCTTTACAACTCTTTGAGGTAGCTGCCATCATTGCCATCATTTTACAAATAAGGAAACTGAAGCAAAGAGAGGCTAAGTAACTTTTCCAAGGGCATACAGGCCATGAATTGCAGAGCCAGAATGCAAAACTAGAATGTCTAGCTCCAGAGCCCCGGCCTTATGCTCTATTTCTTCTTTAAGTAGGTGGGAGTGGGGAGAGTTACCTTAGGGAACAGATGCATAGAATAATAGAGTAATCATAGTGGCTAGGTGAGCCCTTATGCTGAATTATATACTTCAAGAGGTAAGGAAAAGAGATGGGGAAATGTGGAAAGACAAAAGGGTTTTTCTGGGCAAGAGCAGCCATACGACCACCATGGGGAGGTTGGATCCTTCCTAGGGGCTACAGTGAGACTTCTTGTCCATATATGTTTGGAGCACTAAGACGGGGAACTGGCAAGACAAGCCAGCATCACCTCCATGCGGCTGCTGAGGAAAGGGAGGCAACAGTACAGGCATGGGGTGTTTTGTATTTAGGTGAGCACACAGCCTAAGGTGAAAACTCACTCATTAGTTACATCAACATTTGGATGCTCTTTGAAAGGCTTCTGGGAGAGGTATGAGAATGATTTGAGGGTGGGTTTTGGTCTTGACCCTGTGCCACAGCAAACAAAATGAAACTCTCCTTGAGCTAAAGGTAATCAAGATGAAAGTGTGTTTACATAGATGAGCAGTGGGATTTATCCAGAGACTCTGGAAGGTAATCCCAGGGTTCAGCGCTCCATGAATACCATGCCCTGTTTCTAAGCTGGTAAATTATTGGGAGCTTTTATGAGAATGGATTGTGGGAAACGTCTAGATGAAATTCAGCCTGTTTCACCTCAAGTCCAGGGCCCACTAATGCACTCCAGGTGTGCAGGCTGCCTAGGCTTTCTGCCTTGGAAGCCTCAAAGAAGAACTTTCATCCCACAAGGGAAGCTTTGAAGAATACCAAGGGCCTTTCTATCTCTCCTTGTTTTTTTGTATTTTGTCTGCCCACATTTGGTAATCGGAGATATTTGTGGTGTTAAAGCCGGACTTGTTCCTTCTCAGCCTGCCCTTCCAACAGTGAAATTTTAAGCCTGTGGCTTCAATTGTGCACAGCAGTGATTTCTCTGCAGTGTCCCTCAGATGTAAAAGGAGAATGGCTGAAACACTAGAAAGGGGGATATAGGAAATCACCAAACAACAATTTTCCACGTCTATAGATCCTTTCATCTGAGGGCAAAAGAAGCTGGAAAGGGTGCCTCCAAAAGGATTGGCAGGGGGGGCCCACAATTTAAAACTCTCTGGTTAAGGGCTAAGGAACTAAAGATCAAAGGACTGTGTCCTCAGAATTACACAGTGAGTCACTGGAAAAACTCTGAGTAAAAATCAGACATCCAGTTCTCCAATCTTATATGTCTAATAAGTACAATTGACTTTAAACAGTACGTTTATTTTTTTCATTTAGATCCAATACCTTCCTAAAGAATATAATTATATGTGCATTATAGATGAAGAATTTCAAGCCCTAGAGCAGTCTGAGGTATTTTGTCATGATGATATAGCGGCTGAAGTGAAAAGGGACTTGAGAAGCCGCATGTCTATTGTGTGGTCCCTGTGCTCTCATGGGATGTTGGCCCCCCTTACAAACTGCTACCATTATTCAGGCCATCTTGTGGCTTCCATTTAGAAGTTCTCCTTTAGGAGAGATTTTTTCCAAAGCTAAATTAACAGCTATGAAGGGTACCGAGTAAGTCTGTGATTTCCTTTTTCCAGTTTTGACTGCTGTAAGCATTTCAGTCTGTTGCCCACTAGTTCAGATCAGCATGTTGGTTTTAACTTTGTCTCCAAACGTAATGCTTTCACATATTATAACAAGTGTGTTTGTAGATTTGAGGGCAGCAGGGTTTTCTTAAACAGGGAATATGTAAATTCTGTAAATATTTTAATATCCCCATTTAATTTGGATTCTTTTTCATACGTCCTCTTGGTGTATGCCAGTTTCTGATGATGGGTGATACGGCTTGAAAGTCAGGTGACTTGAAGTGCAGGTGGCTAACGTGTGCATGTGCCCACATGAACGTCCATGTGGTAAAAGTGAGCCAGAGATGTTAATCTTCTCACTACCTGCCAGAAGCTGGAAGAAACATCCACTGTAGAGAAGAGTTTTAAGTATCTTCTCCAAGCATGTTCTAAGTGGCCACCTCCCAGGGAAAATGTTGAGGACTTTGCCTCTTTGTTTCTTGGAGATTTAAAGAGTGTTGACTCTCTGACTGCACCTAGACTGGTGAGACACGGGGCTGTCACCTTTGGGGCCATTCAAGAAGTGTATTAGGGTCAGGGAAACTTTTGCAAATCCCTTGAGATGCATGCAAATATCAAGGTAGCAAGAATACAGTGAAAAGAACATGAGCTTTGCAGTGAGGCAGATGAGAGCTTCATGCGGGCCCTACCACTTCCTGGATGTATAACTTTAGGTTGATTACTTAATTGCCATGATCCTCAGCTCCTTCTTTTGTAAAAATGAGAATAACAATAAGTACCACACAGATTTGTTGTGAGAATTAACTAAGAATATATACGTGAAGGCTTCTAGGATATAGTAGACTTTCTAGAAATATTAGTTTTACTTTCCCTCTGTCTTAACCACCTTCTTGCTCTATCCTTACATGGCCAGTAGGAAGAGAAGAAAGCTCTCTTGTGTCTCTTCTGGTAAGGACACTAATCCCACTATGAGGGCTCTACCCTCATGACCTAATTACCTCCCAAAGGCCCCATCTTCAAATACCATCACACTGGGAATTAGGGTTTCAATATGTGAATTTTGGGGGGACACAAGCATGTAATTCATAACACCTTCCCTTTCTCCCTTTTGCATATCTGATTGGAAAATCTATATGCTATAATTTGTTTTAATTATGTTTTTCCCACCATAAAATACTATCAAAGTCTTCTCAAAACTTGAGTAGACATTTGGATTTTGTTGCATCTTTTCATGATTTGCTTATAAAACATGTATGATTCCATCTGTCATTTGACTTTCTCAACCTGTGTGAAATTCAGAGTAAGAGTTCACTGACAGGAAGTAATTCAGCATGCTGTTGGCATTTGCCTATCAAAGCCTGGTCAGCAGTTAATGGCCCTAGATTGAGGAAGACAGGCTGATCCATGACTATGTCAGGGTCTGGCCTTGCCCACAGGGACTGGCTGATTTGTCACCTAACACTAATTGTTGTCATACATAAACCCCCAAATCTCAATGACTGAATGAATACAAATTTATTTCTTGCTCTCATCAAATTTAATTAGATGTTTTTAATTGGTGGGAGGCTCTTCTCCAAGCAGAAATTCCTTCCACTTTGTAGCTTAACCATTTTCAACAAACGACTTCCAAGGTCACTTTGGAAGAAAAAAGAATATGAAGAATTGCAAATGGGAGGATTTTAGGGGCCAAGCCTGGAAGTGTCTCAGATCAGTACCATCCATATTCCATTGGCTTGGACTTAACATGGCCGTACTGAACGTAAGGACAACTAGAAAATGTGACGTACTATTGTCCAAGAAGAAGAGGAAACAGGCTCTGTGATCAACCAGCCATCTCTGACAGGTGTATTTGTTGGTTCAGCCTCATCCTTCTGGACTTGTATTTCTTTCCCCGATTGACCCTTGTTCCAACTTATGACATTAGTGATTTTGATTCTAGTTTGGTTAACACCTTACTTAAAGGATTTTGACTTACTTAACTTGCCCTCATCTTATATCTTCTGACTCATTCTTGACACTGCCCTCTGGCCACTTTTCATTCAGAGAAGATTAGAACTGTTTCAGAGTTAAAGAGAATTTTAGAGATCATTGAGTTCAACAGTCATTTTTATACTAGAGGTGTTTATTTCCAAAGACCATTGGTAAGTTTACTGACTACATAGAAACAAAATATGAACATATCAGAATCTGCGTTTCTGAAGCTTTCTTCTTTATAATGCTTGGGCATGTTGAAAGAGGGAAAGGTTGGTAGGAAGGAAGGAGCTTCCTGCTGTGATAGAAAGTGTTCATGGGTTTCAGCCCTAGCTTCGACTCTCATTAGCCATGTGAAAATTTCCGCATTTTAAAATGGGCTTAATAGAATACAGAGAAGAAATATTGGAAACCTGTACAACCAAGGAGTAACAATGCTACGTCTGGTGGTAAGACTATGAATGAGTTTTTGTTTGGTTTGGTTCTGTTTTGGTTTTTTACTGTTTTTTTTTTTTTTTTCTCCAAATTTTATGCACTGGGAATGCATTCCTTTTCTATTTACTGCCCCCCTCCAAGCTCAGTATCTCTTCAAATGTAAAAATCATGAACAAAAAAGATGGAGATAATTTCCATCTCCAACTACCTCACAGAGTTATGAGAATCCCATGAAACAAGATGTAAGAGCACACTTTGAAAAATGAAGACTAACTATATAATAAGGTATTTCTGGCAGGTTATTGCTGGCACATTAGACTTAGCCTTAAAAATTCAGAGTTTCTGTGCAGGGTAAATGGAACACATGCAGACATCTTGAATCTCTTCAATTCACCATTTCGGTTTATTGCTCCTCCAAGAGGAAGAAATTCTGTAGGCCCAACATGAATATATGTTTCTCGCAAAAACTAAAAATTATTTGCTGCTTGTACAGACTGACAGTAAATTAATCAGTATTAAAATCATCATTTTAATGTCCACAGGGAAAAAATTAGCAAGGAATTACACCATTGTTCTTGAATAAAATGTGGAGGTAGATGAGGATTGCCTGCTAATCTGGAAATCCTGCCTTTGATATGTTATGCTGACCACATAGAAATGTGGCGAACCTCTTTGTTAAAGGTGACTGTCACTTGGAAGCACTTTAGTTCAGTTATCTGGCTTCCCACAACCTTTGTGATTATAGGCCACCGGCTAAAGACTATTTAAATCACATTGATCCTTCAATGGTTTTTCTGTTTGTAAAAGTCAAGCATACTCATAAAATTCGGACCTTTAGGAATTATATTATGAAGAAAAAGAAAAAGTCCCCCATTGTCTTAGACTTAACTGCTGATAGCAGGTTTGTATATAGTCCTTCACATTTCTTCAATGCATATATGAATGTATTTCCTATGCATTTTCGGAACAAAAATGTGTTTCTCTCTTGCATACTGTTTTGCACTTTTTTTTTCTTGTATTACATCATTCTTGGACATATTTCATAGGAGGATTTTTGATACCAGTTTCCTTACTTTTCTCATATTCTTTCAGAGCCCTTTAGACTCTGATTTGGATGGTAAATACCTTACAAAGTGAAAAACAAGAGAGCTGGAGGGTGATTTAAAAAAAAAACAAAGAAAAGCACCCTTTTTTAAAGCAAGAGCCTTTTCAGTTTGGCCATGGCCCCACAGTCATATTGGCCAAACTATTACTTGTGACTGTTGTATTGATAGTGTGAGTCTTGAATTAATGACTTCAGAAAAGTAACTCCCCCCCACCCACCCCACCCCCATCCTGGCATTCTTTCCAGCACGGGGCTTGTGAAAACTAATCAAATTTAAGGGTGACGTTGATCTGCCCTGGAAAGACAGAATGAGTTATCCACTGAGAAATACATCTGATCCAGCCACTCTCCTATTTAAAAACATCTCTCGACTTCTCTACAGGATAGAATCCAGATTCATTAGCTTGATATGTCAAATTTTCTTGGCCTGTCTCTCCAGTCTCAACTCCCAGCATCCCATTCCATGTACGTATGCTTCACACACTGCATTTCTTGCTGTCTCTCACCTTTGTGTCTTTGCATTGACTTAACCCTCTGCTAGGAGGCATTTTGCTAGCTTCTTTGCTTGGTGCTCATCAGTTCTTTGCTGAGGCTTTGCTAGACTTCCTAGGCAGAGTAAGGAACTCCTCTCTCTTCTCTACTTCTATTATGGTGGTTCTGATGCTAGAGTATAACTTACCTTATCTGTCTGAACTCATACCTGGACTGTGAGCCTTCAGAATTTAGGAACCATATTTTATTCATTCTTTATCTCCAGAGATATTCAGTAAGTGCTTAAGTGAATTAGTGACAACTATAATTTCCTCAGTCCATCTAGTGCTGATTTCTTTATGGGAAGGGTGGTTGTTTTATTTTAAGACTGTGAAACCAAGTATATTTGTTTACTACCTCGCCACTAGCCTCAAAAGTTAAGAGATATAACCTAAAATAGTGTTGGTTTCCTCAGTGGCAATTATGGATCCATGAAGAAAAACAAATTTCATCCATTTATCTACCCATTTGATGAAGTTTTACTAGAAACTATAAATCTTAAGACTTGAGGTATTAGCAAAGAGATATGGTTAGGTTCAAACTGCCTTTTCTTTATTATTTATTCCATGTAGTAAAAAGCAGCTGACCCTTCCCTTAAATTCCTAAATCTAGGTTTAGATTGCTTAAGTAATGGAAATGGATGTTTAATTTCAAAATTACTTTTTCCACTAAGAGTTGCTGACATATTAAAGGAGATGGTATTTATGTATTTTTTTTAAGCTAAATATCAGAAAACTTGCTCAGAGTAATTTGATTTAACAAAAGGGTTTAGTAGTCTTCCTTGAAAAATGACCCTGAAATCAATTCCTTTAATTTACATTAGGCTCTCCAAGGAAATAAACACACTTCCCTATTTAAAATGAGGCTGGCCCAGGTACCTTTTCTGTGCTAGAAAAATCCAGGCTGAAATAATACTTTGTATTATTGTATTAGATTATAAACTCTTCTTTGAAAAGTATATATAGAAATAGGTAAATAATAGCACCAAACAGGCATGTTTTTTCTACTGTCCTTATGGACCAAGATGACTTTCTCCCTTCTCCGCCTGTCTTAGTTTTATTATACGACTGCCCTTCTTCCATTAATTAATTAAGCAACCAGTTAGCTTGTTCATTCACATTGTCATTGTTAATGCCTATTTTATGTTCAAGGTACTCTGTACTCTGGGGACACAAAAATGACAAGTTCAGATTAAAATTTTATCTCACCTCTCTATTCTTAAAAAATTAATTTTTACTCCCTGTGGCTAATTGGCTCAATTTAGCCAGTGTCCATTTAGGATCTATTCTGTGCTCGGTATTGTTCAAGGTCATAATCCATAACCTTTCTAGAAGCTAGCAGTTTATCCCATTAATTTAAATGATGACTAATGAATTTTAAGTTCTTTGTGTTAATGTCATATATTTCTTTTTAAAAATTTTTTTTTATTGAAGTATAGTTGATTTACAATGTTGTGTTAGTTTCAGGTATACAGCAATGTTGTGTTAGTTTCAGATATATATATATATATATATATATATATATATATATACACACACACACACACACACATATATATATTCTTTTTCACATTCTTTTCCCATATAGGTTATTACTGAATTTTGAGTAGAGTTCCCTGTGCTATATACAGTAGGTCCTTGTTGTTTATCTATTTTATATATAGTAGTGTGTATATGTTACTCTCTAATTTATCTCCCACACCCACCTTTCCCCTTTGGTAACCATAAGTTTGTTCTCTATGTCTAGGAGTCTGTTTCCATTTTGTAAATAAGTTTGTATCATGTATTTTATTAGTAATAATGATTGGAAGATTCATACAAATTCTTCTATCCTGGGAAATACGTATCTCCTTAGTTCTCAATATTAATTGTCCAGATACTTTTAGTTAATGCTATATTACTGCAGCCTTTTTGAAATATACAAAAAGAATGTATCTGTGTTAGATAAATGTTATTGTTCATCTTTAGAGGGATTGAGTGATTTGTTGGCAGAGTTGGGAACAGAAATGCAATTGCTTAAATCTTAAATTGTGTTAAGATGTGAACTGGTTATGATAAACAGACAAAAATTAATCATATGTGCCTTGATTATGGTTTCATAGAGGCCATAGATCTGCTTTATGGAAACTTGAGTTTCTGTGTAACAGAGTTTGAAGTTATTACGTGATCGGGGCACTTAATAGGACAACCCAATAAAAGGTAATTTGATCCTATGATAAGAAACTAAGAACTAAGTGGCATGACTACTTACCAGTTGAAATGAGAAAAGTCAGGCTCTCCTTTAGTTTTCATCATCTGTTATGGGCAGGGGGAAAATAGTTCTTAGAATCAGGTCTTGACCTATCTAAGACTGAGGGGACACCAGCAGCTTCTCAGAGTATACTTTCTGGGGAATGAGATAATGGAAGATCCTTTCTTCCTTGTCTTATGTGGTCTCTCTTTTGAGAGCCCAGGTCTTACTCAAGCATAGATTCTCATACTCAGAGAAAACTCAGATTGCTTTGGTCTTAACCTATAAATCAAGAGGTAAAGCCTTTTCCAGCTCTCCTTAAGAGTTCTGCCCTCAGTAAAGGGTGGAGAAAGAGTTTATGTCATTAATCACTCAGGAATTGTTTACCACGTTAATCTAGAGGGCACTTGCCCATGGCGGGCAGTAAAGTTACCTTGGTTGTTTAAGAATAACATGAGTGGTTTACTCAGACTGTTCGCAAATGTTTGGACATTATTCAAGGGCTGTCCTAGACTGACCAATTACCTTTATTTTTCACTGCTCTTCTCAGATTCACCTTTACACCGTCCAATCACATTGAGAGGAGCAGGGGTTCCTGAAATTGCAACATTACTGACTTTCCAGCCATGTGACATAGCTTTTCAGACACCGAGTTAAATTTCAACCCAGACATCTCTCTTCAATTCAGGTCACCTACAGGCCAGACAAAAACCAAGGTCATGTGTTGAACCAATATAAGGAGTTTTGTTGGTTACAATAACCATAATGTTATTCACTGTTTGAAATACTATACCGTGGTTAATCATAAGTTGCAGCTGTTGTGTCCTTTTATTTATGAGCCCTGAACCAAGAGGACACAGCAAGGGCCACTGTTTGAAAGGAGCCTTTCATGAGTTCTTCCTTTTGGATGCTCCGTCATCTTTCATTGTGAAAAGAAGAGGACTTTGTGTTGACTTGCAAAAGTTATTGAATACTGTATATTTTTCCTCTTGGAAAAAAGACTTTGCTGTTCTGAATTTAAATGATCATATTATAAACTTTATGTTTCAGTTAATGACCAATAGAACACTAAGCCAGTGCTCTCCAGACTATTCCTTTCAATTGGTTCCAAACTTGATTAGTTCTTAAATGTCAGCCACCAAAATTATATATTGGTTCTCTGAAAGCAGATTTTTCTATCCAGAATTCAGGTGGTCTGTTTTTAACCATATATTTCAGCTGATGTTAATGTAAACAGACCAGATCTCTCCAGGCAGCTCTTCTTAACTGCCTCCCCAACCTAGTGGTTGAGAACTTAGATGTCAGTCTCTCCCTCTCTCTCTTGCTCTCTCTTTTAAACTTTTATATCCTACCTTATTTTATGAGAATTCATCTTGTGAGTTTCCCTTGTTAAGAGGCAGTCAGGGCTTCCCTGGTGGTGCAGTGGTTGAGAGTCCGCCTGCCGATGTAGGGGACACGGGTTCGTGCCCCGGTCCAGGAAGATCCCACGTGCCGCGGAGCGGCTGGGCCCATGAGCCATGACCGCTGAGCCTGCACGTCCGGAGCCTGTGCTCCGCAACGGGAGAGGCCACAACAGTGAGAGGCCCACGTACCACAAAAAAAAAAAGAGGCGGTCATATCCAGGAATTTGGATAGGATCATTTTATGAATGAATTTTGGAATCGATCATTTATGTGAATGGATTTTTTAAATCTAAGAATTAAATAATAAGTTATGTTTTCAGATTTGTTGATTTGTCAGCTTCATCCTAAATTGGATTTTTAATACTAAGGCTGGTGTAGCTGCTTTTTCTTCGAGGTACTCAAAATGTTTCTAAACTTTAAAGTCACATTTATTTTTTACTGGTAGCTTCTTGTGGATTTCATTCATGTGAGCTTTCACTCTTCAGTTGATGCTCCCTTGTGAGCCCTCTGCTCCAGCCATATTGGTTTCATGTGGTTCCCTGAGTACAGCGTACGTTTACATACCTGTGTGGCTTGGATTATGCTGTTACTGTTAATGACTAGGGTTCTTGGCCTCCTTAATCGATAGAAATTGATAAGAGGCCAGACAAGAAACTCAGGCAAAGCTTTATTGGGGCTCCTGCTGCAGCAGGAGGGAGTGAGAACAAATAACAGGTTCCCTTGCTCACTCGTTCCCTGATGGGGGGGCGAGCTGGTTCCTTATATGGGGTGGGGGTAGGGGCGGGTCCAGGGGTCGGGCCGGAGGCGCGGCTTAGGTGGTCTGCCCCTCCCTCTGGTGGTGGTGTGTGCAGGGGGCATGCGCAGTACCCTGCTTTTGCTCCCAGCTCTTCAGAAGTGGCAGTTGGGTTTTTGGTCTTTTTGTATCTTGTTGTCCATAATTTGCCCCAGCTGCCCATGTATGCAGTTAATTTTAGTCCCTTATAGTTTCTTTGTATTTTGTTGCTTGAGGAGACATTTGTCCAGGTGCAAGTACTGCAGCAAAGGGTCCCAGGTCCAGGTCCCAGTCTGTCTCATTACTGCCGACTGGTGTTCTCTTATCTTCTACAATACTTGACATCCTTCAAGAAGGCTCAAATACTCCTTCCATCATTAAATTCTGCCCTCTGCTTTCCACTTGGACTTAAATGCTGCTCGTTGTACCATTTTATTTGACCTGTAATTGAAGCACTTATTTCACTCTACCTTGTGTTTTAATCAGTTTTGTACACATTTTCCTCCTCTAGGAGAGGCAAACTTCTTGAGGACCAAGACTCTATCTTCAGGCAGCATCCAAATGATTGGCTTGGCACAAAGTTGTGTGCATCTCTTGTTTTCTCATCAACATATGGAAACAATGATACTCTGATTTCTCAGAACTGCTCTGAGGAAGGGCTAAGAGACAGAGAGTAAAACTCTCGATCAAATTCAAAATTCTCTTTACAACAGTGTTGTTCTTAAAAGGAATACCTCAAGTTTTCAGTGACAGAGTATGACATAACAGATATACATTTTTCTAAGATACCTAAAAATCAAGATGGATAGTTGGACAGAACAGGAGGTGATATCTGCCTCCAGTCTGTTTTAACCAAATCAGGTTGAGGCAAGGGTGCTGAGGAATGAGCTTTTCTAACTGAACATGTTTGTTTAGGCCTCCTTCAAGCCTCTTAACTCTGGGCTTCCTCTCTGCTTGTACCTACCTTTTCAGTGCTCTTTTTGTGTGGGATAGCACGTTAGCTATAAGAGATAATAGGAATTGTATTCATTGCACCAACAACAGTCTGTCTTAGTGTGATCACTCGCACTGGACAAATTACTACAGGAACTTGGGGGAAAGAGTGTGGGACATTAAAACAAACAAACACGCCAAGAGGGCTGTCTGGGACCTAAGGAACAGAGTTACTGGATTTGTGTAAAGAATTAAGCTTATGAGCTACACTTTCCGCCTTTGCAGCACAGATCAAAATCTTTACTTGAGGGATGTTTCAACAGCACAGCTGCATGTGTAACTTACAAAGGAAAATGTATTTCACTTTGGAAAGAGCAATTGCTATTTTGTAATGGAAGACTGGGAGGTAAAACTTGCATGCAAGACCAGCACAGCTTCATGAACGGAGCAGGGTCTAGTGTAACAACCTCTAAGTCAGGAGATCTCCATTTTAATCTTACTGGTAGTCCAGTCAAGAAACGTTGTGTCTACTATGTTCGGGACTGCTAAGCATCATGGACAGTATACGAAAAATAGAAGATGCCATGTCTGCCCCTGACGGAGAGGAAATTTAATAAGCAGCCCATATGTACCCAGATCAACAAAGTACGGTGTTAGTCAGGCAGGGTGTCATCAAGGCGCCACATGGCTAACTACAAACCAGAAGGCAAGGGATGGATTGCTGTGGATTCTGCTGCTAGTTGGCTTTAGATTTCTTGGATATTCTCCATGACTCATTTACTTTCTTTCAAACTGAGGATTACACCTGCTCTCTACCAAGTATATGGGAGTAATCAAGGTAATGTTGAGGCTGTGAATTTAGAACTTTGAGTCTCTTGTACACTGGCAAGCAGAGTGAGAAGGAGGTATGACTGACAGTGTGGGAGAAGAGGACTCTTGAAGATTGTTTAGTGCTCTGCAGTTAAAGGAGTAAGAGTGATTTTAGTATGATTATAGTTAAAGAGATTTTTCTTTTAGTTTTGGAAAATGTGACTTTTCATTAATAAGTGGCAACTTATTAGAAAGATCTATCAAGTTGATTCGCTCTCCCTTGACTTTAAGAAACACAGGACATTTCATTTTCCTATAAGACTATTTTTTCAGTTTTATTTTACTCCATTCATTAACTCATTCAGCGTATAATTACTGAGCATGTACTACTTGTCAGGAATATAAAGCTGAAGAAGAAATGGGCCTTGTCACTAAAAAGCTCATCAGAGACTGAAGAAACCGAGGGTGGGCAGGGGAGTTTTTACTGTTTTGAGTAGTTAGGATAGACTTTTTTCTATAGGTAAGTACGAAGAAAACAGTGAATTTTAGCTAGGTTTACCGTGCCGTCTTCACTTACTCATTTTCCCCTTCACTCATTTGTTCATTTTTTCAAGTTAATAGATACTAGAAACCTGAGTCACTCTTGACATCTACCTTTCATTTGCCCTTGAAATACAAATGATCCCCAAGTGCTTTTTGATGTCTATCTCCAGGATATGTGTTAAATCTGTCCACTTCTCAACTTTTTTACCCTCCTGACTGCTCCATTCACCTCCTAACTGGTCTCCCAGTTTTTGCCCTTAATTTCCTCTCATTAGAGGCTTTCAACATTTTTTGACTGTGACTCACAAGAAAAAATACATTCATGATGCCCCCAGTACACATATGTCTGTGTGCTGTGTTTTTATAAGTAACTCTGAAACAAAAGTCATAAATTAATACTTAATCTATACTCTGTATGACACAGTTTGATATATATTTTTTTTAATTTTTTTTCTTTTTTTCATGCTGGGCATGATCAACCAGATTCACTTCATGATCCACTAATGGGTTGAAATACACTGTTCTGATCCTTTTCAACACAGTAGGCAGCGTGATGATTTTATACCATTTCCCTGCTTAAAATCTTTCATTGGCTTCCTGTTGCATTTAGGATGAAACGTGGAGATAAAAGTGTGGTCCACGCGGTCCTGCATGATCCCACCTCTGCTTCCCCATCTCTCAGCACCTTTACATGTGTTCTTTCCTCTCCCTGGAGTAGTCTTCCTTCCCCTGGTCTTTACCTGGCCGCTCCTCCCATTCTCCTCCAGGACTCTGTGTAAAGATCACTCCCTTATGAAAATTAGATTTCCTCTTATAATCCCTCATCTTCTTCTTTACTTTTTATTCATTATATTCGTTATAGTTTTATGATTATGTGTTCCTTTGTATGGCTTTCTGTTTAATATTGATGGCTCCTCCTAGATTGTAAATTCCATGAAAGCTAAGGCCAGGTCTGTTTTGTTTATTGCTCCATCCACAGCACCTCGGACATTCCCAGCATGGTTAGCGAATATTTTTGAGCACCTACTTTGTGTCAGGCTCTGTACTTGGCCCTAGGAGTGCAAAGGTGAATAAGTCATAGACCCTGCCCTCAAGGATTTGGCTTTTTTTGGCATGTGGTGTGTCTGAAGACAAGCTATCTAGAAGGCAAAAGAGGTTAAAAAAAAATTAGGAAGGGTATTAGAACACTTGAATTCCTACAGATAATGGTTTCTTTAGTTTAAGAGTAACTGGAACAAGGTTTTCCATATTTACTCGTAATACAAACTCAATAAACTATAGTGGTATTGTGGAATGACAAGCAAATGATATGTGCCTTTTCTTTGGAATGTTATTTATGTCTCATTATGTAGTTCTTAGGCTCAGAATCTCTTTTTTTTTTTTTTAATTATTTATTTATTTAGGCTGCACCAGGTCTTAGTTGTGGCACGCGGGATCTTTGTTGGGGCATGCGGGCTCTTAGTTGCGGCGTGCGGACTTCTTTTGAGGCATGCGTGCGGGATCTAGTTCCCGACCAGGGATTGAACTCAGGCCCCCTGCATTGGGAGCACGGAGGCTTACACACTGGACCACCAGGGAAGTCCCTAGGCTCAGAATCTTAAAGTCTGAAAGACTCTAACAAGGCATTGAGACCAGTCTCCCATTGAATGCTGAAACACTCAATTATAACATCCCTGACAGGTGCTCATTAGACCTTGAACCCTTTCAATGGTGGAGAAGTAACTCTTACACAAAACAGCCTATTCCATTTTGGAACAGTTTGAATTGTTAGAAAATGTTTTATTATTGTGAGTTATTTTTCTGCCCATTTGTCTGCCCTTTGGAGTCATGGAGATAAGTTTGCTCTTTCTTCACAAGACAGCTCTCCAGCTATTTGCAGATAGCTCACCTGCCTATGATGTTCTTTTTTCCCAGTTGAAACAGTTTTGGTTTCTCCAATTATTCCTCATGTGACAGGATTTCCATACCCTTTCTCTTCCTGTGACACTCCTCATATGTTCTAGGTTTTTCCATGTATGCTTTAAAACACAGCACCCAGAACGGAGACAGTACTCCAGCTGTGTCTGGACCAGTGCAGGGAGACTATTTTTTTTCTTACTCTGAACACTATACTTCTGCTAATCTGGCCTTAAATTGCATTGGATTTTTCGGCAGCCAAGTCACACTGTTGGCTCACATAATGTTCACAGTCAACTAAAACCCCCTAGATCTTTTTCACATGAACTCTCGTTCAGCCTGGTCACTCTCCCATCCTGACCTTAAGCATGTAATAGTTTTCTTTCTTGTATCCATGTAATAGGTTTTTACGTTTATTCCCATTCAGTCTCATCTTACTAACTTCAGACCAACATTCCCTTCAGTCGCTTGTGGAGTCTACAGGCTTGGCAAAAGAAAAAAAAACTCCAGCTCCAGTGAATACCACAAACAGTTATTTGCTTTAGGTTCAGGAAATGAAAAGTTGTGCTGGTTTTAAGTTTCTCCATTTGCCTTCCTCGTCCCTCCCCCATTCCATCCCCCCCCTTCAGTGTTTTGGTCTGAGGCCCAGTGCAGGATATCTGCCACTTAGACTCTCTTTAGGGAGGGCCCAGCTCTCATCCTCCACACACCGCCGTGCAGGGGTAGCCGGGGTCTGTCTTGGCTCAGCCGAGGGAACATCCCTTAGCCTTGCCGAGAGAACCTTTGCTGCCTAGGGATGTGAAACATGCCGCCCACTTGCTCTGTGCCATCGTGCAACAGATTGGCTCATTGTCTCTCCCAGAGGGACACAGAGCAACTCCCCTTCCCCCACCATCCCTTTTGTCCCCACAGTCCCGCTCTGGAAAATATCTGAAGGCCACAGAAGTGGGAGTACCCTTTGATGTTTCTATTGGCTGGCTCCTTTTCCTTTTTCTTTTTTTTTCAATAATCATAGTAGTAGAAAACGTGGAGAATTAACCGCATAACAGCAGCAGAAGAATTCATTAAAAAAGCTGAGATGAATTCTGCTCAGATTTCAGGCTCTCAGACAGGAGTCACAAAGGAGTAATCGTCTTCTAGTTGTTTTTAATCATTTCTTTTGTGGCACCTTCCTTGTCCATGAAACGAATCTCAGTGTCCAGCATGAGGGAGCCTGAGAACACAGGCCGTCAGAATGGAGGCTTTGATTTGGGGATTACTACAGCGATATTAACTACTTCCTTCTAACCTCCCTTTGATGGAACTTGTCCGTCTTGGAGAGGGCAATAGACAGTGCTATGTCATTGTTTTTATTTCAAGTGTTACCCATTAACTTTTTGTTTTAAAACTGTAAATAATGTGCATAAAGCTTTACTACAGAAAATTCTTAACTTGACAAGAAAAAGGCTGAGGAACCAAATTTTGCAAGTGTATTTTCTAACTTAATCTTCAGAGGCCCTTCCTTTTATCAGCCTCAAAGGCAGCTCTGGTGATGGTTTTGCCCATGACTTAGTTAATATATGCTTAAAATTTTACTTGAAGGAACTTGGTAAAATAAAACATTGATTTTCTCTATAAATGCATAAAGGCAGTAGCTGGATTTCCAGAAGCTATGGTAGGATTAAAATTTTACTCCAAAGTAGTCCTGACTGCTTTGCTTAAATATTGGATCTTCACTGCTATTCTATTTACTCACGAATCTGTTTTTAAAATGCAATCATATTAGGAAGTTTCATATTGAAACTATTTAAGAGAAAAATCTTTTCTCAAGCACTTTCATACACTTCAGAAGTTCCTATTAATATATAATGTATTGATCTTATAAATCATTTGCATCTATTTATTAAAGCAGTTTCTATAAAGTCCCCTCTCAGACCTTTTAGTGCAGTTCTAGAAAAACAGATCTACCTGAAAGCAATGAAAAGGACAGTTCTTGAATCTTAGTGATAGTTTTGGAAAGAGAATTCATTAACCTGAAGTACTCATGCAGGTAATTAATTTAAAAGCCATTTGGTTTTAACTTTAAGCTAACCCAGTCAGCATGTGCTTTCATCAGACATTTAGGGCCTAACAGGGGCGGATTTAGTATCACAGAAAATTTCCCAGGGAACACTCTTCTCAGGGCTCATCTTAGGGCACAGAGTCAGACTC
This sequence comes from Phocoena phocoena, assembly GCF_963924675.1. Lineage (NCBI taxonomy): Eukaryota > Metazoa > Chordata > Mammalia > Artiodactyla > Phocoenidae > Phocoena > Phocoena phocoena. Next base: position 33,382,403 of record NC_089220.1, on the reverse strand, counting down.
AGAGACTCTGAACCAGACTGTTGGCAATTAAATTACCTTTTCATGTCATGTTTCTCCTACTTGCCAAGTGGAGATGCAGGTACTTTTTATCTGCTTGTCAATGAGAGAAAATGTACCCCATCTTTTTTGTGTCAGTGGTTAGCAGGAAGGAGTGATAACTGTGGCCTGCAGTATTTATAGGGAAGGCCCTATGGAAGACGGGAGACTTGAGCGAGGATTGGGAGAATAAATAGGACGTTAGTTATTCCAAAACCATTTTTTGAGGACTTTTGATACATGGACATTTAAGATTTGTTGCCTGTTTCTGGTTTGGATTGGCACAGAGGAGTCATGAAGGCAACAAGAGAAAGGGAGTAAAAGCATAGGAGCCGAAAAGTTCATAGTGTGTTTTGTATTAAGTAGTGGACGATATGATTCAATTTAAGTTGTAAAAAAACAGCCATTCATCCTAAGGAGATTGTTAAGAAATGAGTACAAATATATTTATACAAATATTTTTATTTGTGCTATTTATAAGAATGAAAAATTGGGGGAAAAAGCCTCAGAGAACTGATTAAAGAAGATTATAAGTATAGAATGGTATGTTCTACAGATATTAAAATCATATTGTATAAAAATATTTATTCACGGATTTCCCCGGTGGCGCAGTGGATAAGAATCTGCCTGATAATGCAGGGACACGGGTTCAATCCCTGGTCCAGGATGATCCCACATGCCACGGAGCATGTAACTCCGTGCACCACAACTACTGAGCCTGCGCTCTACAGCTCACGTGCCACAACTATTGAGCCTGCGTGCCGCAACTACTGAAGCTCACGTGCCTAGAGCCCATGCTCTGAAACAAGAGAAGCCACTGCAAGGAGAAGCCCATGCAGCACAACGAAGGGTAGCCCCCACTTGCCATAATTAGAGAAAGCCTGTACGCAGCAACAAAAACCCAACACAGCCAAAAATAAAATTAAATCTTTAAAAAAATATATTTATTCAAAATATATTTTATTCATGGTATAGGGAGGAGTGGAAAATTTAGGTTATAAAATAGAATGTACATTATGATCCAGATTTTGTAAGGTGTTTATATTTATTACATGGGAAAAAATCAGAGAAGATACACAACAAACTGTTTGCAGTAGTTATGTGTATGTTCTGAGACTGTGAGTTACTTTGACTTTCTTCTTTGTGCTCTTTGCTGTTTTCAACTCTCTTCTACCAACAAAATGCAATTAATTTTTTAAGTTAGGCTAAGAAGTTAGGCACTTATTTTCGATTGATTTATTCATTTATATGAGGCAATGTAGAGTCCACTGTGAAAATTTGAGTCGATGAGTGACAGCATGAAAGTAATATTGTTGGGAGACAAATATGATAAATAAATGTTGGGATGCCCAAAAAGTTCGTTTGTGTTTTTTCATAAGATGTTACAGAAAAACTCAAATGAACTTTTTGGCCAACCCAGTATAAGATGTTTCAGGGTAGAGAGCCTAGGGTTGGAGTGACGAATCTGCAGATTGCAGCAATACATTATTGTAAAATGATAGATGTTTGAAATAAGGTAGTTGTAAGAATTCAAAAGAAGGGGTGGGAGGAGCTTCAAGATGGCGGAAGAGCAAGACGCGGAGATCACCTTCCTCCCCACAAATACATCAGAAATACATCTACATGTGGAACAGCTCCTACAGAACACCTACTGAATGCTGGCAGAAGACCTCAGACCTCCCAAAAGGCAAGAAACTCCCCACGTACCTGGAAAGGGAAAAAGAAAAAAACAGAGACAAAAGAATAGGGACGGGACCTGCACCAGTGGGAGGGAGCCATGAAGGAGGAAAGGTTTCCACACACTAGGAAGCCCCTTTGTGGGCGGAGACGGTGTGTGTGTGTGGGGGGGTGCTTCGGAGCCACAGAGGAGAGTGCAGTCACAGGGGTGCGGAGGGCAAAGCACAGAGATTCCCGCACAGAGGATCGGTGCCGACCAGCACTCACCTGCCCGGGCGGGCAGGGCCGGGAGCTGAGGCTCGGGCTTTGGTGGGATCCCAGGGAGAGGACTGGAGTTGGCTGCGTGAACACAGCTTGAAGGGGGCTAGTGCGCCACAGTTATCTGGGAGAGAGTCCGGCAAAAAGTCTGGAGCTGCCGAAGAGGCAAGAGAGCACCGCTTAAAGGAGCTTCAGAGACGGGCGCGAGCCGCGGCTAAAAGCGCGGACCCCAGAGACGGGCGCGAGCCACGGCTAAAAGCGCAGACCCCAGAGACGGGCATGAGACGCTAAGGCTGCTGCTGCCGCCACCAAGAAGCCTGTGTGCAAGCACAGGTCACTATCCACACCTCCCCTCCTGGGAGCCTATGTAGCCCGCCACTGCCAGGGTCCCGTGATCCAGGGACAACTTACCCGGGAGAACGCACAGCGTGCCTCAGGCTGCTACAACGTCATGGTGGCCTCTGCCGCCGCAGGCTAGCCCCGCATCCCTACCTCTCCCTCCCCCCGGCCTGAGTGAGCCAGAGCCCCCGAATCAGCGGCTCCTTTAACCCCGTCCTGTCTGAACGAAGAACAGACGCCCTCAGGCGACCTACACGCAGAGGTGGGGCCAAATCCAAAGCTGAACCCTGGGAGCTGTGCGAACAAAGAAGAGAAAGAGAAATCTCTCCCAGCAGCCTCAGGAACAGAGGATTAAATCTCCACAATCGACTTGATGTACCTGCATCTGTGGAATAGCTGAATAGACAATGAATCATCCCAAATTGAGGAGGTAGACTTTGGGAGCAACGATATATATATATTTTTTCCCATTTTTCTCTTTTTGTGAGTGTGTATGTGTATGCTTCTATGTGTGATTTTGTCTGTATACTTTGCTTTTACCACCTGTTCTAGGGTTCTGTCTGTCCGTTTTTGTTTTATTACTTAACATTTTTTTTTCTAAATAATTATTTTTTAATTTAATTATTTTATTTTATTTTATTTATCTTCCTCTGTCTTTTTTTTCTCCCTTTTATTCTGAGCCATGTGGAGTACAGGCTCTTGGTGCTCCAGCCAGGCATCAGGGCTGTGCCACTGAGGTGGGACAGCCAAGTTCAGGACACTGGTCCACAAGACCTCTCAGCTCCACATAATATCCAATAGCGAAAATCTCCCAGAGATCTCCATCTCAATGCCAAGACCCAGCTCCACTCAACGAGCAGCAAGCTACAGTGAAGGACATCCTATTCCAAACAACTAGCAAGACAGGAACACAACCCCATCCATAATCAAGAGGCTGCCTAAAATCATAAGGCCACAGATACCCCAAAACACACCACCAGACGTGGACCTGCCCACCAGAAAGACAAGATTCAGCCTCATCCACCAGAACACAGTCACTAGTCCCCTCCACCAGGAAGCCTACACAACCCACTGAACCAACCTTAGCCACTGGGGACAGACACCAAAAACAACGGAAACTATGAACCTGCAGCCTGCGAAAAGGAGACCCCAAACACAGTAAGTTAAGCAAAATGAGAAGACAGAGAAACACACAGCAGATGAAGGAGCAAGGTAAAAACACACCAGACCTAATAAATGAAGAGGAAATAGGTAGTCTACCTGAAAAAGAATTCAGAATAATGATAGTAAAGAGGATCCAAAATCTTGGAAATAGAATGAAGAAAATACAAGAAACGTTTAACAAGGACCTAGAAGAACTAAAGAGCAAACAGACAGTGATGAACAACACAATAAATGAAATTTAACATTCTCTAGAAGGGATCAATAGCAGAATAACTGAGTCAGAAGAACAGATAAGTGACCTGGAATATAAAATAGTGGAAAAAACTACTGCAGAGCAGAATAAAGAAAAAAGAATGAAAAGAATTCAGGACAGTCTCAGAGACCTCTGAGACAACATTAAACACACCAACCTTCGAATTATAGGGGTCCCAGAAGAGGAAGAGAAAAAGAAAGGGACTGAGAAAATATTTGAAGAGATTATAGTTGAAAATTTCCCTAATACGGGAAAGGAAATAGTTAATCAAGTCCAGGAAGCACAGAGAGTCCCATACAGGATAAATCCCAGGAGAAACATGCCAAGACACATATTAATCAAAGTATCAAAAATTAAATACAAAGAAAAAATATTAAAAGCAGCAAGGGAAAAACAACAAATAACACATAAAGAAATCCCCATAAGGTTAACAGCTGATCTTTCAGCAGAAACTCTGCAAGCCAGAAGGGAGTCGCAGGACATATTTAAAGTGATGAAAGGGAAAAACCTACAATCAAGATTACTCTACCCAGCAAGGATCTCATTCAGATTTAATGGAGAAATTAAAAGCTTTACAGACAAGCAAAAGCTAAGAGAATTCAGCACGACCAAACCAGCTTTACAACAAATGCTAAAGGAACTTCTCTAGGCAGGAAACACAAGAGAACGAAAAGACCTGCAATAATAAATGCAAAACAGTTAAGAAAATGGTAATAGAAACATACATATCGATAATTACGTTAAATGTAAAGGGAATAAATGCTCCAACCAAAAGACATAGACTGGCTGAATAGATACAAAAACAAGACCTGTATATATGCTATCTACAAGAGACCCACTTCAGACCTAGGAACACCTACAGACTGAAAGTGGGGATGGAAAAAGATATTCCATGCAAATGGAAATCAAAAGAAAGCTGGAGTAGTAATTCTCATATCAGACAAAATAGACTTTAAAATAAAGACTATTATAAGAGGCAAAGAAGGACACTACATAATGATCAAGGGATCAATCCAAGAAGATATAACAATTGTAAATATTTATGCACCCAACATAGGAACACCTCAATACATAAGGCAAATACTAACAGTCGTAAAAAGGGAAATTGACAGTAACACAATCATGGTAGGGGACTTGAACACGCCACTTTCACCAATGGACAGATCATCCAAAATGAAAATAAATAAGGAAACACAAGCTTTAAATGATACATTAAGCAAGATGGACTTAATTGATATTTATAGGACGTTCCATCCAAAAACAACAGAATACAGATTCTTCTCAAGTACTCATGGAACATTCTCCAGTATAGATCATATCTTGGGTCACAAATCAAGCTTTGGTAAATTTAAGAAAATAGAAATCGTATCAAGTATCTTTTCCGACCACAACGCTATGAGACAACATATCAATTACAGGAAAAAATCTGTAAGAAATACAAACACATGGAGACTAAACAACACGCTACTTAATAACCAAGAGATCACTGAAGAAATCAAAGAGGAAATCAAAAGATACCTAGAAACAAATGACAATGGAAACACAACGACCCAAACCCTATGGGATGCAGCAAAAGCAGTTCTAAGAGGGAAGTTTATAGCAATACAGTCCTACCTTAAGAAACAAGAAACATCTCAAATAAACAACCTAACTTTACACCTAAAGCAATTAGAAAAAGAAGAACAAAAAAAACCCAAAGTTAGCAGAAGGAAAGAAATCATAAAGATCAGATCAGAAATAAAAGAAAAAGAAATGAAGGAAACTGTAGCAGAGATCAATAAAACTAAAAGTTGGTTCTTTGAGAAGATAAACAAAATTGCTAAACCATTAGCCAGACTCATCAAGAAAAAAAGGGAGAAGACTCAAATCAATAGAATTAGATATGAAACAGGAGAAGTACCAACTGACATGTCAGAAGTACAAAGCATCCTAAGAGACTACTACAAGCAACTCTATGCCAATAAAATGGACAACCTGAAAGAAATGGACAAATTCTTAGAAAGATATAACCTCCCAAGACGGAACCAGGAGGAAACAGAAAATATGAACAGACCAATCACAAGTAATGAAATTGAAACTGTGATTAAAAATCTTCCAACAAACAAAAGCCTGGACCAGATGGCTTCACAGGCGAATTCTATCAAACACTTAGAGAAGTGTTAACACCTATCCTTCTCAACCTCTTTCAAAATGTAGCAGAGGGAGGAACACTCCCAAACTCATTCTACGAGGCCACCATCACTCTGCTACCAAAACCAGACAAAGATGTCACAAAGAAAGAAAACTATAGGCCAATATCACTGATGAACATAGATTCAAAAATCCTCAACAAAATACTAGCAAACAGAATCCAACAGCACATTAAAAGGATCATACACTATGATCAGGTGGGGTTTATCCCAGCAATGCAAGGATTCTTCAATATACGCAAGTCAATGAACGTGATACACCATATTAACAAATTGAAGGAGAAAAACCATATGATCATCTCAATAGATGCAGAGAAAGCTTTCAACAAAATTCAACACCCATTTATGATAAAAACCCTCCAGAAAGTAGGCATAGAGGGAACTTTCCTCAACATAATAAAAGCCATATAAGACAAACCCACAGCCAACATTGTCCTCAATGGTGAAAAACTGAAACGATTTCCACTAAGATCAGGAACAAGACAAGGTTGCCCACTCTCACCACTACTATTCAACATAGTTTTGGAAGTTTTAGCCACAGAAATCAGAGAAGAAAAAGAAATAAAAGGAATCCAAATTGGAAAAGAAGAAGTAAAACTGTCACTGTTTGCAGACGACCTGATACTATACATACAGAATCCTAAAGATGCTACCAGAAAATTACTAGAGCTAATCAGTGAATTTGGTAAAGTAGCAGGATACAAAATTAATGCACAAAAATCTCTTGCGTTCCTATACACTAATGATGAAAAATCTGAAAGTGAAATTAAGAAAACACTCCCATTTACCATTGCAACAAAAAGAATAAAATATCTAGGAATAAACCTACCTAAGGAGACAAAAGACCTGTATGCAGAAAATTATAAGGCCATGATGAAAGAAATTAAAGATGATACAAATAGATGGAGAGATATACCATGTTCTTGGATTGGAAGAATCAACATTGTGAAAATGACTCTACTACCCAAGCAATCTACAGATTCAATGCAATCCCTGTCAAACTACCACTGGCATTTTTCGCAGAACTAGAAGAAAAAATTTCACAATTTGCATGGTAACACAAAAGACCCCGAACAGCCAAAGCAATCTTGAGAAGGAAAAACGGAGCTGGAGGAATCAGGTTGCTGGACTTCAGACTATACTACAAAGCTACTGTAGTCACGACAGAATGGTACTGGCACAAAAACAGAAATATAGATCAATGGAACAGGATAGAAAACCCAGAAATAAACCCACGCACATATGGTCACCTTATCTTTGATAAAGGAGTCAAGAATATACAGTGGAGAAAACACAGCCTCTTCAGTAAGTGGTGCTGGGAAAACTGGACAGCTACATGTAAAAGAATGAAATTAGAACACTCCCTAACACCAGACACAAAAATAAACTCGAAATGGATTAAAGACCTAAATGTAAGGCCAGACACCATCAAACTCTTCGAGGAAAACATAGGCAGAACACTCTATGACATAAATCACAGCAAGATCCTTTTTGACCCACCTCCTAGAGTAATGGAAATAAAAACAAAACAAATGCGACCTAATGAAATGTAAAAGCTTTTGCACAGCAAAGGAAACCATAAACAAGACCAAAAGGCAACCCTCAGAATGGGAGAAAATATTTGCAAATGAAGCAACTGACAAAGGATTAATCCCCAAAATATACAAGCAGGTCATGCAGCTCAGTATCAGAAAAACAAACAACCCAATCCAAAATTGGGCAGAAGACCTAAGTAGACATTTCTCCAAAGAAGACATACAGATTGCCAACAAACACATGAAAGAATGCTCAACATCATTAATCATTAGAGAAATGCAAATCAAAACTACAATGAGGGCTTCCCTGGTGGCGCAGTGGTTGGGAGTCCGCCTGCCGATGCAGGGGACGCGGGTTCGTGCCCCGGTCCGGGAAGATCCCACATGCCGTGAAGCGGCTGGGCCCATGAGCCATGGCCGCTGATCCTGCGTGTCCGGAGCCTGTGCTCCGCAACGGGAGAGGCCGCAGCAGTGAGAGGCCCGCGTACCGCAAAAAAAAAAAAAAAAAAAAAAAAAAACTACAATGAGATATCATCTCACACCGGTCAGAAGGGCCATCTTCAAAAAATTAACAATAAATGCTGGAGAGGGTGTGTTGAAAAGGGAGCCCTCTTGCACTGTTGGTGAGAATGTAAATTGATACAGCCACCATGGAGAACAGTATGGAGTTTCCTTAGAAAACTAAAAATAGAACTACCATATGACCCAGCAATCCCACTACTGGGCATATACCCTGAGAAAACCATAATTCAAAGAGAGTCATGTACCAAAATGTTCATTGCAACTCTATTTACAATAGCCAGGACTTGGAAGCAACCTAAGTGTCCATCAACAGATGAATGGTTAAAGAAGCTGTGGCACATATATACAATGGAATATTACTCAGCCATAAAAAGCAACGAAACTGAGTTATTTGTAGTGAGGTGGACGGACCTAGAGTCTGTCATACAGAGTGAAATAAGTCAGAAAGAGAAAAACAAATACCATATGCTAACACGTATATATGGGATCTAAAAAAAAAAAAGAAAAGAAAATCAGAAAAACCTAGGGGTAAGACGAGAATAAAGATGCACACCTAGTAGAGAATGGACTTGAGGGTATGGGGAGGGGGAAGTGTAAGCTGGGACAAAGTGAGAGAGAGGAATGGACATATATACACTACCAAATGTAAAATAGATAGCTAGTGGGAAGCAGCCACATAGCACAGGGAGATCAGCTCCGTGCTTTGTGACCACCTAGAGGGGTGGGATAGGGAGGATGGGAGGGAGGGAGGGAGACGCAAGAGGGAAGAGATATGGGGACATATGTGTATGTATGACTGATTCACTTTGTTATAAAACAGAAAGTAACACACCATTGTAAAGCAATTATACTCCAATAAAGATGTTAAAAAAAAAAGGGGGGATGGATGTGAAACATTATTAAGGGTGAATAGGCAGTATATGGTGACATGGCTCTGAGAGGTGGGAGGAGAGAAGAGTATGAGGAAAAATGCAATATTTTAAGCTTGCTTGGGGGAATAAAGTCAACAGAAGACAGAGATTACTCTCTTCGAAGTAGGGATAAATGGTTTTCAATCCAGGTTGGTTGATTGGTTGCTTTTTGTGTTTTTTTAAAAATTGATTAATTAATCTATTTTTATCTGTGTTGGGTCTTTGTTGCTGTGTACGGGCTTTCTCTAGTTGAGGCGAGTGGGGGCCCCTCTTCGATGCAGTGCGCTGGCTTCTCATTGCAGTGGCCTCTCCCATTGAGGAGCACAGGCTTCAGGTGGGTGGGCTTCAGTAGTTGTGGCATGCAGGCTCAGCAGTTGTGGCCCATGGGCTCCAGAATGCAGGCTCAGCAGTTGTCGCTCGCAGGCCCAGCTGTTCCGCAGCATGTGGAATCTTCCCAGACCAGGGCTCGAACCCATGTCCCCTGCATTGGCAGGTGGACCCTTAACCACTGTGCCACCAGGGAAGTCCCGTGTTTTGGTATTTTACTTTTTACTTGGAATTGCAGAAATGTTGCAAAATAAAAATAGTATACTCAAATCCGCCTGCCGATGCAGGGGATACGGGTTCGTGCCCCGGTCCGGCAGGATCCCACATGCCGCGGAGTGGCTGGGCGCGTGAGCCATGGCCACTGAGCCTGTGTGTCCGGAGCCTGTGCTCTGCAACGGGAGAGGCCACAGCAGTGAGAGACCCGTGTACCCCCCCCCGCAAAAAAAATAGTATACTCAAATACGTTTACCCAGATTCATCTATTGCTAATATTTTATCACATTTGCTTTATAATTTATTCTGTTTATCTATCAATTGTCTGTGTACATATACATAATATTTTTCTGATGCATTCATCTTGATCCCTTACCCCCAAATACTTGAGTATATATTTCAAAGAAAGTGGATGTTCTCTTACATAACCATTGTAGAGAGTTATCTACTTTAGTAAATTTGATTATATACTTTTATCTACACTATCATTCATATTTCACTTTTGTCACTTAACCCAGTAATGTAATAGTGTCCTTTATAGCATTTTTTTTCCCCTCTAGCACAGGAAAAAAGTCTAGGTTTAGGTATTGCAGTTAGTTGTCATTTCTCTTTAGTCTCCTTTAAGCTGGAACTGGAACATATTCACAGCCTTTCTTTTTCTTTTATGACTGACATTTTGAAGAATATGGTCTGTCCACCGCTACACTCCCCCCCTCCCCCAACTTTAAAAAAAAAATTTGTCTGATGTTTCCTCATGCTTAGATTCGGGTTATGCCTTGTCAACCGGGTGGTGTTTTTTCCTTCTCAGGTTATCATGTCAGGAGACACATAATGTCCATCTGCCCCTCACTGGAGATGTAAATTTTGATCACCAGGTCTAGGTAGTATTAAATTTTTCTCTATATAGGTACTCTTTCTCCCTTGTAAGCACTAAGCGGTCAGTAGGAAGCAAATATCTTGCTCCTCATTGTTCACCCAGATTTAGTGTCCATTAATGATTCTTGATAATTCAAGCTTTTTTTTGACTGCTTTGGGTCTTCGTTGCTGCGTGAGGGCTTTCTCTAGTTGTGGCGAGCGGGGGCTACTCTTAGTTGCGGTGCGCGGGCTTCTCATTGCAGTGGCTTCTCTTGCTGCAGAGCATGGGCTCTAGGCACACAGGCTTCAGTAGTTGCAGCACACGGGCTCAGTAGTTGTGGCACGCGAGCCCTAGAGCACACAGGCTTCAGTAGTTGTGGCACATGGGCTCAGTAGTTACGGCTCGCAGGCTCAGTAGTTGTGGTGCATGGGCTTAGTTGCTCCACAGCATGTGAGATCTTCTTGGACCAGGGCTCGAACCCATGTCCCCTGCATTGGCAAGCGGATTCTTAACCACTGCGCCACCAGGGAAGTCCATCAAGCTTTTTAAGGTAGTTGGAAAATCTTGATTTTCCAACTCTCATATTCCCTCCACATTTACCAGCCATCACTAGACATTTTCCTGTGAGCAAGAGAGCTCTATCTTTTCCTCGTCTATTTATTCATCCATCCCTTCCTCCATCCATCCCTTACCAGTTTGGGTTGATGGATTCCTGGTTTTTTTCAGTGGTTAATACTGTACTGAATTACTTTGGTGCTCAAATTGTCCCAGATTTAGCCAATGTATTCTTGTGTCACATCCCCATCATTCTTTTTCTTTTTTTCCTTTCTTTTTTAAAATAATTCCTTACTTTTTGGCATAATAACTTATCTTAGGCTCCTCTTGTACCTATCCCTTCCTAGTCCTCAAATTGCACATTTCTCCAAGAATCCCCAGTTGTTTTTTTAGTGGAAATGGTATTAGAGACTAAATTCTGGGAATAGGTATGCTCATTGCTACTGTGGTATCTTTGATTCTTGGCCCTTTAGTGGACAGAGCTGAGAAATATATACATACACACACATACACACATATACATATTTTAGAAATTGTGAATTAATTCTGACACTTTTGATTTTAGTTCATTTCCACAGGGTTCTTTCTTGCTTGATTCAGTTTTCTGTGACTTCCAGTTTGATATAATGGTAAGGTAAAAAGGTAAAGCAGTCCAACATGCAGTGGGGAAGACAGAAAATGGAAACTCACAGGAAAGGGTCAAGCTTACTGATTAAGATTAGGGTGTCAGGGCTTCCCTGGTGGCACAGTGATTGACAGCCCACCTGCCGATGCAGGGGACACGGGTTCGTGCCCCAGTCCAGGAAGATCCCACATGCCATGGAGCGGCTGGGCCTGTGAGCCACGGCCGCTGAGCCTGCGCGTCCGGAGCCTGTGCTCCACAACAGGAGAGGCCACAACAGTGAGAGGCCTGTGTACCACAAAAAAAAAAAAAAAAAAAAAAAAGATTAGGGTGTCATCCACACAGAGTAAGGCATAAGTAGAGTTTGCCAAATCCAAAGGTGAGACTGTGAGAGAAAGATACTGAAAGAGGGAGCAGAGCATGGCCACTGAATTTTAAGTTACATTGAAGAAGTTATAGTAGGAGGAGGAGCCAAATTAGAATAGGTCAGGAGAGGAGATAGAGAAAATGAAGTCGCAAAAGAAGGAGAAGCCAGTACTAAGTAGAGTCATAATGGTCAGGACTGGAAAGATTTTTAGTAGTCAGCTACTTAAAAATGGTCAGAGAAAATTGAAGACTGAACCTAGGCCTTTGGATTTGATATCTGATTACCAAAGAGTTTTAAAACTGGAGCTCATTTGAGATTTTTTGAGAGTACAACTTTAAAGTAGCCATGTAGCTCAGGCTAATTAATATTTGATTCATGTTTGGGGAACATTTACATTTAGTTTTTCTTAACCTTTTAGATATGTTCACCAAATATTATTTTGTTTCTAATTACATGCGAAGCAAGTATGTATAAAGTGACCAAATCTAAGAGGCATTGTAGACGGCCTATTTTTAGGGAACTCATGTTTTTCTTTAAAAGCTCAGTTAGCCTTTGGAATCGTTATACAGTATAATATTTAAAAGAAAAACAACATATTTCCTCATCCCCCAAGAGGTTTCTTAAAATAGCATGTAATTTTACCTACAGTGGGAAAAGTCTCAAAATTTATAAATTGGGTTGAATCTAACTCAGATTACCTGACCAGGAGAGACCCCAAGAAAAACAAGGTGTGGTAAAGGTCATAGTCATGGTAATTAAGAAATTTGTGTTCTGCATGCTGGGCCTCCCTCACCAAAGGCAGTGACCTAGCCTGTGGCTCCTGGCACCATTTCTACTGCTGAGACATGCTGTCTTTTTAGACAGAAGTCCAAACCAAATCTTTGCTCATTCTGAAAGCCAAAATATTCTTCTCATTCCTTTCAGCCACAGAAAGGGCTGAGCTTTTTGCTAATGGGACCCGTGTCTCTGAGACCTGTTGATGCATCAACCTGTTTTCTTCCATGGCATGTAAGCAATAAAGGGTTTAATTTTAGTTGTGTTTCTTTACAGAGTCATGGAGTGTTAGAAGTGCTAGAAGCCAGAAAGGATCTTTGAGGTCAACTGCTTTAAGCCTCTCACTTTCCAGATGAAAACACCAAGGCTCAGAGAGGTGAAATAATGTGGCCATGGCCCTACAGCTGGAAGGTGGTAGAGCTTGAATTCAGGCCAGTTGACCCTCCTCCCAGGTCTGCAACTATACCATACATCATAGCATCGCTATTCAACAGCAGCACCTCTTTGGGGTTGTGCGTTATACTCTAGATGTTGTGTACCAAATCTGTGTGGTGACAAGCTGTCCCGTCACACCGTGCTTAGCCACAGTTTGGTGGCCAGCACCCACAAGCAAACCCTGAGGGCAATCTGAAAGTACTGTCTTTTCTGAGTTGAATGGAAGCTGTGGAGATCTTTGATAGGCTTGTCATGAGGTGAAGTTCTGTTTTGTTGAGTGGTTGAAGATATTTTCTAGGTTTTAGCGCTTCATGGAAGCCCTTTCTTCCTTCCTGATGGATGATGGATGGGGACTCTGATGGACCAGGAGGATTTTCTCATCCTTCACGTTACAAGACTCAAAGACATTAGATTCAAAATAGTATTTCTTTCTCCTTTCTTCCAATCGCGAACAATTCTACGTTAGTATGCTAACGTCTAAAACTTTGGGACATATGGGAGCCTGTTTCCATTTTATCTGATTTTAGTCAACAGATATTTACAGAATGCTGTGTGAGCCAGGCACCATGCTAGGCACTGTGAGGTGAACAAGGGCATTTGAGAACTGCTCGTGTCCCTCCTGAGTTGAGGGTAGTGACCAAGTGTGCAGTAGCCACTGCTGACTGTCTCTGAGTGGCCTTTGCTGGGCGACCTCTTTGGTTCCCAGGGCCTTGTATTTTCACAGCTTCACTGATATTCCCTCAGGGGAAGTTGTCCCTCCCACTAAGATTCCTTTCAAAAAGATGAGGTTTTCCAAGAGAATTAAAATTTTTTCTGTGTTGTCTTGTTCATTTCATTTGTCTTCAACATTTGAAAGAACTGAAGTCCGGAGAAAGAAGAATATTTAGGTCTGAAAAATGTGAAAATCCCCTTTAAATCTACTGTTGAGAAAATGATTGAAAAATGTTCAATACCCTCAGGGATCTACTGCCCTTTGGATACTCATGCCTTAACTACCATCATGTTAGAAGATGCTGAGTTTAGACTTCAAAGAAAGGAATTATCCTGAGAACTTTTAGTAATGACTCTTTTATTGTAACCTTGGTTTTCTTCCTCCTGCTAATCTTTTTAAATGGGTATTGCAGGAAGCTGCTTGCCAGGGTGTAATATACCTCCAGGGAATGTAGCACATGGTCTTTCTCCTTATTTGGCACTGAAATTTTATCAGGCTATATTCATCTGAGTGAAACACACTCTAGGAATATCTTTAGAATAGGTCTCTAGTTAGAAAAGTTGAGACCAGGTAACAGTGGAACCACAGGTTTTAGACGCATGCCTGAAGCAAATACAAGTGACCAGTATTCGTGTTGCAGTATCACATACACCAGGGCCAAATAGATAGGACTATCTTATATCTTGTCTATGTGTGTTTTATTTTAAAGATGTTAGGGATGATAACTCAGCGTAGTGTACATAGACACGAGTCATTGCAGAAACCGGGCTTGCTTATTTGGTTGACTAGGCCTCGGACTAATTAAGGCAGTGGGGTGATCATCATTTGTGTCTTGGTTGCCTTCGGTGATGTCTGGGTGGATTGTGGTAGCAGCCCCGGCTGCTGTAGTATCATAGAAAAAAACCCTGAATTTAAAGCAGTTTCCTTACCTGTAACAGACAATAATCTCTACCTCACAGAGTTTGTGTGAGGGTTAAATGAGAAAATGGGCAAGTGCTTTGTCATCTCCATAGCACTCTGCAGAAGCAAAGAAATGTGCTTGTGATCATTATCACAATGACTGGAGTGAGTTATTCCCCAGATATTTATGATAAGGTTGTCAAAATAGAGTAGGTAGGTCAATCTACCAGACAGGATTCTGTATGTGTTACAGAAATTCCCAGTTTGAGTCACAGGGTAAAATGAAAGGCAATGAGAAGTGTGCTCCGTTTAAAATGTTATTTCATTTTCACATTCCATTCTTTACCAGCAAACTCTTTCACTTCATTTCCAGTCACTTTCACTTTCAAGTTCTCAAGCTTCAGTTCAGTGTCAGTGATGTTCCCACACTTAAAAATTTGCATTGTCCTCCTTGATCTTCTCTCTGAGAAGTCTGTTTATCTGACTAATGCACTGTGGTCAGAATGAGAGCATTGCTTATGGTGCACTTCCTAGGTAGGAATGTCTAAAATCAACAAGTGGCCTAACCCAGAACATTTTCTATGACCTTTCCTCCTACCCTCCTCCCCCAGTGCCTACTGACTCTGATTTGTTTGCATGTAGGGCTACTTCCATTTTTAGTTCCAGGGCCTGACTGCCTGTGCACGGGACCCTTTCCATGTACTGTGGTTTGGAGCCCTTATTACTGTCTGGCTACCTGCTTTCTTCTCTAAGTGACAGCATTATAACAAGGCAGTAAACCCATCCATGACAGACCCTTGAGGATCCAGGGGGTGTTCTGGCTCAATCTCAGGAATCATAGTCTAGAAAAAATGCATAGCATATGTCTTTCTGTCATCTTTCAGCATCTTTCTCATAAACCCTAGAAAATATTTAGCCCAGAAGAAAAGCCAAGCAAGTAGGGTTATGCTTTGCTTAGTATCTAAGCTGGCGTGAGTCCTCTAAGTGTCTAAGGGGAAGCAGGATGAGATGTGTCCTTTGGGGCCCAAGAGATAGAGCCAAGGCCATGGGCAGAAGCTACACAGAGACAGATTTTGAACTTAATAATATAAAGATTGTTCTAATGGAGCTGTCCATAGACGGGATGAATTGCCTCAAGAGTCTGTGAGTTTCCATTACTGGAGGTGTTTAAGAGTAAACTAGACAACCAGTGAAGGTATGCTGTAGAGAAGATTTATGTCAATATCATTGGACTACATAACTTTTATTTTTTTAAAGCATTGGAATTTTTAACCATGAAAGTAACACATGCATTTTATAACAAATAAAATAACCCAGAGCTATATAAAGAATAAGTTAGTAATCCTTTTTCTTTCTCTTCTCTCTGATCACATTGCCCTTTCTCTGTACCCTTTCCCCAGTGAAACCACTGTTTGGAGAAGATAGGAAAAAGAACATCTCAAATCCTATTTCTGTACTAAAAATGAAAATAAAAAAGATATTAGGAGAGCGCCTAGTTTTCTTAACTGAGTCAAAGGCTTTAGGCCAGAACTAATTATATTATAGAGCATAGACTAGATATGGGGGTTACTCAAGGACTTGGTTGGCAAGTAAATTTATATATATATATATATGTATATATCTCCATCCGTCAGAGAATGGAGCAGAGCAGAGTTGTGGACAGTCACCTAAAGGGAGTGATAGTCTCTAGGCCAAAGACTGTCATAAACATGAGTAAAACACAGATGTGATGTGTCAGAAAGGAAGCTAGTCAACATCAGAAGCACCCAAAGTGAATACTGGTTGTGCCCTGTGCCCCCGGTAATGTCTATAGGAATGGGAGTCTTCAAAGTTTCAGTTCCCCTGTCAAGAGTCCTTCTCTGTAGGAAATTCAATTCAGTATTCCAGTCCTATAGCATACTCCTCTCTCTGATACTTCATGGTTACCATTCGCCTCTGTAGGTAGAACTGTCTGAAGGGGAAAATGCTCTGGTCAGAATGTTATGAGTGTCTAGTCTGTGTGATAGATACATCACTACTGTAAATCAGTAAGTTGGCATTCTGGTTTGCTGCGCCAGTTTATTATGAACTTGGTTAGGGCGAGGTGTGAGATTTAAGCCTCGTCAACTCTGGGATACTGACAATGTCAAGTTTCTGGGCCTGCAAGGCTGGAACTGGACCCTAGCTGTATAGTTAACATGTAGCCTTAGGGTGCCATTTAGTACAAAAGAGAGATAATATGCCCTTGGATAGAAGTTTGGTCTCTAGAGTCTGATTTGGGTTTGAATGCTTGATCAGCCATTTATAAAATGTATGAACTAAGTCTGTTTCCTTCTCTGTAAAAAGGGAGAGAGGGAATCATAATCCCAACCTCAAAGGGTTGTCTTGAGGAGGAAATGAGATAGTCTATGTAAAATGCTTGGCTCAGAGCCTTACATATAGCTGCTCTCATCACCACCACCAAGGCAAATGACACCTTGTGGTGATTATTAAAAGACAATGTGAGCTTATTAAAGCAAAGCATTTCTATTTCCTTCTTTCACAGTCCATCTGATTAGTTATGGGAATGTCACAGAGTAGACTTTTATTTCTGGGAGGAGTTTGGCAGAAATTTTTATTATATTCTTGTTGTCTAGTTGGGTTAATTAAGGAGACTCATAGCTGGTTGAACAAATGTAACCGAGTGGTTTTTGAGCTGATGGATGATGCACTGATGTCCATCTGGAAGGAGATCATCACAGTAAGGAATGTTTGCTGATACTATTCTGTCCAATTTTCTCACTTAGAACTTTGATGGAAACAGAAAAGACGTGATTCTGTAATATATGGTTGCCTGAAAGTTGAAAGAGAAGGCTAACACATCCAAGAAGAGAGACCAGATTTAAAATGATCTGTGTAGGTCGATGGGATGGGTTTGCTAATAACAATCACAAATACATTTATTGAGCATTTACTGTGTGCCAGGCCAAATGCTAAATGTGTTATGTGGATTCCCTCATTTAATCCTCACAGTGACCCTCTGAGGTCTATACTATTAGTATTCCATTTGATAGGACGGTATAGAAGCACAGAGATATTAAGTTATTTACTCAAGTCCCCCAGCCAAAGTGGCACAGCTGGAACAGGGACCAGTTGTCTGACACCAAAGCCTATGCTCTTAACCACTGTGATAAGCTATCAGAGCCAGTGAGTCTAAATTTTAAATACAGAGGTCAATGTAAAGTTCCACACTTAGGTTAGCAAAATATTATAAGTCCTAAAAGGAAGGTGGGAGCTTGGTTTGATAGCAAGTAATGAGGAGAAGTTTTAGGGATGTTTGTTGATGGGTAACTCAGTGAAAGTCAATACTGTCATGGACTTGCTTAAAAAAAAAAAGAACAATGTCTTCCATACTCTGAATGAGAGAGAAGGGAGCCTATTTCACATCTGCCCAAAAATCCTTCTCGGAATCCTTTAACAGGGCTGCAAAAAAGACCAGAATGTTACTCTAACAGCAGGCCCCTCAGGGAAGCCTCAGGGCAAGGGAATTGTGTTAGCCCCAGTACTGGTCGACCGTGACTCCAGGGCCAACCAAGTTAGTGGGGCACTCTTGTCCCTGAACTGTCCAGCCTCTTTATGGATTTGTGTGAAGACGACTCTGCCAGCAAGGGGAGGTGTGGGAGCTAGATGACTTCTAAGACCCCCTCCCTAAGATTCTCTGAGCTCAGTTATAACACACATAGAACAACAACTCTGAGTTAAGCAAGTCAGTTGTTTAAGGGCTGAGTTTGAGCAATGAGAGATGGCCGATGTTCTGAGTGTTATGGCTGGTCGTGTTTTGCATGTGGCTTTGCTCCAGCTGTTTGTTCACCAGAGTTTTGAATTCAAGGGAATGACCGTCTAGAAATTTATGCACATGACACTTCACAGAATAGAAGAGGCCAGCTTCTGGCCTCTGATATCCACATGCAGCAACTATAACTTGTATCCTTCCCCCAGGACTCAATTTGTTGCATTGTGCTGTAGTAACAATTTCCCAGTTTTGTGTGCTGTGAAACCACCTTTCCCTTTATTTCAGCTTTGTTGTTGTTGTTTTGCATTTATACAATGAATTAAATGATCCTTTAGAGGTTCCAAATATATTACGGAAGAAAGAACTTGGAGTTCTGAGAACCTGAAGAACATTTTATTTTTCTCAGCTAGATATTTAGGACCTTTAGGACTTAGTTATCATTTTCCAAAAATGTCAAGATTAATCATACCTGTCACCTCAAATGTCAGAGATAGTATACTCAATTCTCCTTGAGTTATCCTCATAATAACCCCACATTCTTACATGGTCTTTTACATTTTCCCAAATGCTATTTCACCCATGATAATCATCACAAATAATACTGTCTGGAAGGTCGAACAGAGGAGACAAGACAGGTATTATTGCCCCGTTCGAGAAACAGAGAACGTGAAACCAAGAGATTAGTAGTGGTAACAATTAGATATTTTCTGAAAACCAACTCTGTGCTAACTACCTGCAATAGTTTATTTAATTCTTGTAGTAATAGTTCTGTAAATTTGGTATTATCATCTCCATTTTGAGATGGGGAAGCTGAGGCTCAGAGAGTGGCTTGCTCAAGGTCACACAGTAGTAAGCAGAAGAACCAGAATCAAACCTAGGGTTTTTGCTTCTGAAATCCAGGCTCTTAATCGATGGATTATTACCACCAGAGAGGTTATGAACCTGCCCAAGGCCATCTGGCTGCCCAGTGGCCTCGGCCAGGCCAGAATCTATGTCTTTAGACTGCTCAGCTCATTTTCTACTATGTATATACTGCAGCTCTTCACTGGTTTTCATTAACATTGGTTCTTTTCAGTATACAAAGAGGAAACAAATGAAAGCTGAGCCAAATTGTGCCCTTATAACATAGAGGAACTCACTCAGAACCACAGAGAATCTCAGGCTCTTAGGGGATTTTTAAGTGCCTAATGGTCTCTTCATCGTCTATTACTTTTCACCATCATTTAATGCAAGTGGTTCTTGTCTGATAGCTATTCGCATGTGGTCCTGCGCTAGGTACACCTGTTTTACTGGGTTTGGCATTTATAGAGGCAGTATGTTTTTCAACCAATTTGGGGGAAATAAGTTCTGATATTAACTGTAGTAGAAAAACAAATAGGAGAGACAACAGGTTTAGCAGAACGAGCTCAAACCAACCTTTGGCATCAGTGTAAACAGAGTTAAAAATCCCAGCTCAGCCTCTTCCTAAAAGAGAAACCTTAAATAAGTTACTGAATCTCACTACAAATCTATTTCTGCATTTTAAAATGGAGATAACACTTGACTCCTGGGTTTGTTGTAAAGAACAAATGAAAAAGGTAATTAGGTGTTTATTGGGCATGTACTCTGTGGTAGGTGCTGTGCTTGCATTATTTATTTATTTATTACATCATTTAATCCTCATGACAGCCCTAGGAGATAGGTGTTATTAGTTTTTTTCCCCACTTCTAACCACTTGACAGATAAGGGAACTGAATCTCAAGGAGATTTTATAACTTTCCCGAGGTGAATTGTACCGTGGTGTCTTAGAAAAGTTTAAGAGGGCATCATATCAAACATACCTATATCAATTTTCCAAAAGCCATGAAGAATCCTTGACTCCCCAAAATGTTTCCCAAATGAGGCTGTCAGAATCTTCTTAAAGAATGCCACCTAACATCCATTATCCTAGCTGTTTCTTCACCTTTTAATTTGTTACCATAGAATTAATTAGATTTAAAATTGCATAGAAAAACTTTTAAATGTATAGCATATTCCTCTGTCATATGGATTTATGTATCACCTCCTACATCATCAGGAATCAAGACGAGTATAGGTACTTGGATAAGATCTTCCTTCACTTGACTTCACTGCACACTCCATTATCAGGGGTCAAGGGGAACCCAGGTAATCACCCCTCTCTGACCCCATTCTCAGCCTAGTCATTAGTCTCTGCCTCCAGTAATGCAGATCTGATCTCACTGTACTTTGATCACTGTTTAGATGTCACAAGAAGCCCAACTTGTAGGAAGCCCTTTACCTCGCAAACTCTGATTTTTCTCGTCCACATCTCTCCCCCCACCAAGTCCTGTGTCTCTAGAATTCAGAATCTGACATCAGCAAAATATCCTATATCCTCAGCCTCTTCTTGGAACATTCCTTTCACCTTCTAACTCTAGGAGAACTTTGCTTCTCATGCATCCAAGCATGCTGCTCTCTTAAGTGGTGGTGGTTATTTTCCAGTCTCCTACCATGAGCCCTGGATGTGGGGTAGGTATCATCTGTTTCCTCATTGCTGCTTTCTGATTATTCTTCATTCCTCCTTCCTAAAAACCTCCAGCCTTGAATCTCAGTGGAGATTTCAGAGAGCTTAATCCCGCACAGTGTAAAGGCATATCATTTGTGGTTGATTAATATAGAGAGAGTGGCTCCTTTACGGAGGATACTTTGTAAAAGGTCCCTTGATCAAGAACATAACTGCTATTTTAGTCAGTCAGTGTTCTATAATAGCGCTGTGCAAGACAGGGGAAATGGGTTCAGCTTCCATCAGACTGATTGGGGGTTGGCACCATAACCCACGAAGAGCGCAAGAACAGCTGTATTAACAGGTGGACACACTGTCTGAAGCGCTACTGGGATCTGTTCTGAACTCTGGAAATATACAATCCCTGCCCTAGAGCGATATTCACGAGACTTTTTACCTGTGGGACTGTGTGGCTCTGGGCTAAATTACATTTGACATAAACCTCATTTTCATAGTCTCTGTGGAGGAATGGGACCTACAAAATGTGGTGCAGAGAGCTGGGCACCTATGCAGAAGAATGTTTCTCTAAAACAGAGGAAGTCATGGAAGACTCAGGGTCTGAACTGTAAAGTGTTTGTCTACCTAATTTTGAAAGGACAGCTATGTAGAAATTAGCAAAGCCTTCTTGTTGAAGGTTAGTCTCAGAAAGTAAGAGGGCCTTGTTGGATTTCTCCAAAATTCTCAGTAGTTCCCAGAGGTCAGAACTACTCCTTATCTGTAAGTGGCAGGTCTTTAGATTGTAGACCTAGTGGGGATATAACTTTAATGTTGTACAGTTAAACCAACTTCACACTATTTACAAGACATGTCATACAACACTGAAAACAAGAAATTAGAGTATGTGGAAACTATGCTACTAAAATTCAGCAGCATAAGGAAAATGAATATAACCCTGTAAGTCACAGCTTGACTTCGGTCTCAGGAGCCGACCCAGAGGCAGTGGAGCCAAAAACAACTTTAAGACCTGTTCTGTTCTGACTTGTAAAGATTATTTGATGTCATCCCACTACCCCCATCTCAATTCCCAGTTAGTACTAGGGGTTAAGGAAAAGATTGTAATATTTCCTGATTCATTTCTGGTCTAGCTTTGATTCTGGCTACAGTAAGGTGAGATGTCTACTTTTTGTTATCACTGGCAGTTGGCAGTACATTTTGTCATAGTGGCTGCCAGTAATATTTGTGATACTCTGAGGATGGACACTAAGGAAATATGTGCTTATCGGAAGCTATGCCCGTTTGTAAGTGATGACTTAATTTTGCTGTTACCTGAGCATGAGCGCTATTGATGTGGAGGGATCTTTTAATCAAGAGCAGAAATTTCAAGTGTATAATTATGACATCAGTATATCGGTCTCTCTTTAGAGATAAAAGTCATACAGTTAAGATCTGTGAAAAGTTGCCCTAATTATTTCAGAAAATAAATAGTTCTGTATTGAAAAAGTAGATAACTAATATATTCGTGGAATTTTTAATATGAAAATATGATGTATTAGATGACGGGGTGTATATATATTATCAAGGCAGAACTTGGAATATCGATATTCTAACCTGGCACTACTAGACATGGTAGATTACGCAGTTGTCATGGAGGGGAGCAGAAGGGGTTCAGTGAAGCACAAAGTCTGGCGACAGGGCAATGGGAAAATTCCAACAGTCTGACAGACTGGTTAGGTGGATAAAAGGCTGATAGCAGAGATACTTTCAGAATTAGGGAAAAACTACCAAATTCTGGAAAGATTACTAAAGAGAAAGGGAACTTCTAAGTAGCTAAAACTCCCAGTATGGCTGTGTTGTTGGCTGAACACCTGAATCTTGTGCATCACAGCTTCTGAGTTCATTTGGAGCAGGAGGATTTGATTTTTTTTCTCTCCCATAAGGATGACTTATAAAGGAAAACAATAGGAAATTGGAATTATCCTAAATAAATTTACTTTAACATAAACCCGGCTGGACTTCATCTAGTCCATAACATGTCTTTCCATTTTTCCCTCTCAGTTACCTTATATCAGAAAGGGTGTCCTCCTCTAGAGTAGCATGATGACAGATTCACAGATGTGGCTTTGAAAACATTCTCAAAGTCCTGAAGCCTCTGCCCTTATTTTAGAGATCTTCAGAGGTGGTAGAGAGCCCACAGCTTCTTTTAGTAACCTTGCCCTTCGTCAAACTCTCACTCTAAGGAGGCTCTTTCTTGTGTCTGTCCTGAGTCCCTTTATTACCTTTTGAGCCCTCTTTCTTCTGCTCTATCTTCAGAGGAGATGGAAAGCAGTGGGTTACTATTCTCTGCTTAAGAACCCTTTTATATGTGAAGAAACTGTTATTAAATCACCCCCTTTTTTTTTTTTTTTTTTTTTTTTTTTTTATAAATTTATTTATTTATTTTTGGCTGTGTTGGGTCTTCGTTTCTGTGCGAGGGCTTTCTCCAATTGCGGCGAGTGGGGGCCACTCTTCATCGCGGTGCGCGGGCCTCTCACTGTCGCGGCCTCTCTTGTTGAGGAGCACAGGCTCCTGATGCGCAGGCTCAGTTGTGGCTCACGGGCCTAGTTGCTCCGCGGCATGTGGGATCCTCCCAGACCAGGGCTCGAACCCGTGTCCCCTGCATCAGCAGGCAGATTCTCAACCACTGCGCCACCAGGGAAGCCCCAATCACCCCCTTTGACTTTGGATTTTTAGGTAGAATCACTCCCATATCTTTGGTATTCCATATGTGTCTTATTTTTCAAGCCTAATCAACTTTGTGGCTGTCCTGTAAACCATCTGGATCCCAGAACTTGATGCTATAGTCCATAGGGTCTGGCCAATCCTTTAATAAAA
Source organism: Phocoena phocoena (assembly GCF_963924675.1). Taxonomy (NCBI): domain Eukaryota; kingdom Metazoa; phylum Chordata; class Mammalia; order Artiodactyla; family Phocoenidae; genus Phocoena; species Phocoena phocoena. Next base: position 33,358,654 of record NC_089220.1, on the reverse strand, counting down.
AGAACATTGTTTTGTGATTCCTGAGTACTTCTTCTTATGAGTCTCATTGCTTGCTTGATTTTGTTTTGGCTGTACTGCACGGCATACAGGATCTTAGTTCCCCAACCAGGGATCAAACCCCTGCCCCCTTGCAGTGGAAGTGTGGATTCTGAACCACTGGACTGCCAAGGAAGTCTGCTTGCTTGATTTTTTAACTTGAACTTTTTAATTAAGCTATAATTCACATACCATAAAATGCGCCCATTTAAAGTATACAATTCAGTGGCTTTTTAGTATGTTCACTGGATTGAACAACCGTCACTACTATCTAATTCTAGAATGTTTTCATGCCTCCAAAAATGAAACCCAGTCAGTGCCCATTAGCAGTCACACTCCATTCCCCTCCCCCAAGCTGCTGGCAATCACTAACCTATTTTCCATGTCTGTGAATTTGCAAATTCTAGACATTTCATATAAAAATGTATGTTGCCTTTTGTGTCTGGCTTTTTTCTTTGAGCATAATGTTTCAAGGTTCATGCATGCTGTAGTATGAGTCAGGACCTCATTCCTTTTATGGCTGAATAATATTCCATTGCATGGATATACCATATTTTGCTTGTTCTCACTTGGTTGTTAAACTCAGTTATATTAATGTCAAATATTCTAATCCTCCCTCAGGGTACTGTGTCAAATTTGAGTTTTTGAATCTTATTTAGCTTTTCAATTCTTTATTCTCCAAGTTTATAAGATTCTTCTGAATCCCAAATTTTACTGCCCAACGCAGTATTCTTTACAAACTGAAGAAAAGACCCAAGGCCAGCCTGCAGAACCTGCATCAAACATTACTTGTTTCACTTTTTTTTTAATAGACATGTTCATTATGTGATGGATACAACAACACCTTCTCATTTGTCAAGTTTTCATTCCTTAAAAGTTTGGACATTTACTAAATAGTCTTAGTGCTTCTCAAAGCATGCTAACTCACTCGTCCTGGGAGTAGGTAGGCGTGGATGAGGGTGTTTGATGGCAGATCCTCAGTTATTACAAAACCTACCTCCTTTCACTGATGGTATCATTTGTTCCCTCTTCATGAGGACTGGACATATAGAGACAGCATGAGGACTTCTATTTTTTTTTTTATACATTTATTTATTTTTGGCTGCGTTGGGTCTTCGTTGCTGCGCGCAGGCTTTCTCCAGTTGCGGCGAGCGGGGGCTACTCTTCATTGCATCGCATGGGCTTCTCATTGCGGTGGCTGCTCTTGTTGCAGAGCACGGGCTCTAGGTGCGTGGGCTTCCGTAGTTGTGGCTCGCAGGCTCTAGAGCACAAGCTCAGTAGTTGTGGCTCACGGGCTTAGTTGCTCCGTGACATGTGGGATCTTCCCGGACCAGGGCTCGAACCCGTGTCCCCTGCCTTGGCAGGTGGATTCTTAACCACGGTGCCACGAGAGAAGTCCCAGCATGAGGACTTTTAAAAGAGCATGGATTTACTCCTGTGAACGTGAGGTACATTTGGCTTTGTGTCTTGGTTATGCTGTTTGCCAGCAGTTGTATCCTAATTGTTGCATCTATTGCAACAATTGTTGCACCAGTATCAGATCACTACCTCTAGACCAGACTTCCCTCCTAAGCTCCAGGCTCACGTGTCCACGTGTTTGCTGGAAATCTACTAGATGTCGTGTAGCTGCCTGTAGCTCAGAATGCCCAGGTCTGGACTGTTAGTCTTTCTTTCCAAAATGACCATCTCTCACGTTTTTCCTATTTTTGTTAGTGGAAAATCATTGTCCACATAGTTGCCTGAGTCACAATTTGGGGGCATAGGAACTCCCCCTCTCCCCCCATCCAACTGAATATGTTTACTTTCCTCTTTCTCCTTCTGGTTCAGGATCCCCTCCAAGACAGGGTCCTTTTCTCACTACTATTAGCCCTCCTAGCCCAAGGTCTGATCCAGGATATACATGTTTTTAATAAATGTCTAATGACTTGGTATTTTTTTCTATAGCTTTTCATTTTTATTGAAAGGACACACACAAACACGTGTGCCTACGATCACATACACATAGTATCCGTACACGTCCTCCAAGTTCACCAACTCCCGTCCAGGGCTATAACTCCCTCAACTTATTGATGAGATTAGCGCAGACCCACAGGCATGTGTAATTGTAAAGCGGATATGGATTGAGAATTCTGCCTTGATACACTCAAAATTCCTTCCTTCTGGCTAGTTAAGCCACACACTCCATCCTGCCAAACCATTCTCAGATATTTCTCAACGATTTTCCTTCTCCTTTGTTAACAAATTTTCAAAAATGAAAGAAAAAAAGGAAGGAAAGAAAGAAAAGAAAAGCCTACCCTAAGAAATTATCTTGGCCTCGATGAGAATATAGTTTGGATTCCCAGTTGACCATTTTCCATTCTATTACCGAGATGTATTTGGAGAACAACAATAAATAACCCATGAGCCCTGCCATTGTTTCTTTATGGTTTATGTTTCATGCTCTGGGGCTTAGCCGGCAGGGAGGGAGGCTTAACTGACAAACCCAATTTCTGGAGCTGTGCTGATATCATCCATGATTCAAAGCCACAGTGAAAAATTACAGATCAACCTCAGCCACATTTTTTTGTTGTTCTTCTTCTTGCTGAGAAGCACACATGCACAGACAAAGAAGTCCCATGCTTGCCAAGTGGGACCAAACTGATCCCAGTGTGGAATGAAGAAAGATTGTGAAACTGTAGTGGGTGAAATTATTTAAACCATAAAAAGCAAATGGCTTTGTTTCCCTGGATCGCCTGGCCTTTTAAACTGCCTCCTTTTACACAGTCTCCATCCTGCACGAAGCCCGTTGTGTCAATTAGTTATTTACTAACTAACTGAGATCATGCTAAAGTGGCATGACTGTGTGAACGTCACTTGGATGACTTTTAGTTGGAAAAATTATTGTAAAAATAGCGTCTCTCCAGAATCCAATTCTGTTCTTTCCCAGTGACTTCCTTGGCCAGTGTCTCATTAGCTGTATCAGTGATGCCATTCTGCCTTCCTTTGCTTGGCAGACGTTCCTTCAGCTTGAGTGTCGTGTCAAAATCCTGCTCATTCCTCAGTGTTCAACTTAAATGTCATCTCCTCTGGAAAACCTTCCAGGTTTATATTATGCTTTGTTCATATTCTGTTCCACTCTCTAAGTACCGAGTGTATGCATAGTGGGTATCTGAAAAATACTCACTCAGTTGATATTAATATATGGCTCAGCAGATTGCTAAGTTCATACTACCATGATCTTAATTCTTAATGTAAACAACAAAAGACATCTTAAAAAGTTATTTTTTTTGAGCCTCAATGGCACAGATAGAAAACACATAGGAGATAAGTATGTTTGTTAAAGAAAAAACATTTAGACGAGCCATTGTTCAATTTAGAAACAAAATTTGTTCTAAAATATTGTGAATTTAGAAAAATTGTGCAAAGAAACAGAAAACACTGTAGGAACAATACATGATAAGTAAATTGTGTTTTGGCAACTCATTACTTCTTAGATGCCACTGAACTATCTGTATTCATGTAGAAACAGTGATGCACAAAACCCAAATCTACTTATATTGACATTCGATACACATTTTAGGATTCCCATTCAGCTCATTTACTTCCTTACTTATGATTTACCTGGATTCTTCTTAAAGTAGTTCTCCCTAACTGCCTTGGAGGAAAGTAGATAGGAATGTGTTGAGAGTTGGGCAATTCAAGTTTAAGTTTGCTATGAAGAAGCTGCGAATAATCTACTTTCAGCCTAAATTAGGGTGCCGTAGTTTTTAAAACCGAAGCATGATCTTGGAATGCGAATTTAGAGAACCTGCTGGTAGGAACTATGACACAATCAGCTTACTAGTTAATATTCAGAACCCTAGTAGGAAATTGTGCCCAGTTCTGTGATTTGTAATTAACGGGGAGGGGTTGAGTCTCAAGGTGGCTGAGAATTCAGCCACAAAGGTGATTAAAGGATTGGGAAAGAAGAAGTGAGAGAATTTAAAGAAACTGGGATTAGTCAGCTTGGAAAGAAAGGAGGATGAAGGGCGATTTAATAGCAGTCTTTATGTCCATAAACATGCTTAGCAGAACATAATGACCCGTGTTTTCCATCTCACCTGAGGATAACACAAGAAGCTTGAACTGCAGCAGGAAGGACTGGGGATAGACAAAAGGAAGTATTTACTAACAAGCAAAATTGGAGTAGACTCCTGAGAAATGTACTAGAATTTCCATCTCTGAGGGTTAAAATATATATATATACATATATATGTATGTATGTATATACTGTTCTCTTTAGGCATTTTAAAATGCGTCTTGCTCAAAGACAATGGTATGGATTTGATGGCTTCCTTGAACACCATCAATCATGTAGCATTATTTTCAATAGCTTCATGGATAGCAGGAGAGAAACAAGTATACCAATCAAGTCAGGAAGCAGTGTGCAGTGTGAGTAGAAGAAAGGGTACCAGGCTGAGACTCGAGGGAACTTGATTGTTGTCTTGGGTTATTTAAGTTAATTGGGTAACCTTGTACTGCCACTTAACTTCTCCGTGCTTTTGTTTCCTCACATGTAAGATGAGGGAGCCAAGTTAAATGACAGAATGGAGTTTAAAAGATGGAAAGCATCATATCAGTAAACCTAAGTTAAAAGCCTCTTCTGGGCCAGCCATTGAACAAGACTCCTTTACATATTATCTCCTTCATAGATCATCTTATGCAACCCATTTTATAGATGAGCCAACTGAGGGCCAGAGAGAGTAAGCAGTTTCATACATCTGGTTTTAGAGCTGGGTAGGACCCAAATCTCCTGACTCCCAGGCCAGTGTTCTTTTACTGAGCTAGGCCTCTGATAACCGTGCTCTGTTAAAGTGTTTGAGAATCCTTTCTAGTTTTTCTTAACCTTCACTTCCCTTTTTCCTTTCAGAAATGTTTATTGTGCCCCATTCACATGGTAGGCACTGTACTAGGTGCTGGCCATACAGAATGGAACTTTGACAGAGTCTTCAAGGATTTTTAATTCAAAGAAAAAGTGTTGCAGGCAGCTTTGGGATTTTTCCAGGCACGAAGGTACCTTTCACGGTACAGTAATGCCTCCTTATCCCAAGTCGGTCAGAGGCCGAGTATCAGGAGGTAGAGATACACGTCCTCCAAGGCTTCTGGCTTTGACTGAGAAGGCAGTAGGACTCCCCTGCCTTTTTTCAGACAGTCCCTTCCCTTTTTTTCCTCTCTCAGACCCTCTGATATGGACCTCAGCATGGCTGAGACATAGGTGGAACTTTCCCAACTCCTAAAACCCCAGGAGTGTACCTCCCCTCCCCTCGCAGCCAGTCCTTCAGTCTGAAGGTTCCCTGGGTTTAAATCCTTACTCTGCCCCTCACCAACTCGTGTCCTTTGATAAGTTGCATAAGCCTTCTGTGAAAAAGGGATAATACTGACACCTCCACCTCAGAGGGTTGTTGTAACGATTAAATGAAACAATACAAGTGAAGCTATGATTATTACCGAGAAAGCTGTTTAAGTGTTAGCGCTCAATACATTTTAACAGTTCTGATTTCCAAGGCGGCAACACTACCCTCACCTCTTCCGCAATGGTCCCTTCAACTTAGTTCTGAGGAGACCAAACCCCTCCCAGGTCTTCTCAGTGAAATTGTGCTTTCTTCCTGAGGGTTAGTCTACTAGAGGGTATTTCTGTTTGGAGACAGTGTACAGAGTGGTCACATGTTCAGGTTCTATAGTCTGACCAACCTAAGTTCAATCCGTGCTCTCATGTTTAATTGGAGAAAACTTTCCTTTAAATGTGGTGGGCGTGCCTATGTAAAGGTTGCAAAGCACGTCTTCTGGCCATTCACATATTTAGTTTCATTTCTGTAGAATTGTTCCACAGATCATATTATTATTACTAGTGATAATAATCATAGTATTATGTGGTAAGGGCTCATTCTGTGGCAGCACTGAGCTAAATGATTTGCATACAACAATTTTTATGGTAACCATCTAGAGTAAGTGGTTTATTTATTTATTTATTTATTTATTTATTTATTTATTTATTTATTTGCGGTACGCGGGCCTTCTCACTGCTGTGGCCTCTCCCGTTGCGGAGCACAGGTTCAGGATGCGCAGGCTCAGCGGGCCATGGCTCGTGGGCCCAGCCACTCCGCAGCACGTGGGACCTTCCCGGACCGGGGCACGAACCCGTGTCCCCTGCATCGGCAGGCGGACTCTCAACCACCGCGCCACCAGGGAAGCCCCAAGAGTAAGTGGTTTTATCCCCATTTTAGAGATGAAAAAATTGAGACTAGGGGAGGGTAACTTATCCAAGGTCACAAACTATTAATTGGCAGAGCCAGAATTTTGAAACCTAGGCCCCTCTAGTTCCAAAGCCCAAAGTCCATGATATTTTTCACCATAGCTCCCTTCTTGCCATCCTAGGCAGGACTGGAGGTGTCACCTTGGGGCAGGAGTAGAGGTCGTAATGGTTTCAAGGCCTTACTTATTACCTATTGCTGGCGAGATAATTCACACACTGGTTAATTGATGTTGAATCATTATTGTTGTTGGGACTGTACAGCCTTCTTTCATCTTTTGTCTCAATTCTCTTGCTTTTACCACAGTGTGAAAATGTACTAGAACACCGAGGAGCACTTTTAGAAAGTGACTTTTTTGGATTTTTTTTTAAGGAATTTAATTCTATCATTTTGTGCCTACATATAACAGCTCCTGGCATATCAGGTGTGTTTCATAAATTGGTGTTGAATAGGATGAATGAATGAGAATCTAGTAGCTTTGTTTTAAAGCACTTGATATAGTGAAACAAGCTCCAGACTTAAGTCAGATAATCTGTGCTCACAGTTTAGCCCAGCCACTGACCAGCCGTGTGACTTATGTCAAGTAACTGATTCTTGACTGGCCCACACATGCAGTTTGACCTTTACAAAATGATGGAATTTAATCTAAATGATTGCTAAAGTCCCTTCCGAGTCTCAGCTTTTGTAGCTTTCTGTAGGCTGTGAACGTGGGAATAAAGTACGATTTTTTTTTCAGCGACTCATCCGGAATCCCAGAAACTAGTAGATTTGGAAAGAAAACCTAATGTTCTCTGAAAATACTACAGAAATTCTTAACTTACAAACAGATAAGTTCCAAAAGTCTACTTGTTCTGAGGCCCCAAAAGATACTATTCGTGCAACAGCTAGCAACATCTTTTGCTGATGAGCTAAATTGACTGAGACATAGCTTTATATTTTGGAAAGTTTATAAGTGGAAAGATCTCTTGTAAGTAAATGCCTATAGACTTCTGAGAAGTAACTATTTTCCCTTACATTAAGTTGAATTATATTTAAATCTTTTATATCAACTTATAGTTGTCATGCTGGTCAAGTTAACATGTTTTAATGGCTAGGAGCTGCAGACCTAGTCACTATTGGCCTAATTGTATTGTTGGCCCACCTATGGAACTACTGGCATTTAGGGTTTCTTTTTTAATTAATTAATTAATCAATCAATTAATTAATTAATTTGACTGTGTTGGGTCTTCATTGCTGCACGGGCTTTCTCTAGTTGCGGTGAGTGGGAGCTACTCTTCATTGCAGTGCACGGGCTTCTCATTGCGGTGGCTTCTCTGGTTGTGGAGCACGGGCTCTAGGTGCGCAGGCTTCAGTAGTTGTGGCGCGTGGGCTCTAGAGCGCAGGCTCCGTAGTTGTGGTGCACGGGCTTAGCTGCTCTGCGGCATGTGGGATCTTCCCGGACCAGGGCTCGAACCCGTGTCTCCTGCATTGGCAGGAGGATTCTTAACCACTGTGCCACCAGGGAAGCCCCCTGCATTTCGGGTTTCTTATAAAACTCTTCCCTGGAGGGGCCTTTGTGGATAAGATGAGCAGTGCATTGCATTTTAGAACAGTATGCGATAAGAACCAAGATGATGAAATAATGTTTGAGACTTCTGGACAATTCTCATTGTAGGTAAGAGCATGACATTATGTAAGATGCCTCTGGCTTCCTCATCTCCACTTCTGGCAGGAATTACCGTTTTCAAGGTCTTATGTGTTGCAGGCTCAGAAAGAAATGACCCCATGGAGTAGACAGCTGCAATAAAATCTGGGTTAATCTGCTCACAGTCAGCTTCAGAGTAGAGCAGTCTCCAGGGTGTTGGCAGTAACTAGGCCCCAGTCTCTAGTCCTAGGCTCACTTACGTTCTTACAAGGTCCTTGGCATATGCTGGGCAGTGCTCCCTTTTCAGCTGGTCAGTCACCCTGTCTCCAAAGAGGCTGGCCCTGAAAGCTGTAACCCACAGGGCAAGTATCCCAGCTCCAATGTGGGGCTTGCCATGCCTTCTTGGTTAGACAAGCCTTCAATCTGGGGCCAGGATCAGAGCTGTGTTGTAGATCTGTATCTTTGTAACAACACCCGCCTCTGTCCACCCCGCTGCAGCTCTCTAGATTGCCTCATCTCTAAATGAATGGCTAAGGGTTTGACAGAATGGTCGTGACCAGTTTCTGGTGCCATCATAAGCCAGGCTACAGCTTCATCTCATATTAACATTTCAACTTTTGACTAGGCTGAAGTGACTCATTTCTAGCATATCCCCTGCTCCTCGGAACAAGTTAAACTCTTTCAGCTGGGTTTCTAGGACTGAGAAGGCACAGAGAACAGGCCTGTAGCCAGTTGAGAGTTTACAAAAGACATCAAACTGTAGGACAGTCTTACACAGATGACTTTTTTTTTTTTTTTTGGACTGGGTTGGGTCTTTGTTGCTGCGTGCGGGCTTTCTCTAGTTTTAGCGAGCGGGGGCTACTTTTCATTGTCGTGCACCGGGTTCTCATTGCAGTGGCTTCTCTTGCCGCGGAGCATGGGCTTTAGGCGCATGGGCTTCAGTAGTTGTGGCACGTGGACTCAGTAGTTGTGGCTTGCAGGCTCTAGAGCACAGGCTCAGTAGTTGTGGTGCACGGGCTTAGTTGCTCCGCGGCATGTGGGATCTTCCCAGACCAGGGCTCGAACCCATGTCCCCTGCATTGGCAGGCGGATTCTTAACCACTGTGCCACCAGGGAAGCCCCAGATGACTTTCTGATTCAATGTAATGTGGATTGTATTATTTAAGAGTTTTTGATTATAAACAACAGAAGCTAACTCTGGCTAATTTAAAGGAAAAAAACAAATTTTGAATGGATATGGAGTAGGTCATAGAATTGAAGGAAAAGTAGAGCAGGACAGCTCTAGTAATATAGGAAACAGGAACCAGTAGACACATCATAGTACCACTTCTGGGATGAATCCATTCCAGATATTTTCTGATCTTTATTGTTCAGCTAATTATTCAGATTCCCAGGAGAGAGTCTGATTGGCTGGCTTGTGTTATAAGCCCACCCCTTGGCTAGGGTAATCACCTGCACCTGGAATGACAGTCCCACCAGCACCACCTCCAGTGAAGGTCAGGATAGTTCCCCAAACCACGGTGTTCCCACCAAAAGAAAGGGAGGTTCAAAGAAACAGATATCTTCTACAAATCTGTACAGAGTAGGAATAGATTCAGCCTTAGAGCCAAAGAAATGGGATGCTATGCAGGTATTTCTTTTTCTTAGGAGTTGCCATATAGATACCTACCCAGTTTAGGAGTGCTTGGCTGTAATTTTCATGCCCTTTTGTCTCCAATATACTTTTAGGATTTAAATCAGTAATTAGCAAGAGGCGTCTTTGGTCATTGTAGTTGCCTGGAGCAAAATGAATTTTAAAAATTCTTTGTGATAAAAATCACCATCATCGTCATTATCACATATGGAAGGCCAAAATTAAGGCCAGTTATTAGAAGTAAACTGTCAGAAGAACATCCCAGTTAGTTATTTTCTCATTTTTGAGTTGTGTCGATTGACAGGATTTGAGTCTTCGCAGGATTTGATGAGAGTAACTGACTTCAAACGAATAAGCAGCACAGATATTTCTGTTTCTATAGGCTGAGGGATTTCTAACCTGAAGCTGTATTGTGGGTAGTAGATTATAATAACAAAGGGGATTTTAAAGTGAGGATGACACATTGACTTGGAATGTTTTCTCATCTGTATTTACTTATTCCTAAATATTTTCCTTCATGCTTTCTTTTTCAAGTGAATGGCCAGCTGCATGCCACCTTTTTCTTCTCTCATTGCCTCTGTTCCTTATTTCTTTCTTTTCCTTAGCCACTCCACTTTCCTTCCTCTAATCTTGTGTTTTCTATCTGAATCTTCCTTTCTCTAACCCTATTTCATCTCTCCCTTTCTTTTCCTTATTTGGTCTGACAGCTCCAAACTTCTATTCCTTTTCCTGAAATTCCCTTCTGTTCTCCTCCAAAATCAATGTTCTAGGGCCCTACTCCCGAATTTCTTATCTCTTCAGTGTTAATCCCGAATGTGTTTACTGATCTGTGGGCCAAGAGACAAAATCCCCAGGGCCCTCTCTCCAGTGCAACGCAGTGAAAAGCAGCAGCTAGCATTGCTCAACAAGTGCCTTGTGAGCCATGAATCAATGGATGAGAACCCTGTCAGTGAAAGTTTGCATGTATATGTTTGTACGTATATATGAGATGTATGACGATGCTCAAGCAGTTAGTTTGTTGAATGGAGAGGTATTTGGATATTTTCCTGGCAGGGAACAGAATTAAGCAGAAAGCTTTGCCAAAATTTCTTTCTTTATTAAGTTAATGGATGTGGTTCTAAGAAGTTATGTAAGGAAAATAGATGATGGTAAAGAGAGAAACATAAGAGACTGGTAAACAATCAGGCATTAGTAGATCCTGCTGACACATTTTTGATAGCCAACACAAAGAATGTGTTATGAACGCGGTGATAGAACAGAAAGCAGAACCAAGAAAGAGATGGCAGTAAATGGTAACAAAATCCAAGTGATCATATGTTTAAATGAAAGAAAGAAAGAGGGCAGTGTACATAATGTGAAAGGGCAAGAAAATGGAAGTAGAGACATACTAGGGGAGACAAAGAGATCAGAAATTCAAGAAGCTCTTCTTGTATCAATAAAACCTTACATGTAAACAACAAACAGGGAACATGCAATTATACTACTCAGATGCAATGTCTCTAGTGCTTTAGGGAAATAAAAGCTGGATAATATTAGAGTAGCATCTTAAAAAACATGTAACTTCGGAAAGCAAGTCCCTATAAAAGCATTGGAAGAATTCGAATAGATGAAATGAGGAACACTGGCAAGTGATACAGATCTTAAGCAGGAAAAGTGATTTTAAATGGTATTGCAAGGTTTTCAAAAAAGAAAAGCACTGCGGTCCTATCTGCCCCGAGTGTTGGGAGACCAACGTGGCCTAAAAAAGAGTAGACCCACCTAATGTTTGCCAAGTATTGAGCTAGATGCTTTACCTACACCTTTCATTTAAGCCTCACTGTACATAAAACTGAAGCCAAGGACTGAAAATGATATCCATTGGGAGGAAAAAGCAGAGGGAATTTTCTGAGCCAGTTCCAAAGTCATAAGCCTCTGGGGGAATAACTTTGGTTTTGTCAAGTCAGAGTGAACAGCCAAAGGCAGCAGACATAGGATATTGTCAGAGGTAAATCACCCAGCTAAGTCTGTTCTGTCTTTGTTGCAAGGTCAGAGGACCATAGCAAGGTGGCCAAATGTTTTCAACCATGGAAATCCCCTAACTTTCCAATGGCTGCAGCCCCATAGCTCCGAGGTTTTACTCACAGGATGGCTCTCTTCCAGCTTTCAAATCTCTCCAAGTTGATTAATCATTTTCTTCTCCTGACTCACTCAAGCCTCTAGAAAATAGCTGTAGGTACTGGAGGGGCTGTGTAGATCAGTTGGCATGATGTTGGTCTATAGAAAAACCTAGGAGATAGTGCCAAAAACATTTAAGTATCTGTCCTCAGATGCTAGTATGTGGGCTATGGCCAGAGGCCACTGGCTCATACATGTGTTTGAAGCAGGGTATTTTCATTTGCACTGGGAAACTTGGGTACGTGTGGGGATCTTAGTTTCTTAATGTAAGATTAAGTATTGTAGGCCACTTACTTAGACAGTAGAATTCCATTATGATAGCTTATTTTTATATTTATTTAGATGGACTCTGGGTCAGAACATAACCCCCTAATAACAACAGCAAGCACACATATAGTGCTTATTATTTGTGGGGCATTATACTAATTGTTTTCCCTAAGAGACCATATTCACAGGACTGAAATGTCAGTTCTAGATGTCTAAGCTAAGGCCACGTATACTGATTACATTATTTTGTCTGGTTAATATTACTGATCGTGAAGTTCATTTTAGAAGAAATGTTCATTTTTAGATTCATGGTTGTACTTAGTTATACTGGAAGGTCCACTTCTCTTGTTTTTGGAATGCTTTAATCTCCTGGTTTAGTCATTCAGTTCATGGACATTTATTAAGTACCTGAGTGTACTGGTCATTGGAAATAAAGTTGTGAATAAGACGTCACCTCAGACCTGAAGTTCAACATTGTGTTAGTGCTTTGTGATCGGTATGGGCAAAATACTTGGGAAAGCGCAGAAGCAGCAGCAAATATTTCTGCAAAGGAAACGTTAAGAGTTGAAACTTCAAGAATGTATAGAAACTTTTCAGACTGACAGAGGTAGGAGGAGCGTCATCAATAGAGGGAACAGCATGGATGAAAGAGCACAGCATGTTTGGGGTAGAAGAAGACATTTTAAACATGGGATTGTGGCAAAAAATGAGCCTAAATAGGTTAAGCTGGGATAAGATTCCGATGGACCTTGTGTAACATCCTAAGGCATTCTCTCCTAAGCACTGGAGGGGCATATGGAGGTTTTCAAGAAAGAGTAACTTTATCTGATTATGTTTCAGTAACAAAATTCTGATGATAGTGTGGGATGGGAAAAAAGGGTAATAAATAGGGACCAGTTAGAAAGCTGTTGCATGGTCTAGAAATGGTAGCAGTAGTGTAACAGGAAAGAGCCAACTCCGACCCCACGTTGGATCTTTTTCTTTTACTTTAACCTTTGCTTCCTGTTGCTTTTGTGCACTAGAAGGATACTCTCTCTATACATAATGGTCTGCCTCAGGGAACCCTGCCCTTCTGCCTGAATGTTAAACCAAAGTGCCTTTGTTCAGGGAAACATCCTGACCCTGTCCACCTGTGAATGGCTGCAAGAAAGAAGAAATTAACACAACCCCTCCCTGAGGCTGGCTATTCCAGGAGATATTTACAAAATTTATGGCCTTTTTACTCTACTTCCCCACCTCTTCCCCCGTCTCTGTTCTATAAAAGAAACTGGCATCCAAACCCTGATGTTTTTTTGGAGACATTAGTGCACTGTCTTCTCAGTCTGCAGGTTTCCGAATAGTAAATCAGAGTCCTTGCCTCAACTCCTTGTCTCCTGATTTATTGGCCTGTCATGCGGTGGGCAGAGGGAGCTTGGACTCGGTAGCAGTAGGGGCAAAGGTGAGGGGATAGATTTGAGATGCATCGTGGGAGTCAAACGGGCAGACTGTGATGCCAGGTTGGATACGGAGGTTGATGTTTGGATGATGCCCCAGATTAGGGCCTCAGGTCTCTGAGTGGATCATGATGCTTTTAATGAAAAATTAGGAGGAACCAGCCTTGGGGAGTGATGAGGTTCCTTTGTGCCACTTTGAGTTGAAATTAAGGTGCTAGTGAGAGGTGAAGTACTTAAAGCTGATTAGATCAATGAAGCCGAAGAGGAAGGGGGCTGAGAACAGTAGAGCATGCATTCTGTCTAGATTATGGATCAGGAATCTATTCATGCGGTATAGGGAGAGTTTTTGGAATCACTAGCCGGGTGTTTTAACCATGTTGGTTGTTTCTATGGCAGAACACACTTTGGATTCTATTATTTTCTTATGCATGACTAATAAATTTTTTTAATGAGGTTGGAAGCGCAGTGAAAAGCTAGCAGGACACTGACCCCATATAGGCCATTATCTGCATGTGCCGCTTTGGGAAGGAGTTGGGGAGTCGTTCTTGGAGACACAGAAACACATGTTCCCACTCAGCTTTCCCTGGCTGACCTGGATTCCAAATGACTGCTGGCCCTATAGAGATTTGCAGACATCCACACAAAAGGAGTGTCATTTGTATGCAGACCCTGAACTAATTGTAACAATCTGTTCCTTAAGTCTCTGAGAAAGCACACAGATTGATTCTCCAGGACTTGCCCATTTTCAAGGACACCTGTATGACCCTTCATCACATCAGCTGACCCCTCCCCCTTTTACTCACCTGCTCTTTCAATTATGTGAGCAGGGATGTATCTTCCTCAAAGCTCCCTGTCCTGGGAAATTTCTTCAGAAGAAGATTATTGGAAAAAATGTTTCTGCTTTTGAGCCCACTCAGGGATTTAAATCTCCAGCCTACAGAGCACCTGGATTCAAGTGTCTATTCCCTTCTGACTCTGGAAGAATGAGCTGCATCTTGAATGGAAACTCATAAGCACATTGAGAAATTCTGAGTCTGCTTCCTCCTGTTCTCTGAAGCAATGAAAAAATAAACGAATTCAGTTTTAAGGCTCACATGACGGGGCCCAGCAGCATACCGGAACTTAGGAGCCTAGTTTTAGTGCCATGGGTGTAACTGTCTCATGCAGGCTTCTGGAGCCACCTCCCTCACAAATGCCACACTTTCCGTTTGCGATGACAATCGACTGACCAGGGTGTATACTCTTGTTTCACACTGCCCCTAACTTCCAGTGCCTTACACCCAAGAGATCTATGATAAATATTTGTCAACTCGTTGAACTGTCCCAAGTTGTGGAGGTTACTTAATATATAAAGGCTTCTGAGCTCCTTGAATGCAGTCATCTTTGCTAACAGCAAAGGAAGGTGCATGTGTTGATCGAAGGTCACGAGCTGGCCATCATGGAATCCTCTCTGGCCCAGAGACACATGTTACTTAACTCAGTGATGCCTTTAAGAAAATACGAACTCTGTTTCAGTATTAACAAGTTGAGAGATATCATCATATAAAAATCCAGGTTTCTGACTTCTCTTGAAAACTGGAAGATCTGGCAACATTGGGCTGTATATTCTTCTTTTTTTTTTAATTTATTTATTTTATTTTTGGCTGCATTGGGTCTTCATTGCAGGCTTCATTGTGTGCAGGCTTTCTCTAGTTGCGGTGAGCAGGGGCTTCTCTTGTTGTGGAGCACGGGCTCTAGGTGCATGAGCTTCAGTAGTTGTGGCATGCGGGCTCAGCAGTTGTGGCTCACAGGCTCAGTTGCTCTGTGGCATGTGGGAACTTCCCGGACCAGGGATCGAACCTGTATCCCCTGCATTGGCAGGCAGATTCCCAACCACTGTGCCACCAGGGAATACCCTGGCCTACATTCTTGCTGGTTGATGATTGGTTAGACTTGCAGAGCTGCCGCCGGCTTTAGAGCAGGTATGTCTCTCCCATTTGCTAAGGCTCCCACCACTCTCTTTTTTTGTTACAGTCCATGCACCTCAATCGTATGTTTCACGCCTCACTTCTGTAGGTTTTTCTTTGTCGGCTCTATCAGCAACACTACTTAGAAAACTTACAAATTAGCATTATGTTTCAAAAATATTTTACTGAGATATAATTCACTTACCATAAGATTCACCCATTTAAAGTACACAGTTCAGTATTTTTTTGGTTTGTAGCTGTGCAACTATTGCCATTATCGAGTTTTAGAACTTTTTCATCCCTAAAAGAGATTCTGTACCCATTAGCAGTCACTCCCTATTCCTTCCCCTACACCTAGGCAACCACTAATCTACTTTGTCTCTATGACTTTGGGTTGGTTCTACTTTTTAGCTATTATAAATAATGGTGTTAATGAACATTAGTATACAAGTTTTTGCAATGACATGTGTTTTAATTTCTCTTGGGAATATACCTAGGAGTGGAAATGTTGGGTCTTATCTTAACGCTATATTTTAACTTTTTGAGGAACTGCCACATTGTTTTACAAAGTAACTGAACCATTTTACATCCTCACCATCAATGTATAAGGGCTCCAGTTTCTCCACATGAACCTTTCTTGTCCATCTTGTAGCCATCCTAGTTGGTGTGAAGTGTTATTTCATTATGGTTTTGATTTTAATAAATCTAGAGACTGTCCTACAGAGTGAAGTAAGTCAGAAAGAGAAAAACAAATATCGTATATTAACGTATATATGTGGAGCCTAGAAAAATGGTACAGATGAACCGGTTTTTAGGGCAGAAATAGAGACACAGATGTAGAGAACAAATGTATGGACACCAAAGTGGAGGGGGGGTGGGGGGGTGGGATGAAATGGGAGATTGGGATTGACATATATACACTGACGTGTATAAAATGAATAACTAATGAGAACCTGCTGTATAAAAAAATACATAAAATAAAATTTTTAAACTTTTTTTTTTTTTTACAAAATAGAATTTATTAATTTTTACAAGGCAATGTTGCTGATAGATCATGCTAACCCTTCCTCATCACTGAAACTCTCAGCTTGGTCTCAATTCTCATGGTTAGACCACATCATGTATTACATTGTCTTCCCTGGTTATGATCTGTGGCGCCCTCATGAATGGGATTAGTGCCTGTATTAAGGAGACCCCAGAGAACTCTCTTGCTCCTTCCACCACCTGAGGATGCGATGAGAAAGCAGCAGTCTGAATTCCAGAAGAGGTTCCTCACCAGAACCCGACCATGATAGCACCCTGATCTTGGACTTCCTAGCCTCCAGAACTGTGAAAAATAACTTTCTGTTATAAGCCACCCAGTTAATGGACTTGATTACAGCAGCCCTAACACACTTAAACACTGACCTTCCAAGGGAAGAAGCAGTGGTCCTGTTCTAGACTCAGGTTCTCCTTTTCCTTAAGAAGCTATATTTTGGAGTCCTTTTTTTTTTCTCTTTTTCTTTTTTTTCCCACTGAGTCCCAGGTGCCTGTCTTTGATATGTTTTCATCAACTCACCACTCTCTTCTTTTGTTCACTGCCTTCTCTCTTCTTTCACTCTTTCCCACTCCCACCCACCCATCCCAACAGCCCAGCCCAGTGGTACTGATCCAGTTCTGAGACTCTAAAGCCTCCTTTGTATCACTACCAGCCAAAAGAACCACATGAGGCCTCTTTGTCCAGCAGAATCTGATATAATTATCAGATGTTCCAACAATCTCATTTCAAATATTCTGTTCCACTGTTGCCTTAAATGTACTTTACTGACAAGGTTTTTAGGTTGAGAAAATTTGGCCACCCTAATTGCAATGCAATATCTGAGTAAAAAAATGAAAGATCTCAGACTGGATGTGAGAAAGCTCCATTGGCCACATTGTTCTGGTGCACAACCATTCCGTATTTTTACTTAGTCTACCTGGAAGGCCACCGTCTGACCACGAGAACATCCATGTAGGCATCTGGAGCAAAGAGACCTTTTCACTAAGCGTGACACTGAAATTGGCCAGGAGCCCCCAGCCCCGCTTTATCAGCAACAGCGGTTTTTACAGGGCACCCTTATTACCCGGGGTGTTAGATCTGCAATAATAAAGACTGCCTTGGATCTCTTCCTTCCTTCATGTCTGAACAGACCTCGTTGTATATATTTAGAGCCACGGCCCAGGCCTATTACATCTGTAATGAGTGGGATGACTTAAAACAGCACCTTTCACCCCAGGATCTGGAAGCCTTTAACAGCTTCAAATCCACACTTCCACACACAAGCACTTTAGGGAAGGACAGACAATAGACAGGAACTTCTGGTGATTGTCCTGTCAGGGAGAAGGGAGAGAAAAAGAAGATGGTATGCACTGGCAGCGTAAGCCTTTCTCCTCCAGCCACTGTGATTTAAAGCTCGAGTGTCCGGTGTACACTTTCTACAGCATAGGTATAATCAATACTTTTCACTTACCTAATCTTTCATTAGAAGTGCTTTACTCATCGATTGCTAGGAGGAAATATGGTGATAAAGGATGATTATTTTTCTAACTAAAGCACAGGAACTTGCTCTTTCTGGTGAGTCACTAGGAGAGTAAGATAAAGTGTCCAGGGTACAAACGGCCGGCCTCTTGTTTTCGTGTGGATATTTGTTCATATCCCTACTTCATTTACTTCTCAAGGAAACAGGCTGTATTCCCATACTCATCCCAACTCACTCATAGGTGATGCCGGAACTCCAGGACTTTAACCCATAGGAACTTGCCTTGATGTTTTTCTTTCTGAAGATTTAGGTAATTATTTTATATTTCTCCAACTTAAGCTTTCAGAGAAAGAGAGCTTATCTTATCTTTTTGTTGGCTAGGGTGGGAAGCTCAGAAAGAAAAGGAGAGGAACTAGCATTTGAGTGGCCTCAGGCACTGCACTGGTGACTTTGTATATATTATCTCATGAAACTAAAAGAAAACCCAATTCATATGCGACATGTCTGCTGAGACAAGCAATTCTGGTGAGCTTGCTATCTTAGAATGTTTATCACTGGGACTTCCCTGGTGGTCCAGTGGTTAAGAATCCACCTGCCAATGCAGGGGACACAGGTTCGAGTCCTGGTCCGGGAAGATCCCACATGCCACGGAGCAACTAAGCCCGTGCGCAACTACTACTGAGCCTGCGCTCTACAGCCCACGAGTCACAACTACTGAAGCCCGCGCACCTAGAACCTGTGCTCTGCAACAACTGAAGCCACCGCATTGAGAAGCCCGCACACCACCACGAAGAGTAGTAGCCCCAGCTCTCAGCAACTGGAGAAAGCCCGCATGCAGCAATGAAGACCCAACACAGCCAAAAATACATAAATAAATAAAAAATTTTAAAACGTTACCTTTAGGGCTTGCCTGGTGGCGCAGTGGTTGAGAGTCCGCCTGCCGATGCAGGGGACACGGGTTCATGCCCCGGTCTGGGAAGATCCCACATGCCGCGGAGCGGTTGGGCCCGTGAGCCATGGCCGCGGAGCCTGCGCGTCCGGAGCCTGTGCTCCGCAACCGGAGAGGCCACGACAGTGAGAGGCCCACATACCACACACACACAAAAAAAGTTACCTTTAAAAAAAAAAGAATGTTTATCATTTGTTCTGCTGGCCAGTAGCTGTTTGTATGCTATCATGGCTCTAACCCTGATACCCACCAGGACCTATTCTGTGACATCTTGTCTTTCCTTTTAAACTGTGGCTCTGGTACATTAACAAACCCGAATTGCACATTCTTCCCTCCTGTAAGCTGCTATTCAGGGTCGAGCTTAGCATTAAACAACTTTCTTTCTCTCTTTTTTAAAGTTTCTTTTCTTTCTTCCTTTGTTATGAGAAAAACTTACTTATGCTCTTTTAAAATTGTCCATCGTGACATCATTATAAAATATTTGGTTTCATCATTTTGGCTCAATCTAATAAATATAATTTCTATTTAAATTATTTTGGTTCTCAGATTTTATTTTTTAAAAATTTGTAGTCTCTGCCCGCCCGCCCCCACCCTACCCCAGGCAGTCCAGCCCTTGTTTTTTTTCCCTGCCATTCAAAAGACCATTACATGATTCTCCTGCCCAATTCTGTCTCTCTCTTCACAAGTTCTGGAGTCAGACCGACTGAATTTGTACCTCACCCCCAAAACTTCTGAGCTGTGCGACCTTGGGCACACACTCCCTCACTTTCCCTATCTGACAACACTTATTGGGTTATTACCGGGATTAAATGACCTGGTGGTGTCTGCCCTGTCCCCAGGATCCCCCCTGCTTGGGTTGACTGTGTACATAGATGACAGACCAGTTTGTCTCAGCCTGGCCATACCTTACCTCTGAAGTTTCTCTGGTTCCCTCACCCTGTGCCTTGGCATTTGAGGGCCTTCCAGTTATAAGTATCCTTATATTATGCAAACCTTTAGGCAAACAGCAACTTTCTGCATATTATTTCATATTTTTAATAGTTTATCTTTCTGGCTAGGTCACCCAGCATGTAAGAAGCATTGAGCAACCTCACTATTAAATTGTCATAGTTGGTGTTATTTTGTATTTTCTGAGGTCTAGAGCTTGCTGATTGCTTTTGATCAGGCCGTTTTCTCCCTTGGGGAAATTTAGTTTCCCTTTGTTCGCTTATTTATAGCTCTGCAGTGGGCATGGTTTGGAGCCTTGGTTTTTATTGCTTCAATTGCTCTACAGTAATTGACACACGATACACATTCCAGGTCCCATGTTCCATTTACATATGGACACACACTACTCGATGACTCAAACAGACTATAATGAATCCCCTTTATTCTGGGATATCTTTGAGATTCTGGCTTACTGTGTGGGTCTGTTCTCCTTAAACACGGGACTGACAGCATTGAGTATTGGAAACAACTGACCTTTTATTTCCTTTGGCATTTCATCACCATGGGTGCATCCCAATCTAATTATATGTTGATTTGTAATCAACAGAGGCTTCCTCTCATTTAATTTTCTGCTGACTTTATTTTCTCCCTGTTTGGAAACCTCCAGGATTATTATATCAATTTCAATTTCTTAAACAGGTTTCCTTTCAGATGGCCTGCTTCCAATCTCTTATTTTGCTATTCAGTTACTTTGTCAACCCATGTTATCTGTTTAAAAAAACAAAACCAAACAAAATGCTGATCTGTTGGTGGGCTCTGTGCTGCCATCTAAAGTGTTATGGAAAGAACTATTTATGTTGTTACAATGTTGTTATGAATTAGCTCAGTGGCCCACATCTCTCTGTACATGAGATGCACTTGACCTTAGAAGGAAAAAAAAAAAAAAATCTGAACCAGAATCCTCATTGAAGTCTGATTTGGCTACAATAAGAATTCATCAAAAACACAGAAGCTGCATTTCCTAGGAAATGGAGGCTTTTTCCTGTATTTGAGAGTGGTAAAGGATACGCCCAAGAACTTGGAACAGATACAGCACTGGCAGACAAACAAAGGATCTGCAGGGCAGAACTTCCTTTTTATTCCCTGAGCTCTCTCTCCCATTGTCTCAGAGAAGATGGGGCAAATACCCAGAGAGAAGCTGCTTCAGTATTGTCTTTTATTGATATGCTGCTTGTGTTCAGTGATTCCTCTGGCCCATAGTGTCTGCTGGACAGTTGGAGGCTTTTTGAAACCACTGTATTGTTAGAGAATAATTAGGGTGAATGAAGCAGGGGGTAGAGGTTAACAACAATTCTTTGTTGCAAGCAATTGCTTGTCTTGGCATCAGTATTGGTAACAAGGCCAATCTACTGGAAGGGATGGAAACAAAAGATGGAAAGGTTGCGGTTGGTTTGTCTAATCCATCCAGCAAATCCACCCATGCATGGCCATTGTGCCCTGTGAGCTCTCTGGAAATGCCTTTGGTCACACTGCATTCCAAGCCACTGGGTGGGTGATCTCCAGGCAGTCTTGTACATGGATTTCCTAAAATGCTTCCCATAGCAAAAAAAGGGGACGCACAGGTGTTGCCTTGGCAATTAATCAGCATACTTCATAAAGAAAATAATCTTCTAACGTTTGGGTAGATGAATGTCCTAACACAAAAGAGCTGAGATGTGTCGAGTGACACCAAGGTGAAAACACCTGGGCAAAACCATGACCTCCGTCCTCACTTTCTCCTCCATCCCCTCTAGGCCAGTCAGGCCCCGTCCTGGTCGTAGGGGTCTTAATCCCACTTGTATTGTGATCTCAAGGGGCCCCAGCCAGGGTAGGATCCAGCAAACTGGGGTGGCTATAAAGTTAATGCTTCTAAGAAAGTAGTTCTTACTGAAAGGCTTTACAAACTGGTTGCCTATCTCCCTTTGCCCGTTTGGGGAACTGATGCTGCTGCTATGTTCTGAGTCAAGTCGCCGTCCAGCTGTGGTTGATCAGATACCTGATGTATTTAATAATACATGGCAGGGTGCCTTGCATGGGGGACCTAGGTTCCTACTTGAAGCCCATTGTTCAGATTTTATAGCATTCGTGTGATTTACTAGTGTGTGATGCTTCTTACATCCTTCTCCCAAATCAGCTTTCCGCCAAGGGTTCCCAGTCACAGAGGGGTGTGCCTCAAATACTTGACTCAAATTGTTCAACAGAAGTTACCCCATGTATCTTCCTGTTGCTTATCAAGAAGAACAGAGACATAGAGGCAGTTTGGAAGCGTATGGAGGCATCTCTCCAAGGAGATTTTTGGCGTTAGACACATCTCCCCAAAAGGTGAATTCCTGCTCTCACATATTAAATAGGGGTTTAATTCCACAGTCTGATTTAGACCAATGATGGTTTACATTTGAAATCCCAAACCGGGAACCTTCAAGATCGATACTAAGCTCTGAGCAATGGGGCGGAGATGATGTTTACCTATGTGTTATTTTAAGCGTGGATCTACTCTCCTGGGACTGTGTGTGTGAGCAGTGGTGGATGTCAGGGCGCGGGTGGGGGAGGGGAGGTGGTATGGGGCGTTCCGGTGAGGGGACAGCAGTGTGCTTATTTTCAGTCTGTCAGCTGTTCTGGGAAACTGCCAAAATGGATGAGCTACCACAAGCCTTCAGGCTTGTTAAGAGCCAAGGAGAGGCTAGGCCCCTCCTTTTAAAAGGCTCTGTGGAATTCAAGACTTAAAATTTCATGTGTGTTTGGTTTGGGGCAAATGTGAAATCCCTGAACTTTCCCCAGGAAAATGTTAGCTCCCAGAAACACACAGTGGGTCCTAACTCTCTGGACAGAAATGTGTCTTGAGGGAGAAAAAAGAATCCAGCACGTTTCCGTTTAGCCTCCTGGCTCTGTTTGGCCAGCAGAGAAAGATTGATGAGAACCCTGATTAGATCTGTCTCCATGGCCTCCAGCGGAGTATTGGAAAGGCCTGAAAAAATCCTTTTGATACAGGGGGTAGAAGTTCCAGTAGATGGGGGAAGGGAAAGGACTAATCTTCCTGGCCCAGATGTGCCAGGATGTACACAGACACAGCAGCTGGGGAGACTGGGGAGAATGAGCAAAAGCTGAGCATTTTTACAAGACTAGGCAGTGACATCCTCCTAAGGGAGAGGGAATCTGGAATAAGGTGCTTCCATACGGGAAGAAGAGCCTGTAAACCTAGTGTGGTTGTGATTTCTGAAACAGAAATCAACGGCTGGGTTTTTCTAGGCATGAGTTGTATCCTCTATTGGCAATCATGTTCCAAACCGGGCCTCTCTGCCGTGTGACTTCAGTCTGATGTTCACATCGTGAAAACTCCAGGCTGTTTTTGCCGTCCTCCCTGCTAATGTTGACATTGGTAGGGAGAGAGGAAATCTGGATAAATAGAACTCTTTTCTTGGCGTTGTTAAATATATTACTAAAAAGAGCAAAGGGTGTTTTCGGAGCTAAATGGAAGCAAAGTCTTTCTTTGGAACTTTGAAAGCCCAGGTAGGTGGCTGGGTAAGCATTTCTTACAGCCTGTTTGTTTTAGCCCACGGTGGTTTCTGAGCAGCTTTAAGAGATCCTGGTAGAGGGCACAAACACACCCATTCCACAGCGGCCCTCTCGCCTAAGGCTGTCTTTTGTATCCTGTGACTGAAAACTTACACAGCTCTTAGGACTTCGCTGAAGATTACATTGTAGCTAGTCTACCATGAGCTTTGAATTTTCTTGGAATTTCACTGTCAAAAGCAGAACAGCTTTTTCATCTTTGAACTGGGAGGAGTGGTTTAGTTTGCCCCTTACTTTTTGCACGTTTGGAAACTGAAATTGAGAACCTTAAGCAACTTGCCTGAAGTTACACAGTTAAGTGAGTACGGGAACAGAAATGAAAAGCTCTTAAGTTTCCTGATGTCTGGTTTATTATCACAAGGAAAGCTCTGCCCACAAGAAGGAAATTTCAGTTCAGATTCTCTATAACTTTTAAGAACATAGACGAATATATCAATTTCAGTAGAAACAGCTGATCAAGATAGCCTTATCATTCTCAAGGGAATGTAATTTTAAGGAGATATATTTGGAGTAACCGGATTTTAAACTATATTGCCAATTCTTCTCTAGTGTAGTGGAGGAGGCTATTTTCCAATGCTTCATGAACTATTTAAACATTTCCTTATTTAATACTTTTTTTAACCGTAAAAGCACTTAGTTGAGAATAAACACAAGTTGGTTATACAAGCCCTTCACACGGAGGGCTCCATACATATGGGCGATGCCGTAAGCCAAAGAAGGGTATAACAGAGTGGGGAAATGGTCTCCACAGTGCTTTATTGTGGACAAAATGCCTTCACATACATTATCAAACTGATCCTCGGGACAGTTTTGTGAAAGTAGGGAGAATAGACATAAGTACAGCTGTTTTCCAGAAAACAAAACCAAAGCTCAGCGATACAGAGTGACTCACCCAGCACAGGTAGGTGCTGAGTTGGGACTCAAACTCAGGTTTTCACTCTAAGCCCCGCAACTCATTTCATTACCTCCTGGTGCATTAGTTACACAGGTGATAACACCTTATGGAGCAATCCCTGTTTTCTTTTCTCTAGGACAGAAACTGCAGTGGTTACACTTTCCCTGCCCAGGTACAGGTGGTTTCAGTTCCTGGCTTGCATTATTCTATTCGGGGTATTTACCTTACATGGAGGGACTAGAGCTTTTAGAAATCATTAAAATGGGTTTTTGAGGTTGTATTTATTTCTCCTTCACATCCTAAACTTTGGACGTGATGCTCTCTGGCTTTCCATTCAGATGAGAAAAGCACTATTGTGATTGTTGGCGGTCCCTCCCCAGGATGCCAGCATAAATGAAGGATGTTCTTTTTAAGAAAGAAAAAAATGCAATTTAGCAAGGTTCTTGACTCTCTTGTAACACAGCATCTATTTTTAAAGATGTTATTTGTTTTCATGTGTAACACTAGGTGGCAGAATAACTACACCACAGAGCATGATATCCTTTGTTTCTTGCTACTCCCAGAGCAGGGACCCGAATAGTGAGGCAGAAACCATCTGTCGCTGCATGAGATTGGACCGACCAACCTGGCCAATATTTTCTTGACAGGGAGCTGGCTGCAGTGATTCTAAAACATATGCTTCCAACATACTGTCTGTAAGGTTTCCCTCTTTCTTTTTTTTTTCCAGCTCCCCAGCATTTTACTTTTTCTGCCCCATTGCATCCGTGTAGACAAGGCCTGCAGGCAGCTGCTTTGAAATGGCAGATCTGGATGGATGCACCCAGTGGCGCTGGCACTCTTGCCCCTGTGTGCCAGTGGGTCATGGAGGTCTGGGGAAAAGGCACCTGAGCCCTTGTCCTGAGTGGTGTCAGCGGCTGTGGCCAAGGGCCCGCAGTGGCCAAGCTGGGCCAGCTTGAAAATGCTGCCCTCACTAACTCAGGTATACAGAAGGGTTTTTGTTTTGAAAGAGCAGGCTGATTGTGGCTCAGCTCTTCAGCTGGTTTAGAAACACTGCTGCATGGTCTGGGGGACATTGCCTCCAGTTTTTTTCCTTAATGGTTTGCCAGTGTGTCAGCACTCCCAAAGTGTGTGTTGCTCTAGATGCCGCACATGCCACAGGACACGCTAAGCTAAATGAAGCTGCAGCACCGGTTTTGTCCTTTCATGTTGTAAAGAGGATGAGCTTGGGGTACAGAAATACCTCTTTGTGTTTTTGCTGAAAAAGAAAAGAATATCACTAAAACAAAACAATGCATATCTAAGTCTAGTGATAATACTCTGTGAATACTCTACCTCAAGGCACTCCAGTAAAACCAAGTCTGAATGTATAAAATTGATGAAGCAGGAAAATTTTATTTTAATTATAAAAGCATTCTTTACTTTACAACTGGAACCACAGTCGGATTTTATTAAATAGCAAGTTCCTGATGTGAATTGTAAATGATTCCATTTACAAAAGTGAAGAAAAAAAGTATTCAAACCTTGACTTTTTAGGAACCCACTTGTTGCACGAAACAAAGAGCAACTGGACTATTGTCTACCCACGTACT
Source organism: Phocoena phocoena (assembly GCF_963924675.1). Lineage (NCBI taxonomy): Eukaryota > Metazoa > Chordata > Mammalia > Artiodactyla > Phocoenidae > Phocoena > Phocoena phocoena. The sequence goes on along the minus strand of NC_089220.1, from coordinate 33,332,825 downwards.
TTCACCGTACCCTGCTCTACTTTCCAGCTGGGAATCTCAGGGCTTGTTTTTTTTTTTTTAGTTGATAGCTGAGGGTGCTGGTAATATCCTAATTTTTCAGAGAAGGCACTGGTGGCATGAAGGCTCCTTGTTAAAGTGACCCAGGTGTGAGTCACAGTAATCAGGGTAAGCCTGTAGCTTAGGGATATGGAGGTTTTGTATATTTGTTTGCCTGCCAGAGCTGCCATTCTTTCATAAAGAATAAACTGTATGACTTTTGAGAATACCTGAAACAACATATAAATCAGAACAAGGATATCAATCACAGGCCACTACCATAGGGATGCTTTGAAGCTAGAAGAGGGTTGTGAGACCTTCTTGTTTGTTAAGAATGAAATGTCATAAAAATTCCAAAGCAGGACTCAGATTTCCACGGGGAAGGGACCTCTTTATTGTTTCCTCTAATAGCTGCTTTGGTGCTTTAGTGAATAAATGTGTTGCTCAAAATAACCCTAGATGCAGTCTCAGAACTATAGCCTGGCTTTGCTCCCGCTTTTGTACTGAGCATCCATTCTGAGTTATTTATTTATGATAGTTTTGCTGTTTTCGCCACTCCTCGCTACCCCCTCTCCCCCCATCGTTTGTCTTGTCTTTATTCTCACACCCACTAATTAATTGATATCTTCTGCTCTTAGGACTACAGCAAATGTGTCTCTGTGTTTATGTGGATCCTCGCTAAGCAGGCCATGCTTTTAAGTTTCTGGAATAGAGCAGTGGTAAAAATAAGTCACAGCTTGTTTCCATATTTGCTTCTGAGTCAAGACACTTAATTTTCTCATTATAATGCCCAAGGTATAGAGCTATAGAGTTTACTTTTAAGAGAAACAACCAAAATTCAGTCAAATCCTTTAATTAGATGTTTTCACATCTTACAGAATTCTCTGGATTTATATTTACAAAATGAAAAAACACAGTGGTCATGGTTTCATTATTTCTGTCCATAGGGAGAAAAACCTTACCCAAAATAGGCCAAATCTTCTCCCAGATTCTCTGACAACAGGCGTTTTGGGTGTTGCCCAAAGTTGCTCATAACCTTAGGATGAGCAGCATTCACTGAAGGCCTTAGACCTACATTAAAATGACATCTCAAAACCAGAGACCCGAGGGGCTGGGATCTAACAGTAAAAAAGCAGGGGAGCAGAGCTGAGGTGTAGGGGGCATTCACAGGAAGGGAGAGAATATTGGCAAAACAAGATGGGAGAGGTGAGCTGGGGGCCCAGCCCCAGTGCAGTGGCAGGACTGTAGCAAAGTGTGACCAGAGGTTCTGGCACCTCCCCCGTCATGGACACAAGCCAGAGATATCAGTTTCCCTTGGTTTTCAGCATAAAAAAGCCAGCTAATGTTCTTGAGTGTCAGTTTATTGAGCTCTCCAGTGCAGCCTCATAACTTGCATTAATTGCGAGGAAAATGCTTCCAGAGAAAAGAGAGATGCGGCACAGAACAAGTTTGTCTTTGACTAGTTGTCACAGCCCTGCTGTTTGGAGTCATTGACAAGTCCTTGGTTCTTGTATGACAGACCCTGAATAAAAGAAGTGATTCATCTTCTCTCTGTTGCACCTTTCAAGGAGGACATTTTTTTCTTTCTTAAAGACAGATTTTGTTTATGGACTTAACATCACTGGCAGTGGCCAGTGGGCTCAGAATCTTTGCAAGGTGTAATTTACTATTGTGCTCCTCCCTCCTAAGTTTGTGCACCTCTGAGAAGCTCCATCCCATTAAAATTCCTTCTTAAAAGCATAAGGTGAAAGAGCCAAGCGTGTGTTGTTTTTTTAAAGGGGAGTGTAGCTACAGAAGGGGAGAGGGCCCCGGCTTTTTCTTTTTTAAATGCTAGTAAATAGCTTAAAACCTGTTGAAGCTTTTGGAGGAATGTGGAAGCGTTGTCATTTGGCTCTAATGTTTAGGAAAACAAAATAAAGGAAATAGTTTTAAGAAGAGACTTTCCTGTGATGGGCTCTATTCTCTGAAGTGTCCTGTAAGTGTCACACCTGTTCCTCCACGTACACAAGCTAACCTAAGTTGCCTCCTTGTCTGCCGCGCCCAGCCACTTTGCTCATTGCCCTACTGAATTCTTTTCAGACTTTAGTTCTGTACTTTGGCAGCTCAGCCCTTATAAAAGTGTGAGATACTGTTTTGTTTCGTTTTTAAATGTATTTTATTTATTTATTTTTGGCTGCATTGGGTCTTCGTTGCTGTGTGCAGGTGTTCTCTAGTTGCGGTGAGCAGGGGCTACTCTTCGCTGTGGTGCATGGGCTTCGTGGGCTTCTCATTGTGGTGGCTTCTCTTGTTGTGGAGCACGGGTTCTAGGCGCGCGGGCTTCAGTAGTTGTGGCATGCGGGCTCAGTACTTGTGGCTTGCAGGCTCTAGAGCACAGGCTCAGTAGTTGTGGCACACGGGCTTAGTTGCTCTGCAGCATGTGGGATCTTCCTGGACCAGGGCTCGAACCTGTGTCCCCTGCACTGACAGGCAGATTCTTAACCACTGTGCCACCAGGGAAGCCCTGGAATACAGTTTTTGACAGTGAGAAAGAATCGTGTTGTTTAAAGGTGAAATGCTAATACATTTATGTACAAATTCTCCGTTTTCTAATGTTATAGGAAAACCACCAGTGTCTGTTGTGACCCAATGCAGTTCTTACTCAGCCATTTTATCTTGGATTCACGCACATAAAGATGGACCTGTTTGCCATTTGGAGAAGCCTTCATAACCTGGAAGGTTCAGGAAGGAACTGGTTTTTATTGAGAATTCAAAAGGAGTGTCTTTCATAGCCAATAGCCTTCCTTTTTGAGACTCATTTCTAAGGGGTCTTTTGCAGCTTCTACAAAAGAGAAAGAGCTCAAATTCTTCTTTCTACAGCCTGAAGGAATTGAGTATACCTATAGCCAAGCAGCTAAAACTAGAAAACAGCAAAATACAGTGTAAAAAAAAGCATTGCTTATTGTATTTTAGCTGTGGACATTTTGAGCTTCAGAGAATGATTAGGTCCTGGTTTTCCTGGGAAATTGTCTGTGTATGGACTCAAATGTAGGGCTTGAGAAATATGATGGAGAAATAGGAGCCATATAAAATGATGTGAATCTAGCTTGGATATGTATTTTTGAATTTACATTTAAATATGGTCCTATCTTAGCTTCTGGTAATTCAGTACTCCCCCTCAGACCCAAATCTTTTCTCCTGCTTCTCCTTCACCACTCCTCCTTTCATCTCTCTCTCTCTCTCTCTCTCTCTCTCTCTCTCTCTCACACACACACACACACACACACACACACACACACATATCTTTTGGCAAATAATGGAGAAATATATACAGTATTTTTAATGGGGTTATACTTAACTGTTTTGCAACTTGTTTCCTTTTATGTAAAAGCTGCAGAAAAATGTACTTCATTCTTTTATAACAGCTGCTTATGAAGTCATTTGATATATGCATACATATTATGTATGTTTTTAACCCATTTGTTATTGATGGACATTTAGATGGCTCCTAATTTTTCACTATTCCAATGAATGCTGCAGTGTTCTGTTCTTTTTCTATTAAAAAAGAATGTTTCTCATTGTAAATGTGGTCAAACTCTTCATTCACAAAGGCAGAAAAATAAAAAGAAGAAAATAAAAATCACTTACTCATAATCCTCTATGTAGAGATGCTTTTAACGTTCTGTTTTATTTATTTCATGCTCTTTTCAATGCATTTGTGTGAGTATTTATAAAGTTGATAGGATGCTATGTGTAGTTTTGGTCCAGTTTTTTCTACTTAACTGTTTACCTTCGGTATTTTCTCTTATTAAATCCTCTTTTGAACAAATTCTCTACATGATGTATTTTGTCTTTTTGAGTTGTCTGTTTAGGTCTTTTATCCATTTTTCTATTGGGATGTTAATGTGTGTTTTTATATTGATTTGTAAGGACTCTTTTTGTAGTAAGGTCATTAATCTTTTGTCTCTCATGTTTATTTCAGTTATTTTCCTTAGTTTTTCATTTACCTTTTAATTTTGTTTATGGAACCATTGATATACAAAAGTCTTACATTTTTTGTGTAATCAAATATATCAGTATTTTCCTTTATAGTTTCTTTTAGGCTTAAAAGAACCTTAAAAGAAGCTGTAATGATAATAATAGACATGTTTTTCAGCACTTAGCTATCATGTCAACAGTTTCATATGTATAAATTTATATATATTTACTCTTTATAACAAACCAGTGAGGTAGGTAATGCTATCTTTGTTTCACTGATGAGGAAATTAAGGCCCAGAAAGTCATATAGATGGAAGTGGCATAAACCCAGCCCATCTGGACTGGGAGCCCACACTCTTCCCAACTTCACTGTATCACCATATGTTTCAAAGGGTATATTTATTTAGCCTCAAATACTCTGCTAAATCTTGCTGTGTCTCAACAATCACTAAAAACAAAAAAGTAAAACACCCATATTTTCTCCTAGTGTTTTGAATAGTTTAAATTATATTTAATTCTAGTTTGTCCGGATCTTACCTTGATGTGTAGTGTGAGCTGGGGCTCATATTTAATTTTTTCAATTAGTCAGTGTTCCCAGTGTGTTAGCACTCCTTTAAGAATTTGGAAAGGACTTGTCTTTTCCAGGAAACCTTTATAATTAGTGCTACTTCATGCTGTTTCTTCAGTTATATTTCTTCAGAGTTGTTGGTTTCCTCAGCAGCTTTGGTCTGTATAATTTTGTGGAATCTTATGTTGCTGCTAGATTAAAAGTATCATTAAAAGTATTAAAAGAGACTAACTCTTCCAGTTGTTTTTACTCTGTATATAAGAATAGGATAAGAGATACTTATCCTAGGGTCAGTGGACCCCTCTTCTCCCTGAGTTCTGGATATCTATGAACTTGGGTAAGAAAAAAAATTACATCTCCATTTTCACCAACCTTTTAATGAAATTGAGCATTTCTTCAATTTTGAATGTAGACAATAAACCATAGTCGTATTAGCAGAACCTGTGATTTTAAACTACAGATACTTAATATTACATTTCAGTTGCTCCAAATATCTTGAAATATTCTTTACACTTATCACTACTTTGACGTTATAGTAATTACATTAGACCCACCACTAGATTTTGCTATTTAATGGATTAAGAAGCACATTTATTAATATTTTATATATTCAAATATTATTTTGAAAACTGGATTTCCATAAAATTGGTTTCCTTTGTTATCCTATGTATTTTATTTTATGCACTTGGAAACATTTTTCTGAGAAGGGGTCCATAGGTTTCATCAAACCACCAAAGGGATCATGGCATAAACATTATGAAGAGCCCTAGTCTGTTTCAACGCAAGGCATACCATTGAGCTTTACAAATACTCCTTAGTACTGAGTGATAAAAAGGTGGTTTGGGAGGAGCTGGAAAACAGTCCAGCATATCCCTCCCTATTGTCTTGATTCTTCCACTTCTGGAAGTATTCTCTTTATCATCCTAAATAGAACTATTTCTTCTCTTCCCTCTCCTTCCCCCTTCCCCCTGCCTCCTTTTCACTTAGTACCTCTCATTTCTTCCCTATTCTCTTTCTTTTTCATTTCTCTTTCTCTTCCTCCTTCATTTGGCTCCTCCACCCTTTCGTTTTCTTCCTTTTCCTCTCTCTCCTCTCTAAAAATATTAATATCTTAAGGAGTTTGTGTTTCAGCTTGTTTCAAAAAATGTTTCCTCTTTTAGGTCTAAGAATGAATTCAAAGACAGTGGGGAAAAGGAGTTGATAGAAAGAGTTAATAACATCAGCAAGAAGTTGAAAGCAAGACTTGCCAAAAATAAGTGTGAGGTAATTACCTGGAGATAATTAAGAATCGACCTTAAAGGGCACCTACCTGGTTTGTTTGACCCTTGGAAAGAGCCTCTGTCTCTTGGTTCTGGCCCCATAAATCCAAGTCCTGCTTTCATATTTGACTTATCCAACTCCTTTGATAAATTGTTTGCCTCATAAGACAATCATTCACTTTTAATTTTCAAAGTACCCGAAGGGAGGGACCTGTTTTGAAAGAATGAGACAATTAGACTGTATTATTGATTTGCAGTCATTTCTTTGGGATCAGTTCAAAAGTGTACATATTTAAGGGGCAAAAGTTATCACACAGTTTTCCACTTAAAGTGGAACTTTTGATGCCTGGAATAAGTTAGTATTTAGTTTCTGAGATGCTCATGCCATGGTCTCTCCTATCTGCTGAAATGTGATAGTGATTCATCTTAGTCATCGGTCATGGGTACCTACTGATACAATCTGTATGGCTATAGAATTTTTCCTCTTTTTCTTAAAGTGAGTTCTGTTTGGGATAATGCCATTTTTCTACACTAAAAACATTAGCTCGTCTTACAGCTAACATAAGCTGAAAATTTGAGGTGCCTGGGGGAGGGAAATAAGGCAGATGGATTGTTTACATGAGTGCTATAGTTTCACTTTTTATGCACCAGGTCACATTGGAAGAATTAATGCCCTGTAAGTTTGCCAATCAGATTGCTCCAGTCATCTCTAAACATTCCATCTGGTTTATTAGAATAATAAATACTGTGCAAAGAAAGTTCATTTGGATCCAGGATATTATACTGTGGTCAACCAAAGAAATATGTGCTACACCTTACCTCTGACTAGATTTGGTCAGGTGACACCCTGAATTTGACGAATGGGTACAGATTTACCCTATTTGGGCACTGAATTTGAGGACTGGTCCCTGGAGTTATAGTTCATGTAACTGGAGTTATAGCATCATTGTTACCTGTCCTGGCCGGTGTTGGTTGCCATTTCACTGGCCATTTCTGTCATGTCCCTCACCATCTGATGTCTGCTAAGCATTCTCTGTGGAAAGGAGTAAGAAGCTTCTCTTCATCCTGCCAGGTCGATTTGGGTATCTGAAGTCACCCCCAGAAAAGATTTACCGAAAAGTCCATTTAAATGTTTCATCTGATCTGATGACTAGGACCCTGAATTAATTTCATTTTGGGAAGTCTCAGTTTTTATGTCTGGCTTTCAGATCCTTCTCCTCTTATTCAGGCTTGTTGCAGCTGTTTGCCAGAGATACCTCTGCTGCTCTCAGGGAAATAGCTCTGTGAGTCACACTCCTTTATCATTATACTTTGGTATTTCCTCTCAAGCTGCTTTCCTTATCTGGAGAGTCCCTCTTCTCTGAGGTTAGTTCCCAATCCTTCTATGTTTCTAAGGCCTGGGTCAAGGCCCATCTCCTTCACGAGCCTTTCCTACAGTCTTAATCCATCACCAGTCTCTCTTGCTGCTGAACTTCTACAGATCTGACAATTGGTGCAAAAAGTTAAACTTTGGGCACAGGAAGCGATCAAATTGAGTCAGAGAAATACTAAAGTCATCGATTTAATTCTGGTTTTATTCATATAAAGAGTACTAAAGAGATCGTAAGTAATCAGTATTTCTAAGAACAAAGTTCTTATTTTAACATTTTATTGCTGGGGATACAGGTTCTAGGGAAAAGTAATGAAATCTGAAATTGAAAAAAAATTACAAAATGACTGGTGTACTAATCAAATTAATTGCAGCATTACTTATGAAGGGAAAAACACCCTCAGTGTCTTAACAGTGGAAGAACGACTAGTTCCCTTAATACACTGTGCTTATATTAATTGATAACAATTTAAAATTAAATGATGATTTTGAAGACTTTGAATTGGTAAGAACTTTTGTATAATGGTAAGCAATAAAAGCAGAATATAAAATGATAAACGTGTATATATGTATCAGGTTGGAGTGTGGATAAATGAAAACAGTTGACTTGTTAAGGTAGTGGGATTGGTAATGTTTTTAACATTGTAACAGTATTATAAAATCCTAAAGTTTATTATATGAATATATTAGAGTTTTTATGTTTGTTTGCTTTTAAAATTTATTTTACTTATTTACTTTTGGCGGCTTTGGTTCATTGTTGCTGTGCGTGGCTTTCTCTAGTTGCAGCGAGCGGGGTCTACTCTTCGTTGCAGTGTGCGGGCTTCTCATTGTGGTGGCTTCTCTTGTTATGGAGCACGGGCTCTAGGTGCACGGGCTTCAGTAGTTGTGGTTTAGTTGCTCCGCGGCATGTGGGATCTTCCTGGACCAGGGCTCGAACCCGTGTCCCCTGCATTGGCAGGCACTTCTTTTTTTTTTGGCAGGCACTTCTTAACCACTATGCCAACAGGGAAGTCCCTGTGTATTTTTTTTTTTCCAGATTTATTTATTTATTTATTTATTTATTGACATACAGTTGATTTACAATGTTGTGTTAGTTTCAGGTATACAACAAAGTGATTCAGATATATATATATATATATGTTATATATCAAAATATACATGTATTTTTTTTTAAAAAACATGTCTTCTCTATCACTTGGAAAAGCAGAAAATCAAAAAGTAATAAAATAAATTATCTCCCGATTTATGCGTTAAGCACTTAATATGCAGCAAGAGTCCTTACTTAGAATCTGGAGGTATATAATGTCTGAAAAAAATAAAAATAAAATGGTGCTTTAAAAATAAAAACAATAGATAGTTCATGCTTTGGATTAATGGGTAGATTCATTATTATGACGAAAGTGAGAATATTCAAACTAAACGATGGAAACTTTTTTTTTTTAGAATAGATACATGCTTTTTTTTTTTTTTTTTTAATTTCATTTATTTATTTATTTTTGGCTGTGCTGGGTCTTCTTTTCTGTGCGTGGGCTTTCTCTAGTTGCGGTGAGCGGGGGCCATTCTTCATCGCGGTGCTCGGGCCTCTCACTGTCACGGCCTCTCTTGTTGCGGAGCACAAGCTCCAGACGCGCAGGCTCAGTAGTTGTGGCTCATGGGCCCAGCCGCTCCGCGGCATGTGGGATCTTCCCAGACCGGGGCACAAACCCGTGTCCCCTGCATTGACAGGTAGACTGTCAACCACTGCGCCACCAGGGAAGCCCGGAAACTGACATTTTTTTTAATACTTTCTATGTGCCAGACATGGTGCTAAATGTTTAGTATAGTTTATTTCATTTAAATATCTGTAAGACCCTGGGAAAAAGTTATTACTACTCCCCTTTTAATGGTGAGGTACCTGAGATTCAGAAACATGAATTGTGTGAGATGACATGGGTAGTAGAATTCGAAACCAGTTGTTGGTTTTGATTCTTTGTTTTTTTCTCATCCCAGAAACATATCTCTTTAGTCAGTAATAAAATTACTGGACCCTGGGAAGTTCCCATGGGCTTTATGTCTTGTCATAATAAAACTTAAAAGCCCTAGGTTCACTGACTAATAAAACAGCATATGTGTGTAAGTGTATGTTTATGTATTACTAATAATGATTTCTATGGTTCCTTCAAAATATAACTTACTTTAGAAAACTACGTCGTCTCAAGGATAGAGTTTACAATGTAGACCGTGATGTCAGATTGTCTGTGTGGCTGTGTGTGTGTGTGTGTGTGTGTGGTGTCAAACAATGAAGGCTCCTTTCTCACCATATTCTCACTCAAGGCCATCCCAGAAGTTGCCTGCTTTTTTAGGGCAGCTCATGACCATCCCCATGAGATGGTTTACTAGAGAGCATCATTCTCCCTCCTTCTCATACTGGTACTGTTGGAATTAGACTTGTATAGTTGTGAGGAATAAAGATCCACTGAAGCTAGCCCAAATGATTTAAGAAGATTTACTGCAAAGAAAGAAGAATCCCCTGGAAATTCAAGAACAGGAGCCATGACAGTGTGGCGCTTCATGGAGTCTGGTACTGGAAGGTAGACTTCAGCAGGGGAGCTCATGGAGCCTCATCTACTGATGCGTCTCAGCTGCAGTCCGCGAAGCTTCTTCCCGACCCACTGCCCACTGTCAAATTCTCCCCTCATATTTTGCTCTTGACTCAGTTGATTAATTCTGCTCTAGTCAACTTTGACTGGGAATGAGTAAGCCTGGTCTAAAAAATGACCACCTCGGCAGTGGAAACTAGAATTTTACACAGGAGGCCATGGGAGCAGGAACATGGTTGGAGGAAGGTGAGGAAGGATGCCATTTAGAGGCTACATTTGCACAAAAATTTACAGAGAATTTCATTTGTTTATATCAGAGAATGTGAGGGAGGGGGGAGGGGATGTACCTTTTACCAACACTGCAGAAACGACTGTTGATAGGTGGTCTCCCTTAGAAGGAGACCTGCTTGTGGTAGGCCAAGATCAAAGTGTCTAGTGTAGGGACACGAAACAGACTATTGTTACTTATTCAGGCACTATGGATTTGTTTTTAATTACTGATACCTAGACCCATATTGAGACGCTGGGTTTCACTCGGAAGCAAGAGTTAGGCTCTAATTACAGAACCTAAGCTGGAGGAAATCATACTTATGAAATATCCATTTCTAAGCTATAGTCATTGATCAACTTCGTGGCCTCTGCTAGGCTCCTAACTCCATTTCCCTATAATCATTCTTTTTATTTTAAATTTTATTTATTTATTTTAAATTTATTTTCTGGCTGCGTTGGGTCTTCGTTGCTGTGAGCGGGCTTTCTCTAGTTGCGGCAAGCGGGGGCTACTCTTCATTGTGGTGCATGGGCTTCTCATTGTTGTGGCTTCTCTTGTCGCAGAGCACGGGCTCTAGGCACGTGAGCTTCAGTAGTCGTGGCATGTGGGCTCAGTAGTTGTGGCATGTGGGCTCAGTAGTTGTGGCTCGCGGGCTCTAGAGCACAGGCTCAGTAGTTGTGGCGCACGGGCTTAGTTGCTCCATGGCATGTGGGATCTTCCCGGCCCAGGGCTTGAACCTGTGTCCCCTGCATTGGCAGGCAGATGCTTAACAACTAAGCTACCAGGGAAGTCCCTATAATCATTCTTGATGACCTCATTACCCATGTAGATAATGTGTCCAACATTCTACCTTCCCAGGGTGACTCCCTCCCCGCAAGGATGTAGTCTTCCATCCTACTTCAGCAACCCATTCTGATGGGCTTACCTTACACCTGATATTACCGGTTACGCCATCCCCTCTTCCACAGCCGTGACTTCAAGTATCCTTTTCTCTGACCACCACCTCCTGTATTTATAGCTCATTTATTCTACTATCCCCACTCCAAAAACACTTTGATCACATGAAGATCCCCAAACTGAGTCCATGGTCCACTGTGATAGTCACAACTTTGTATATACCCTCAACTTCTTTTCCTTTCTTGCCTTTCATCATACTCATACCCTTAGGAAGACCTCTATACTAATTAAAGCTAACTCTTTGTCCACTGTGTGCTTTCACTGAAGAAAAACACATACTGTCTAAATTTATATTCATAATCTTTACTTGAATGCCTTCAGTCCTGCTCAGCAGTTCTATTATCCCCTCTCTGAAATAACCATTTCACAACTTCTCCTTTCTCTAACTTCTGATACTTCCTCTCTACTCTGCCCTGATGAACTTTTCTCTAATTTCACTGCGAAAATGGAAGCAATCAGAAGAGGTTGTTTCTCATCTTTCCACTAACAACACTGTCAACTCTATCTACACCCATATTCTCCTTCGTCCTGTCTAAGGCCAGCCCTCAACTCGTGCACTGGATCCCACTCACTGTCACCTCCTTGAACACCTCACACCTTTCTTTCCACCTTAATTTCTCTCTCTCCACTTCCTGTCAGCATTAATGCTGGAATAACTCTCATCTTGAAAATCTACTGTAGATTTCACATTTCCCCTCTGGCTACCCTTTGTTTCCTCCAACTCAAAGGATGCATCTAAATCCTCACTCACTGTCTTCACTTCACCGTCAATTCTCTTCTCATCCCACTCTGATTAGGCTGTTGTTCCCACCCTCCCGCTGAAACCAATCTTGCCAAGGTTACTAACGACCTTTGCTTTGTTGATTCCAATAGCCAGTTCTCAGTTTTCACCTTTCACGCATTCTCAGTAGCATCTGACACAGTTGATCCTTGATTCGTTTTCTTTACTTGGCTTGGTTTCTGGGACATTACGCTGCTGCTGCTGCTGCTGCTGCTGCTGCTGCTGCTGCTGCTGCTTCTCCTCCCCCTCCTCCAACTTCCCCTCCCCCTCCTCCAACTTCCCCTCCCTCTCCCCTCCTCCTCCTTCTTCCTCTTCTCCTTCTTTCTTCTTTCTTCTGCTCCTTCTCCTTCCCAATTGCTGCTCTTCTCTGTCTCCTTTGCTGGCTCCTCCTTCTCTTTCAAGCTCGCGTCTTGGGTCTTAATTCTTCACTTTTCGTTTTTTGTTTCTTTTTTGCAGATATGTGTGTATATATATTTCTTATTTGAACAGATACTTTTATATTTCTTGTTTCCTCTTCTTTCTTACACAAAAATGTAGCGTTCTATAGATACTCTTCTGTACTTTTTCTTAGTTAATGTATCCTTCAGTCATTCCACATCAGTTCACAGAGATTTTCCTCCTTTTTTCCTACTGCATAGTACTCCGTTGTGTCAATATACCATAAGATGACATTTTGGAACCAATCTTTGATTGTATTGAGCATACTTTTTCCTTTCTAAGTTATAGTTAGTTTGGAGAGCTAGTTGGGTCTTGGTGGTAATGGTATGCTGTAGTAATCTCCCCAAACTCAACAGTTTAGGAAGAAACTAACATTTCTAACAAGTGAAAAGAACTTGTCTGTATGTGTAATGATTTTAGGCCTTAGTTTCCACATCTATAAAAATGAAGGCATTGGTCTAGATGATCTCTAATGTCCTTTCCATCTTAAATATTCAAAAAAAAAAACCACACCAAAGCTGCGATTTGTCCAGTACAGCTAATTTGAAAACATGAGCATATTTTTAACCTCTTTGTTTTAAATTGAGATATTATTGATATATAACATTGTGTTAGTTTTGGGTGTACTATGTAATGATTTGATATATGTATACATTTCAAAATGATTACCACAGTAAGTTTAGTTAACATTTATCACCACACCATACTTACAATTTTTTTCTTCTGATGAGAACTTTTTAAAAAATTGAGGTATAATTAACATATAACATATTAGTTTCAGGTCTACAGTGTAATGATTTAATATTTGTATATATTGCAAAATGATCACCACAGTAAGTCTAGTTAACATTGGTCACCATACGTAGTTACAAATTTTTTTTTCTTGTGATAAGAACTTTTAAGATCTACTCTCTTAGCAACTTTCAAATATATAATACAGTATTTTTAACTATAATCCCCCATGCTGTGCATTACAGTCCCATGGCTTATTAATTTTATAACTGGAAGTTTGTACCTTTTGACCCCCTTTACCTGTTTCACCCCCTACCACTTGGCTCTGGCAACCACCAATCTGTTCTCTGATGAGCTGGGGAGGGGAGGTCCTTCTGTTTTTGTTTTGTTGTTGTTTCAGATTCCATGTATAAGTAAGGTCATACAGTATTTGTCTTTCTCTGTCTGACTTATTTCACTTGAGGTGCATCCAAGTTGTTGCAAATGACAATTTCGTTTTTTATGGCTGAATAATATTCCATTGTATATACATTATACAACCACATTTTCTTTATCTATTCGTTGATGGACACTTAGGTTAACCTGTTTCCATATCTTGGCTCTTGTAAATAATGCTGCAGTGAACTTAGGTGTGCATGTGTCCTTTTGAGTTGGTGTTTTCATTTTCTTCAGATAAATACCTAGAAGTGGAATCGCTGGATCATATGCTAGTTCTGTTTAAATTTTTTGAGGAACCTCTGTACTGTTTCCATAGTGGCTGCACCAATTTACATTCCCACCAACAGTGCACAAGAGTTCCCTTTTCTCTACATCCTCACCAGTACTTGTTATCTTGTCTTTTTGATGATGGCCATTCTAGCAGGTGTGAGGTGATACCTCATTGTGGTTTTGATTTTCATTTCCCTGACGGTTAATGACATTGAGCACCTATTCATGTACCTGCTGGCCATCTGTATATCTTCTTTGGAAAAATGTCTATTCACATCCTCTGCTCATTTTTTAATCAGATTGTCTGTTTATTTGTTTGTTTCAGCTATTGAGTGGTATGAATTTTTTATATTTTTTAAATATTAACCCCTTATCAGATATATGACTTGCAAATATTTTCTCCCATTCAGTAGGCTGCCTTTTCATTTTGTTGACAGTTTCCTTTGCTCTGCAGAAGATTTTTAGTTTGCTGTAGTTCCACTTGTTTATTTTTGCTTTCGTTGCCTTTGTTTCCAGTGTCAAATCCAAAAATCATTGTCAAGACTGGTGTCAGGGAGCTTATGCATATATTTTGTGGTTTCAGGTATTACATTCAAGTCTTTAATCCATTTTCAGTTAATTTTTTTGTGTTCAGTGTAAGATAGGGGTCCAGTTTCATTCTTTTGCAGGTGGCTGTCCAGTTTTCCCAAAACCATTTATTGAAGAGACTGCCTTTACACCATCATATATTCTTGGCTCCTTTGTCATAAATTAATTAACCATATATGCATAAGTTTATTTCTGGTCTGTCTATTCTGTTCCATGTGTCTTTTTATGCCAATACTATACTGTTTTGATTACTATAGCTTTGTAATATAGTTTGAAATCAGGGAGTATGATGCCTCCAGCTTTGTTCTTTCTCAAGGTTACTTTGTCTATTTGAGGTCTTTTGTGATTCCACACAGATTTTAGGATTATTTGTTCTGTTTCTGTGAAAAATGCCATTGGAATTTTGATAGGGATTTTGTTGAGTTTGTAGATTGCTGTAAGTAGTATAGACATTTTAACAATGTTAATTCTTCCGATCTATGAGCAACTGCTTTACATTTCTATCTTTGCTTGTACCTGTCCCATGGCTTTAAATATCAGCTATACGTACACTGGTGACGATTCCAACTCTGAATGCCTTGGTTCTACACTCATATACCCAAATGCCTCTTGACATTGCCACTTGTATGTCTAGCAGGCATTCAAACTTAATATATTTAAAACAGAGCTCTTGATTTCTCCCCAAAGCTGCTTCTTTGATAATCTTTATGGTCTCAGTTAATGGCACACCATTTACCCAGTCGCCCAGGCCAAGAACCTTGGAGTCATTCTTGATTGCATTTTCCTCACTCACATTGAATCTATCAGCAAGTTTGTCAGCTCTGCTTTCAAAATAAGCCCTGAACCTCTCCTCTTCTCACCTCCTCCACCTCTACCATGCTGTCAAGTCACTATCATTAGTGATCTAAGCAACTTGTAATAGCCTAGATTCCCAGTTTCTACTTTTGCCCTCTTAAATCTATTCCCTGTGCAGCAGCCAGCATGTTCTTTCTAAGCATAAATCATGCCCTATTACGCTGCTGCTCAGAACCCTCCAGTGGCTTTTCATCCGTCTCAGAGTATAATCCAAAATCCTCACCATGGCCCCCAAGGTTTTACATGGTCTGCCGTTGTTTTGATTGGATTTCCGTGTTGACTACAGCTGCGCTTGCCTACTTGTCATTTCTTCAACCTACACACCAACACCATGTACCCTACGACAGTGTAAGCTCCACGAGGCAGGGACTTTGTTTTAGCTATTGCTATAATCTCAGCCCCTAAAACAGAGCCTGTCACATAGAAGGTGCTCTATAAATATTTGCTGAATGAAGTGAATTGAATTACAAAAGAGTCTCTTTTCAAAAAAAGGGGGAGAAAGTGCTAAATGAACGTCTTCTTGAGCTGTCATCAGTGAAATTATTCAAAGTATGGGATTTTTTCCATCACTTCTCTTTCACATCTCCGCTCCTAGAAATTATATGATTACAATGTCTTACTAAAATTCTTGATTTTCTCAAGGAAATCACAGTGTTGCTTTTAGATGCATGTGAATGAATTTTTAAATGTTGGAAATCACATGTAGAAGAAGCATCAGGATTTCAGGAAGTTGTGGAGATGCAGTGCATCAGCATGCTGGTCGCTTCCACTCAACCTTTATCCCATTGGGGCTATCTGTTCTCTTGCTATTTTGAAAAAACTGAAGAAAATGCAAAGAAAAGGAGGATGACTAAAAAACTCTCAGAGCACCGATAAAGCGCTTTAAACGCCTTTGTTGGGGTCACCCCATGTGATTTAACATAAGGGGGTTGCCTTTTTTTAGTGATTGAGGAAGAATTGGCAAGGTTAAACATGCAATGCCAGTTGTAATCAGACAGTGTGGTTATAAATGGCCACGGTTTCATATGATTCCAAAGCAAAATGGATAGCAGACCACAGATAAGCACAGGTCTATGGTGGATACATACACGGAGCACCACGAATATATATTTTTTACATTAGGTCAGGTCTATTCAAAGAAGCTGGCAACACATTTTATAAAGTAAATTCTCTTAGTCATCCTAGAAAATTTTGGTAAGCAACCGGTGTTTATATTTATTTTAGTCTTTTTTATTTCAGGTTAGATATTTTCCAGTGGATATTTGTACCAAACATTTCTGAAAAAGAAATGATACAGCTCAAAACTGGTGTCATTATTTCTATGCCATCTGGAGAAGATATTGCCTTCTGGGCTCTATAGCTTTCCTGAATTACATCCTTTGTTTGTTTTTAATTTGGAGGTTTATGTTGTTTTCACCAAAAACACTGGCTTTGGAAGACTCATTTGATGTGTGGTTTTCTGTCTCACAAAGATGGGTTCTGTGAGATCTTGATCAAGGTAATGATTGTGGGGAAGTAAAAAGAGGACTGCCTGCTAAGTCTCAAGATTTGGGTTCCAATTTTGACATGTCCCCTTCATGTTTTGTTTTTAATCACATCTCTCTGAGCTCCAATTTTTTCATGTGTAAAAGGAAGGATAAAATTGCATTTCTACCCTACATGGTTATTATAAGAATTAAATACCCATGTAGACATAACTGGGATAACTAGGATGATGCCCGACACCTTAGAAGATACTGGGGCAAGTATTTGTTTGTTCCCCCATTCATCGTGATTTGTTACTGTTGTGCTGTTGTATCCTTGATTCTCCAGTTAGCTGTTCAGTGTCTTTCATAGCTCTGATTATAAGAGACACATACATTTATTATTATTGGTTCCCTCAGCTTTCTGCATATTGTCTTCTGAGTGGATTATTTGTTACAGCAGTAAGTGATTCTCAAAGTGAGTACCCTCTGGGCCTCTTCTGGTACTTCCAGTCAGCCTTGTATGTTTCTGTGTTTGTCTTCCGTCTCCCACAGTAAAGTTGGTACTGAGCTTGCTGACTCTCTCTCCTGTCAGTATCCTCTGTAGCAATGTACTTTGTGCAGTGTTGGGTCTACAGTGTGCTCGGTAGAGCTCTGTGGACTTGAA
Organism: Phocoena phocoena; assembly: GCF_963924675.1. NCBI lineage: Eukaryota > Metazoa > Chordata > Mammalia > Artiodactyla > Phocoenidae > Phocoena > Phocoena phocoena. Next base: position 33,315,603 of record NC_089220.1, on the reverse strand, counting down.
TGTCAGCAGGTACTGTGAAAGGAAGTGGGTGTATTCTTTTGGTCAAGGAAGAAAGCATCATGGGTCTAATGGTTATGCCGTGACCACGTTTGCTTCCCCCACAGAACTGTAAATTGGAACCCTGTGTTCTTGCTCAGTCTGGCTGGGCCACATAGAAGGAGTCTGGGTTTTAGTTCATGGCAGAGGGACTTGGTCCCGTTGGAGATATCAGACAGGGCTATACCTGATATTCCTGGTAGGTGATGGTTCTGTATCTCTGATACCTCTCCCCTCTTTTCAGTAGGCAGAGAGGGAAGATGGTATATAGAGAAGCCTCAAACCAATCAATCCTATGATAATTCTTGGCTATCTATAACTTTAAGCTTGCAAGTTGATCTCTTAAAGCTCTATCTTCCCTCTTGGCCTCTTCCTAGTACTTAAGGTAGCAGGTACCAGTTAGGCATGGTGCCCTGGCCATGATGCTGTGGTCCAAGCAGTAGGGCTAAGGCTGTATGGCCATAGCTTTATGACTGTTTTGCCTGAGATTCATTTATTCTCTCATCAAATATTTATTGGGCACCTACACTGAGCCAGGCATGAACTAGGTATTGAGGGGAGAGTGGTGAACAAGACAGAGTTTCTGTCTTCAAGGAGCTTACATTCCAGTGGAGGGATTCAGGCAATAAGCAAAATAACAATTATATGAGATGTTTTCCGATAGGATAAATGTGACAAGGTAAGTAGAACCAGGGTACGTGATAACAGGGGATGGTGAGTGTGTGTAGAGAGACTGGTTGCCGTAGTGGTTAGAGAAGTCCTCTCTGAGGAGACAACTTGAGCTGAGACAGAAATGATGAGGAGGATCCAGTCATGGGGAGAACTGAGGAGAACATATTCAAGACAGACAGGAATAGCTGGTGCAAAGGCCCTGGGGTAGGGACAAGCTTGAGTGACTGAGACCTTGTGTGTATGAATGTGGGGAGGGGAAATAAGTGGGGAGGAGAAGAGGAAAGTGGGGATAATGATATAGGATAAGCTTATTTTCTCATATTTATAAGAGCATTCAACAGCTGACATAAACAATTACTGACACTGTATTTAAAGATATATGTGGAGAATGAGTTCTTTAAAAACCATAAGCACTTATACAAAAATTATTCATCTTCCATTCATCCTCAGAGGTCTCAGGTAGCATTTGTGTTTTACCTCACACTTCAGCTCGAATGCCCTTTGCAATTCATTCTGCCTGGTTTCTTAGAATTGATTTTCTCTTAAGGCTGGTGCATCCTTCAGAGACCTTAGACCAACTGGTCACGAAGACCCTTGCATTCCCTCAAGGCTGCGTGCTGTCGATGTTGCAGCCCCAGGAAGCATTCTGAAACTAGGCATCTCTCACAGTCTGGTGCAGAAGTTACTGCCTGCAGTTCTTACTGGCTTTCTCTTTCAGAAATCTTCTTTTGTTCCTGCCACAAGGCAAAAACAGGAAAAGAGATCTGTGTGAAAGAATGCTGTCCCTTTTTCTTTTGTGGTGATTGTGTATCTTAAGAGAAGGCCTCAAAGGTTCCCGGAGCTGTCTGTCTTTTCATGTAAATGGAGCCCTTAAGCCTATTTAGAAGTGTGCGAAAAGCCTGTGGGAGTTGGGGTGAAAGATACAGAGGTAGCATCAGCGTCCCAGTTAATTTATTCAAGTTCAACTTCGCGCTCTCTTTTGTATATATAATTAAAAATACTGCAGAATTGTATTTTGCACGTGTAATTTTAATTATATGCTATGCATATTACTGTATACACATATTACTGTGCAGAGTTGTAACTGTAAAACCCTACATTCTTTACTGGGAGGTTTAAGGGATTTTCCAGGGAAATTTGGCTATGTAAATTTTGCCTTACACGCCAACTTTAGAGGGCAATCCCTGGGTAACATATGACCCTCTGTGTTGGATATTTAAAAATCCTCCTTATCCCAAAACAAAGGAGACTTTGGGATAAGGGACTTATATTCACCCCTTGCCCCCAAACAGGTATAGGATTGATATTGGGCTTTGTGAGTAGCAAAGGGATGAGGCAGAAGGAACTTAGAAGATTCAAACAGAAGAGAGAGCAGAGCAAGGGACTCTGAGGCAGGAGGTGGTGGACCAGGGATTCCAGGGTCAGGCAGGGAAGGAGGCTGACTGGTGGTTCCTGGGTGAGACTGTTCCTTCTAGTGAGTGCAGGGCTCAGAGCTATCCTAGCTGTGCGGAGTAACCCCTGCTGGGTGGCATCACCCCTTTTCCCTAGAAGCCCTTCACCTTAAGATAACACAGTGCATTGTTCCATGTGAGAGTCGCTGTGTGTGTGTGTGTGTGTGTGTGTGTCTGTATGCACATGTGTATTTGTGCCTTGGCAGACAGAGTGGGAGGAAAAAGCAGCAGTGTTGGAAAGAAGAGACAAGGAAGCAGGAGGATTTGGGGTCTGAGGTTTTAGGAGCAAGTTCTGCCTTTCATTGTTCCATGGCTGAGGCAGTGTTAGATGGGGGGGACCTGAGATCCTGCCGGTGGAGCAGAGTGAAGGTCAAACTTGTATGACCTTTGCAGCCCGTATCCCAGGAGGCCGCCCCCCCCACCCCACCCACCGCCCACCCACCAGCACCTCTCCCCACTCTGTTCCCAACCCTTCCCAAACCCCAAGGCCACATCTGTTTATTCAGATGCACAAAACTTTCAGATTTGGTAGCAGGAAAGATAAACAACCTATCCCAGTGCACCACCTAAGCTTTTCACTAAAGTGCAGTTGAAACTTACATTCAGGTCCCCTGCTGTGGAATTTTCACTCGCCCCCTCATCCATGTCATGAGGAGGTGGATGGAATTCTGAGTCTTATCAGCCTGGGTTGGAATCCTCCCCAGGACTCTTAGCCTTTCATTTTTTTTTTCCATTTTATAAAAATATATTTTCTTGGAGTATAGTTGCTTCGCAATGTTCTGTCCGTTTCTGCTGTACAGCAAAGTGAATCAGCCACACGTATATGTATATCCACCCTCTTTTAGATTTCCCTCCCATCTAGGTCACCACAGGTCATCAAGTAGAGAGCCATTCATATTTGAGCAAGTATCTGGGCCTCAGTTGTGAGGGTTGAAGGTAACAATGTCTGCAAGCACTTTCCCACAGTTTTTGCAGATTGCCTCTGAAACAAACTGCTCTACCAGGGGAGTCTGCACATTAAAAATTCTAATGCATAATACAACATTTTAGTCAGGACTCTTTGTTGCAAGTGATAAAAACCCAAATCTAACCAGCTTACATGCAGAAAGGTGGTATTTCTGGTTTCACAGAAGCCAGGGAAGACCCAGGAACTGAAAGGAGGGCAAGGAAGCAAATGGTCCCTGACAAGGGATGGAACGGAATGAGGGCTCACAGGGTGGACAGTCCCAGTGACGTTAACAACATATTTTCAACCAAAATTAAGTAAGGTTTTTGAACTTCAATCTTATGTTACGAATACTTAATTCTAATTTTACATTTTAGATTTATTGCATTAATATTGGTTACATATACAGCAAAGATGAATATACATCGCAGTGTTGTTTTTTTCCTGACAATTAGTTCTTATCTGAAGACACAAAACTACATTTTACCGAAAGCAAAAAAGAATATGTCAGGCTTTCAATTCGGAAAGTGGAGTCAAATCTGCAGTCTCCTAGAGGAGGGAAGTTGTAAGGCCTATGTTCTTTCATAATGGGTCTAGTCCTTACCCCTCATCTGACATTTTCTTGTGGAAAACATCTGGTTCAAATGAGCACTAATGGCAGCCTTGATCATCAGAAACCAGAAAGCAAAAATCATAAACAATGTATAGTATGTAAAAGGGATGTCAAAAAGCATTATGCAAAGAGACGTCAGCAGCAAATTTATTTTCTGTGTAAATTTCACCTTTTGGGTGTTTGTCTTCTCACTGACTTATACTTCTCTTCTGGGGAACAGCCAAGGCCCCCAAAACACAGGGGTGGGCCTTTGTCCCACTTTGCCAAACCTTTGAGATGGCTCTGCGGACACACCCTCTAATTCATGACCTTCCTTGCCACTTCATCCAAATTCACTGAAAACAATGGATAGAGCTCTAGGGACCAGGGCATGTTGCTCAGAATACAGGTGAGGATTGTGTTTACCCATGACTATAGCCCCTAAATTAGTAGGACTGTTATGACTTAGCCATGTTCTCCTGGTAACCTGTGGTAGGGTTGTCATATTGGTCAATGTGCCTAGCCCCTTTGGGACCACCCAAAAGGAAATCTGAATGCCGAAAAGGTTCCTAATCCTCTAGGAGTTCCAAGACTAGGGATGACTTGCAGGGATGGAACCAGACTTCTGACATATATCAGAGGTTTACAGTCGTAGAGATAGAATTTACCAGAGTAGAAAAGAAGAGAAAGTTTCTGAGTAGGGAGTAGGTAGTATTTTGGATGACCAGGGGTTTTTGAGAAGATTTTGGATGAGCCAATAATTAATACTGTGGAACACCAGGGACCTTACCAATTTGTGAGGAATGCTAGAGGTACAGGAGGCATCTCAATAGTGTATTTGCCTTTTCAGAGAGTAGGAAAGAGAGGAAAGGGAAAGTGGATATAAGTTGGTTATTGGAACTTTAATGGAGCCTTGAGACAGTTGTCAGGGGCAGCAGACCGAGGCCAGGAACTAGTTCAGACAGAGAAGAGGTTAGTTGCGTCTAGTTTTGGGGGGATTGCAGAGTACTGAATAAGATGTCAGAAGCTTTCAGGGTTCAAGGAAAGTGGATGGCAGGAAAAGAGAGAGAGCAGTTTGCTTTGCATTTTAACCTCCTTTACCACTTCTCATCTGCCTGGTCTGGATGTTACTTATCTCAAATTGAAGGTATGTGTTTGGAGGCTGAATACTGGGAAGAACATGGAATATATAGTCTGAAGACTTTTATCTCTCTGAACTTTACCTTTATGATAGCAAATACTTACCACGGGGTTTGGTGTGAAATAAATGAGAAAATCTAGGTCAAGTGGATTGGGTAGAACCCTGGCCAAGTGACCAGATGTCCTGGAATGAGTGGGATAGTCTTGGATTTCAGCTTCCTATCCTGTATCCAGTTCATTTTACTGACAGGGCTTCCTATTACCCTGATGTCTGGAGTGAATAGACCCTTATGAACTAGACACCTGTGATAACTTTTATCAGTGGTAAAATGGAATTCTTAAATTGGATTTGGAGGTAGGGTTTTAATGGTAGAGTTACTGTGTCTCTGAGACAGTGATTTGGCCTTAGTAAAGTTTGGTCTGTTAAGATTCATCACTCATTTATGGCTAAGAATATCACAAATAATTGTTAGGACCCATAGTGAGTCTTCAGCAATCATTTCATCAGGATCTGCCACGTATCAGGTGCTGTGCCAATGGCACAGAGGTGATTGAGCCATGGTCCTTGTTCTTAAGGTACTCCCAGACCAGCAGGACAGACTGGGATGAAAATAATTAACTACGCAGAGTAAGATAGTAAGTGCTATTCTGTTGGGATGAATCAAGTAGAGAAAGAAAATAATTCCCTCTGGAAGATCAGGGAAATGCAGAGGAGGGAGTGGATGGCTAGTGTTTTGAGGGATGAATATGATTATGCTCAGCAAAATATGGATTATAAGTATAGTGACATGGGAAATGCACAGTGAATGCGATGTAATGCCACCAAATGGGATAAAGTGTGTGCACTGAGTTTGTAGATGGTGGATGGATGATCCCATCATGTTTATTCTTTATCTCTTTCCCTACTCATGAGGAAGTCCTTGTCTAGCAAAAGTGATCAATGTTTGCACTCTCAGAATCAGGCGTTAGATACTTCCTTCTCTGGAAGGGGGATGGCTTTTTGATCTAAGTGAAGTTATCGGAGGCAAGGTGGTATAAACGAACAGAGGACAGGCTATGAAACAAAATTCTAACTCCACCACTTAAGAGCTGAGTGTCTTTTGACAAATTGTATATATTCCCAGTGACTTTGATATCTCTGTGAAATAGGATTAATAATAGCATCGACTTCACAAGTTGTTGCCTCAAGTGCACTAATAAGTATGAAAGCACTTTGTGAGGTGCTGTGAAAATAGGTAAATCAGCAACCATTTGATCAAAAACATCAGCAAACCATTTATTTATGTAGTTCGATATATTGTGCAGAGCTGCAGAGACAGAGGACCCATCTTCTAGGAAGACAGAATCAGAATTCTGAATCAGCTCCAAAGCAGGAGACCAAAGCCTTGAGTTCTCACTAGGTGCCCTTACCCAGAAGAGTAGACTTGTGAGTCCGCCTCTGTGTTGCCTCCAGTGACCCTGTACGCTCTTCGGCTAGGTAAAAGGCAATTTGGAAAGGGGAAGTATATTGTGCTCTCAGGAAAGCCATTACTTTTTTTGCTCTTTGGAAATGTTTGTTCTTTTGGTTTTGAACTCCAAATGTGAACAATCCAGCTGATTCAGATCCCCAGATTAGCCCTAATCATAGAAACACTGTGACAACCACAAATATTAAAAACATCCTCAATTTAGGCAACCAAGGTAAGGCAAATACAAATGGTATTATATGAAAAAAGCAAAACATTCCCCTGTGCAAACCTAGCATGTCATTGCATTTAACATCAAGGAAATGATGACAGAACATGTTTACCACTGGGAAATTCAAAGGAGATAATTACTCTTCTAGACAAAGGCAGTAGAAAGAGAATAATAAAGAGCAATAATTGCTCTTGTTTATGGAAAGTAAAATTGGGAGATTATATTAACATCAGATTTAAATTTTTTAAATTTATATACAATAAAGTATATAGTTTGATGAGTTTTGGCAAATATGTACACCTAATAACCACATTTCCATCACCCCCCAAACTTCCCTCATGTTCCCTTGCAGTCAGTCAGCCCCCGGCCTCAGGCAAACACTTATTTGCCTTCTGATACTATAGTTTTGCTAAAGTTCATTTTAATGTATATTTTTCTGGGTAATGACGTTTTGCAGAAATGATGATAGTTGGACATTGTCAAAATCTAGGATTAGAATCCTACCTCTTTTAGAAAGTACAATTCCAGTAATTTCTCCGAGCCTCAGTTTTATCATATTAATAAGGATAATAACAATTTTTCTATATACCTCAGAAGGTTGCTGTGAAAATCCAGAGAGATAATAGATGAGAATTAAGTAAGGACTTGATGGATTATTTAGCCAATATTAATGTGAATCAAAAGGATGATGTTTCTAGATATGAGCCATTTTATAAAGGAGTTTCCATGCCAGAGCTCCTGTCGTGCCGTACAGACCCACGAAGGCGAGTCCTCCCTACGGTCGTCGAGGAAACTCCCTTGGAAACAGTTGGCTCATGGGCCTAGAATTCAGTCTCATGTCTCTCTAGCTGACAATAGAGGATTATAACTCAGCCGATATATCTGAGTTAACATCAGATTAATCATATATATCACATCGGGTATGAATATCAGATAAAAATATTCATATTTTTGCTGTGTTCACAATGCTTTCTCATAATAAATTAAGCAATTTATTTCATGCGCACACTCCCACTGGCCCGACTCTGGCGTGTCAGTTTTACAGTTCCCATCTCACACAGATAAAACTGAACTCTTCAGGTGTCAGGTCATGTGCCAGAGGCTTCACTGTAGACTGTCAACTACTGTTATAAATCGCTGTTGTTTTAAAGATGTGACCTAAATGCCATTTTCATTGGAAACTGTTTGAGTGGAGAGTAGAGACTAACATATAAAATAAAGCCTCTGATTGAGTTCTAACATTTCTCCGTGGGCAGCAGCAAGAGAATTGCATTCCCTGTTGGCCAGAGAAAGCAGGCCAATTTTATCTTCCCTCTCTGGGAGAGATCACTTTAGACACTCTGTAGACATATTTAGGTCTTGCTTATTTTTCTTGGATGATCTGTTAGCATGTATACGTGTGTGCACAAACCCTCACTCGCCACCACACACACCGTGCTACCATTTGCCTCTGCGTGTGCGTATATATCACGAGTAGATTGTGCATTTCCACAAAGGACAAATGATCACCAGCTGGTCACTCTCACTTCCTCCCATGTACATTTTGTAGCTTCCCCATAGGGAAGCGAAACCAATGGTGGGTTGGAAGAGATTGCATTTGCTGAAGTGGATTCAACCAAGTGGCTGGTTATGGATGACCTTTGTCTTCTTGGGGCAGTAGCAGGAGGAGTTACAGATTCCTCAAGAATGTCTGATCCCATCTCATTACAATTAGAATTATAAACGATGGGCCTTGTGAATTCATTCATCTGAGACAGTGATGGACCAGGAATCCAAAGACTGGGTTTGAGCTTTGCCTTTAAATATCTACATATATGTGAAGGTAGCTCTGTGCCACTGTACATCTTTTCCCTCTTCTCTCCTAGCTCCCCTATGAGATTTTCTAATCCTCAAAGGCACTGCGTCTGTAATTTACACAGTGTTCACTTTTTCATCTTTTTCTGTTCCTACCCTGCGTTTGGTAGAGATGCAGTAAGGACTTGCTGACTGATAGAATGGGACTACATTCTGCCTTGGATGAGCTGGAATTCTTTGAAAGTCTTTCCGGCTAGAAATATTCTGCTTCAGGGCCATCACTACTGTTAAGATTCTGTTGGAGCTGTGTGATCAGACACCTTCTCCTCTCAGGTCTCACCCTCTGGCCCCCCTGAGAAGATGGGGCTGTGAGAGCACTCCCCTGGCTCCAGTCTAGACCCTTAATGGGTCTTTCTCCTACTGCGCTGTGTTTCTGAGACCTTGTGTTTCAGTCCCTACTCCTCTCTCAACTCTCAGCGGCCTGAAGAAGAGGAGCCTTAGTGGGCATTTTTCCTTCCTTTCCCCTTCCTTCCTTCCTCCCTTCCTTCCTTCCTTGCTCTCTCCCTCTCTCCCTCCCTTTCTTTCAAACAAGAGGGATTGAACCCTCATGAATATTTAAAGTTTCACAGAACACAAAATCTGTACCAAAATCTGCCAGGGGGATTCAATGTTGAAGGTTTCATTCCTCAGAATCAGCACACTTTAAAACATAAACCAGATCATGTCAATCCCCTAGTTTAAACCCGCCAGTGGCCTTCCACCACCCTTAAATCCAAAGCCAAAGCCTTTGTGCTGGCCTCCAAGATGCCGCCAGAGTCGGCCTTGCCCACCCCTCTGACCTCTGTCTTCACTCACTAACCTCCGGCCACAGAGGTTTTCTTTGGGTTCTTAGAGCTCTCCAAGTTGGTTTCTGCCTCAGGACCTTAGCACTCATCTCTTCTGCCTGGGACTCTCTGCCCTGAACTCTGTACCACCTGAGTCACCACTCAGATCGCGGCCCAAGTGCCGTCTCTCAGACAGGCCTACCCTGACACTCCCATCCATAGCCCCCCACGCAGTATTTTTTTCCCTTATGTCGCTCATCATATCTGAAATTGTCTGGCTCATCTCCTGGTTTCCTTGTGTATTGCTGGACCCTGACCAGCATGGGCACTCCCTCCACAGGGCAGATGGAGGCTTTATTAGTCCTGCTCTCTGTTATCGCTCTTAGAACAATGCCTGTCACACAATGGTGCTCTGTGAACATATAACGTGTGACTCAGTGAGGGATGGAATCTGAAGTTATCTACCTCTCTCGGCTTTTCCTTCTCTCTCTCTCTCTCTCTCTCCCTCTCTCATTTCTTTTGCAGAACCTGCATCGTGGAAAGTGGTGTGATCTCAGGCTGGAGTACAGGTCCTTGATCAGGGCCCTGGGTTTAGCTGCTTACTTGATTTGAAGCTTCCGGTCATGCACAGCTGCCAATTGGAACAGCTGTTCTAGAACGACTCTCTTTTTCCATTGGTCAACAAGGAAATAAAAGCTAGAAATAAATTTCAAATAGTCTGGAAGACTTTACTAACATTAAGTCTGGTAATAACTTTTCTATCTTAACTTCCATTACAAAGCTACTTCATTTCCCCTACTTTGTGAGATGCCCTGTGATCTAGCCCAATACAGGAGATAATATAGGGTATATACTGCTGTATCCTCAGATATGGCCAAAGAAAATTGCTTGTGAACTGAAGGGGAAGACAGTTCAACCAGGGACCATTCATAGGGGAGGCCAAGTACCAAACTTGAGTGCCTAGCTTTAGCTCTTTCTTATTAGAAATTCTGGAATAGAAGGATAGCATTTTAGGATTTTCCTAACAGAGGAATTCTTTTTTTATTTGTATTAAGAGCTTATCTCTGTAACTTCCCACAGACATAGGCTGAACTCCCTGGTGACCCTAGCTCTGTAATAAACTCTTACAGCAGGATGGCCTAGGCCTTGTGTACTCATGGAAAGTGTGATGTAGCTTGTCTTGTTGGTTTTGCTAGAGATATCACATTTAGGTCACAGGGGTTCAGCTAGTCTTTGGCTGCTATGTGGAGCAGTTTTATGGGAATAGTTGTATAATGCTAACATCTGTAGGCTGAGAGCTTGACAAAGACATCGCCCAGATTGCCTGGGGAAGGCCGCTTACTTTGGGAGCTAATTCTTGATAGGTAAAACATTTAGCACCCCTTCTTTCCCCCTTGCCTATGCACAGTCACCAGCCTTACTATTTCCATCTGTAGTAGTGGATGAGCTGTGTGCGTATTTGCTTGTCACCTTGCAGTATGCATTTTCGGCAAGTTAGGGGGCAAAGCAAAGGCCCTTGGCTTTTGAACTTTTCTGCTTTCTTGGCATTTCCACATGAGATAAGATGGTAAAGGGCTAGAGGATTTCTCTTTAAAGATTTCTGCTGAGGAGATAGAGAACTGACTGATGTCCCCATGCCTGCTGCCCTCAGCGCCTTCAAGTCCATATTTCTGCTTTCCCATGAAGCCTCTCTTGCCCACTCTGTTTAAAATCACAACTGTTGCACACTTTATACTAGGTCCCCTTTACTCTGGTTTGCCTCCCCCAGAAATGACCACTTTTGGACATGCTATACTCTTTACCACTTACTGAGTTCATTGTCTGCCTCCCATTGCCAGAATATAGACTCCCCAAGGGCAAGGATTTCCTGCTGTTTTATTCACAGTGTATCCTAAGAGCCTAGAACAGTGCCTAGTGTGTAGTTAAGCCCTTGATACATAGTCCTTGTATGAATGAGCTGACATCCCAGTGAAAGGAGAGATGATACAATGTCGTGATGAAGAGCTGGGGCTTTGGAGTCAAATGATCCTGGATTTGAACCCCAGCTTTGCCACTTACCAGTGTTGGTCTTCAGAAAGCCATTTAACCTCTCTGAGCCTCAGTTTTCTCATCTGTAAAGTAAGGATTATGGCACTAACCTTGGAGGTGTGTTGTAAAGATCAGAAGAGATAAAGAGGCAACATGACATGATGGTTAAGAGGCAAGGCTTTGCATTCCAGTAGATCTGGGGTCTGGGCTTTACCTTCAGGTTTTGGCTCTCCCAGTACCTTGTGCAATTTTTGTAAACTCTCTAAGCTCGCTTTCTTCACATGTCAAATGGATATAATACTCTGGCCTACCTCGTAGGATAGTGGACGGGAGGTGATCCATGTGAAACTCAGTAAAGGATCCATTAACTTGAGCTATTTGGAGGATGGGGACAATAACGTTTGTCAAGTTAGCCTCACTGCTTGCACAAAGTAACTGCTCAATAAATGATAGGTTTGAGAAAAGAGCGCTATTGTTAGAAGCTTGGGACTCTCCTAAATTGATGTCGCCGTCTTCTTTGCCTTCCCTTTCTCCAGGGGGAGTAAAGCAAATGCCTGTCATCTTTGTGATGTGCCTGTTTCAACTTAAAAATGGAACAGTGAACAGTTTTTATGTGCCATACTCCCTTCTTTTTCCTGTAATCAATTCGGTTTTGATTTCAGGGGTTATTTTTGAATTCTTGGATTGAGTTGCCGCAGGGTCTCTGCTCCACCCACTGATCACTGGGGGGACTTTATGTAACTTGGGTGTTGAGTCAGCTCATTCACAGCTAATGGAATTGGCTCCAGTAGCCGTGGTTTTGGGAGATGGTGATGTCTCCAGGGTTCTGTCAGCTTCTACTTGCTTCTGTGAGAGATGCCTTTTCCCAGCTCTGCTCCTGATTTGTGGTGTGAGTCTCAGCAAGACACTTCACCTCAACCAAACCCTCCAGCTGTACGACCCAGATGGGAATCCATGCTTCATCTTGCCAGGTGACCCCGGCCAAATTATTCAAGTGGAGAATAAGACTCACTGTGTCTTATTCTCCACTGTTGTAAATTAATGAGTACAGGGAAATAAAAATAGAATGTTTTCACACCACAGGGTTTTGCGAGGATTGAATGAGCTATTACATATAAGGGCACTTTGAAAGTACTCAGTAATGTTTATTATTATGTTTCTTTATAAAAAATGTTGAAATATTCTACTACTATTTTAAGTTTATGAGCATTCCTTTATTTAGAAAGCTCTGGGACGTCAGCTTCTGCCCCTAGTGCCCTGTGGGGTCCCGAAAGGTAAAGAATATATTTGCTTGAACAGAGCCACAGGTGTCCACTACATCTTCCTGGAAGTGGCCAAACACGGGTGCCTCTCCATTGTTTAGTTTAATATGGGGAAATAATAGGGGTTAACTGGGTTGTTATGAAAGAGCTCAAGGTAATGCGGTGAGGACCCTGAAGCTGGCGCAGCTCCTGAAGGGGAGGCTGCTAGCCAGAGTCAGGCTGCCTGGCAAGGTGGGCTTTGCCTGGTTGTCTGGCCTCGGCCCAAGTTTTGACCCAGAGCTTACCACACTCAGGAGGACGTGGCCCTGTTCTCGGTCCCAGAGCTCACAGGGACTGAGTTATAAAAGCAGAATGCCAAATTATTCATTTTAAAATGAGAAAGAAAGCTATTCTATGCATTGGAGAGGCATGCCTGTCTAGCTAGCATGTTTCCCCTTCGAGGCAGGTTAAATGAGAAAACGAATTATTGGAAGGTTACTTGATAAGTACGGAATTGATCATAAAGGGGTTAAGTGATTCAGCTGGTTATGGTATCAGGAACTGTTAGCTTGCTGCATCCGTCTCCATAGTCCAGCTCTGCCTGTCAGGTGATCTGTATGCTCCCGGGAGTAGCACGCACTGGGGGCCCTGGCAGCCCTAGCTGGGTTTGAAATCAGTGCTGCTGCCATTTGTTTCTCTGACTATCCTTTTTTTTTGTTTGTTTTGTTTTGTTTTGTTTTGTTTTTGCAGTACGTGGGCCTCTCACTGTTGTGGCCTCTCCCGTCGCGGAGCACAGGCTCCAGACGCGCAGGCTCAGCAGCCATGGCTCACGGGCCCAGACGCTCTGCGGCATGTGGGATCTTCCCGGACCGGGGCACGAACCCGTGTCCCCTGCATCGGCAGGCAGACTCTCAACCACTGCGCCACCAGGGAAGCCCTATCCTTTTTTTTTTTTAATTGAAGTATAGTTAATTTACAATGTTGTGTTATGTTCAAGTGTACAGCAAAGTGATTCAGTCATACACACACACACATAACACACACACACACGCACACATATTCTTTTTCAGATCCTTTTCCATTATAGGTTATTACAAGATACTGAGTATAGTTCCCTGTGCTATTCAGTAGGCCCTTGTTTACTTACGTTTTGTATAGTAGTTTGTATCTGCTAATCTCAAACTCCTAATTTCTCTCTCTCCCTCTACCTCCCACGATCCCCTCTGGTAACCATAAGTTTGTTTTCTATGTCTGTGGGTAGATTTCTGTTTTGTAAATAAGTTTATTTGTATCATTCTTTTTAGATTCCACATGTAAGTGATATCATATGATATTTGCCTTTCTCTGTCTGACTTACTTCACTTAACATGATAATCTCTACGCCCATCCATGTTGCTGCAAATGGCGTTATTTCATTCTTTCTATGGCCAAGTAGTATTTCATTGTATATATGCACCACATCTTCTTTATCCATTCTTCTGTCCGTGGACATTTAGGTTGCTTCTATGTCTTGGCTATTGTATATAATGCTGCTATGAACATTGGGGTGTAGGTATCTTTTCGAATTAAGAGTTTTCTCAGGGTATATGCCCAGGAGTGGGATTGCTGGATCATATGGTAATTCTATTTTTAGTTTTTAGAGGAACCTCCATACTGTTCTCCATAGTGGCTACACCAATTTTACATTCCCACCAATAGTGCAAGAGGGTTCCCTTTTCTCCACACCCTCTCCAGCATTTATTGTTTGTAGACTTTTTGATGATGGCCATTCTGACTGGTGTGAGGTGACGCCTCATTGTGGTTTTGATTTGCATTTCTCTAATAATTAGCGATGCTGAGCATCTTTTCATGTGCCTGTTGGCCATCTGTATGTCTTCTTTGGTGAAATGACTCTTTAGGTCTTCTGCCTCTCACTATCCTTTATATTAATTTTTGGCCGATTAACTTCCTCCCCATGTCATTCTGATATATGTTTTAATTTATATTTTGTCTTTCATCAAGGTACAACATGCATATAGTTTTATAAATCTAATAATCATATAATCCTTATACTGAAAAACAGCATGTCCCTGCCCCACGTCCGCTTCTCCCCTTTGATTCTTACTTTCTGGAAGCAGCCACTTTCAAATCATTGTACCATGACTGTGTTTCCTTCCTTCCTTGTTGATTCTGCTAGTTACCTCCATATTTCTAAACGATATACTTGAAGTTCTATTTTTGATTTTCCCATTGAAGATGATGTCTGTGGAAATGACCATTGACCACTTATTCACTCTTTCCCTCTTTCCAGTATGGTTATATCTTAGTATTTAGTTAAAACCATATTTAACATTTACATTATTGTGCCAATATAAGTATCCATGGCGAGCTACTAAAATGTACCATTATTATGTTTCCTTCCTCCCTTCCTTTTTTCCTTCCTCGCTCCTTCCCTCCCTGGTATGTATTTTTAATTTTGTCTGTGGAACATATTTCTCCATCCACTCTCCCTCTTTACATTGGTTAGGGCATGGGAAACCATAACTGCTATGCCTTCAGCACACCTAGCAAAGTGAACAATTCATTAGTATCCTCTACTACCCAGCCCATATTCAAACGTCCCTGATTGTCTCAAAGATGTCCTTTTATAGTTGTTTAGTTTGAGTAAAGATCTAAATGAGGTCCACAAATTCTATTTGGTTGTTATATTTCCTCACTTATAATCTACAGCACCGCACCCCCCCACCCCCCGCTTTATTTGTGACATTGATTTGTTGGAGAAATTGGATGTAGAATGCCACACGTTCTAGTGATTGGCTGATGGCTTCGTCATGGTGCTGTTTAACTTGTTCTTCCATATCTCATAAACTAGTGGTTATTAGATTAGGATTTAGATTTTTTTTAGGCAAAAATATTCTATAGGTAGTGCTGTATACTTCCTATTTTATCATCATAAGGCAATAATGTCTGGTTGTACCACCTTTAATGGTGATTAAATAGATCAGTGTATTCAGAAGATTGTAGTCTGATCATTCCATTGTCAAGTTCCCTACCAACTTTTGACCTACTGGTTCACCAAATGAACATGCATTGATGATTGTTGCCTAGATCCATTATTTTATGGAGCACATAACCTATCCTTTTGTTGTGTGATTCTGCTTTGAGCCAAGAAGTGCTGATTACGTAGTTTAACCCCAGAGGGTCATCTTATTTGCCTTATTTCCAAGTCTAGTTCGGGGTCAGGGGGACTTCTCTGTGACCCTCATGTACTACCAAATAAGTGACTAAATTTACATGAAAGCAATATGCTTATATGTTGTATTGGTTACTGTTTTTATTTGAACCTTAGTTGAGCTCTGCTGTTGGCTTAGAAAACATAAACAGAAAAGTGGAAAATTTTGTCAGTCATATTGAAAAGTAACTGGCAGGAAAAAGATAGTTTTTTTTTTTTAAAGAAGTGGAACAAATCAGAGGACTCTGCTTTGTCTCATAATGCCTTTTTTCTCCAGGGTAGGAAAACTCTGAAATCTAATGGGGTCTCTTCTGCCTGTGAGGGAATTGGAGGGAAACTACCAGGACAGACTCTGATGACACACAGTCATTTGAGGACTTTTTGGTTATTGTTTTGTTTTAGTTTTTACTCCACTAGTTTGCTAAGAAGTCTTTCATAAAGATTTTTCCTAAACCCCATTGCATATGAATTGGGGCTTTTCCTTTCCTCTGTAATGGGGCCTGATACCCTTTGATGTGTTTTAGCAGAATTTAGCTTCTAAATACAGTTTGAAACTTAGCTCTACAGTTTGAAACACACACACACACACACACACACACACATGCCCTTGACTCTCTCGACTGACAAACGGTATTATTTCTTTACTGCAAGAACCTGTCCTGTAGGAACCAAGTTCAGTGGCAGGATGATACTGTGGAGACACCTTGCATCTCCTTCCTGAAAGGTCGGGATGTGCAGACCTTAGAAGCTTCATGATGAGGGGAAGTTTTCTCCAGTGTCTCTTGGCTGAGGGGCCTGTTTCCATTTTTTCAAAGATCTCCTTTTAAAGACAGATGAATTCCTGGTGTAACTGTCTGGTCTGTTATTGTAGAAAGATGCAGATTGGTTACCTTTTGAGTGACTCCTGTATTTCAGAGTTTAAGGCCCTCCTCTGAAATATTTTTACAATATTGGGGCCTCTTCTGCCATTTGGAATGACCTTTTACATAACTTTCAATGACTAAGTGATGCCCATCTTTCAAGGCCCAGATCAAATGACACTTTCCCTGAGTCCCCCAGTGAGAAGTCATCTCTCCGCATCTTCTAGACTCCTGTAGCTCTCTCTTTTCATCCTTCTCATGACAAAGATTATTTATTTGCTCCCTTTCATTCTAGTTTGTTCACCTACTCATGTTACTTCTCCTTTTTAACAGGCAAATATCAGTCTTATCTTTTTGTTTGGACCATAGTTGGTATTTAAGAGATATTTTATTAACATTTTAAATTTTAATAATTAAATAAATTACTTGAGTAATCTTATTTTGTCAGATATCCAGCTTATATTTCAACTATGCTTCAGAGATCTGTAGGGAAATCTGTCAGTCTGATGTAGAGCTAGATTTTTTATTTCAGAAGAGGGAAGGAAAGAATGTGTAGAGGAATTAACATGGAGCTTAGAGATTCAAGACCCACCTGTACCACTTCAGAGCCATTGCTTTAGAGCCATTGGTAGGTATGTCACTAGGGGCCCTACCTGGTAACTTGAAGATCTGTAGCCAAAGTCACCTAAGGCTTATTTAAGATTTAGTTCTTTAGAAAGAGGGAAGAAAGGGCTGTATAGATTTATGAGCAGTGGCAGATGGTACAGGGGTGGGATCTTGGGCTCTCAAAGCCCTGCAAGGTAGTGCAGGCCAGGGCAAGGAGGTCTGGGAGGGGTTCCACTCTAGCTGTGCTGGGAAGGATGAGTGCACAAAGTCCATGGGGTACCTAGATCAGAGAGAAGATGGTGAGGCCTGCGGTGGGAAGCCCTAATTATATACTTTATTCTTTAACCTCCTTGCAGTCTTGCCCTGAACCTACCTAGTCCCAGATATGGCTTTCTCTTGCTTCCGCTGTCCTCTCGGGAACTCCTTGGCTGAATTAATGAATGGGACCACTTCTGATAAACCATAAGCAGCACTTATAATGAGCCTCGCATTAGTAATGGAGGACTACCCTCAGAGAGACCATAGAGGCTCTAACACTATATAGATAGTCATCTCTGTAGAGAAAAGAAGTGAAGCCAAGATTCCATTGGACTGGGCATCACAACTTCACAAGCAGCTCATACTTGTTTCAGAAAGACACTGAGACCCAGCTTTCTCATGGTTGTCATTCCTTTACCATCAGTCTGCCTCTCTTTGCGAGGTGTGCTCCCTATCAGGGTCAAGAAATGTAAAGAGCATGGGATTTGGAGTCAGCAGACCTGGGTTTGGGTCCATTTATATGCTGTAAACTATAGGCCACTCACTTTTCCTCCCTGACGTGGAAAGAGATGTAATACCTACCTTATCACTAGATGGTAAGGAGATTCAGATGAGATTTTATAAGGAATTCTTCCCCATTAGCAAGTTATTTCAAAAGCTACATTTTGCCACGGGTGAGAATCAAAGCCATGTTATGGTCTAATGGCTCTTCTTTTTTATTAGTGTAAGCAAATCCCCACACCTCTTGGCACCTTGCTTTCCTCTCCTGTGAAATGGGCAAGGATATCGATACTAGTTGTCTAGAGAAGGGACTTACCTGGAGTAGAAAATGTGCAAGGGAGACATAGGACTGATGAGTTACCATTATGCTGTTTCCAATACTACCGATTTCATCTCTTCCAGCAGGATTTAGAATGCCATAATAGGGCTTCCCTGGTGGCGCGGTGGTTGAGAGTCCGCCTGCCGATGCAGGGGACACGGGTTCGTGCCCCGGTCCGGGAAGATCCCACATGCCACGGAGCGGCTGGGCCCGTGAGCCATGGCCGCTGAGCCTGCGCGTCCGGAGCCTGTGCTCCGCGACGGGAGAGGCCACAGCAGTGAGAGGCCCGCGTACCGCAAAAAAAAAAAAAAAAAAAGAATGCCATAATAGTTTTCTTGGTGTCATGCTTGAATTTGATGTATCTGGTTGAAAGAGTGGTTTTGGGGTGACACAGGCATAGCTTCTTGCTGTAAGCTAGGCACATTATTAAATACATTTATCCTTAAAGTGGAAGAATAATGTCACCTACCTCATAGGATTGCAATGAGGACTGAGGAGGTTATGTAAATAGGGCATTGAGTGAGGTATTTGGCACCCATTGGGGACTGAGCCCTGGACTATATATTGCTCTTCAGTTTTTACCTTCATCAAATAGCATTTATTAAAAATTCCAAATAAGGCATGGTACTAGGTGCTTTTACTTTAAATAATAGGGTGCTAAGGGAAGGTCAGGTTGGGGTGAAAAGGCTGAGGGAGATGGTTTGTATTTGTTTGTTTTATAATAAACAGTAGTTAATATCTCCTCTCCTTGCCCGGTCCTGAGCCTGCTGAGTCACTGTTCCAGCCTCTCGTCCCCATGATCTCTGGCTGTGTCTATGGAATACAGCAAAACCCACAAGAAACCAGCACTAATAAATGGCAGATCATTTTGAGGGATTTTTGTTTGCGTTCCTGAGCTTGCTCTCCTGGCGAGATAGGAAACCTTTAATAAGACTTTTCCTAAATTATGCTGCATGTGAAATGTGGATTTTTTTTTTCCCCCTCTGTTCTCCTAACAAATGACCATTTCATGAGGTTTCTTTTCATTTTTTTTCCATCTTCTTTCCTGCTTCTCAGTACATTCCACAAAGAGCTTATTCCTCTGCTGGTTACTGATTGATGGTTCTACTCTGTGTGCCCTTTAATTTTGCAATAAACCAACAAGGAGTTGAGACCACAAACTTAAAGAGGATTGACTTATTTATTTGAGTGGATTCACTGGAGTGACGGCAGGTTTAGTCATTTCAGTGTGGTCCTGGGGAGGGCAGGAGGAGTCCATGAGAAGGAACACTGTGTTGTCAATAACCAGACAGAAGAAAGCTTGCTTGGCCTCCCATTCCTGGGCCCCCATTCCCAGCAGTGATCCCTCCCAGGCCTTGATGGGAGCAGGAAGTCTTCCACGAGACTCGCCCACAGCTCCAGGATCCTGAATTCAGTGGGACTCCAGATATATGGAAATGACAGTCACCACCCATAGGTCCTGTGTCCTTCTTTGCAAAAGGATCATGATGCACCTTAAAGGGCTGCAGGAATAGCCACAGACCTGCCGAGGTCACCAGTCCTTGCAGGCCTAGACTCCTGTCTGGATGACTTCAAAGACCCAGAACAAACCTCTGACCCTACTACCTCTATCCCAGCTGTGTCCTCACCGTAAAACTGGGGCCTCCAGGATGCAGAGGCACTAATACACTTCATGAATCGATTACCAAACATACTAAGAATCAAGTCGTTGATTCTCACTTAGTACCACCCTGGCATGGAGTAACCAGTCTGAAAATAGATGCAAACATCATTTCAAGTAGGATAATAACAAACTTCTTTCTTTCTTTCTTTTTGGCTGCATTGGGTCTTCGTTGCTGTGTGCAGGCTTTCTCTAGTTGCAGCGAGCGGGGGCTACTCTTTGTTGTGGTGCACAGGCTTCTTATTGCGGTGGCTTCTCTTGTTGCAGAGCACGGGCTCTAGGCACGCGGGCTTCAGTAGTTGTGGCACACGGGCTCAATAGTTGTGGCTCTTGGGCTCTAGAGCGCAGGCTCAGTAGTTGTAGTGCACGGGTTTAGTTGCTCCGCGGCATGTGGGATCTTCCCGGACCAGGGCTCGAACCCGTGTCCCCTGCATTGACCGGCGGATCCCCAACTACTGTGACACCAGGGGAGCCCTAACAAACTTCTTGAATGACTCACATGGATCCTCAGTAAACTAAAGATAGCCCTTGTAGGGTATTTAAAAGCATAAACTATAATGGAAAAGAATCCAGAAAAGAATATGTGTGTAACTGAATCACTTTGCTGTACACCAGGAACTAACACAACATTGTCAGTCAACTATACTTCAATTTAAAAAAAAAAATGAAGAAAGTTAAAAAAAAAAAGACATAGATACTGTTATCATTTAGATTTAAGGATTGTTCCATACTCAGTGCTGCTCTCTAAGAGTTGAAGTGAAGCTGGAAAGACAAATGCCTAAATGGAATTTGTCCCAGCTGTGAACTCCTATTCTAGATCCCGAAGTTGTTTGTGGCTCTACCACTTTTAACCAGCTAACTGCCTGTTTTTATTCTGCTCTTATGTGGCAACCTTTCTTCTGAAACTCTTGTCATCTCATTTTAGCAGAAGTGAAAATATTAGCAAAGTAGTTAGTGGCCAAGACAGAAATAGACTCCAGGAATCTGTGTCCTTTCTCTTGCCATACCTGCTAGAGCATGGTTCCTCCCTGGCCTGAAGACTCAATGTTTCCAACTCTACCAGACAGCAATCTAACAGTCAACTGGTTTCTTCTTGCTACTGAAAGTTTGTCTTATTCTTAAATGTTTTGAACAGTTTTCCTTTACATGTGATTTTGCATTAAACAGCACAGAACTTGGTCAATCTGATGTCAGCAAATGCCTTGCTCTGAAGAAATTAATCAACAAAGATCCACAAGGCTGTGAGTTTTCACGTTGAGAGCCTTTTATGTGGTAGAACCAGTGTAGGCTACAGGGCCAGACAGATCTGGTTTGAATCCGGCTCTTCTACGTGCTATTTGGTCTGAGAAAATTGCTCAACTTCTGTAAACCTCAGTTTCCTCATCTTCAAAACGAAGATAATAATGTTTACTCCACCGAGGTGAGGATGAAATGAGCTAATGTATGTAAAGTGCTTGGTACAGGGTCTGATACATAGGAAGTGCTCAGTAGATGTTAGTTTCCCCCCTTCTCCTTTCCCTCCTTTAGAAGCACATAAAGTCTCATAACATTTACGCTGTAGGTAGAAAGATAAGAATAACACAGATGACATAACTAGAGAAAAATTCTCGTACTGAATTACTTGGTACTGATTCTAGAGTGGGGATATCCAGAACTGAGAAGTCAGTGGCAGCCAGCATAGTTAGGAAAGATTTCATGGAAGAGGGAAGATTTGAACTGGCCCCGGAAAGGTGGAAACTTAAAGAAGAGTAAAGGAGGATATTTCAGACTGGGGCACTTAGCCCGAGTGAGCGAACCACGAGAAATACAGAGATAGAATATAGAGGTCTCAAGCCTCAATTTTTTCACTGGGAAAACTGAAGTGGATAGAATAAAGGGCTAATATTTGTTAGGCACCTGTTAGGCATTAGGCACTGTCTTAAGTGCTTTATATGCCAGCTCATTTATCCCCACAATAGGTATGATTGTTGTCCCAATTACAGAGTTGAAGAAAGGCAGAGAGAGATTAAGTATCCTACCTGAAACTCTCCAGCCAGTAGGTGGTAGAACTGAGATAGAAACCCAGGAGGTTTGACTGCAGAGCCCACCCTTCTAACACACAACAGCTGCCTCAGCTATTTTTCAGCTTCCCTCACTAGGCAGTTAGGGTCAGCTAAGACCATTCTGTGAACAAACTCTGAAAAATTTAAAATATCATACTCGTGGAAAATGGCATGATCGTTCTTGGTAATGACGTCATGTGAGAGGTGAACACGATCATAGGCGAACAACTGAAAGTGAGGAAGGAGGGAATTCAGGATGGCACTCACGTGATATTGGTCAAGTTTAGCAGCACATGTGCCTCACCTTCCTCTGTAGCAACTCAGAGGTCTGACACCACCTCACATTTCCTCTTGGGTCGGTGCTCCAGGTGGCCAGTGCCAAGCAAGCAGCGTGGGTATTGGAGACTGCAAACCTATTTGTCGTCTGGCACTGAGTGTGATCTGCCCTTGGCCAGGGTATCTGTTTTGTGGGCCTATAGCTTGTGATCGGTAGTTGGCTTGTTAGTGGCCATGATGGGAGACCTCCACTCCAAGGGCATTGCCATGGAAGGAAGTCCGTTCCTACTCACCACGTACATGTTTAGCCATTTTAATGTATTTGTTCTGGGCCTATTCTTCTTGTGTCTCTCCTATGTTGACTCTGTTTAATCGAAGTTGATTATGTTTGCCTTTATTGATATCATGTATTTAAGTATAGACATAGACAACATTGCTTCAGCTCCCAACCTCCCCCCACCTTTTGTTTTCAAATAACACCTTACACAATATCCCTTCCTTGAGGACATCAAATAAATAGTTTTGTTCAAGAGCATATCTGATGAAGCTGCTGCCTTGGAAATTTGTTCCTAGGCAGACCTTTTGACCTCCTTTTGAACAGATAGTGAGTGACTTTTGCTCCCATTTTATGCCACAGATTCACTCTGGAGATAGAGTTGAATGCACACATCCAGTTACTGAGTTTGGAGAGCCCTTGGTTAGGCTGCCATTTGCCTCCGTGAAATAGAGAAACAAGGAGTCAGACCACTGTTGACACATCCTCCTTTGGAGGTTTCTCAGAGGCCCCTCTGGGCTTCAGCTCCTCCCTCCTATAAGCCACTAACAGTGTGGTGGGGCTGGAGAATAGCCAGGTCAGTGTTTATCAGGCTGGACTCCCCCGAGAACCGTATTTTCAGATTCCCAGGGAGCAAGTGACTCAACAGAAGTGTTTTCTTGGTCTCAAATGAGTCTAAGGAGGGGAAATCAGTCTGTGATGGACAGATCACAAAGCTGTGTCTTTCTAATCCTCTTTGCAAATCAAAGGGAGGGGAATCCCCAGAGACCAGGCGTACACGTGAATAGAAAGCACCACCAAGTAACAAAAACACCTAAAAAGGTCAGCAGAAACTCAGGGGGTTGTTGGAAATTCACCTCCCCTGCCTTTTTGTGGGGCTCGTGGGCAGTAAGGGTGCGGGCGAAGACAACCAAACAAACTCCACACAAAAGCCACTCGGCCACGGGAAAGGCCACAGTGCAATGAAGGCTGGTAGGAAGGTTTCTTCCATGTCCGTGAACCTCAGAGTCATCCGACAAGCGGCCTTGTTCTTTTCCGAGCCCTGGCTGACCAGAGACTTTTTTGTTCCCATGCTAACTGCAGAATTGCCCACAGTTGGAGTATGCACCATTTGAAGCCACTGTGAGTGCACTGTCGCAGTTCACCAGTGGTGCGTGTTGTTTCCTGCAGCGGGCCTCACATCACTGACAGGATGCCGCCGAGGTTGGGTTGAAGGTGGAAACAGCACACCAACCTGCTGTTTGTGGCCCCATTACAACTGTCGCCCCATCTGAGGCCCGGAACCAACACGTGTTAACCTCAGCCCCATTGGGGCCAGTGGAACAGCGAGCCGACAGTGGAAGCTGAGCGCTTCACGCCTACATCTACGGCACAATAGCTGCTGGCCCAGGGTTTCCACTACATCCTCTTGCATGCGTACCCCAGGAGAAGTAGGCCAAGGAGAAAGCCACCCTGTGGTGCCCTGCTGTTTTCTTGTGTGTTTCTTTTGGCCAAAATGGCAGACACAGTTCTGCCTCAGTGCATTGTCTCTAAACAGTGGTCGAGGCAATGGCTACAATGAGGTGAAAGCAGTAGTATCATCCATCCCTTTGTGATTGAGCGAGTGTGTGTTTGTGCAAAGCCGAGGAGATTCTTTTCTCTTCCTCCATCTATGTTGCCTCATACTGGGCCAATATCTTCTTTAAGGACTCTGCTACTAGCTTTACCTGTGAATTTCACAATGAAATCTACAACAGAGGTTTTCTTCTTCAGGTCTGTTATAAGAGGTGTGGATTTTATCAAGATTGAAAGTATCCTCACCATAAACACAAAACTATTTAAAGTTATCTCCCTTATTCTTTTTTTCCCCTCCTATCTTCCTCAGGCACTGCCAATTGGTTCTATGTAAGATGGATTTCCTAAGGTTGGACATGATGAGAATCAACGATAGTGGTGGAATTTTAGGGAGAACACTAATGCTGATGTGGTTTGAAACATTTTTCATAGTGGGCTGCTACCTTTATGGTCATAATACACTCATTTTCTTCATGTCTTTTATGGACTCACTTTTAGGTACAGAGAGGTTAGGAGCCTTTTCCAAAATTGCACAGCAGTTTAGTGACAGAGCCAGAAATAAAAGGCAGGCTTCCTAACTTCCACAATAATCTTTTCTTCAAGCCAAATTGAAGTTTGGTCCTTTTACCACAAATATTTCGAAAGGAAAATCCCCCGTAGCCTTTCAGATTTTCCCAGAAAACAGTTGTCACGCAGACCTTCAAGATGGACATAGCAGGCTGGAATACTAAACCCCTATCAGTTCTTTATTCTAGAGCTGACAGTTGATATTCTCTGGGCTGAAGCTAAAGAAAAACGATTTCTTTTTTTCATAATGGAATGATTTATAATTTTCCAGAGCTTGGCAAAACTAAGCCGGTGAAGAGTAAAACCAGATTTGTGATACTCACACTCTAAAATATTTGGTCTGACTTTTCCTCAAATATTGGATATTTCCTTTCAAAGCTGGAAGTGACCGGAAGGGAGGAGGTGGGGAATAGTCAGGGGAGAGGTGTGAGTCTGCGAGTATGGCTGTCTACGCCTGCTTTTGGGGGGAGTTACCCTGTTCCCACACTGCACCCAGAGCACCCCTCTCGCCCTTCTTGGCCTTCTACCTCTGCCTCTCGCCCTCGCCTGTTTTCTTCTCCCCATCCCCCTTTTCCCTCCGACTCCCGGCTCCTATTCAGCAGATAGGCTGGGGCAGACACCGTCATGGTTGGGAAGCATGAGGAGAGGATGGTGAAAACCACTCCAGGGCCTTTCTCTCAAGCCTTGGTGATGAAAGGACTCAATGAACCTTACCGATTTCTCACAGGAAAATTCCGGCATCTGTCTCCTTAAGAGCAAGGCATTCAGTAACCCTTAACCGAGCCAGGATTAAAACTCAGAATTTCTGATTTATTCAAGGCCTGTGTTTAGATAGAAAGGCTCCATCACTGTCATACCTGGCAATTAGGATCATTTTAGATACCAAAAGTAACATTTTAAAAAAGCGCACCTTAAGCAGACAGGTCATTTTTTTATGCTGAAATAATAGTGGTATAAAAATAAGATCTTACGGAAAAATCCGAACATTTTTTGCCTTCAAAACCTATGAAAAGCAGAGCCCTGTCATATCTATCTATCTATCTATCTATCTATCTATATAGTATTTGGAGAAAGTTTTGGTTACAGTCACTTAATTTTTTTTCATTGAAGTATAGCTGATTTACAATATTGTGTTAGTTTCCGGTGTACAGCAAAGCGATTCGGTTATACATCTATACATGTGTATACATGTGTATTATTTGACAAAAAGTTCTGTTCCATTACAGTTCAGAGCCCTGTCAATCTGAGAGTGCTAGATTTGACAGCAGGTAGGCAGTTTGGGAGCAGAGGCAGCCCTGAGGTCTCTCTCTGTCACTCAACTGATGCCCTTTCTCTGGCTGGCCAGGTTATCCAGTGGGCTGCCTGTTTCCTTGGGAGCTGTGAGTATAAGGATAATCACCGCACCTAGCCCTTCAGGCTTAGTTAAAGTGGTCTTGAGACTTCTCTGATTCTCTGTGTTAGGCTGTAGCAGGTTTCTAGCAGGGAATGGGCGGGAGGGAGGAGAAAGCAGATGTCCTTCTGGGCATAAAAATGCCCCCGAGATGCCTGAGGTTGCCTCATGACTCCTCTAGCCCAGGAATCCTTGAACTCTGTTGCACCAAGGACACGAAGAGCTTTAGTTCTCAAGCCTCCTGTGGGTTTCCGAAGTGACCAGCCACATGCATCTGAAGCCACCGAAAGCCACTAAAAAGACTGGCAGAATTGGGCTAGGATTGCCTCAAATGCTTGACACTCCTGTAGAAGCTGAAGCTACTTGGTTTGTGGTTATTTATTAACGTCAGAGTATGAAAGGACTCTTGTCACAAGATTGGGCTTGTTACAATGTAGCATTTTCATAATCTTTTAATGTATTTCTAGGTGTTAGATCCCTTTGTTCGTTACTTATATTAGATTGAATTCTGGAGACCAGGGCATCAAGGCCTGGACCTGCCTGTGGCTCTGGGCTGAGGGTTCCTGGCTCTCCTCTCCTCTGCCCAGTGCTGTCTTAGGAGGGAGGCCTGTAGACCCCCTTTCTTATCTAGACTGTTAACCTCAGGCAGATGACTCTAGTTCCCTCTCTGGAAGGCGGGGATTATAAAATTTGCCTCTCACCTGCCCCCACAGAAAGCTGAATGAGGGCATGTGCCATATTCTTAGGTCCTTAAAAGAATCTGACTTATAAGTATTGAGTTATTGTTTTGTTGACCATGCATCTCTCTTCTGCTGACCAAACAGGGCCAGATATCCCATTCCAACTTATCCTATTCCTGATTGACCACAAACTCCCTCTTTGTCACCTCCCAAGGGTCAAATGAAAGGAGGCTCTTTATCAAAAGCTGGAACTTTAGGCCTGACAGTTCCCTACTTTGATTTCTCCAGGGCTGTCCCACTTTCTCTTCTCTCCACCATTTTCCACTGGGCTGGAATATACTAACTAAGTGGCTGCTCATGGAGCTCCCAATAGAGATTCGTCTTTAATACTTCAGTGTAGAGTAGATCAGATTAGACACATACAGAGGCCCCTTAAGGCAGGATTTATTTTGGACCAGGGGCAGGAGACACGCATGGGGTGTGGGTATAGCCTAAATTAGTCTGGTCCTAGCGTAGCTGAAGAAAGCTGTGCCACCTGAAGGCAGGTGGTCCACAATGGACACAGAGATTAGTGGGGAGTCAGGCTCGATTGGTCAGTGGACTCCAGCTCACCAGTCCCCTGACCCTGGGGGCTGATGGTTCTTCTGACCAGTGTATTCTGCTCCTTCCCCCTTAACCTCTAGCTATTTGCTTTCGGAAGCTACCTTTTTGATACTTAGTGGAAAAGAGTCATATGTTTTTGTTTGTTTGTGTGTTGGCTAGGTTTTCATCCCCAGGACCTTCTGCCTTCTGACCAAAATGACATTCATTCCCAACCATCCGCCTTACTAGTTCTTCTGGTCTTTAACTGCTTCCTGTTTTTCCATCTCCTCTCTAGCTTATAAGAGAAGCCCTGCTCTCTCTGATGGCGGGGCCTATTAGGTTATTTATGAATCTGTACTCTGAAGTTTATTCTTCTTTGAGAGCTTCATTGTTCCCTTGAACTGAGCTTAGGTGTTGAACTACAGTGCACAGAAGGGTCGAGTAGGATGCATTTAGGGAAGTTGAATGATGCAAGGGAAACTTAGAACCCAGGGGCAAACTTAGCATCCCCCCCCCCATTTTGCCTTGGGAGGGGAGCACTAAAAACGAGACTCAAGGTATATGTGACATGATATGAGGAGTCGTTTCCTATTCATGTGTACCTGAAGCATCCTACAACCTGCCGGCTTTGCAAGGAAGCCCTGGGAGTAAGCGGTCTCTTCATATACAGAGTTGCATGGTGTTAACAGTTACTTTATACAATGTAGAGGGCTGCCTGTTTCCCCTCAGTAGGTAGATGGTCTTCTGTTGCCTGAAGAGTAAACTAAGCTGAATTCCATTTTCTCCTGGCTTCAGATGTAAAGATGTAATCACTACCATCAAAAAAACAAAAGCAAAATTTCCCCTTCGTCCAAGAATCTCACTCTAGCCGTTGGATTTGAAATTGATGGTAGTAGCAGGAAGGGGGGTGGGGTGTGTTGTATGTTTTTAATAAGTCATACTTCTAGAGAAATGGCAAAAATAGCATGCACTTCCAATTAAATTCTTATGCGTTTTGAGCATATCACCAGCAAATATTTGTTCTTTGTCATCAGCGTACTCTGTGTTGTACAAAAGGGAAGCAGGCATGGGTTTTCTTTCTCAACAAGCAAGGTGTAAAATCAGCAAAGACAGTGATGGAGGTTAACATTTAAGCATTTCCCATTGGCCAGGCACTATGCTCAGGACTTTATGTGCATTATCCAGTTTAATCCTCAAAACCCTGTGAGTTAAGAATTATACCCAGAGAGTTGTGAAACTTGCTCAACATCACATAGTTAGTAAGCGGTGGAACCCAGGATCTGAACTCACGTTTGTTTGACTCCAAAGCCCTCAGCCTAATCATTGTGCACACTGCTCCCGCACAGATTTAGTACCAAGTGTCAGAAGCCTTCCTCTTTCCAGTGGAGCAGAGCAGCCCGAAAGACCCTCTGAAGTGTCAGTCAGAACTCACTTTTGGAAAGCAGATAGTGTTAAGACTCTGTTTATAATGTGTAATAGTATTTGATAAGTTATTTTAGGAGTGTAGTTTTCATGTCTCCAGATTGCCTCAGAGGACAACACATCTATAGGCTTCTGCCCAAGTCATGATTATTTGTAATCAGTGCTATTTGGAAATATTTCCATTTTATCATTTTGCTGATCACGGATTTAGAAAATCACAACAATTCAGCAAAAGCAACCCCCTGCGTCTGGTTGCTATGTATCCCTTCAGCAATTTGGCTTTCAGACTCGTAATAAAAAGGGAGTGGATCATTAGCGAAACCACTTAGGAGCTTGTTCTTTTGCCATTGGAGAGTACAAATGGTTTCTTCTCCATCTACTCTTGCATTGGAAGTGGCACTGGGGGTGGGTATCTTTGGAGGCGCATCTGTAGTTTGGTTTTAGGCTCAGCAGGGTGTCATCTTGTTAGCTATGTACAATAAAGCCATCATCTCAGTATAAGTTTCCATTGTAGGACCAGGGAAATAATAACAAAATTGAGAAAAAGTGGTCTGAATATCTTAGTAAATGTCTTATCTTTTAACTTGCAAGTTTTAGAGAAGACACACAGAGCCTTCACCTCTTTATTTTCCCCTGTGTACATGGTGACATGCTTTGCATGGTTGGTATTCAATAATTATTTTTCTCATTACTGTTACTATATCACTAGTGTTCTAGTCATTTTCACCAAACCACCTTTTAGAAGAATTCCCCCCAAAATAGAGCTTACATGTCTAGATCTCCTGAAGCTTCACTTCTTTTTTTTTTTTTAAACTATGACAGATACATTATTTTCTTCACTGGTAGAAAACTCACGTGCTATTCTCAAAACAATGCCGGTTTCTTACTGGTCTTGCTTTAAATAATTACTATCGTTTTCTTACTGAGATTTTTACACAAATTCTTTGAAACGAAGTTAAGCTTAGGAAGGACTGAGACTGGTAGAAATGATCAGGTACTGAAGTATATATCCTGATGTAGAAAATTGTGATTTCATGATCTGTTGTTAGATCCAGTGATCTGAAGCATGTGGCATATACTTTATTAGTAATTTATTAACCTATATAACATTCTTCTTAAGGAAATAATAGCAACAACAATGGCTTACATTTACTGGATATTTATCACGTGCCAGACACTATATTAAATACCTTACATTGATTATCTCATTCAATTCTCATAACGGTTCTATAAGATAGGTGTTATTTTACCTATGAATAGATGAAGCTCAAAGATTCAAGTAACTTTCCCAAGGTTCACAGTGTCACAGTCAGAATTTGAACCCAGTTTTATTGAACACCAAAGCCCGTACCCTATATAATAAAGAGGAAAATGAACATAATTGCTTATTCTTGCTCCTGAATATGAGTATTTATTTCTTAAAAGAGCAGGCTTTTATTTGGCCATTTCCAGCCATTTTAATTGAAAGACTTATCATATGTGATTCTTACCAGTCCAGATGAAAATGAGCAATACAAAAGAATAGGAAGGATGAGATTAGCAAATACTCAGTGGAATACTGCAACATCCGGTCATCGCTGCAGAGTAGCTGGGGATTCACACGAGCCTAGTTGACACACAAAGACCTCGGACAGGCTGTCTTTGTTAATAGAGTACTTCACTTCTTTTCCTGACCCTGCCATCGTGCTCCCCTCTCAGCCCCCAATTAAGCTGCCATGGGCATAGGATTTATAACGTGTCATTGGTCCATTCAAGAGACAGCGACAGAGGTGTGGCTGAAAAGCTGGACAATAAAGAATGGAGACAATTTCCATTTCTGCTCCAATCAGGGTGGCAGCAAAACCATAGCTGACCCTTGGGACAGACCATGACGATTTGGCTAGTTGCATATTCCAGGTACCAAATGCCTAGTTTCTCAGAAGTTACGTTTCCTCTGAGGGACCAAGATGGTTCACCAAGATGCCCACGATGGGAACACCTCAAATCTTGAGAAATGATTGTAAACGTTAGTCTTGCTGCAGTTCTCCAGGAGAGAATCTGTATTTTGTTCTTCCTTTAGGTTTCTAAACAATAGAGCAAATTTTATAAATGAGGATTTTTTAAGGAAAAGAATAATTTCTGGATGGAACCACATGTAAAAATATTGTGTGGAAATAAATCATGTGGATTAGGTAACTTTAGAGTCCTTTCTAGGAATTTTAAATGTTATGAACTTTACTTTGTATAGGTCGGATTCTATTAATTTGTGTTTTAAATACATAGTGAGACTTTGGAATTCTTTTGTTAGAATTCAACGTACTGAAAAGAAGAAGAGTGCTATTCCTTTAGAGATGAATTTTATTCTAATTTCACAAATTTGGAAATAAAATTCTGACTTTCCAGTTAACAAGGGAAGAAGCCCCAGGCACCCAGATGTTAAATTATTGCTTTTCTTCGGCGCTAGTCATATTGTATGTTGTGAATATAATTTAAAAATGATAAAGTGTGCACGTATTCATCTTAATTCTCTGGTTGGCCTTCTATTATTCAGGTAATATGGTGACACTTCTCTGTCCCAATTTACTCAGCATTTAGAAAGAATTGATTAGTGGTTTAAGCTCTGAAAAAAGTCAGTCTGTTTCCTCGGTCTTCTGTGATTTGAATGACCTGGAGGCGTTGCCAGATAGTTCTGGCCTAAAGATAAAACTGATGCAAGTCAGAGCTGGGGTTTTCCTACCTGCGTACTTATCAGTCTTCCCCTAAACTACAGCCTTTTGATAGCTCTAATAATTAATTTGGTCTTCTCTCTTCTCCCTTCCCTCCGCCTTCTCCTTGTCTGTTCACAGGTTATCTTGACGAATCAAATTACAACCCATCTGAGTGGAGCCCTAGCTTCTCAGGCAGACCTGGTGTCTCCAGCTGATGATTTGTCCCTGTCTGAAGGTAAGGGATCTGTCTTAGAGGGGCTGAAACTTGACACTGACATACGGCTCCGCCACTGCCTCTCTGCCTTCTGCTGAGAACTGAGACACACAGCTAACAGGCCCTGGCCAGTGAACCCAGCCGGAGCCTGGCGATATAGGCTTGGCCACCTTTCCTGGCATCTGATCCCTTATATTTGGAGAGTGTGTTGCTCTGTCTCTATAAGTGAGCTTCCTTTTTCACCTGAGTGAATCATCTTCACAGGCATCTATCACCTCCACCTAAGGCTCGTCACTCCTCAGTAGGTTCTTTTGGGTCCTCAGTATGAGGGCTGGTGAACTGCTAAATGACTTCGTTTTTGAGACTGATGCTCAGAAGTTGGCTTTACTCATGGTTGTACAGCAATTTAACCTTTTGTTTGTGCCGGGTACTTTTGGACTGGCTAAAAGTGTACACCAGTATCAGGTGCTGGAGACGTGGCGTTCCCAATCAGCTTTACAGAAGGATTAAGAAAAACTAGCCACGTTGGTAAATCTGCAAAATTTTCTCCACCCTCCCATGCCAGCAAAGGTCAGACTGGCTCTGGTTTATGTAGCTAGGGGAATTACACCACTGAGCCAGTGGGTGGTTTCTAGTTTTACTGAAAGTTCTCACTTGACATTTCTGAGTTCTGCTAGTCGTAGTCTGATCTCTTTCAGGGCAGTATGCTGTGGGCCTGGGTGGATGAGCATAGCTGTTCCAGGCCCCTCTGCACTTTCCATTTTCTGAGAATTATTCATGATGGAATATATGGGACCTCTAGGGCTAGCAAGGCTCCTAACTGCCCAGGTGGTTTTCCGTGGATTGGCCTTGGATTATGGTCTCAAAAATGGCAAGGACCATATCCCTGCTTCTCAGCAGTGTTTTTCAGAGTGAAACGAATTACTTATTTATAACAACTGTAGGGTGCTCTGTGTACCGTATTTCCACACTCAGTGATGCATTGTCATTCCCGCTAAAAAGCTGAATCATCATTTTTCGTTCCCTCCATACACTTCTTTCATCATCAAGTCTACTGGGTCGTCCTTTCCAAATATATCTGTGCCCTCTTTTTTGTGAGTTGTATTGTGATCAGCTGACTTATTAAAAACTCACACTTGGATTATGTTAATAAATTCCAAAATGGCCTTCCCAACTCCAGCCTCTCCCACGTACATCTTACACTACCAAATGAAACTTCCCCATTTCTGGCTTCCTTTTACTGTGTCAGTCTCCTATTCAGGAATCTTGACATTGTTTTAGCCCATTTCCTGAGAATGGGCAAAAATCAACAAGCTGATTTTAAGATATTCGGGAATTTGTGGCTTGTTAGCTTGCAGTCAACCAGGGTGGACGTATTTACACCATGGAAATCAGCAAATGCTGAAAATCAGGTTTTTTTCTTTTCTCTTGTGTGGATCAGTTTCCCCAAAAATACGCTAGATTAAGTTGATGCTTCTTAACTCTTTGTAGTCTGTCCTTTCCTTCCTCTTCACCCTCTGTGAAGCTCCTCCAGCAAGTGTGCTGACCTTCTGCCTGCTCTCCTGAGCCCTGGCTCCGTGCCTCTGCAGAGACAACTCACCCTTCTAGAACAGCATTTCCCTTTTTCACTCCTACCTCATCTTTTCTTCCCAAATCCTCCCACTCCTTCGAGGTTTATTTAAAGACCACCTCTTCACGTATGGACACCAAGGGGGAAAAATGGGGGTGGGGGGTGGTGGTGGTGGGATGAACTGGGAGATTGGGGTTGACATATATACACTAATATGTATAAAATGGATAACTAGTAAGAACCTGCTGTATTAAAAAAATAAATTAAAAAAAAAAAAAAAAAAAACCACCTCTTCCACAAAACCTCCTTGCCTGTTCCAGTCTGCCTTGGTCTCACTCTCTCTTCTTCCTCTGTGGCCCTTCTACCAGATCAGCAATAGACAGAAAAGGTAAAAAAAAAAAAAAAAGAAATTAACTTTTCATGGTTTCCCCACCAGATTAAGATTAAGGTCACAGGCTCTCTTGTATTCTTTTTGTTGTGCCTGAATGACCAGCAAAGTTCTAGGTACGTAGTAGGCAGTAAATAAATGCTGAACCAGTACCATAGTAAATGCTTTGTAACAACAGTGAACCATGAGAATCACATAAAGACCTATGAACGTGATTAAAAATTATTATTATAAGTATTACACACGTACACATTTATTCAGTTCCAAGGAGGAGACCAGAAGAGACTATCTTGTTTCCTTATCTGAAAGCCAATAAGTAAGAGTACTTTTCTTTGTCCTGGCTTCCTGGTTTATCTCAAGCAAAGAACAGAAGCAAAACAGATATAAAGGAAATTGCTTTGTGGCTGCAGAGTGACTGCTTCAAAAAAATGGTAAAGTCCTGTTCCTGGCCAAGGGAGAGTTACCAGCTCATCCTTAGACAACTTTTTCTTATTATGAAACCCCAGGGAGAATGGAAGCGATTGAGTTTTCTAGATCTTTTCCTTCCATAGCTAAGCAGATAAAGAGTCTATAGAATTTTTTTTCCGAAGCCTATAATGAAGTTCCTTACCAGTGAGCGAAAGAAAATGATACATTTCTTAGAACACTTATACCTATTCAAATATATTGCAGTGGTGGTTAATGTTGCTATGATTAAAATGTACAAATCTCTCTGTTGTTGTAAGCATGCATTGTATCATCAGCTTTGCCCTTGTGTTATTAGCTCTGTGATCTTGGGCAGCTCTTTTAATCACTTTGGGCCTCAGTTTTTTCTGTTAAATGACAGACAGATAGGTTGAATATAAGATGGCTGAAGCCTTTTCTAGCTCTGACTCTGTAAGATGTGATGTGGGTCTGAAGGTCAGGAGCGTTCACTTGGTGATGGGGTTTTAAAATTCTGATTTACAGGGTGGGAAGAGTGACCTCGTCGTCCTAGATTAAACATAATGGAAAGGATCCTCGGAAATCTTAGCACTGATACATCAGCATACCTCTAACAGCCCCCTCTCCCCATACTGCTGTCTCTCTCTCTCTCTGTAAACACTTCTAGGCTTGTCTGTCTGTCTCTTACTCTCTCTACCCTCTCTCCCACGCAAACATGTACACTAGAAGTGTGTGCAAGCTGGTGAGAGTGAGAAACACACTGTGATGGGCTGAGCCCAGGGTTCACCTTGTCCTGTAACAGATTTCAGCTACAAGAGCAGAGGGCACGGCTTAAACAGCGCTCCCTTGAAAACAGTTGCGGGGTGAGAACAAGCGACCGAGAGCAGCCAGTGAGAAAATGATTTGAGTTGACCCGAGAGAAGTACCCAGCAGGGGCTGATGCGGGGAAATGAAGTTCCTTCTGCTCTGACTCAGAGCAGG
Organism: Phocoena phocoena; assembly: GCF_963924675.1. NCBI lineage: Eukaryota > Metazoa > Chordata > Mammalia > Artiodactyla > Phocoenidae > Phocoena > Phocoena phocoena. The sequence continues at coordinate 33,280,737 of NC_089220.1, read as the reverse complement.
GGATCTGAGTGACCTGGCCCAACTGAGAGATCTCTTCCACACCAGCGGATCCTGTACTATTAATATCTACCAGCTGCAGGCCCAGAGCATCCCCCTGCTGAGATCAAAGAGTTCCTATCTTAGCTGGAACAAGGTCATCTGCACAGGGCTGTAAAAGCGAGCCCTGGCTGGCTGCGGGACCTCGACGGGGGAGGAGAAGGCAGGAGATGGGGAGGTGTTCTCTCACGCTCCTTTAATCTCGGCTGACCAGCTGTTGCACTCCCAGTGTTTGTAAAGTTGAGAGTTCTTTGTTTTTGTGTTGCTGGGGCTTTTTTTCCTTATTAAATTTGTGCCTGGGTTGTTGCTTGGATTATGTAGACCTACGTTCACTGCTAGGGTCCACGGTCTGATTCCCTTTGAGGATTCATTCCCCCAGTGAATTATTCAGCTCCCAGTTGGGAGAGCCAAAGAAGGGAGAAGTGGACACCAAAGGACTCCCCCGACATTGCTCCTACCCCGTAAGCTTTGTGTCCTGAGAAGGCATGAGAGGGCAAATTGAATTTTTCCTATTTAGTTAAAATAACTCCTCATATGTGCAAGTGTGCTTGTCAGTTTTCAGCGTGCCTTTCACAAACATTATTTTCTTCCTGTGGGGGAATGGACCGGCTGAGACTTCTGCAGATTGACCAGAGTTATATTGTGAACCCAAGGGCAGAAATCAGGATTTTTGACTTTATGATCTACATTGTTCTTGACCAGGCACTGTGAATCAAACTATTTTCTTCTTCGGTGTTTTGCTCTGTTGACAGAAACTCAGGCGTGTAGGTTATTATGAAGTTCAGTGTCTGGTTACTTACTAGGTTATTGTGACTGTTCTGTGACCAAGGACATGTTTCTTAGATGCCCTTGACATTTCTTCCCGGCGTTCGTCGAAGATGCTAAGGATGATTGGATCTCAGTCATAGTGATCAGTAGAGAAAGGATCTAACAGTCCAGCTGGCCTAAGACACCATGTCCTATTCTGAAGTCACCTGGGTTTGAGCAGAAAGGACTGGCTGAGCCCCTATCCACCCAGGCACAGTTGGTAGGTGCGGTGACAGTGGGCCCTGTGCAAGATTGAAGCTTTGTTCAACCTAGGTCATTGGCTATCCTTCCTCAGATAATTTACCGGGATAGCAGTCACTTCGGTGTGGTGACGCGCCCATTTTAGGAGCCTAGGGTGGCACTTAATATCCTTTTATCTGTAGTAATAGTTTTTCATAGATAACAGCCTTAAAAAACTAAAAATTAAAAGTACCTGGATGGGTCAAGGAAAGAACACAGAGGAAAAAGTAGTATTTACTAGAAACAAGAGTGGTTTCTAGTTTTAGTATCGGAAGCCTTTCTATTCCAGTTGAACTGATGGCTGATTTCATGTGCAAGAGAAGGTATTTTGGGATTCATATTCCCTAACAAACCATCCCTGCAAAAAGCTGGAGTCCATTTGATAGATTATATGCAAGTGCGTGGCTTGTGTCTCTTTTAAAATAAATTCAACAAGCAAGAGCAGCTCAGAATGGTTGGGACGAATCAGGGACTCATGGTTGTGAAAGAGGCAGACTTCAAAGCGTGGTAGGAATTTTCAAGTTTTATTTCCACTCTTGCTTTCCAGCTGGATCTGCTCTGGAGTTACTGCAGGATGTTTGAAAATGTGGCTCCCTGCTAATCTCAGACAGTTGCTATGATCAATGGTTTCTTTCATTTCCGATAAAAAACACTGGTGTTTCTGCTTAAATTGTGTGTCCTTTCAGCTTTATTATTATAGTTGTAATTTATTGTCCAGCATTACCCAAATTTGTAATCCATTAACCACAAACTTTGGGGTAGGTTGGTCAAGTTAGCCGGACTCTGTCCACACGTTGGCTCCAAAGCCCTGCATAACCCAACCTCAAACTAAATGTTCATTGGTTTGGGTAGGACCCTGTGCAAGTGAATGTGGGCGGAGCAGCTTTAAAAATCCACCTCTTGAAAAAAAAAAAAAAATCCGCCTCTTGGGGGCATGGTGCAGGTTGGTTATAATTAGTGCTTTGAAAACATGAAATGTCACTTCAAGGTTAATATTAACAATGATGATCAACACTGTGAACATTAGCATTTCCATAGTATTTAAAAATGTCTTAACGTGATGAATCATTTAATCCACCTCAAGCAAGTGAAGCCTGAAGGCGAGAAGGGAGTTGCCCAAAGGCCACACAGCGAGTGAGAGGTGGTGGTGCCGGGAACAGAAGCCAGAGCCCCTCCTGTGAGATCCTAGATTTGCACACTGCTGCCTCTTAGGAGGGAGTTTGGGATACAAATACTTGTGTCCTAGTGACCTTTCAGTTTTTGATTCCAAAGCCATAGACACGTATCAACACACACAACTTCACGTGCTTCTGTTCACAAGGGGACACACACCTACCCGTGCCCCACTCCCCCTAGTATTTAAGAATCCACGGCCCTTAGCTGGGTATATACCACTTCCCGCAACGGTTCAGCTGCCATGAAAGGCCTAATTTATAGAAAAAGCTTAGAAGATTGAAATACCTCCCAAGCCCTGTAGCATTTAGCTAAAGAAAGCCTAAATATTATGTGAGGTGCGGGCCACTAGAGTTGAGGGGGGAATGGGCACAGCCCACAAACATCTGAAAAGCTGTGGATCTCACAAAGGAGAGGAACTTGTTGAGGATTTTCAGCCGAGAGGCCAGCGGGCGATAGAACCACAGCCAAGGGATCAAAAGGAGAAAGGAACAGTGAAGTCAAGCACCAGGAAGCATTTCTTGGTCAGGAGTTCTGTTTTGCTAGTGAGAGTTTGCCAGAGAGACACATTTGAAGCAGGAGGTGCATTAAGATCAAATGAGATGAGAGCCAGAAGTTTTCTTCGGGAAGCAGTCTTCGAGGCGGATTTACTGGCTCATTTCCCAGATCTACATATGTTCCTGTTCACATCTCAGTGTCATGAAGGCAGAAGGGATGAGAACACCAAAGCCAGTTTTGCCAGTTGCTTCAACTACAGAGGTGGCAGGGCTGGAAGCCCAGAGAATGGGATGCCAAGAGGGGGTGTGATCCCGGAGGTCTTCAAATCCAAAGGATTCTCTGAGAAGAGATCCTTGTTTACATCATCGAAGAGAATTCTATACCAAAGATGAGAGGCGTCCAGGTCAGCAATCATAAAGAATGGCTGGTTCCTAGGAGTGATGCCAGGGGATAACTTAGTTTGTGTTGTTATGTGGCAGGGAAGACTTTCAGAATGCATTGGTGATATTTACTAGGATTTGGGGAGGATTGTAACAAGGTCTGGCAAGGTGGTCTGGCCCAATGACAGTCCAGCTGAGCTCTGACCTAGGTTTGGATCTCTCTGAGGGCTTTGCTTTGCTTCCTTCTTCTGATAAGCCACTCGATAAATACCAGTTGGATTAAACTGTATTTTATTCAGTCAGACTGACTTTTCCTGTGCATTAGCTGCATTCCTGCATATAGTAGCATAGTTTTAGAGCTATGGTCCCTCCAAAAAAAACCTTTTTGGCTAGATGAGGAGACCTTTAAGTGCCTTCCAGCCTGATGATTTCATGAGTTGTGGAGCCTCTACTATATGCACTGTGTTAATGTTACAGGAAATCCAGAAATGAGCGAGATATGGTCCCTGCCCTCAAGACACTTACAGCGCAGTTTGAGAACCATTCTAAAGAAGAACAGTATTAGGTTGAATGTGTGCCGTGCTTTAGGCAAGTATGGTATGGACCAAAGTCCCCGGGATTCAGGAAGAAGGGAACATCTCTTTCAGCAAAGGGAGATCTGAAGGGTCCAGGGAGGAAGATGTAAGAGATAGGCCTTGAGGGATAGATAGGATTTCAATAGGCAGAGGAAAGATCAGGAAATGCTGAGAACTAAGACATTAAGTTCAAAATAGGCCTTGTCTGCCCTTATCTCCTATCATTATCCTCCTCTTCAAACCTGTTCCAGCTGTACAGCCCACTCCCTTGTTCCTTAGGCTCTGGGCTTTCTGCCTCTGGTCTTTCGAACTTGTTCTTCCCACTGACTGGCGCGCTTGTCCAGAACTTCCCTTGGCCTGTTGCCTCACTACCTTCAGTCTCACTCAAGTGTCATCTTCTCAGAGAGGTCTTCCGTCACCTCTCTATCTAAGATGAAACCACTACCCCCTTCCCAGCCTTCTCTATCCCCTAAGCCTACTTGATTTTCTTCATTGCCCTTATCACTACCTGATCTTATAAGTTTATTTGTTTATGAGTTTATGGTCTGCCTCCTTTGCTTTCATATCATCTTCTCAAGGTCAGGGGCTTCGTCTTGATCACCCCTGTATCCCCTAGTTCATATCATCTTCTCAAGGTCAGGGACTTCGTCTTGATCACCCCTGTGTCCCCTAGTTCCTAGAGGGTACTCAGTAAATAACAGGATCTGTGTTGTACGGAAATGTAGCATATGTTGGGAAGGTAGCAAAGGAGCCCCATTTGCCTGGGGTTTTAGGGTAAATATAGGAGGTCATGTGCAATGAATTTGGAAGTAGATCGGGGCCAGACTTTGAACGCCAGACTGAATTAAGGTTTTGTGATAAAATGATCATAATTTGTACTCTGAAGACTGTCCAGACGAGATGTGTAAGATGGCTTAGGGATGGGGATATGGGAGGTAAGGAGACAATGAACTCATCAAATATTTAGGGAAATGGGATACCCATTAGGCACCAGGAACTACACTTAGTGCTAAGGATACAGAGATGGAAGAAATGATGTTCTAGGTAGAGGATACATCATTACTAAAGGTATGGTGGCAAGGGCATGGTCATTTGAAGAACTCCCAGTCATTCCTTATGACTGGGAGTGTAGGGGGCATGTACGGGAATGCAGGGGGGTAGGACTTGAGAAGTCAGCAGTGTGGATCATGGACATCTGGCGTGCCATGTTAGGGAGTCGATTTTTCTTGAAGCCTCTGTGAGAAGAATGTGAGGATGATCCATCGGTAGCATGTCATTTCCTTGATCAACATGATTGATGGGACTTATTCGACTGGCTGGGAGCATTTCTCCTTCCTCCCTTATAGTTACGTGTGCGTCTCTTCCCAAGTCACGTGCTCAAAGGTGAATGGTCTCCCGAGATAGAGTAGGCTGTTCTTCAGTCAAGGCTATGGGGTGGTAGTGTTTCCCCAACAGAACCTTCATCCCAGTGGTTCTCAAACTTTAGCATGCATCAGAATCACCTGGAGGGGTTATCAATACACACCTTGCTGGGCTCCCGCTCCCAGGGTTTCAGTCAGTCTTGGGAGGGGCCAGAGGATTTGCAATTCTAACAAATTCTCAGGAGTTGTTAATACTGCTGTTCTGGGGACCACACTTTGAGAACCACTCTTTATTCATTGAGTCTCTTGTCCGCGTTAGGCATAGGAATACCAAGATGAATGTGTCTCCATCCGAGCTCTCAAGGAGGTAATACCCTAAGAGAGGGCATAGGCATGTAGAAGGGACACCATCAGACTCATGGCAGCCACCTGCCTCCACTGGGTTGCCAGTGGTGTTTTCTGCAGGCTCTATCTTATGTCTGGGAGAGAGTATTTACTAGACTGTTTCAGGGTTCTTTTGGTAGCAAGAAACAGAAAGCCACTCAAGTTTGCTTTAAAAAAAGTCAGGCCTACTTATAACTGTAGCTAACATTCATGGACCGTATATCATGTGCCTGGCATTGTACATCCACTATCACATTTAATACCCACAACAAGCCTCTGAGGCAGATGGTAATCATTATCCCATTTTCTAGATGAAGGAACTGAGTCCTAGAAAGCAACACAATTATGGGCAGAGCCAGGATTCCAACCCAGAGAGTCTGGCTCCAGAACTTACATTTTCATCCACTGAGTTCTTTTGTAAGGATAAGTTGGCATTCTCATGGCTTTGTGCAAATAGGAAGTAAAGTACAGCCAGATTACATGAAAATTGGAAAGGTTTAAACTTAGGTCATTCTCTTCATTTTTCTCATATCTGCCTCAGCTTTCCATGGCACTGAACATTGACCTTATAAGCTGATCGGCCCAATTTACCTTTTCACACCTGCTAATTCTGTGGCTGGGTTATCTTTTTGTCTAATCAGCCAATGCCAAGAAGTCATATGGTTAAAAAAAACCTGGCCAGTGCACCTATCCTTTCAGTAGGGTCCATGGATAAGGGGCATTTTCCCCTTATAAGATTCCTTTAGAAGGGTGTACCTATGGACTGAGTACCCCACTATAACATCTAGTTAAACAACTGTGTCCAACTGAGCAAGTATTTTTAATTAGTTTGCTAGTAAACCCAGACGTCTGTGTACCTTTGTCAGTCCCTCCAGTCACATCCATTCTCAAAATCGTCTTCTTCTAGATCAAATTTTTGGTATTACCTCCCTATTGCTAGTCCATGCCTTCAAGCCAACATATTGTTTTTCTTTTTAAACATTTGAAAACATTTTATTTCTAGTTCCAGTTCTGGCTCCTCTTTGATCTAATTTTTGTTATGCCCACAGTCAGCCCTAGCGTTTTCTCTTCAGGGTGGAGAGAGGTCTCTTCTGTTTATTCAGAATTCACTTCCTACTCCAAACAATTATTATCTGATGAGATATGAGGCCTAAGCTTACCTGTGTATAAGTCGCCTCCTCTTGAGGGTCATATGGCAGGCCCGTTAGCACAGACTATATGTCTGTCCTGTGGTCAGCCATCATTTACCTCTGCTTAAGACAAGATAAGGCAGAGAAGCCAAGATGGCAGCTGGTAACTGAAGTGTGTGCAGGAAGAACTCTGTATCTATCAGTTACATCCTCTCCATAATTTACAATATGCTGGAGCAAAATTACTCCCTACCTTCGGGAAAGGGTCTGAGTTTTATGGATGAAATGCAAGTGTGTGTGCGTGCGTGTGTGTGTGTGTGTGTGTGTGTGTGTGTGTGTGTGTGTGTTGGAGAGGGCTTCTTATGTTTTAATAGTAGACATTGAGGCCTTTTTAGGTTCTGATGTTGATTTTTCTCAGCCATCCTTCTATCTAATAGGCCCATAAAAGCAGCTAAGAGGATCTAAGTTTCCCAGGAGTATTACTTCCAGCTATAGAGGATGGATGACACCCCAGTAGGCCAGGCATTAAGGAGACAAACTTTGTTTTGTTTTTAAATATAGTATGCGGGGAGTGTTAAATTAGGAATTTGTAGTGTAATAGTACACACTACTACAGTGTGTACTACTACACACTGTATAGTAATAGTGTAGTATATAGACACTACTATATATAAAATATGTAACCGGCAGGGACCTACTGTAGAGCACAGGGAACTATACTCAGTATTTTGTAATAACCTATAAGGGGAAAGAATCTGAAAAAAATAGATATATATGTATATATAACGGAATCACTTTGCTGTACACCCAGAACTAACACAACATTGTAAATCAACTATACTTCAATAAAAATCAATCAATCAATAAATATAACGTATAGATAAATGAGGCTGGAAAAGCACCAAAATAAATTGTTTCTGAGTTGAGTGACAAGGAGAACATTCCCGCAAGAGACCACTAGACCAGAGATAGAATAGATCGTTGAAATCTTTAAAGGTAGAGCTCAGGAAACCAACATTAGTGAATAAGTGGCTGCCAGAGCACCAGGTGGGAGCCAAAGCCCAGCCAGGCAGAACCGCCTTTGCTCCTTCAGAGACCCAACTGGAACCAAGGGAAATAGCTTGCACTTTGACACGATAGTCCAAAATTAAGGTAAATCAGCAAGAAAATCTTGTCTTAGGGTCATTGCAATGTAAGCTCCCTGAGGAGAGGCATCTTTGTCTCTTTTGTTCACTGCTGGATCTCTCGGAATAGTGCCTGATAATAGGAGTTACATCTTAAATATTTGATGAATGAATGAGGCACCTACAGCTACAAGAGAGACAAAGAATGATTTAAAGCTTTAGACCTGTACTCACCTAAAAGAAGCACGAAACTGCCATTGTGATCTTTCTCACCGATATATCACGTATGCTTTAAAATTCCTACCAAGTGCAGTCAGCCTTAACTATGTGCCTGCGCTGACTGTATTGACGGATGACAGTAGGCAGTGCAGGGAAAGTGTCAGAGAGGAAAGAACAGGGGCTCAACAGCTCTGCTTTGGAAAGAGGAATCTCCCACATTCACAGAAGAGTGGCGATTGAAGTACTTTAGTCTGATTTACCATAAGGGTGTTTATTAGGACTCTCTACTGGGTCCTGTGCTAGACAGATGGCTAGGGATACAGAGACAGAAGCTAAGGCTCTGCCGTTTGGAAAGCTCACAGTCAGGTGGTTGGGGAATCATGGTGTATGAGTATACAGAGTGTGCTGTGATGGCTCTAGGGTCAGGATTTTGCTGGGGAAGCACATAGGAGCCCCGGTTTGGGGCTGGGAGTGTTCTCAGAAGGCTTTTCAGTGAGGAGACACTCGAGTTGGATCTTGATGGATCAGTAGCAGTTCTCAAGAAGAGGAAAAGGAGGGGATGGTGCTCCGGGCCAAGGGAAACGCCCATATAATGGACAAGAGGCAGGGTGCCATGGGAGACCGGTGGGAGGTCCATTATGACTGGCATGGAAGGGGGTGGCGAGAGGTTGTATGCCCCCTGAAATCTCCTTACAAATGGACATTAGAGAAGCAGTGTGTTTTAACAGTAGATAAAGCACTACCTTTGGATTCAGGAGACCTGTGTTCAAGGGCCAGCCCCACCGCAAACCCTCTGTGTTATGTTGAGCAAGTCACTTAACTTCTCAAACTTGAGAATTGGTCTAGTCTTCCAATCGTGCATTCATTCAAAATGGAACATGTATGATATGAAATGCTTGCTGGGGGTTCTGGGGTAACAAGAACAGTATCAGGCTTGGCCTCTGCCCTCTGGAACATAAAGGCTAATTCTCAATTTTGGCAGCCTTATCTCGTTGGAACCCTAGAATTCCTATATACTGTAATGAGCTGAACCTTACGTCTAAACTGGCTGTATGTGTTGTACTACAGTGGATAGAACAGGAAAAGATAAGAAAAATGAGGCCCACACGCATGAAACAGCTAAAGTCACACTACCGCCCAGCACCTAGAGAACTGCCAGGTTGAGGGAGACAGATTTTTTTATGTCAGAGGCAGTCAAGGAAAGACAAGATCATTGTGACCTTGTGGTGGCACCATCTTAAGGTATCAGGGCATAAAGACGGTGGACTCCCTGATCCATCTGTCCCGAATCACAGTGTGTGTAGGGCCCTCTATATCAGCCAACAGCCAACCTCCATCCTGGGGTCAGACCCACTTGCGAAGTGGCAGTCTGTAAATCAGCCCCACACTTGCTGAGAACTTGCCAGGCTGGCCAGGGTAGCTTCATGTAGCTTAGCACCTGTGGGGGGTGGCTGTTTTTCTGGGGCAGCTGTTTAATGAGCACCAAATCAGATAAACTGCCCTTGGGTCCTATGTGCTCTCCAGACACAAGCAATTGAGCACATCCTGCTGGAATGGTCCTGTTAAGGAACCTGGCTTTCCTGTGCTGATCATCTGGTTTTCCCACCCCTTGGGGCGAGATTTTGGAGAAGCTGTTGAAGCAACTTTGAGCAAGCTGTTAACCCTTTAAAGTTTCGCTCTCTATCACCAAATATATTCAGAAATGGTTTGCAGCCAAAGCCTTACTATCTATGGCAGTTTTAAATAATCATCAAAATCACTACTTAATTCATCTTGCCCTCTACTCAAGGTTGGCTTAGAGAAGTAGGAGGTTACAATTCATGGATCCTTTGCTGGTTTTGTAACCAAGCTATACTCTCAAGTTGAGGTAATCACCTTGCCCTTCTTAGTTTATTCATTTGTGACCCGGGGTAAAGCTGCCCATGCCTCATCTGGTTGCGTTTCAGATTTTGTGAGAAATCTCTTTACTTCATGAGAATGCACAGATCAGCTGAGACTAGTATGATTGATTCCAGACACGAATTAGAGCAAGCCCAAGCTGAACAGCTCTCCCAGGAGAAGTCATTGGTTTGCATGACCCAGTATGGCCTTTGACCAACTGGCATCAGGAACTACGCTGGGCATGGAGCTAACTCTAATCTTGATCTTTTGCCTGCCCTAGTGATAAACACTGTTGCCATTAAATGTACCTGGAATTTGTGGAAAGTGTGTATTCGGGAAATCTTTAAAAACACGTTAAGTCAGTAATGCTGTCTCTTTGGGAGGATGTACTTGTGTGTCCTTAATGACCCAAATAAGATTCCTGTGGGAAGAGCCTGGCGGAGAAAGAGTAGGAGAGTGTGTGCTGATTTCTGGAGGACAGATTATGGTGTGCCGGGCTATGGATTTTGCCATCAGGAAAGGAATCTAGAAATGCAAGGAGACTCATGAGAAAGGAGGTGACTTCTGTTGACAGGTCACCATTGTTCAGACTCAGTGGTGATGGGAAAGGAAATCCAGAAACCTACATGACAGCTTCTCTCGGACGGGACGAAAATATTGAATTTTTTTTTTCTAGCTGGAATTTGCCAGGGTCAGTTCACGTCTGGGTTTTCAGCACTTAATACAGGGCCCTTTTGTCTTAGGAGGCAGCTGGACTGGTTTTTCCTGCAGGCAGGTGCACAGAGAGCATTTATTGTAGCCTGAAACGCAAACACCGAGCCCCCAGGCCCTGATCCCCACACTCTCCAGCGTGGCTCAAGGAAGTAAAGTGAGCAATGTCTCTTGCAACAGGCAAGCACTGTAAATGCCACTCCTGAATGAAATATTTCTTAAAACGTTGTATCTGTAACTCGATCGTCTCTTAAAACTTAATTATATGTTAGGGAAAAGGAAGCCATTGGCTCCTCCAGCCGTCCAGGTTGAACATGAGCGCACAATGGAGCATATCCGATTCACGGCCTGGCGTAGGTAATCAGATGAATATCTCCCGAATTGAATTTACCCTTTTGATACGGAGTCTTTCAGCTGCCTTGTTTCACATCTCCAATTCTGACAAAGCTGTGCGGCCTTTGAGTAATTTCCCTGAAATCTATATGCGGGAAGCCTGTGCTCTTTCGAACACTTTTTGGGACTTGTACCAATTAAATCTGTTTCTGGCACACTTTTAATGGCATACTTTCTCCTGAGTCAACAACCTCTCCAAAACCTGAGGTCATTTGTTTAATTTAAAAGCAAAGGTTATGAAACATCCATTTCAGGCTTCACCAGCCAAGCCCCTGTGGCTTTGAAAGGGGTGAGGAGACGGGAAAGTCTAATAAACTGGATTTCTTACACACAAAATAAGTTCATTACCGCGTTTCTGTGAAATCGGTATCAAGCCAGGTTCTTCCACACCCTCCCCGCCCACCTTGCCGTCCTTTTCTCTTGAAACACTTCCTCTTCTTCTGGGGCTCTCATGCTTGAGATTGAAGTTCGCCCTCATGCTGTTGTTCTTGCAGAACAAACATCTGGAGTGGATTTTTGTCAGCTGGAGTTGAGAGAGAACTGTAAATGATGCAGTGATTTTTTTTCATGCTTATTAAATTTATTTATAGCCAGTCTGAAGCCAGGAAACATGTTTTTCAATGGTTAGAGCCCTTGATAGGAGGTGCTCGAGGAACAGACAGTGGATGGTATTTTTTCCCCCTACCATTTTCTAAAGAACTCAAGGGTAGAATTACATAATTTGCCATTTGGGTGGTTTTTTTGTTTGTTTGTTTTCTCCTGAAGGACCCTTCATTAGGACATTGCTTGCATCAGAATTCTTCCATTGTATTAGCCTATCCAATGTGCCATTCTTTCTGTCAGTGAGAGAAAAGAGAATGTAACTGGCAGGGTGCTTCTGAATAATTCCAATCATGGAGAGTGAGTTTCTGGTTATTTGAGACATGAACCAGGGGCACAGGTATTTTCTTTTGCCAAAAGAACACAACTTGGATACTAGTCCTACCTTTTCCGCTCACCACCGTCTAAAATTTTAAAAGCTGCCAAAGCCTAAAGCATCTCATTCATTTTCTCGTTCTTTAAGATAACAAAAGGCTCCATGAGGGGCTTACTAAAATAATTTATGAAATACTTTGCTGTGCCCTTAGACCTTATTAAATCACAATGCCTCGGGGTTTATATAGTTATTTAAGAAACAAAACCTTCTAGGAGAGGCAGAGTCAGATGATGATTTTCTGAGGTCCCTTCCAGTTCTGTGATTAGAGATTATTCTTTGATTTCTTTCACTGTCATACAGGAAAAAAAAAAAAAAAAAAAAAAAAAAGGCTGTTTGGGACTAAGGTTTGCTACCCACAGGCATTTTCTTCTCCAGAGAAAAGACTGTTCTGCTTCCTGCCACCCAAGTAAGCTATCCTCAGCCTGAACAATGGAGCTTAATGTTCTCCATCTTGCTAAGGGTTAGTCGCTGTTGTTAGGAAAGTGAATTGAAACCAAATGCACTTTCTATTGGAAAAGCTGCCATTGATCTCAGCTCACAGACAATATTAAGAGGGGAGGCGCTTATAAGACAGGGAAAAAATCCTCGCGGTTATATCCTGACACCACTTATTTCACTGTGAGGCCTATGAACACATCTTTGAGGCAGCGTCACTCTATTTTGTGATGTTAGTGTGCCCCTTGAAGATTGGTGTTCCGCATTTGGTTCTTAGAAACGTTAACAGGTTATTTAGTGAACTGTCCTGCTAATGGACTGGGAAAGCTATTCTTACAGCAAGACCCTTCATTAACTAAGAGGGCATAAGATAGCTCATGTTCTCCACCAAGAAAGGCAGCTCTGTTTCATCTGCCTAATGAGGAAGCTTGCGAGGCAGAGCAGCCTCATCAAATGTGGTGTCTGCTGTCCACTTTCCAGTTATTAAAGTAGAAGCCAAGTCATTGGCACCGGTACTGGCAGTGAAATGAGCCACAGAGAGGTCACCACTCATCACCAGCCTCACGATTCAGGGCTCTGGAGCAGAAAATGGCAGGCCCAAGGGTAAAGAACATTTATTTTCCAGTAGGGAGAAAGGAGAATCACAGAGAAGTAGAGAGAGGCAAAGGGCAGAAGATGAATACAGCTGGACATTAAGCAACAGTGTATCTTCCAAGATCATAAAGCCAAATAGTTCCTGCTAGATTTAACTTTTATTATGTTTGGAGATGAAAATCAGAGGGTGGATAAAGGTGCCTGGAGATTTGCTGCTCTAGGCCACTCCATGCTAGGGGCATGGAGTTCTCAGTTTGCTCTTGGAACATTACACAGTATTTTCCTAGCAACAACAACAATATTAATAAAGATAGTAATCATTTTTATTAAATCCTGCTAAAGAAGCATCTTTCAATGCAGTATTGTTTGCTGTAAAACATTCCAGCTAATGGTAGGTTCAGGATCTCTGCTGGAGATGTGGTGAGGGACTGGACACAGAGCTGCTGGTATTGGACACTAACAGAGTTAGTTCCTCCAACCAAAAGAATGGATAATCATGGGAAATGGTTATTCTACCTATGATGCTTAGAGAATTTCAATAGAATGTCATAGTGTTGTATAAGGAATATTTTTAGACTTACCGGGATGATGTATGTCAATCACAAGGAAACATAATTTGATGAATATGTAAGATGTTTTGTAAGGTGTTACTTGACTCTGCTATATGTTATGTTAGTTTGGAGCCATTGTCATGCATGGACATTCTTTCGTTTATATTCCTGTTTTCTATAATTCAAGACCATAAAAGTAAATTAGTTTTGAATCAGTAAAGTCTTATGAGGATGCCAACACGTCTCCTGCATAAAATTCTTCCTCCTCTGCCATCTTCCTTTGGGTAGAAGTAAGATCAGATACCCTGTTCACTTCAGGATGGAAAGGATCACATCAATACTTTGTGGGCTATTTCCCCCTCAGGCACCCAAAGCTGATTTCCTTTCATCACCTGATGAATTTTAAAATATTCTACTTTTTTGTCCTCTGTGCCTGTGCTTTTTATGAAGCCACAAAGCCAGAAAACTACATGACAGATGTGATTACAGCGTTACTGGGGGAGAACGCCATACTGACGTCAGGCCTGTTGTAGGCCTGAGTGCTTGAGGTAGGACCAGCCGGCTGCGTGTGAGAGGGAAGAGGGCACTCTTTCGAAAAAGCAGGTCACCTTTCTCTCTAAGGAAAGCTAATTTATCTAAAAACAAAACTAAACTCCGCAGAGTGGTGAGCGGCCTTGTTTATTTGAATCAGGTTCCACCCTGTTCTCTGGTGTTTTCTCCCTTAACCCCATTGCGAGCCATTTCACTTCCTCTCTCGGAGGCTTTCCCAAGACGCTGCAGTCAAGAGACGTTTTCGGCCACGTTGTCCTCCCAGCAGCGAGCCCCGTCTCTCTTCAGACAGTATGTTGGAGATGAACCTCTTTAGAGAGTGGCCTTTCTTCCCTTGCGTCTTACCTCCTTATCTCCCACTTCCGCAACCCATACACCTCATCTTTGTACGGATGGAACTCAGTGTCCAGAAAGTTCCTGTGAGTGTGGTGGAAGGTAGAGTAGTGTTGGGGCCATATCAACTCGGTTAATTGCAGCCCAACATGTAATCCAGTAAACAAGAAAAAAAAATGGACTGTGATCCATATCAGGGAGGACGGCGCCGTTACAATGGAGAAGCATATGAGGGCGATGACCGTCATCCTCGGGGTGGTGTTCAGTGTCAGAGGTCTTAATAGGGCCAGCGACTGACACTCACTGCTGGCATTTTGCTTGCAGCGGTGATTGAGTGAAGGACTGTAACCATAATGTGCTCACTACTTGCTACTGTTTTGTTTTAATATTCAACTATAGGAGCGTGTTAAAAGTTACGCGAACCCTGTGTGGCAGGGTTGCAATTTACTAGGGTAGTCAGAGAAGGCCTCACGGAGAAGGTGACATTAGAGCAGAGCCCCGGAGGTGAAAGAAGGAGCCATGGGGACATCTGGGGGAACAGCAACCCAGGCAGAGGGCACGGCATGTGCAAAGGCCCTGGGGTAGCGCCACACCTGGCGTGTTGGAGGAACAGCGAGGAGGCCTGTTCAAGAAAGAAGTCCGGCAAAATCAATTTTAACGGACTACCCATAGGCCGCTTTTTCTGAAGAGGCAATAATTGCAAAATGAAAAAATGAGACTTAATAAGTAGGCCATTTGGGAAGCAGGTAATGACTATTTTAAAGGCTGGAGGTTCTAACATACATGTATGCCTTTTTTCCCCTCATCTCTTGCAAACAGATAATGGTTTACGTCAAGAGAAAATTCAGGAAAAAAGCCTTTTTTTACTTCCAGGAAATCTGGTCACTATGTCCTGCAGCCAGTGATAAATGACAATGCAACCAGCAGTGACCTAGGACATCCTGAATTCTTGCTCTTAGGAGGAGCTTGCATTCTCTTTTCAAAGGGTATCCTGTTCCTATTGCAATCCTTATGCTATCTCAGCTCAAGATCATCTTGTCCCCCCCACCAGTTACCATACTTAAAATAGCACCAGTGCTGTTTAGAAGACTCTACACATGGATGTTGATGTCATCTGGAGGGAGGGCAGGATGAAAAAAGAAGGTAACTGGATATTGGCCCCAAACATATTATAATGCAGCAAATCAACCCACCGAAACTCAATGCTACTGTTTCAACTCCTGTTGTAGAAATCAAACAAATATTATTTTGTCCATTAGTGAGTGTTACTAAGTGCTGTTCGTCCACAAAAGCCCAGGTTCCTATAGAAGAGCAGCATCCTGGAGGAGAAATGTGGTGTTTAAAACAAAATGTGCTTGTGAAAGGTGTTGTACCCAAGGCTGTTATAAACAACAGCTGTTTCTGATTATGGAGATTGATTCATTCCGGCTGCCTGGATGCTACCTAAATAAGTGGGAGGAGCAAAATACAGTTCCCTGGAGCCTGTCAGTTGCTTTGTATCCCTGCAAGTTTAAAGCAGAAGATAGAACCAATCCATCGTTCTGCTTCCCTGCTGTCTTCAGTTTAAAACATGCTGCAGACGAAGGTCCAGTGGGAGAAGACTCCCTTGCTCCATCTCTGCCCCATCCAGCTGTCAAGGCAAGGTTGGTAGGAAGGAAGGGTCTCCACAGATTACGAGGTCCTTCAGTCTTCAACCTGTTGTCTGGTGGCTGAGGCAACAGTTACACCGCTCTATTCCCTGAACCCAGGCAGCTGCACTTTTCAGGAAAAAAAAAGGCCCAACTCTAGAAAAACGGTTCTCAAAGCCCAGTTAAACTAAAATGTCTTATTAGCAGTTCCTTTCCACCGTTTGTGGATTTTGCCAGCATCATTATCAAGCTTTTACTGTTTCTCTTTTCCACTGTCTTGTTTTGTTTGAGTCACGTGATAATGTCATAGCCTTTCTATCTGAAGAATCCGCAGAAGATAGAATATTGCTAAAAGCAATTGGGATGGTACTGAAAGTATTAGGGAAGAAATGGAGGGAGCAGCCATTGTTAACAAAATAGCCTGGTTATAAGTAGTAAGCTTGGAAGAGAATTAAGGCCATTTGGGCTATATATACAAAACACCTTTGTTTTACGAACCACAGAAAAAGCCCTTGCTTGGGGTGTCTTGAGGAGTCAGAACCTGGGGTGGTTCCGAGATTTCCAGCACTGTGCGTCAACCACCAGATGGCTATAACTTTCAAAGTTTAGAGGAAAGGGAATGATACGAGTTTTGTGGTCTTTGCTGATTTCTTATTCCAAACACTGTTTCCGTTCCGATCAGCCGATTACAACTGTGATTGCTTATACCTGTTGAATTCTAATAGTCTGTGTGGAAACTGCATTGCATGTGTATGGGGGCCTTCCCATCTGCTTCCTTTGTGAATCTCTTCTCCTTTCAGTCCCTCCAAATTTGGGCCCCAGAGAGGAGGACAGCAGCTGAATGTCATGCTCTTGGGCCTTGGCCCAGACATGCATCTTTCTGGAAGGATGACTGAATCCCGTTCTTAAGTCTAAAGTTCCTCTTGATTAGCAGCTCCTTTTGTTTGTTGTTTTTAAGGCATCTCTGTCTTTCATGGGTAGCTTACAGGGATGTGTTTGAGAGCCCCTTCCAGCTGGGAAGCTGCCCAGCTCCCACCAGCTGAGTCGGGGGATGGCTTCCCTTTAGTTCCGCTGCTGCCTGTGGCCTCCATGGACTCCACTTCAGCCCCGGCCACAGTGGCCCTTGTCTGCTGTGCAAACTTGGCTCTGTTCTCCGGGTTTTCATTCTCCAGCCATCTGGGCATTTTGAGCACCCCTCTTATCTTAGTACCTTGGCACTCAGGACCACATGCCATCCTATCATAGAGATGAAAACAAAGGTATCCTTCATTTTTGGCCTGCAATTTCCCTAGAACCACCCTAGGCCGAGTGACAGTCAACGAGATTGGGGCCAGGGATAGGTCTGGAGTGCTGTAAATGGTTTTGCTGATAGGAAGCATACGGAATGGTGGGACAATAGGTAGGATTGTTTGGTACTGGGAATCCTAGTGACTGGTCTTCTCCTTTTCCCCTTGGCTAGTCTGAAATCAAGGAGCAAGAAGCCAGGAGCATGAAGACCCCTGTGGCCTCTGATTGCTGTAGCCCCTCCAGGCCTGGCAGCCAAAGATTAGGGTCTAGCGAGTGCTGTATGCTGGCGGAGTGAATCTAGCTTCCGACTAAGAATTCTGTGTACATCACCCGCTTTCGAAATTCCTCCTTCCACCTCCTCAACTGCTGGTTTTGGGAGGGTTTGATCAGAGTCCTGCACTCTTCAGAGAAGTGTCTGGAGAAATTAGTCCAAAAGCACTGACAGCAAATTCCCTGGAATCATTCTGCCTAGAGAAAAACAAGCATTTGATCAAAGGACAGTTCCACCGCCCAGTTTACTCCCGTTCCACTGTGTCCTCTCTGTCGCTGCTCCCCAGCCCTCTGACCCCTGTGCACTCATTCAGATACCTCACCCTGTGCACACCTCTTTCAGAGGTGGTCAGTGAGGCATTGGCCAGCCAAAAAAATTCAGCCAAACGGTGTTCAGTCACTTCCATGTAGACCCAGGTAGTTGGGTGTGGCTGCAGCTTCTCTTCAGAGACTCTCACTTCATATTGGCTGCTGGTCATTTGGATACTGGCATTCATTCATATGTTGGAAGCCCAAAGCTTCCACACTCTCAATCCCACAGAGCAGTGTGATAATAGCAAGACACGTCTTGCTTATGGAGCCAAAAAGGTGATGCAACCTCATTTCACACCAAAGCAGGTGGGTATGTTTATTTGTGTTTTAATAGTTGAGGCAGCAGAGACACAGGGAGGGTCAGAAATTCATTCAAGATCATCCAGCGAGTCCAACTTTTGATCCTCTGGCCCCTATGACAGGCAACAGTGGTGACTTTCCTGTAGAGCATGTGACCAGTGTAACTGGAATCATGGGTTCTGAGTATGACTCCCTCTCCCCACCTACTAAAACTGTCATCCAGTTGCCAGAACCCAGTTGGTTTTCTATAGAACACCAGCTAATGGCACTTCGTGTGAGTTCCACCAGAAGAATTTTCAGTCTTTGTCTCATTTTAGGTGTTACATCTCAACCAAGAAGATAATTCTTCACATGTAAAATTAACCTCCTCTAGTTTTCACAGTTTCTTTCCAAGAATCACCCACTGTCAGTCCCTAGTTCTCTGTCTGGCACATTTAGAAGAAGTGATGCAGGATAGACTGATCGTTGCTCTGAACGCACGTGAATGATGCACTGACCTTTTATGTATCTGTAAATGAGTGGAGAAGGAATGCATATTCTCTGACACAAGCTGGCTCCACCACATAGTTTGAAGTAAATGCCATTTTATTTCACATGAGGAAGGGAGACTTGGAGCAGCTTGGCAGCAGATCTGTGGCTGCGTAATTAAGCTAAGAACTATGGCTTTCTTCCACATAGGAGATTAAATACCAGTCTCTGGTCAGATCAAAGCAGGCCTCTTGGATGATCTGATCTTTGCAGAAGACCCCATGTTGGGCCAGCACAACAGTCTTTGCGTGTAATGCTCCCTGTGTTTAAAAAAAAGACCATTTTAGTGTGTTTAAATAATTAGGTCTGCCAGCATTTGTAGCTCTTTGGACCCGAAGTAAAACTTTAGTGTTATTCATGCTAAGTAAATATGGATTTTCTTCTACTAAAACAAGTAACTGTCTCTCAGAGTTTGAAGAAAAGTGAACGTTCATTTTCTGAATGAGAACAGAGGCATTTCTCTTTGGGGAACATTACAATAAATAACATCTTAGACTAATCTGGCATTTTCTTTAGGGCATTAACAAATAGAGTTTATGTAATCTCTTATTCATTTTCTTGATATCTCATTGAGACAGTTTGGATACTGGTCCTATAGTCTCCATCTGTAAAATGGAAAGAACCAAAGTATTAAGTTCAACTTAGGTGGATGACAAGAGAGAATGCAGACATCTGTGTGATCTGTGTTGCCGAGGTGCCGCCCAGAACTTTTAAATTTTGTTACGAGCTGCATTGCACCTACAGACGGGGGTCCGAGCAGTGTATAATCTGGGCCAGGGTGCAACAGGCTTATGGCCAGGTGGAACTGGACAAATCAATGGAACTGGTTACCGTTTACCAACCTGGCACTAATTATGTGCTGGTCAAGGAAGTGTTTTTCAAATCACGGGGAGCCACTAGTGAAAATCCATTGGTGCTTTGATGGTGGCCTTTGGAGATACTTCTATAATTTGAAACCATTCCCATGGCAGGCCCAGGGAGAGGTCTGACTTCAACCAACATGCAGCATTAGGCAGAAGAAGCGGGGCCTTTCTCACTGAGTTGACCCGTGGGTGGGCCCTCTTCCACATGTTTCTAATTAGGGATGCAAGAGAGAGTAGATATTCCATGGTGACTCTCCTTTCCTTCTCGGCCGTGAGATAGAACAACAGCACCTTTGTGGTGACCTCTGCAGAACTGTTGACATTTGGTGACCTGCCTCATCTCCCCTGCTAGCGTGGATGCACCTCCTGGCTAACAAGGAACAGCCACACTATCTGGTACTATGGTAGACCCTGGAGGTCAAAATGAAGAAGAAGATGTTTTCCTTGTGGAGTAGTCTAAGTTAATTTTTTTTTTACAGATTTACCAAGGTATAATTTACATACCATAAATTCACCCATCGTAAGTGTACAATTCAATGACTTTTAGTAAATTTAGAGAGTTATATTACCATCACCACAATCTAGTTTTAAAACTTTAGTTGGATTTATTTTGAAAATGCCAAATAATGATCATAATTGGAATGCAGGTTATGCTGGTGCAAAAATTAATTTTTGAGGCTATCTTGGGCTAAGGAAGAGGGCCACCCAGGAAGACATTTGAGACAACTAAGTCTCAAGTTTCTCCGACTACATGAAGCCTTGAGATTAGCATTTATATTTAGAAAGATTTTCCATATTTTTGCTCATCAAATGGTATGACCTACTTGAAAGAACTGAGCAGCTGTTTGCTGCAGAACCTACTTCGCATGTCGACATCAATGAATGTTTGTTGATTATAAAGCAAAGGTGCAGAAGATGAGAATGTATGTACCCTTCCCGCAAAGAGCTTATAGTCCACTTTGAACATCTCATCAAGTATTTATTTACTTGTCCTCCCATCTTCAGGTACTGTGTTAGGCACTGCAGACATATAGATGAGTGAAACAAGGTTTCTACCTTAACAGCTTGTCATCCAGTGGCTTATATGTAAACAGATAATTTCAATATGATGTCATAAGTTCTGTGGTAGAGTTAAGTGCTCTGCAGTATCAGAAAGGTCATCAGCAAAGATTTCCTAGAGAAGATATTACTAAGAAATCAAAGACATAATTAATAATTACATCAATCCTGCTAAGATAGATTGAGTACCTGCCCTCTGCTCCATTTGAACAAGGCTCTGTGAGATCTGGTCCCTGTTTTCAGGGAGCATTATAACTGGTGGGAAAACAACTCCATCACTACTTCCAGTAAGATGGTAATGACTGCATATAAGTGAAAAGAACAGGACACGCTAGGAATTTAGAGGCAAAAGAGAGGCCATTTCAGGGAAGCCTTCGTAGAAGAAGTAGCCCAGAGGCTACTTAAGGGCCTCATAAAGCTCAACATCTGAATTTTGACCCATAGGTAGGATTTCAGCAGGCATGGTGAGAGTTGGGAAGCAGTCCAGCAGAAAAATGCAAGCAAAGGCTCAGGGGTAGAGAAGCTTGGGATGTATTCTGAGAACAGTGAGCAATCCAAGATGGACTGATACTCATGTCCTGCAGTATGAACTATTTCTATACATCTATGTCAGAAACAGGGAAATCAGGTGAATCAGAAGCTCTGCCTTCCCTTGACTGTATCAAGGAAGGCTTCCTAGAGAAGCGGTTCATTTCATTCTGACCCTTATGTAGGCTCTCTGCCAAGGGTTTATGATGATTAGTTTTCTCCTTCAGTTTCTTCTTTCATGATTCAGCATGTGGCCACCATCAAAGCACCAATGACTTCTCACTACTGGTTCCCATGATTTAAAAAGCACTTCTTTGACCAGTACATTCTGGTGCCAGGTTGGTGAGCCAGACCAAGTTTCATGTGTGTGTCCAGTCCCACCTGGCCACGCACCCTGGCCCAGAAGTTTCATGCAACACTTGCAAGAAGATTAAAAAAACAACTCCCGGAAACACTGGGTCCTAACTTTTGAAGGAGTCATTGCTGTACCTGAGTAGACTTAGGAAGTACACTGGAAGTCTAAGAAGAAAAATAATGAGGAAGAATGGTACCACTTGCTTCAAATTCCCAGGGCTCCACAGAGTAAACCTCTTTCTAAATTTGAGTTGCTAAGGACCTTAAACCTGGGGTTGTTTGGGGATATTTTGCAAAGTAAGAAATCTTGTTGGCTTTCAATCAGGAAGGAAGGAACTCAGTTGGCTTTGATATAACCAAGGAGGGGGGAGTTTTGTATTTGTTTGTTTGCCTGGATGGTCCACCTACTGTGTGGCCTTGTTCACAACATGGCCGACCTCTCTCTGGGTTCAGTGTGAATAGCCAGGCTGCAGCTGTAGCTAGAGACAATGGCCAGCACTGTTGGGCAGTGCCGTTTAGGCCCCAAAGATTAATTTCATAGTTTTGTGGCATTGAACCTGCCAAAGAGAATGCTGCTTCATTTGGGGAAATATAATTTCTGTATGTGTATTTTTTTTTTCATGAAGGATAAAGAAGAGAGATTTTTGGAAGGACATAACTCCTCCTATTGGCCTTGCTAGAAAAAGCTAAAAAAGCAAGAGGTCAATACTCTTACAAGTGTCATGTCTTAAACGTCAGTCAGCCAATAATTATTCACATGCCATCACAAGGGAAGTCCGCTCCCATTATTTGTTTGTTTGTTTGTTTTTTTGTCTAGACTGAGATGCTTTAAAAACAAAAAAAATCTCTGGTTGGGGAAATGATATTTTTTTAAAAGTCTGTAAATTTAGTACTACATTTGCTGAGAAGTAACAGCCCTAGAAACTCTGGGGTTTTGGTGGTGTTTTGTTTTGTTTTGTTTCCTGTGTTTTCCAATCCAGTACCAATTATGGATGGGAGGTAACTTTGCTTTGCCAGTCTGCAGGTTAGAAAGGGCAATTTCTTGGCTACTGTTTAGGGTTGCCAGATAAACTACAGGATGTCCAGTTAAATTCACATTTTAGCTAAACAACATAATTTTTTAGTGTAAGTACATCCCAAATACTGCACTGGGACATACTTACACCAGAAAAATATCCGTTGTTTATCAGAAATTTAAGTTTAACTGGGCATCCCATGTGTCAATTTGCTAGGTCTGGCAACCCTATGTTACTTGCACAATAAAAATGTCACCCGAGGAGACTGGGAGCTTTCACGATTACTGAAAGTAGCTCTCAGTTTTGAACCCAAACAGAACAATACATGAGATAAAACTGAAAACGGAATCAGGTCAGTCATACAAAGGTGAAGGGAGTCCTTCTTCATTTCTTTGTCTTGGTGTTGCTCTGTGGATCCATTTCTGTTGGGATTGACCCTCCTAGTTCTACTGTAGGTCAAAGTCATACTTGGTAGGCCTCCTGGATGGCTTCTTTGTCCCAGCTTTAACTCAGATGGTCAATTCAGAACTGGAGCTCCCTTTTAAATCCAAAGTGCTTGACCTCCTTAGGGTAGCTCTGGACCCTCTTGAATTTTTGCTTCTACAAAATTCCTACCAGGCCTAGTGAAGTGGGGTCTGACTAGACATGTGAGAATAATGATGACTGTTATTTACTGAGCGCCTAATATGTGCCAGTGCTTTACCTACATTACCAGCATCTACCTACGTGAGTTCATATTGCCTCCTAACAACCAGCCCTATGAGATGGGTACTGTTGTCTCCATTTTACAAATGAGGGAATGAAGGCCCAAGGAGATGAAGTAACTTGCTGCAGGTCACAGAGCCATTGAAAGGCAGAGCTGGCATTAGCGTTCAGGTCAGTCTGACTCTAAAACCCCACTGCTTAACCACTGTGCTACCACACGTGGTACCCTTAGATCCCCATTCTTCCCTCCCCAGTCCCCAGTTTGACTTGATATTGGAATATGATCCCTTTCTCTCCTTGTTCCTTACTAGCTGGAATTGGCCCTAAATCACCTTTGTCCATATGTGTCGTGCACCAGTGGAATAGACACAGAAAGCTGGACACTGGAAGATGTTAACTTTGGATGCTTCCTATTTTACGTGAGAATGATTAAACCAATCGGGGAAAAAAAAAGAGCCCAACATTTTAAAATGTGTCATCATTTTAATATCTTTAAAGAGCCTGAAGAGACTTTCAAGCATGAGACTGTAAATAGCTAACAGCTCCAAGATGAGCTTACATAGGAATCACATGATTGTCCCAAAATGGCCATTTGTCTAACTCTGAAGAGCTGCTGTAGTGCTCAGCCAACGCTCCTGCCAAAGGCAGGGCCCTCTGTTCCCCGCCCACTCCCTCCTCCCAGCTCTCCTCTTGGTAAAGAAGTTGCAAAACTACCCCGCCAGGTACCTTTTTCTTCTTGAACCAACACGTGCTCCTCCTGGTTCTCTCCTTATATGAAATGAGTTGTCAGCATTTTGAGCTCATCAAGTAAACAGTTTTACTTGTTCCAGCTGGGAAAAGTCCATGAAGTTGGCCATTCTGTTCCTATCATCTGCTCTGGCCTGGTTGTTAAGTGTAAAATATCTCTGTGGGTGTGGTCTACCCAGTGGCATTTCTCAAACTATGAGTTATGGACTCAAGGGTCTGGAAGAATTTCTTTCACAGGGTCACGCTCCAACACTGACTCTCTGGTGAAAAGCTACCCCGGCCTTCCTCCTCTGACTCTCAACCTGTCTCCCATCCTTCTGTTCCCCTGGAGTAGCGTAGTGGGCCTTCACTTTCCTCTTCCTCTGTACTCCCATCATCTGTCTCCTTTCCCCATTGTGCTACATTTCTCGGTGTTCCTGTTTCCTTTAACCACTAGGTCCTCATAGTTTTCACAACCAAGACCATCTAACTCTCAAAGGAAAGTTAAAACAAAAAATGGGACACTAGGAAAGACAGCAGAGGTGAGGGGCATAATGTTACAGTCTTCTTCCTTAGCCCTTCACGTCTGAGAAAAAGAACCTTGTTCTATTCTCCATGGAGACTAAGGGCAGCCCCAGGCACTCCCTCCTCTATTCTGCCTCCTGACATTCCTCTGTTCTTTTGTAACCCCTCTCCCCACTTCAGGTATAACTTAGTCAATTTCTGCACTTGGTAAACTTGCAAACATTCTGCTTCCCTCCTTTTGGGTGATGGAATGCTGGTGGATGGGGGCTTTCAGGAGCAATTCAGTGATGGCCTTAGAATATTTCAAAAGAAGTTCTGGGAAGATGTTATTGATTAGTCTCTGTCCGTGGTATCTCATTTGCCTCTTTGAGGGGCTCAGCAGAAGCATTTGGTCCATCATCTGCTCTTCCTTGGGAGCAGGTGAGGTGGCACAGGTATAGGCCTTGAGCAAATCTCCTAAATTCTGTATTTTTGTTTCCCCAGCTGTAAAAAGGACAAAATAATTATTCTGACCTCACAGCATTGCTGTGAGTATTCAGTGAATTAACATTTATAAATCCCTTAGAATAGGGCTTAGCACATAGTAAGTACTATATTAAATAAGGAAGTATAACAAGGCAAAAAGTAATAAGAATGTCCTTCTTTTGATTCATGCCTGAATAAGTATATTCAGCTTCTTTCTGACACCTTAGAGTTCTAAAATAAACCCAAGGACTGCAACCCAACACGCTCCATAATTTCACTCAAGGACTTGGACAATCTGGTCTTAATGTACCTCTTCTCACCTGCATTTTGGCCAGACTGATTGACTATTTCCCATTCCAACTTCCCATTCAATTCCCTTCCCCATCCCTTCCACATGTATCCAGTTGCCCTTGCTGCCTTTACCTCAGGTTGGCTGTCAGCATGTATGGCCCAGTAGTTTTGGGTATCTATTTAAGTGCAAAGCCTTTCTTCTCTTCTGGATCACGAGCTGCTTCTGAGGGGTGAGGACTACATTTCTGATGGTTGTGTACCATTCTTCATGCCTTTTACATAAATGGTACTCTATAAATGTTTTGATCGGCTGATTTGAGCTTTTGCAGACTAGGAAACGGTTGGCCTAGAGCCAAGTGGCACCTAGATGAATCTTGCCTCTAGGCCTCATGGATATGGTCTGTTGAAAGGCCAGTGCCTCCCTGCTTTGTGTTAAGATGATGGGAGCCTCCAGTGTGGGCCAGGGCAGACAAAGCCACTGTGAGGTTGGGATGTTGGGGGCAGTGTGCTGAGATTCAAATGTGGGATGGACAAAAGGGGAAGTGCCTGCAAGCAGAAGGCTAAAGGCCGTGGCTTTGCACAATTACCAGGAACGCTTTTATTTAGCACCTTGTAAAAGTTCGGGCAAAAAGGGACAGTTAAAAAGTACTGTTTATAATGCAATGGGCTGCCTCCGAAAATGTTCCAACTTTGCAGGCCTAGTGGGAAAAGGACTAAACACAGAGTTGGGAAAAATCACAGCACCACTGCTAAGAGGTGTATAGGTTGGAGCGAAACCGAGAAGTTGGCATAACCATTAGTGGCCATCTCTAAAAAAATAAATCAGCGGGGTGCTATTACTCATATCCTGTGTGATTTTTGGTGGATGGATAAATAAAATTATACGAGGAAAACTGTTTTCTAAAAGTAAATTCTGCCACTCCAGCACAATGGTATGTATGTCCACCCTTTTATAAATATATTTACACTAACTCACATGGCCACGTAGCTCTCACATGGTAGAAAGACAGTTGGCAAAGACAGTTGGAAGAATGAAAAAGTGCCGTGTGTTTTCTCCCCATTTGTGGGCAGCGTTTGATGTTTGTAGATGTATGGTTTTAATAACCTTGACTAGTAGATACGGCAACTTTGAGAATTTCAAAAAGGAAAGCAAGAGTCCAGAGAGGAAAACATCTGCTATTTCTAGGGTGCAGTCTTCCCAGCAGCCCTCAGACCAGAAGCTGATTTTCCTCCAAGGAGAGCCCAAGGACAAGATAAATAGGTTTCCTGACCCAAAGACAGGAACACCCAGGGAGACCAGGGGATCTGGGAGTGGGAGCAGATGGGAGGGGTGGAATGTCCAGGGTGAGGCTGGGACTAGCTAAGGGGCTGGACGCTCCGTCCATCTGTGGTAGCTGAGCATTGTCCATCATCTGTGGTAGCTGAGCATTGTCCATCTGTGGTAGCTGAGCATTGTCCATCATCTGTGGTAGCTGAGCATTGTCCATCATCTGTGGTAGCTGAGCATTGTCCATCTGTGGTAGCTGAGCATTGTCCATCATCTGTGGTAGCTGAGCATTGTCCATCTGTGGTAGCTGAGCATTGTCCATCATCTGTGGTAGCTGAGCATTGTCCATCTGTGGTAGCTGAGCATTGTCCATCATCTGTGGTAGCTGAGCATTGTCCATCTGTGGTAGCTGAGCATTGTCCATCATCTGTGGTAGCTGAGCATTGTCCATCTGTGGTAGCTGAGCATTGTCCATCATCTGTGGTAGCTGAGCATTGTCCATCATCTGTGGTAGCTGAGCATTGTCCATCTGTGGTAGCTGAGCATTGTCCATCATCTGTGGTAGCTGAGCATTGTCCATCTGTGGTAGCTGAGCATTGTCCATCATCTGTGGTAGCTGAGCATTGTCCATCTGTGGTAGCTGAGCATTGTCCATCATCTGTGGTAGCTGAGCATTGTCCATCTGTGGTAGCTGAGCATTGTCCATCATCTGTGGTAGCTGAGCATTGTCCATCATCTGTGGTAGCTGAGCATTGTCCATCTGTGGTAGCTGAGCATTGTCCATCATCTGTGGTAGCTGAGCATTGTCCACCATCTGTGGTAGCTGAGCATTGTCCATCATCTGTGGTAGCTGAGCATTGTCCACCATCTGTGGTAGCTGAGCATTGTCCATCATCTGTGGTAGCTGAGCATTGTCCATCTGTGGTAGCTGAGCATTGTCCATCATCTGTGGTAGCTGAGCATTGTCCATCATCTGTGGTAGCTGAGCATTGTCCATCATCTGTGGTAGCTGAGCATTGTCCATCTGTGGTAGCTGAGCATTGTCCATCATCTGTGGTAGCTGAGCATTGTCCATCTGTGGTAGCTGAGCATTGTCCATCATCTGTGGTAGCTGAGCATTGTCCATCTGTGGTAGCTGAGCATTGTCCATCATCTGTGGTAGCTGAGCATTGTCCATCATCTGTGGTAGCTGAGCATTGTCCACCATCTGTGGTAGCTGAGCATTGTCCATCATCTGTGGTAGCTGAGCATTGTCCATCATCTGTGGTAGCAGAGCATTGTCCATCTGTGGTAGCTGAGCATTGTCCATCATCTGTGGTAGCTGAGCATTGTCCATCTGTGGTAGCTGAGCATTGTCCATCATCTGTGGTAGCTGAGCATTGTCCATCTGTGGTAGCTGAGCATTGTCCATCATCTGTGGTAGCTGAGCATTGTCCATCATCTGTGGTAGCTGAGCATTGTCCATCTGTGGTAGCTGAGCATTGTCCATCATCTGTGGTAGCTGAGCATTGTCCACCATCTGTGGTAGCTGAGCATTGTCCATCATCTGTGGTAGCTGAGCATTGTCCATCTGTGGTAGCTGAGCATTGTCCATCATCTGTGGTAGCTGAGCATTGTCCATCTGTGGTAGCTGAGCATTGTCCATCATCTGTGGTAGCTGAGCATTGTCCATCTGTGGTAGCTGAGCATTGTCCATCATCTGTGGTAGCTGAGCATTGTCCACCATCTGTGGTAGCTGAGCATTGTCCATCATCTGTGGTAGCTGAGCATTGTCCATCTGTGGTAGCTGAGCATTGTCCACCATCTGTGGTAGCTGAGCATTGTCCATCATCTGTGGTAGCTGAGCATTGTCCACCATCTGTGGTAGCTGAGCATTGTCCATCATCTGTGGTAGCTGAGCATTGTCCACCATCTGTGGTAGCTGAGCATTGTCCATCATCTGTGGTAGCTGAGCATTGTCCATCATCTGTGGTAGCTGAGCATTGTCCATCATCTGTGGTAGCTGAGCATTGTCCATCATCTGTGGTAGCTGAGCATTGTCCACCATCTGTGGTAGCTGAGCATTGTCCATCATCTGTGGTAGCTGAGCATTGTCCATCATCTGTGGTAGCTGAGCATTGTCCACCATCTGTGGTAGCTGAGCATTGTCCATCTGTGGTAGCTGAGCATTGTCCATCATCTGTGGTAGCTGAGCATTGTCCACCATCTGTGGTAGCTGAGCATTGTCCATCATCTGTGGTAGCTGAGCATTGTCCACCATCTGTGGTAGCTGAGCATTGTCCATCATCTGTGGTAGCTGAGCATTGTCCATCATCTGTGGTAGCTGAGCATTGTCCACCATCTGTGGTAGCTGAGCATTGTCCATCATCTGTGGTAGCTGAGCATTGTCCACCATCTGTGGTAGCTGAGCATTGTCCATCATCTGTGGTAGCTGAGCATTGTCCACCATCTGTGGTAGCTGAGCATTGTCCATCATCTGTGGTAGCTGAGCATTGTCCATCATCTGTGGTAGCTGAGCATTGTCCATCTGTGGTAGCTGAGCATTGTCCATCATCTGTGGTAGCTGAGCATTGTCCATCATCTGTGGTAGCTGAGCATTGTCCATCTGTGGTAGCTGAGCATTGTCCATCATCTGTGGTAGCTGAGCATTGTCCACCATCTGTGGTAGCTGATCATTGTCCATCATCTGTGGTAGCTGAGCATTGTCCATCATCTGTGGTAGCTGAGCATTGTCCATCATCTGTGGTAGCTGAGCATTGTCCATCATCTGTGGTAGCTGAGCATTGTCCACCATCTGTGGTAGCTGAGCATTGTCCATCTGTGGTAGCTGAGCATTGTCCATCATCTGTGGTAGCTGAGCATTGTCCATCATCTGTGGTAGCTGAGCATTGTCCATCATCTGTGGTAGCTGAGCATTGTCCATCATCTGTGGTAGCTGAGCATTGTCCATCATCTGTGGTAGCTGAGCATTGTCCATCATCTGTGGTAGCTGAGCATTGTCCATCTGTGGTAGCTGAGCATTGTCCATCATCTGTGGTAGCTGAGCATTGTCCATCATCTGTGGTAGCTGAGCATTGTCCATCATCTGTGGTAGCTGAGCATTGTCCATCATCTGTGGTAGCTGAGCATTGTCCATCATCTGTGGTAGCTGAGCATTGTCCATCATCTGTGGTAGCTGAGCATTGTCCATCATCTGTGGTAGCTGAGCATTGTCCATCATCTGTGGTAGCTGAGCATTGTCCATCATCTGTGGTAGCTGAGCATTGTCCATCATCTGTGGTAGCTGAGCATTGTCCATCATCTGTGGTAGCTGAGCATTGTCCATCTGTGGTAGCTGAGCATTGTCCATCATCTGTGGTAGCTGAGCATTGTCCATCATCTGTGGTAGCTGAGCATTGTCCATCATCTGTGGTAGCTGAGCATTGTCCATCTGTGGTAGCTGAGCATTGTCCATCATCTGTGGTAGCTGAGCATTGTCCATCATCTGTGGTAGCTGAGCATTGTCCATCATCTGTGGTAGCTGAGCATTGTCCACCATCTGTGGTAGCTGAGCATTGTCCATCATCTGTGGTAGCTGAGCATTGTCCACCATCTGTGGTAGCTGAGCATTGTCCATCATCTGTGGTAGCTGAGCATTGTCCATCATCTGTGGTAGCTGAGCATTGTTGCCTGTGCAACCGAGGGCAGGGTCCCTTAGAGGCCCAGGGGTGTGAGCCTGCCTTCGTTTGTGTCTTCATTCTTCAGCAAACCTTTACTGAGTTCTTATTATGCGCCAGATACTGGGCTGAGCCCCAACTTGTGACTTCATTGGGCATTGAGTCCGAGGCCTTGGCAGCTAAGGGTGACGTTCCTTAGAGAACTGGGAGGTCCGCCAGGGAAGAGGCACAGCACAAACAAGAAAGCACTGGAGAAACCATCAGAGGAGGTGATGCACGGAAGCTCTACACCGGAGAGCAGTGCAGGAGCAGACACATTCTTCTGGGAGTTCAAGCTTGACTTCCAGCCGCAGTATTCAGATACTAAGAGAACTTGCAGAAGGAGTCCAGAGACCCTGCTGACCAGGGTAGGCCATGGTGAGTCTTCCGAAGCTACAAAGCCAGCCAGGAGTAGCAGGGGAAGCAGCTGAGAAAAGGAGCAAGTACAGACACCTCCAGTCACCAATGGCTGGAAGAGTTTACTAAGCTCTTTCAGGACCATAAATAAAACCGCACCCACAGTTGCACATACTGTACTTCGTTTGATAAGTGCAAAATAGTAAGCCGTGTGTCGTTTACTTATAGTGCTGTTTTGATGGTTCTCAAATAATCTCTTGTTTTATGTTCTAAAGTCCACTCAGACGGTGCTAGAATGGACCATCTGAGCCCAGGTAGCCTGAATAAAACAGCTGTTTGCAGCCTGCCTGTCTGAGCAGGGATGACTCTTGTGCACCTTCCAGGCCTTGGCGTATAGACTCTTTGTTCGTCCCCCTGTTTTCATGTGCATCACGAAGTTTTTATAGTAAATCACAAAGCAGTTTGTTTTTCCCAACAAATGGTCTGCCCCTTGAGGGTAGGTCCCCTATCCTGTGCATCTCTTTGTCTCTGACACCCGGCACAGAGCCTGGATCACAGCGAGACCCAGAACCAGGACTGGTCCATTTTGGATGCACTGATCTCAGACATTCCCGAGCTGACACCGGGATCAGTGCACACGTGCCTCATTCCGAACCTTCCTGCTTTCAAGTGGTATCTTCTAATGAGATTTAAAACCTCTTTATACTGTTTTCCTTTTTTTTTTTTTTTTTTTTTTTTTGTGGTATGCGGGCCTCTCACTGTTGTGGCCTCTCCCGTTGCGGAGCACAGGCTCCGGATCGCAGGCTCAGCGGCCATGGCTCACGGGCCCAGCCGCTCCGCGGCACGCGGGATCCTCCCGGATCGGGGCACGAGCCCGCGTCCCCTGCGTCGGCAGGCGGACCCCCAACCACTGCGCCACCAGGGAAGCCCCTGTTTTCCTTTTATATCATGCAAATAATATATTTAAGATGTAATCTTCTGTGCTTCATGTTACAGATTAATGTTAAACAGACTTTCTCCTTCTAGAGTGTGAATGTCTTTATTACCAGTTGCTTTACATTTTCATTCCTACCCATAATTTTTTCAGACTCTCTGAATTCCTGTTCAAGTTTCCTTTTCCCTGGAAGTTTATATCACCTCTCAGGCTGCTTTTGACCCACCCACTCCGTACTTTACCTCCCTGGCTCTCATGCTCTGCCCCAGTTCTTCCTTGCCTATGCCATATGGCCTTATTAATGTCAATGAGATATTACCCATCCCTTTTCCTGGCACTTATGCCTCCAGAGAAAACTCTGTCGTATGCATCTCTGAGCCTCCCATAGCAGCTAACACAATGCCTCTCGCTCCAGTAGATGCTCAACAGATGGGTGCTAATAAAGTTCCATTGGTGAGACAAGGTAGTTAAGAGCAGGTATTCGCTTGTTAGTGAGGGAGCAGTAGCAGACTGGTTGAGAGTATAAGAATTTGGTTGGGACTGCCTGGGTTCTAATCTTGGCCTTGTCGCTAACTACTTTTATGACTTTGAGCGGTCTGCCAAACCTCCCTGGGTCTCAACATCTTCATCTTTAAAATGAGGACGGTAGTAGTACCTACGTGATGAAGATGCAGTAAGGTCTAACTTAAGAGTTAAGGTAAGCACGACACTTAGCACAGTGCCCGGCCCATGCTGAGAGCCATCAACATCATCAACCACCAGCACCACAGGTATTCATTATCAGATGCTGGGGTTTGAATAAAGAAAGTTAGTCCCTCGAGGTTCTATTCCTGTGGAGTCTGGACTAGAATGCACCTTCTTAGATCCCTCGGGGAGTACCCTGTGCCCTGCCCTTTTTCTACACAGGCAACATGTCCGCTTCAGGATCGTGTGGACCATCTTGACTAAGAGTATTTCTTTTTTTCTACCTGTAGTCTTTGACCTATACTTATCTGTTGGTGTTAGAGCAGGTATATTGCTTTCATCAGATTCTCCAAGGGGGAAGTCCGTGACCCAAAATAGGTTAGATACCACTGCGGAAGACGTTGATGACGTCCTGATAAGGAGAGTGAGAGGGAACTTGTGCACACGGTGGAAGTGTACACTCAAGACACACAAGTGTGGCTTCCCATGGCACTTGCCATCCTACTGTCCCTGAGAACGGAACACTCTAGTTCGTAAGTAAGTGTTGTAATGGGCTCCTACTGAGTATCAGGTACTGTGCTAGGTCTGGGGCCCCGACACATGACTGGGACATGGTTCCTGCTGTCGAGGTGCTTGAGGTTCTAGCAATTTCCTTTCATCTTTTACTAAACACTAATTGAATAATTTTATGACTCATGAATAAATAAGGCTTGTCTCCCCAAGTGAACTCACTGTGTACTTAGTACTGTCCTGAATGCTATTACAGTCAGTGCTGTTTGCCCCACTGCTACCCAATGGAAAGAAAAGGTGACAGACAGGTCGAAGGATGAGGTAGGGATTTTGAGGGCAGTGGGGAGGAGGCAGCAGGGTCATGTCAGCATGCTGAAAGCTGAGCAGTCCTCACTCCACACTCTGTTCTGTGCTAGGTCGCCGGTAGAGGACTGAAGGCTTTTTTGGTCATAAACCTCCTTATGCCTTGGCTTGGCCTGCATTCAACTCTCATAAAAGATACTAGTAAATGTTAGGACTAGAAATAAAACAAGGCACAGGTTGCCATTAGAACTTTTTCTACAACCGAATTACTTTTTCTTCAACTGAATACATTACAGGTTGTATCAGCCAGGATCCCATCAAGAGATGACTTTCATTAGAATCATTCAGGAGACTTGAATAATAAAAGGAGTACTTTTAGTGGAGTGGTCATGGGCTTGTGTGAGTCTGCCAGTGCGAAAATAGTGGGGCTCCATTAGTACCCCTAGACCTGAGAGGACGAGGGGACAGGCTGGATTCTGGAAACAGGAGACAGAGAAGGCTGCCCCGGGGTGGGGGGGATCTGAAACCTTCAGGAGGTGAGGGCAACCCACAGCCCAAGGCCGCTCTGCCCCCTCCAGTCTCCTGCTGGTGCTCTCCAGTGGCCAAACCCAGGAAAGGGTCCCACTGATGTGGTCCACACAGGTCAGGTGCCAAAGCAGAGAGCAAGGTAGAGAAGGATGGAGAGAAAATCTGGAGGGACACACAGGAAGACACCCGGCAAACAAGTTTGATTTTAGAGGTAAGCATGTGTATTTCAATTTTATCTGTTTTGGCCAGCTAGATTTTTAATAAGGTTATAAAATATTTCTGCCATATTTATTACACCATCAGTTTGATGTTCTCAGTTAGTTTTCTCAGTGTCTTACTAGTTTAGCCTTTTTTTTTTTTATTTAAAGGGGATGTTGTGTATAAGCCTGTTTTCCTCCAGAGCACACAGAGAATAAAAATGCTATTTTCCAGAGATTTTCCTTTTTGCAAAGAGAGTTGTTCCATTTCCTCTCTCTTTTTCTGTCTACTGCTTTCTCCTTCTGTGCTTAGGCCAAGAGTATAGGACATTTGGAGACATCTAGCATGGTGCTTCCCAAACCTTTCTCAGACAAAGACTCCTTTGGGAATCCAACTAAATTTCCTGGTTTTCTTTTGCTTTCAATACCAATGCCCATATTACCCCACGAGGTTATTTTTATTACTTACAAATATTTTTATAATTAACTGAAGACTCAATAAGGCACCGAAGGTAAACAGACTGTAATTATTTCAAGTTCTAACTACTGTGAGTGGATAGTAATCTTCTAAGAAGGTGTTATTAAAACACAGTATAAAATACTCACAAATATCAAGGCATAATTGCGAAGGCATATCAATGACTATAAACTGGAATTTAAAAGTTAATCACTGTGGGGCTTCCCTGGTGGCACAGTGATTGAGAGTCCGCCTGCCGATGCAGGGGACACAGGTTCGTGCCCCGGTCCGGGAAGATCCCACATGCCGCGGGGCGGCTGGGCCCGTGAGCCATGGCCTCTGAGCCTGCGCGTCTGGAGCCTCTGCTCCGCAACGGGAGAGGCCACAACAGTGAGAGGCCCGCGTACCGCAAAAAAAAAAAAAAAAAGGTTAATCACTGTGCCATAGTAAATATGATTGTGGCACATTTCAGCACAGTACTGGAATAGGATCTTATCTTCTGATTATTCGCTGATAGGCATTCATTTTACTATGATATTCAGCAAGAAACCCCTTACATCACTTTCAAAAGGTAGGCAGTTTCCTGGAACACCTATCCTGTCTCTGCCAAGAGCCCCATAGGCACTCACTTCCCTATGGAGCCCCTTGTTTCTTCCTCCTTTCCATATACCTCATACATCTTTATCCAGCCTTGTTTCTGTGGCCACCCTGAGTATTTTACTCAGCTGGCCTAAAGTCACTGCAAAATTTTGATCGGAACTTCACTGAACCAGGGATCAAAGAAATGCTAAAGAATTCTCATTATAGGCTTTAAGTATATGCTGCTTCTTAGATGCATGGGAGCGATTTCTCTAATTCTGGGGTTACCCTCCCTGAAATTACACAGAAAGGACTGTATCTTCTCAACCCTAACCCCTTACCACCACCCCCAGCCATTCCAACCCAGCAAGCATTTTCTCTGGTGCATTGCTAAGCAATGCTCCTGTTGTCCTTAAGTGTTTGAGGTCTTGGGCCAGTGGTCACAAAGGGACCAGACTGCCAGCCAGTGGACTCATTCTTCAAGTCTTTATCGATTCCATTCTGTGTGTCACAGACCGTGCCATTTGTGGCCTCCCTGAAAGCCATGGGGAGACACTGAAGGGCTATGAATAGAAGAGCGTTGTGTTCTCCTCTGCCACGCTTCCCTTCCCCATTCTTTTGGAAACATCACCTCGGTTTTCCTCTGGGGAACTACCCCATCCTAATCTCCATCTATGTGGTTTGCATAAAGCTGTTGCCGCCCTCCAGCGCTAGAGGTTGGCTCTGAACTTGGATCAGACCAAGCAGAGTTTCGGTGATTGGTTTAGGAATAAATATGTGACCCAAGACATGAGAATCTACCACGAGAGTTTGGCTGGAACTACCAGAAAAGGGGAGTCCCCTCTGTCTGCTAGGGTCCCTCTACTGGTATTATGTAAGCCTGTAGCCACCACTTAAGGGGAGCCTGCCTAGGAATGCCAACGCACTGGAACACAGAGCTGGAAGATGGAGGAAGATAGCCTCCAATCATCATTTAAGCACTTGGGTCCAGCTCCTTTGGTAATGTGACCCACTAACAGGCCCTACCTGTCGTTTTGCCCACGATGACAATTTGAGTTGGCACTCTGTCATTTACAGCCTGGGCTCCTGAGTAAAGCATCCACACATCTGAGAATTCAGCACTTTCTGGGACCCCAGCCCCAGGGAGGCCATAAGCTACTAAAAAGAGATTATGGTCAGCTTGAGCTTCGGGGCCCAGAGAACTACACAGAGTGTTGTCACTTTGCCAGAGAACGTGATGATACACATATGAAATTCAGGAATTCCAGGAGTGGACTTGGGACTGGTAATAAGGTGTATTACTAGCTATGTGTGTCATCTGTGATTAAATATGTTTCAGTCCTGTGAGGGCTGGGTTTTACCTTAGGACAAACACGTTCTAAGTGATTTGAGGACTTTTCACCTTTAAACAAGTTAATGTTAAAAGTATTTTTTTAAATAACAGAGTTAAAGAGGTCAGAGTAAAGAATCAATCACATAATATACACACGTACATACATACATGTGTATATATATATATTTTTTTTGTTTTTAAAGAGACTTTAAAATCTAACGTGTTGCTGGGCCGTATTAACAGGAGCATGGCATGAAAACTGAGTCACCATACTCAGTATTAATGAGACACTTAGTGGCAAAGCTGTCATTCAGTTACATGCCCAGCTTGGGCTTCTGCATTATGAGAGGATGTGGAAAGCAATTGAACTGATTAAAAGCATGGAAAATCAGATCTCTGAAGAACGATGAAAGTGGGCTATTTAACCTAAAGAAAGGAAGACTGAAGGGAGAAAATAAATGGTATTTAAGTCTAGAAAGAGTTCTTATAATGAAAAAGGTGGCGATGTTTTCCTCCTCCACTGAATATATGAAGAGAAAATTGCCTTAGACATTTCATTTGTATAAAAGAGGGATTTTTCAAGCATATAGGATTCCTGTACTGGGTAAGAAGTTGGACTAGATGAACTTTATATTCCTCTTCACTAAGATTCTGTGATTACTAGGTCGAGAATTTGCTTATCAAAAGAGTTGCGAAACTGCTTGGTGCATATGTTAAAAGGTAACATGAACAAACGTTGGCTGGTTTAGTTTAAATATAGGTCTGCCCAGGAGTTACTTCTAACGCTCATAACATGCCTGTGAAGAAGCAAATGTCGTGTATGGACAAACAGCCAACAGGAAAAAGAAACCTAGTGGTCAAGTAATGATAAAGCCTAGGATTTCTGTTTTCTGCTCCTTCGCTTTCTCTGTTAGAAAGCAAATGATAATTTGTTTCTGCAGTAACTATAGAAATGAGACAAATCGTGGGATAGCTTAGCACTGGTGCCAATCTTTTTGGAGGGGTAGAGTTAAGTGTATGGGTCCATATTGAGTCAGGAGCATGTAATGTTGGCTCTGGTATGTCTCTGGCTTATTTCCTACTGTAACTTTACTAGTCCAATTTGAGATTCAGAGACTTCAAACCAAGACTCAGGAAAATGGATTTTACTTAGGGAAACAATTCTAGTTTTACATATGGAAAAGCTATTCTAAAGAACAATAGCTTTGGCATACTACTGCTTTGCTGGATCTAGACTTATTTTAAAAGTTAAGGTTAAAAAAAAAGTAAAGGCCGTATGTCGCTCCACTTTCTTCTGTACTTTTTTGGGCCACTACATTACGTTCTACTATGTGGTGACTTGGGGTGCTTTGTACAAGTTCAAGCTCCCTCTGACTATACTTTTCACGCATCTACATATCTACTAATTAGGTCCATTGTCGGGTTCTGCAGTTCCCTTGGCCACATTGCTTAGAGGTTACAGTCTCTGCATATTACACAGCAGCAGTCATTTCCTCTTCACGGAGCCCACATAGTCGCTTACAAGTCATTTATACAGGAGGCTTTCCAATCTTTAAGTGAATCTCTTAACAAGCAGAGGATGACTGACTTCACAGTCAGTAATTCTAAATAAATTCAAATGATAATGTCTAGATCTGTAGTTTTCAGGTTACAGGGAATAACTGGGAAGAGAGAAGAATAGCAAGTCTGCAAACCTGTTGTTGAAAGGATTGGGGGAAGAGTTTGCTGAAGCTGGTGATTTTGATAGAACAGGACCTCACAATCCCCCACCTATACTCATTTCCCGATTGAATTTTGTGGGAAGAATCAACTGAGAAACAAAACCAAACAAGCAAACAAACCAAACGCCTCCTAACAACAATAGCAACGAAACCTAGCTTCCAAAAGGAGTTCGCATTTTAGATTGACTTTTTGAAAAACTGATTTAGAAACAAGAAGCTAGTTTCTAAGTTTATTTCCACACTTGCCCTCTGACCTCTGTCTTGTTGAAAGATTCAGGGTATCAGATTCTCTCCCATCATCTCCTTTCAACAGAACTTACTGTATTACCCACCCCCCACCCCCTCAAATATAAATGGCTAAAACAGCTGGCTCTTTCACTCTGGGTATACACACACAAACAAAGGAGACACACACACAGACACATAGAATATACCTCTCTGCATATATAAACACACACTTTGGTCATTTATTTTTTTAACAGAATAAAGGTCATTAATCAAAATACAATTCATTTTAACAGTCAAGGCTTGACACGAGATCATTATTTCAGGAAAATCCAAAGAGACTAAGCTCTCTTTCATAACATTGTTTTCTTTCTAAACCTCTGTAGGGTGCATGGCTCTTCTCCACTGAGGAAGCTGGGGACAGCGCCGCAGAGCAGCCTGGTGCCCACATGTTCAAAGATCTAAGTTGTCTTGGGGAAGGAGCTTATGCCACATAGTCACTCACCTCACAGAGGAGGAGACTTTACATCTGTTGTATTTCTAACACTAGGCTGTCTCTAGTTAACCCCAGGGCAAAGAAAACAAAAATATTTCCTCCTGTTTCTCAGAAGGTGCAGAGAAATAAAGCTAAATGCCTTTTTAAAAATTCCATTTCAGTTTAGTTTAATCTGCTCTTTCCTTAAACGTTCTGTAAGCTGAGAAGAAACATTTTCAGATTGTCTCATATAGGTGAAACCTGTCTTTACAAAGCATAAGGGAGTCCAGGCCTTTTTTCTTCTTCAGTCTATGAGAGATCATGAAAAGGCTGGTGTAGATTCCTCCTTCTTACTGCCTAGGAAATAGAGGTGTAGAGTAGCAGAGTGAACAGACCAATGGCCAAGCAAATGAAAAAGATCCCAAAAGCCCTGTCTACAACCTAGCCACTCAGATGAGTAACTAGTTAGCTGGTTCCGGAATGGCACGATCTCACTCTTTCTGCTGTTGGATACAGGCTCTGCTACAAAGCCTGCCCCCAGATTGGGTGGCCCCTTTGCGCAATCAGGGCCGACCAGTGGCTCCCAAACTAGTCGGTAACTTGTGACCCTCTAGCCTTAAGAAGTTAGGCTTATTCATATTCTCTAAATAAATAAGAAAACGGCAACCCAACAGAAAAATGGGCAAAGGCTACATACACACTGGCAGTTTTTCGAAGAAACCTGAGTGTTCAACTTTCCAAGTCATTAAGGAAACAAAAGTTAATACAAAAATGAGATACCACTCTTACCCATCAGTTTGGCAACAAACAAGCAAGCAAGCAAAAAACTCTACCAAAGCCAAGAACCAAAAATCAAAACTAAAACGGAAAACTCCTGAGTGTTGGTGAGCGTGTGTGGAAACAAGAACTCCCATGGCTAATGGGAGAGTAAATTGGAGCAGTCACCTTGAAGAGCAATCTGGCAGCATCACGTTAGATGTAAAAAGGCACAAACACTGCAACACAGTGAATACAATTCTAAATTTGCGCCTTAGAGATACTCTATGCTTCACTGATAAGGTTATGTACCCAAAAAGACTATATTTATTTTAAAAAGACTAGAAGGATGCATACCAAATTCTTGATAATGGTTGTCACCTGGAGAAGGAAAAGCGATCGTGGTACTTCAACGTGATATATTTTTTTTAATTAATTAACTTATTTATGCAGCACCAGGTCTTACTTGCAGCACGCAGGATCTTTCTTAGTTCCAGCATGCGGGCTTCTTACTTGCGGCATGCAGACTCTTAGTTGGCAGCATTCGAACTCTTAGTTGTGGCATGCAAGTGGGATCTAGTCCCCTGAGCAGGGATCGAACCTGGGCCCCCTGCCTTGGGAGCACAGAGTCTTACCCACTGGACCACCCGGGAAGTCCCCAGCATGATATATATATATATATATATATATATATATATATATATATATATATATATATTTTTTTTTTTTTTTTTTTTTTTTTTTTTTTTTTTTTGCGGTACGCGGGCCTCTCACTGTTGTGGCCTCTCCCGTTGCGGAGCACAGGCTCCGGACGCACAGGCTCAGCGGCCATGGCTCACGGGCCCAGCCGCTCCGCGGCATGTGCGATCCTCCCGGACCGGGGCACGAACCCGCGTCCCCTGCGTCGGAGGGCGGACTCTCAACTACTGCGCCACCAGGGAAGCCCCATGATATATTTTTAAATGTACAAGACAACAAAGAAAAAAAAAACTGAAGAAAATACAGAAAGTGTTTGTTGTATTTTTCTCTGTGTAATTTTCTGTATTTAAAAGTTTTTCGAAGTTAAAAAAAAAAAGAAGAGAGCCATCATGCATTTGACTAGTAGAGTCAGCATATTTTAGTCCTTCAGTAGTTTTCTGGTGTGCGTCTTTCCTGTCCTGAAGCACATCAGCTTTCCTTTATGATACCAACAGGTTTCACCACGACTGATTTTCCTGCCTAGAGATGCTTATAAGGCCTGCCAACATGGGGAGTTGTAGAAGAGGCCTAGAATCTTTTTCTTTTCATCATAACATTTTGTAGAGCTGGAAAATCAGGAATCATTTAATACAATTCTTTTATTTAAATGAGGAAATTGAGGCCTTGAGAGTCTTGTTCAAAATCACCAGCTAATTAAAGGTAGAGTAAGGACTAGAATCTGTGACTACTGGTTTTCCAGTAACAAAAGTTTGACATATGGGAATTAATGGAAGCTCTGCAGATCCTTTCTTCGGAGCCTTCACTGTGGACAAGCAGGTACCCACTGCGGGTTTGGTGTTATGGAAATGGCCATCAGGCCAGCAATACTTGAAGAGACTGGAAGGAGAAAAGTGAAAACTCTGTGTGGTCACTGCAGTATATGAAGCAGTAAAGCTTAGAGGTGAAGGGGTTTATCACAAGTGGCAGTTGCCTGGGTCTCGCCTGGCTCTGTCACTTCCAGATATTTTACCTTGGCTGTAATTTAACCCTTCTGTGCCACTGTAAATGTGAGCGTATTAATAGAACTGATTTCAGGGACAAAATGAGGGTTAAAAGAGTTAAAAATGTAACCTGTG
Source organism: Phocoena phocoena (assembly GCF_963924675.1). Taxonomy (NCBI): domain Eukaryota; kingdom Metazoa; phylum Chordata; class Mammalia; order Artiodactyla; family Phocoenidae; genus Phocoena; species Phocoena phocoena. The sequence continues at coordinate 33,239,695 of NC_089220.1, read as the reverse complement.
AGAATGGTGTCTGATATATGTGTTCAGCAAATGTTAGCTATTATTATTACATCATTTGTAGAACAAAGTATTGAGGAAACTGGATATTTAATTATGGTTCTGCCAGCTTTTGCCTTAAACCACACACCTAACTCTCAAAGCTGTCATTAGTATCTTCCTTTGTATTTGACTTGGATACGTCTCAGTTTGGAGTTAAGAAAGCATAATTCCAAAAGGTAAGATCATTTATTTGCCCAGAATAGTGTCATAAAGGAGTGGTAGTGATTATATTTTCTTTTCACTGCATTTCACTCAACACTTATCCCTCCCTTTTGGTACACATGGGGCTATAGCTGGAAGGTACTAAGCAGTGAAGTGACCATAGTAGAGGACTCATTCCTTGAGGGGTCTTACTGTCCTACTGTCCAATGCCCAAGTTATCATGGTGCTCTCGAATCAATTACCAGCAGGTTCTTGAGGTTTTTCATGAAGGACGTAACACACACACACACACGCACACACGCACACCCCTGCAATTCCTACAGTCATTTTGACAGAAGTGCCTTGAACTTTAATGGAAGATGATGCCAGAGTTCTACTCGCTGCCAAGTTTGTACCTATTATACAGAGGAGGTTTCTAAGTCCTAAATCAGATTCTCTTTCTCTGTATCAGTTTATTGAAACTCCTGTTGTTGTGTATGAATCCTTGTGTGCCTTTCAGACATGAATGCATTCCCTGGTGGAGAATTCATTCCCAGGGTTTGCAGGAGAGCTAAGCATATTTTTGTTACCAGTGCCTCTTAACCAAAGAATGTAGTTCTTAAAAGATGGATTTTTATAGAGAAGAATATTATAAACTTTTTTATAGTTGTTGAAAAAAAAATTGACAAATATTACAGTAATCTTTGTCATCTATCTCAGACGAGATCTAGTCTCTAAACCTGAGATAAATTCCTTTGTCAAAGTTATAAGAGGGTGATTTCATTTGTAGTTATACTTACTAATTTATTCCATAATTTGGGTGTTAATCTTGCTGTCAGATGAACACGGTCAACTTTCAGACTCAGTTTCTCCCTGTGCAGGGGAGAATTTCTATACCAAATTCCCACTTACTTGCCTCTTTTGCACACCCACATCTTGTTTTCATTTGTGCCTTGCCTAGCCCATCACAACCTATAATTGTCTACCTAAATAATGTTTTCTTAAGATTTGATGCTTCCAGACACCAAAATGATTTAGATTTAAAGCTGCAGGGGATAGTTTATTGTTATGTGAAGCAAACCTGAAGTACTTTGAATCCTTGGAAACTTAAACCCCTTTCATGACTGATGACTGAAGTTGCCCAGAGTTTGTTCAGTGTGGAAGTACACGCTAAGATGAGTCATTTACAGCATGCAGCTTTGTGGAAGTGATGTGCACTCTTGCATCCTATGGTTATTCCTTCCCCTTTTGCCATTGTTATCTTGGTCTGGAACGTCCATTTTCTTTTTTTTTTGTGGTACGCGGGCTTCTCACTGTTGGGGCCTCTCCTGTTGCGGAGCACAGGCTCCACACGCACAGGCTCAGCGGCCATGGCTCATGGGCCCAGCCGCTCCGCGGCATGTGGGATGTTCCCGGACCGGGGCACGAGCCCGTGTCCCCTGCATTGGCAGGCGGACTTTCAACCACTGCGCCACCAGGGAAGCCCTCCATTTTCTTTTGATGCCCAGATTTCTGCTATGTACTGGTTGCCATTCCATGAACCATAGTTCTTAGGTTGAGGTTTTAAAAAATTTCCCGTGCCTGGGTTCTATCCCAGACCTGCTGAATCAGACCTGTTGGGAACAGAGCAGGGCTATTTGGGTTTTCAAAAACCTCTTTAGGGCATTCTGATGCTGAACCAGAGCTGCGAACCACTGTCTTTTGTTTATGAATAGTTGAAACCCACTCAAACAAAGAAAAAAGAGAAATCTACCACAAGAAAGCAGGAGAGTATTGCAGAACCCAAGGGCATGAGATCTGTCTGGGCTTCTTAAGAGACCTGAGCCTGGAACTGGAGCACTGACAAGGACCCAGGTGAACTAGTCCCTGCTCCCCAGATGCATCCCTCTGTTTGCCCATCTCCCTTCAGAACCTTGTGGACTCAGAGCTCTGCTTCTCTCTGTATATCTGCTTCCTCCTTTTTCTCTTTCTCAGCTGGCCTCTTTCACTGCTAAGTAAGCACATGTCCCAACATGGTAGCTTCCTCAGTACCCAGTTACGTGTCCTCAGTTCAGCTGACCAGTCTAGGCTGGCTGGCACCTCTCAATCTAAATTCCTACGAGAACATCGATAGGCCTAGCACAGGTCATATGTCTGCCCTTACCAATCAGATAACATGGTTCAAACATGGCTGTCAAGGATCCACCCCTGTGTGAGTTCAGACTGAAGGCTGTTCAAATATCTCAAAATATTTATCTACTTGCCATATTCTTATTCTCCATCATACCAAATAACTTTACTTTTGATTTCAGCTTTATTGCCAATATTTTCACATTTAAGGAAGTTGAGGTGCAACAGTTTCCACATATCAGGGTGATTTAACTTTGCAGATGTCACTGAGGCAAACCTTGAATGCGTTGTCCTCTGTTCCTAGTTCTTCCTTTTATAAATACGCATCAGTTTAAATGTTGAGAAAATTAGAGTCTTGGGAAATCTGCTTCTCCCAAGTAGTAAAAGTTGAAAAGTGGTAGAGTAAGATAGCAATTGAATGGCACAGTCATTTTCTATAATATATGTAATTTTCATCATCAAAATAAAGAATGCTTAAAGGCACTGAGGTAGTTTATTGCAGACAATGCTGAGGTGTGACCTTATAATTTTTACAGAAAAGGCTACTGCTTTTTCTTTGTCTACACAAGGGTTAAAAAAGAGGAAATGCTTTTAGAAGGAATAAAACATAGTGCCTGGCAAAGGATTAGTATTCAATAGTATTTTACCGGTAGTATTTACTTAGAAATATTTATTAGAAATAACTTCCTGGTAGTACTGAAACACTGGAATAATTTACCAAGGAAAGTAGGTAAGGTTTTATTCTGTCCTCTTTTAATCACCTTACCACCATCTTACATATATGGGATGGCCACAGAGGCCCATGATACTTGGCTCTCTATGAGAACAGAAATTGGTAGGGGAAGTAAAATACGAAAGCAGTGGATAACACTCCTACCTTTGGTATTCAGAGATCTCCACATGCTTTCACTTGTCCCATTTCAATTTTACAGGGTAAGAACAAGGAAATAGGGTTCACTGTCTCTGTTTTACTGCTGCGTTAACAGAGGGTCAGCCATTTAATTAGAATTAAAAATTCTAATTTTGCCGAGGTTTTCACCTTCAGGGAAGGTGTGAAGCAACGATTTCCACATATCATGGTGACAATATTGCGGACATCACTAAGATGAACTAAGCAGATAGAATGTTAAGATAGAGCGCAATGTTAATGACTAAATTAGAACTGAAAATGAATTTGGTCTCTTTAAAGGGCAACAAGGACCAAGGTGACTGTATTTCAGTAAATGGTAATGCAAAAAAAAATCACAATGGATCAAATAAATCATCAAAACTTGTATTAGTGAAGGTTGAGTTATAAGTATGATGTAATAGGAAAACTAAAAACTGAAAGTGATAGTTGATAAATGTTGCTGTATCAGAGTAGCTTCATCGGGCTTCCCTGGTGGCGCAGTGGTTGAGAGTCCGCCTGCCGATGCAAGGGTCACGGGTTCGTGCCCCGATCCGGGAAGGTCCCACATGCCGCCGAGCGGCTGGGCCCGTGAGCCATGGCCGCTGAGCCTGCGCGTCCGGAGCCTGTTGCTCTGCAACGGGAGAGACCACAACAGTGAGAGGCCCGCGTACCGCAAAAAAAAAAAAAAAAAAAAGCATACAGAGTAGCTTCATCATTAGATGACACTATGTCATTTGTAGAATAACTGGCAATTCCTGGAGCATATCTTACAGCATTAAAGCAGTAAGGAAGGGTCTTCATAAAGCTTTGCGGAAGTCTCAACTTTAACATCTTCGGTCAAGGGTACAATAAAAACAATCTATAAGTAATGTTTCCACGTAATTTGTAAGCTTATGATAAAAACTGTGTTATCCGGGGGTCGTGGCTATAAGTAGCAGATCTAATGGAATCTATTGGGTAATTAATTGGGAAATCTAAGGGGTGGAGCTAACTGGGTTTCCAACGATGTCGTCATCGTTTCTACTGATATTTCCACCTCTCTGCTCTGCCTTTCTCCTGATGGTTTTATTCTCAGCAGGGTTTGCCACATGATGACAAAGCAGCTTCCCCGGTCCTTATCACTTAGGATCTCAAAAAGCATGAGGTCCTTTTTCTTTCTGCCTTTAAGTCAGCATCCCTCAAAAGAATCCAGTTGGCCCAGATCACTTGCCTACCCCCTAGGCAGGAAATCAAGGGCCCTAAAGGTGGGGCTGGGCAGTTCTCTAAAGGAAAGAGAGGCTTCTTTTACCAGAAATGGGAGAAGGGGTGTTGAGTAGGCAGAAAGAACAGATGTCGACCCATACATTACACAATTGCCTGTCAGACACTTTCACATCCTTGGCACAAAAAATAAAGAAAAAGAAAAAGAAAAAAAGCCTTCACTAATGAAAAATAAGTGATAGCTTGAAATATTATAAGTAGTGAAAGAAAAAAATTTGAGGTGCTTTTTAATATTCTCTCCAGTGACCCAAGGTCACAACTAATTATTACTTCCTCTTTGCTTGTAAATATTTTGCTTGGCCCTCTGCTCTGTTACTTGGTTATCTTTCTTCTACAGATCTATCTTCCTGAAATAGGGTGTGAACATTTGAAGAAAGAACTTTGTCTTTTATCTATTTATCCCCAGTGCCTAGTTCAATGCCTGGGACCCAGAAGCCACCTGATGTTTTTTAAATGGAATTGGATTCTATCATATGTACTGCTTACATTAGGAGAATAATAATAATAAAAAAGTTTGCTGGACTAGGGCATTGGGGGAAAGTTGTTACTCTCCATGAAGGAGGGTTTTCCCTGAGCCACTCTTGGCCTCTCTCTTTTTCCTCATCACTGCTCCCCACGGAAAGTGGAATGGCTCAGCTGATTGGTGAGTCTGGGATAAGGAAGGAACGTCTCACACTCAGGTATGGTCCTCTACCAGCCACAGAGTCATAGGAGCCACTGCCTAATCCACTTTGGGGGGAGCCTGCAGTTGCTATTCACCCAAGCCATGTCTTTCACCTCCTCTGTTTCTCTTGATGGGTTCAGAATTCAGGTGTGGAAAGAGTGTATAATTTAATGGTCCCCTCAAACCTCACAAAAGAGTTTAGAAAGATCCTATGTTTGTCTTTAGCTATGTGCAGAGAATGGATTAAAAAATAAATACCTTGGTATTTTATATATTAATTATTTATATCCCATCTTTTTCCAAAACAAATGTAAGGTGGCTTCATCTTTGGCATGCTAATCTAATCCATGACATTCAAAGGCCACAAGGACAGAAAAAGGATTTTCCGAGACACCCTGAAGTGCAACTTCATTTATGCGGTTTCCTAGCCTAGATTATAATCAGGAAGGCCCTGATTCCTTTTGGTGTCGTTGTTTTTAAGCAAAAGAGATCCTATTTCTCATCCTCTATTCCTCCTTATGGTGAAAAGCTCTACCAGCTACCCCATCACCAAACCAAAAACCTGGAATGAACTCAGAGTTCTTTTCTTCTCTGCTGCCCCTCCCCCTGGCTATCCACTCTATCAAGATTTTCTCCTTGATACCTTCCATATCTAGCCCTACATCCCGTGTCTAAGTTCATGCCTTGAATATTCTCTCTCCTGGATCCGCCCAGCATTTCCCTTTATAATCCTTCATTCCCTTTTCCGACTGTGGCCAAAGTGTTCCTTCTAATGCAACAGTGTGATTGTATTACTCTTATATTTGAAATCCCTCAGCATCTCTTTACTGCCTCTAGGATTTAGTTCAAACTCCTTAGCATACGTACAGGGACCTCAAGGATCTGGCAGCTGCCGGGTTCTCCAGCCATGGCTCTGAATGGTTTCTCTCTCGGCCTCATTTCTCCATTACCCCTCCTCTTCCAAAACACAGACACTAGAGCCATTGTGAAGCACTCAGAGTACCTCTTCCAGGCTAGGCTCGTTCACATTTGGGGTTGCTTTTGCTGCTCTTCTGCCTATAATTTACCCCTTCCAGTCTCCTCCTGCCCCCAAGACAGCTCAGCTTTCAAGACTCAACCCGAGTGCCACTTCCTCTCTGAAGTCTTTTTGACATCTCACCCTCAGGAAAAATCAAGCGCTCTCTTCCATGTGTCTCCTTCTGTGTCTTATAGTCTTTAACTTTTTTTTTTTTTTCCATAAATTGTCTGCAACAATCTGCCTCCAGCAGACTGAAAAGATCCTGGGAACTAAGTCCAAGTTGTGATCCTTTTGCTGTCTGACACTTTAGCAATGTCCCGTAAACGTTTGTTGACTAAATGCATGTGTATATGCATGAAAGAAGAGCAGTTCAGGAACTTTTATTAGCAGTATTCCTTTACTTCCTGTAGCTTTGAGAATATGGAATTAGCTGCTCCCCCAAAATGGTCGGGGAGGGGGCCTGTATTGTAAAGATTTGGCTTTAAGAAGCAGCCTTGTGAAAGGCAGCAGGCTCTGCCTACAGTAATTTCAGCCACTGATGTTAGCAGCCTTTGTTCCTTGTAGGGTTCAAAGGGCTGTTGGCCACTTTTGGTCTTTATCTTACAAACACCCACACACAGAAAGATTGCATGGAGATCCAAGCAGAAAATATCTATGTGGATTGAGAGAGGACTTTAAAGCTTTCAAGAGCCTCATCCTTCTGGAGGAGCTTAAATATGCATCTCCCCAGCGTAGGGATAGAATAAAGGAATTGGCTCAAAATTCCATCCAGGCTCTCAAAACCAACAGGACAAGAGAGAAGCTGAGAAGCAAAGACTGTTGGTAAAGTCAGCAAGGATTTACTACGTGACCATTGCATGGCTCATGCTGTGGGAGGGAACAGACGAAAGTTAAGTAAAAAGAACATTCCTCCAAGAGTTTATAGTCCAAACTTATTAATGTCACTAAAACGAACATACCTTCTGTGATAGGTTCTGATGAGAAATTTAGACTACTTTTATTTTTTAATTGTATAAAAATATAAAATACTTTGCAAAGCACAGGCTGTTTTCTTATAGCTTATAATAGCTGAAAAGTCCAAGGTATGGTCATGTTCTAAATGAGAGGTTTTAAGCTGGTGCCCACTGGACCAGAGTCATATAAAATATTCTCAAATTCAAGAATTTTTAAATAAAAATTAAGATTTCTTACTTGTGGTTTCTTGGAGGGAAACTGTACAAAGGCTTTCAACTTTGGATAAGTGGATTCTTGCACAAAGAATATTTAGCTCACTTGTGAGTTCCTAGGCATAATGCATAGGTTGGTTAAAAAACAATCCCCCCAACCCACACAAAAAAAAAAGCAATTGAAGATGAATATTGCCTTTGTTTCATGGCTTAGATCTGGGATCAACAAACCTTTTCTGTAAAGGGCCAGATAAAAGTTTTAGGCTTTTCATTGCACATCATGTGGTCTCTGTTACTGCCACTCAACTCTGCCACTGAAGTGTGGAAGCAGCCATAGATAATACACGAAGAAATGGGCATGGCTGTGTTCCAATAAAACTTTATTCATGGGGCTTCCCTGGTGGCACAGTGGTTAAGAATCTGCCTGCCAATGCAGGGGACACGGGTTCAAGCCCTGGTCTGGGAAGATCCCACATGCCGTGGAGCAACTAAGCCCGTGTGCCACACCTACTGAGCCTGCACTCTAGAGCCCACGAGCCACAACTACTGAGCCCACGTGCCACAACTACTGAAGCGCGTGCCTAGAGCCTGTGCTCTGCAATAAGACAAGCCACCAAAATGAGAAGCCCATGCACCACAACGAAGAGTAGCCCCTGCTCGCTACAACTAGAGAAAGCCCACGCACAGCAACGAAGACCCAACACAGCCAAAAATAAATAACTAAAATAAATAAATTAAAAAAAACTTTATTCGTGAACACTGACATTTGAATTTCATGTAATTTCCATGTCGCAAAATATTGTTTTTCCTTTTTCTTTTTTCCCAACGATTTACACATGTAAAAATTATCCTTAGCTCATGAGCCATACAAAAAACAGGAGGCAGACCTCATTTGGCCCATGAGCCAAATGGACATTAGATGATTATCATTAAAAAATTTTGGTCTTAGGCTTTTTAGTCCTGACTAGTCCAAGAGGAACAAGCTAGGATGTTCTATTCTCTGTAGAATGCCAGGGAATTCTCCTTTCCTTACTGTTTCGTATTCAGAAGGAGCTGGGTTGATGTCCCACTTGAACGTGGAAGAGCCAAGTTTCTCACCTCGCATTTCCCAAAGCCTCAGAGGCTAGTCTGCATTTCAGACAGCCCAGGTGATGAGTGAGCCTTGTGTTTTCCATGGGGAACTCTATCCCTCAAGCATCTGTATCCCAGTCATACTTATGCATGGAAAAGGCTCAGTAAAGTCTATTAATATCCTAGCTAGAAAGAAAACTATAAAATTACACATATATGCAGGCTTGTGCGTATTCTGCAGTTCAAAGTGTAGTCAGCAAAAAACGCATGCATACTCTTGCACTGGGAGGAAATCTGTGTCTTTGAAATCAAATACCCTGCCATTGGCACATCCAGGCTTGAAACCGGGCTGCAGCTTTTAGCTTCCACCACATGTTTACATTGGAAATCTCTCTGTGCGCATATAGAGTTTGTTCTCTTATGAAATCATGTCTCTAGGGAAGGATAATTTAAAGCCATTTCCGTTTGTTATGTCTGAGCTGAACTAGACTATTAGGGCTTGTTAACGCTGGATAAACTTGAGCCCTATAACTGCCTTCATCTGCAGATTATAGAATCTGTCCAACAAATTGCATTCTGATGTTTTCAGATGAAGGCTAAGCAAGCAGGGGCCTTTTAATTTATATTCTATCACCATGGTTGTCTGAGGAATCACGGTTTTGACTTTCATGCCTACTTGGTATAGTATAGATGATATAAGCCTTGAGTGGGCCAAATCCAAAAGTAATTGAGACACTAAACTACATCTGCATGCTGCTACAGCCAAGCAAGCAAGTCTGGCAGTCAGAAAACTGCTGGCTAAGCATCTTTCTTGAGAGTATTTCCCTCCCCCCAAGTCTTAGCATAAATCAATGTTAGGTCCACTGAAATACCGTGTGTGGTCTGCATTTAGAAATTTCGTTTGAAAATTATATTGTGGCAACCATGAGACACACAGATAAAATAAAACAAGTTTTCTTTAGGCTCGTGTTAAGAAAATAAAATTAAGTGAAGATAGACGGTTTCCCTGATTTAGTGAAGGGGAGGTGATGGTTGCCCCAGGGATCTCACTCCCTCCATCTCCATTCATCAAGTCCACAGAACACACTTACTGTCCTGCTTCCATTTAAGCATTTGGCGTATTATCATTCTCTGTTTTAGACAGCGGGATGTTAGAAGGTAGGATTGAATCTGTTTGACTTTTTTTAAAAGAAAGTTTAGCAGAACTGCCAGTACAGCTTCAATAAAGTCTTAAGTAGGATGGCACTGGGCAGCAGCGGGACCGTGCAACATGGTGTCTGTGACTCTAGAAGAGGAATCCTTCCTTCGTGGCTCCAACCTTATTAATAGTGTCTCTGCTGAATCCAGTTCTTTTCAGTAAACTTGTGGAAGGCGCTGTCCTAAGCCTAGAGGTCGGTGACAGGGGTGGTGATGGGATATAGAGACCAGTAAGACATGGACCCTCTCAAAAGGTGACTGTGTATATGAATCACGCTAATCAGGACCAGATTCCAAGAATGCCAGAAATGAAGGGCAGATACCGGATAGTAACATTTAAACGGGGCTTCGAGTGAGAAATCAGGTTTTAACCAGCAGGAGGGAGAATCTGCTAGACTAAGGGAACAGCATGAACAAAATTCCAAAAGTAGAAAAGTTCAGAACGTGTTCAAGGAGTGTGGGGCTGAGCCCTGCCCAGGCTTCCTTCCTTCTCTCTTTCCTTTATTCAGTAATTATTTAGTGAAGGCCTGTGGTAAACCAAACAGACGTGGCGCCTGTGCGCACAAAGCTTACAGTCTGGAGGAGGGGACAGCCATGGGTCAAGGGGCCTAAAGTAAATGACAGGTTACAGCTGTGACCCTTACCTCCAAGGAGGGGGCTGTGTTGGCTAGGAGAGCATTGCAGGAGAATTCAACACACTTCTCAGGGTATCAAGTAGGCATCGATGGGAGGAGGGCATTGAATGAAGTTGGAGTATACACAGAACATGCAGGACACTGTGAGAGTGAGGACATGTGTGGCATTAGATGCGGCCCCCGGAAAGTCAGGGAGCAGAGTGGGGCTCTTGCCTTTGTTCTAAGAGCAAAGGGAAGCTATTGATTTTCTTTGAGCAACGAGCAGGATGACGAGATGTGTTTTTTGGAAGGATCACTCTGGCTGCAGTGCAGAGACTAAATTACGGGTTTAGAGAGGGGCCGGCGAGTTTTGCTGGGAGGCAGATGCAATTTTCCAGGGGGGAATATGCTGGTTGTCTGCACTGGGGTAATGGTGGTGAGATGAAGAGGAGGGAATGATTTTGAGCGCTGAAGATGAGCTTGGCCTTACAGACGTTGAGATGCCTGTAAGACACTGAGAAGACACACCAGGAAGATACAGGAGTCTGGATCTCAGCAAAAAGGTCTGGGCTGGAGAGACACGTTTGAGAGTCATCTCCTTGTAGATGATAATTGAACCATGAGTGCGGATAAATAAATGTAATTAAATGAATGAATGGTAGAATGAATGAATGAATGAGATTGGGAGAGGAGAGAGCACAGAGTACGAAGAGGGCCTGCACAGCTGTGTGCTCTGCCATATTTCTGTGACTGCGAATTGTCACTTGTGAGGATGCCAAGGTGAGTGTTTGGTCCCATGGCTGTAGCTCTTGTTCCTCATGTGGACACATTTGGAGACCTGACAAGAACCTGGGAAGTGACCAGGCATCCCCTTTCCCACAAGGAGCGGCCCCTCCTAACACTTCTAACTTACAAGTGGGTGGACTCTAAGAGTTCTGTGAAGAGAAGATGTTTGTCAAACACTGTTCCCCAGTGAAGCCCCTAGGTTCCGAGGCTGGTGCCGTCAGTGACCCTAATTGACCAGGGTCCTTTCTATGAGACATTATGTTCATGAGGACCTTGGGGTACCAGGACAGAGTTCCCTCACTGCTGCCCTGGGTACGCTTCTGGGGACTCTTCCCTACGCTCCTCCCATCCCACTTGCCAGGCACTGAGAGACAGGACTGTCCACCTTGTTGTTTTCAGGAGGGGTTTGGGGCTTCAGAGAAGGAGCTCCAGGGGATTCTAGGATTCCTGCAAGGGCAAGCTCCCTGAGGCTCTTCTAGGTCTGCACCTGAATCCATTCACCCCTTTGTCATCTTTTCCAAGAACCCCCAGTGTTGGCTTGCCTGTGTCCCTTGCTTTTACCACCAGCAGATAGGAAATCTGGTGGGGTCAGGGGGAGGGATATAATGGGGAAGGTGGGATGGCAGGGTTTTCCCCCATGTTTAGCCTGCAGAGTGTAATCGTAAAACGTTTCCTCATCCTTCCAGTTCCTGAAGCAAGCACATGGCTCTTTGGAAGTTTCTGAGGGTTTTTATGACTAGCAATGTCACAAAGCAGGTTAAGAGCAAAACAGCCCCCTCTGGGCCTCTTCCCTCGCCTCTCCTTATTTTGTGCTGGTTTCCTCAGACGCCTATCCCAGTTTCTGAGGTCAGTCGTGGTTTACACCTGGTGGCTTGCCATAATTACCACTAGCACCTCCTTTCCCTTTAAAAAGTTTAGAAGGTAAATTATGGCCACACCCTATTTAACCCCAAAGAGAAAGAGAGAGCGATGCCTTGGTGCTAATGATGGATTCACAAATGATTGAAATCACCTTTTTCTGCATTTTAGTGAGCCAGCAGAACAGCTTTCTTGGTATTTTGTCCCAGCAGCTGGACTGGGCCTCTAAGGATGCCAGTGTAGGGGACGGAGTAGTGGAGGGCAAGATGCGTGTGAGGTGCTGGAACTGGGTTAGGGTGCTGCCGCAGACACGTGTCTACCTCTTCTCCTGTCCCTTCCTCCCTCCACTACCAGGTCTACCCATGGGAGATTCAGACTGGCACTTGAGCAAGACGAGAGCAAAGACCAGGGTTGAGAAAAGTGGGTTTCCAAGCAGCTATGGGTGTCAACAGCAGAGAGGATAAAAATTTGGAGGCAGAGGTGAAACCAGGTTACAACAGAACATAGAGTGGGGTGTTCAGGGGGGCTGGCCCGGACCATTGTTGTCTGGTTGTTGCAGCAGGAGGAGGGGAGCACAGAATTGTCAACGCTTCACTTAAAATTTTTCTGGGGCTTCCCTGGTGGCACAGTGGTTGAGAGTCCGCCTGCCGATGCAGGGGACACGGGTTCGTGCCCCGGTCCGGGAGGATCCCACATGCTGCGGAGCGGCTGGGCCCATGAGCCATGGCCGCTGAGCCTGCGCGTCCGGAGCCTGTGCTCCACAACGGGAGAGGCCACAACAGTGAGAGGCCCGCGTACCGCAAAAAAAAAAAAAAAAAAAAAAAAAAAAATTCTGAAAAGTTGCCACTTTGGGGAAATGGTTCAGGAAGACCTTCCCTGTGTCCACATAGCTGTGCTTCTATTATGAGGCTTCTGGGCAGCTCAGGCCACCCAGCTGGAATAACCACATGGGGTAACCCAAGCCTGTGGGTTTCTAAGGGGTGCACTTAAATCACCTGTACTCAATATAAGAACCACCCCTGATGTTAAACAAACAAACATGCGATTCTTTCTCATCACCACTTCCATGAAAGAAATATTTAGAATTGTTGACTATAGTTAGTGGTAATGTTTTCTTGACAAAGAGACTACTTGTAATAAGATTAGAAAAAGAGCCATAGTCTCTACTAATTTTGGTGCTACATAGGTGACCTGCTTATTATAGGAACTTCTGCATCTTCCAGTAATGTTTTAAAATAGAAGACTGAAGTTTGTTGCGCCTGGGCACTCAGAAAGCCGGAAAACCTTATGCTGTCTGGAAGGGAAGACGAATCAGGTTAGTCTTCGGGAAGCTGCCGGTCGGCCTCTGGAATCACTCTTGATGTGAGGAAGCAAAGGAAAACTCAGTGGTGGATTCAGGACTGAATTTTGAATCCGGAACCTCGCATCAAGCTTTAAGGTCTAGAATGCCTTTGTGTAAGCCACGTGGTCTCAGTGTGACTCAGTTTCCAGTTTTTCTGTAAGAGGAGAAGATGTCCCAGTGTTAGAGTAGTATCTCAGTACCTTTCAGCATTTAGGAGAAATTCCAGTGAAGGGAGTGAGCTCTCTGAGTGTGGAGGGGACTGTGTCTTGTCACTGGAGGGGTGACCTTGCTCAGGAATAGTAGAGATGGTGCTCTTGCTTTGGTGAGCCCAGTGCAAATATGTTTTTACATACCGTTTCTTACTTTGTCTATCTTCGGAGACACAACTTTTTTTTTTTTTTTTTGATTTAACTCTTCGGATTGCATAAAGAAAACATTAAGACGAATCTTACTGAGTGGTAGTTTAGCTCCATTATCCTCCAAGTCAGTTGAACATTTATAAATAAAGAACACTATTAATTAAAGTGGCTACATATAATATAATATTCCATTACATAGCTGTACCATAACCCATTTATGTGTTTCCCAATGGTTGGTCATTTAGGTCATTAGGTCATCCTTTTTCACACAGATTTCCAAACTTGTCTAATCATCTCCTTAAGATACATTCCTGAAGTGATTCTGATGGATCATATGCATGTTTCTGTTTTATATGAACGGCCAGCCTACCTGTGAGGGAGGTATTGACTTGCATGCCCGTACTGGGGCTGGGGGGGGGGGGCGGGGGTTGTAATTTTTTTCAGTCTTTGTGAATCTCACGTGAAAATAGCTCGCTGTTGGTTGTATTTGCTTTACCTCGATTGCTAGAGAGATTGAGCAGCTTTTGTGTGTTTATTGCCTGTTTGTAGTTTTCCTATGGTGACAGGCTTGTCTAGTCCAGTCTGCAAACTCTGGGAGGGTTATGCTCTGGTAGATCCATGGAATGCAGGATGTGGGCTATAGATTATTCTTCAGTTAGATGGCACGATATGAAAGCCTATGGTAAAGAAAATTTTAAAAACCATTAGAAAGCTATTTTCAGAGTATTCTATTTTATGATGAACTACGCCATGGAGTAAGGTGGGACAGGGCTGTGCCCCTCTGCTGCGGGTCGGCAAGTAGTAACAGAATTCTTGGAAACCTCTCCAAATCCATACCACCCTGCAGAGGAGCCGCTGAAACAGCCGATTGTACCTCACCTGCTCGCCGATGCCATAGGCCTGCCTCTCCAAATTTTATGATGCATCTGAAATGAAGTTTTACTGTACCCTCTCCCCAACTCACGAAAAACCACGGTGGGAGGAGAGAAAAACAGAACCCACCAAGAGGGACAGGCAGACCTGTCCAAGGGTGGGGAATTAGCTACTCCATTGGGGCAGTGGGAGAGTAAATGACAAAATGCATAAAGCACACCTCGCTTTAATCCCTTCCATCCACCCAGAGCCCCCAGAAAGCTGATAAAGTCTCCCTTTCTGGGTGATTGGATGCCTTTAGCTCATGGGCAGGCAGGGTGTTTTTGTTGTTGGGAGAGAGGGCAGAGCGAGGGTGGGGGGTTGGTTGGGGAAAAGCAGCGTGGCCATCACTGGGGGAGAATGAAGAAACCAAGTCCCCTCTCATCTTGCTTCAAGGCGGTGAGTGGTAAACACAGCTGCTGTCTGAAAACACGTGGGGCGCCGGGCAGCCAGGCCAGTCTGCTGCAGCCTTCGGGACCGGCAACTCCTCAGGGCAATTACCTCCCTCAGAAGCCATGCATATCTTCGAGTTTTTTCTACACCTTTTGAAGGCTCCTCTTGGCTAACTCAAAGAAATCATTTTGAATGCTGCTGGCAAAAATGTTGCTGAAAGTTGTGTGTGGTGGGTGGTGTGTTTTCTCTCTCTCTAAAAAGAGTAGTTATTCTTCTCTGCCAGTATTTAGAAGCTGGAACTGTCTGTTCTTTTTGTTTGAAGTAGAGACTTGGAAACCAGTCCTTTCTGAGACTAGAAGACAGAGAAAGAAAGAAAAAAAAAAAATCCTCTGGTTTGCCTTTGGCCTGGGGACTTTTTTGCTTGTTTACTTTTGACCTTTCTCCGTGTTTGTCGGCTACAGGGGAACCCTGGTCAGCTGTGCTAGTCTCCTGGGTCTCGAACAGCAAACCCTCAAAGAGTCCAAAAGAAAAATCCTTTGGCACTTGAAAGAAACTCCTAAAACTTCTCTAGGCTTGCTCGGTCTTTTGTTTTTTGGTGTTTTTTTTTTGCGGTACGCGGGCCTCTCACTGGTGTGGCCTCTCCTGTTGCGGAGCACAGGCTCCGGACGTGCAGGCCCAGCAGCCATGGCTCACGGGCCCAGCCGCTCCGCGGCACGTGGGATCTTTCCTGGACCGGGGCACGAACCCATGTCCCCTGCATCGGCAGGCGGACTCTCAACCACTGCGCCACCAGGGAAGCCCCAGCTTGCTCGTTTTTGAAAGAGAAAACGCACTTACTCATTTTCCAACCTCCCTTCTAGGCCTTCTCTTATTCCTCTTCACTCCTTCTCCCCCAAAACACACTCCTAGGCTGAGCTGCCTTTTGGGCTTCTCCACCTCTGCAGGTGCCACTCCGTCTCCTGGAAGCTTTCACCCCAACCTTGGCTGCTGAAGTCCTCCTGGACATCCACAGCTGCCCTAAATGCACGGAGCCTTCCTTCCATTGGCTGACGGCCTTGAAAGCAGGACCCACCCTCAGGTGTCTGTTGCAGTACCTGTGGTACTAGGGGCAGCAGTGTGTGAGTATTAGCAGCAGGAGTGGTGACAGTAATACTTGCTCTTTATTGGGCAGGTGCCTTGTGCTAGGTACTTCTCACATGCATTGCCTCTAATCTTCCCAATAACCCTGCATCATAGGTGGCATCATCTTCATTTTACAGATGAGGAGATTGAGGCTTAGAAGTTAAGAAACTCAGCCAGGGTCACTTAGCTAACAAATAACTGAAACCAAGGTCTTAACTCATTTCCACTCTATTTCCGGGTCTCTTAATAGATGCTCAATAAATATCTATTGATAGAACACATGGCCCTGAAATGGCTTCCCGAGCCTCGGGAGATCTTTCCAGGAATTTCAGGAGCCACAGCTTTTATACTTGGCCCCTTACACTTGGCTCCCTTGACCTTTAGTTTCTCTTCTTCTACACCTAATATCATCTTGTCTCCTGTTTTGCCCCTAAGAATCATACCCTCTCTTCACATTTTAGCTCTGGGGGGTGGGGATGGAGTGAAGGGGTAGCCTCCTGGTCTTTGTCTGTGTATCTTCCCTTGAACTGGCCTTTGTTGCCCTGAAAGCTTCATTGTCACCTGAAGGAAATTAGGCTAAATGAAATGAAGCTCAAAGACAGTTGAAGATTGGTCATATCGTATGGTTCAAACTAATATAGTGCCTCTATCAGAAGCCTTAAGAAGATGCCTGCGAACTTCCCTCATGGAATTGTTGTAAGAATTACATACAAATAAGACCAGTAGTGCCTGGTGCGTGGTGAATTCTCAAAAAATGTAAAGGTTAGCTCTTGTCATTATTTTTATTATTCCTTGACTGGGGTACTAAAATTCCTAAAAGAGAGTGAGAAAAGGGAAATACATTAATATTAATAATTATTATAGCGATTAATATTTGTTACTATGTGTCAAGCACTTTTTAAAGGATTTTTTAATATATTAACTCATTTAATTCTCATAATCTGATGAGGTGGGTGCTATCACCAGCTCTTCTTACAGGCGAGGAGATGGAGACAAGAAAGAGATTAAGTTGGGGAGCTCAGGTTCAAGTTGCTGGTTCTAGAGTCTACACTCTTTCATAATCATCACTACTCTGATTATGAAAAAGTAAGCACCAGACCTAAGAGAAACATAATAGAAATGTGATCTGTTTAATTCCTTCTCATTCCTTTCTCGAATGTGTATTTTCAGGGGAATGAGTGTATTTGTGAGAGGCACTGCCGCTGGTGATTTTGCACAGTCTCAGGCACTACCAGGAGGAGGGTGGGTAACCCAGAGCTGTATGTGTTCCTGGTAAACAGCTCAAAATGGGCAGAACCCCGTGCACCAAACCCAGCCTCTGCAAACCAGTATTTCCTAGTTGCCAGTTTGGCGCGAAACCCCTCATTACCACAGTTGAGTCTGTTTTGTGAGGGAAGATTATTTGGTACAAAATTATTTTTCATAGTCACTCTTGTTACTCTTGAGCCTGCAAAATACCATGTCTTCCTATTGCTAAAAGCCAAAACAAATTCTATGGATAAGGACAATTTTTGCAGCTCTTTTTCAGAAACTTGTCCTGTGCAGAGGGTAGAATTAACCTAGGTGATTAAACAGTAAAAAGCAATGTACACACCTAGACACTACATATTTCCATAGGAAATCACACATATATAAGAGGAATCTTATACATAAACCATACATTTATGTGTATACATACACATGTGTGTGTGTACGTTGATATATATATTTTTTAATTTCTTCTGCTTATCTGTGTTTTCTGAATTTTCCTCGGTGTAGAGACAGACCATGTTCAAGGGTGCAGGCTGGGACTTGGGAGGTTCCCTGGCAGCAGTGTGCTGGACTCTCCTCACCTGTGCCCGTTTCCATCCTCCTTTCGCATTCTGCTTGTCACCCTGTGACCGCACCACAGACCATCACTCTGTTGTTCAAGTGGTGGGGTCAGGGGCAGAGGGCCGGGGCTGGTGTCATCTCCAAGTGTTGAAGAAGATGCTCTACCGTGGTGTTTCCACCAGCCTCGTAAACCACCAGGCAGAGCTGGAAACAGGCTGGTGATGCTGGTGGTGGTGGTGGTGGTGGTGGTGGTGTGTGTGTGTGTGTGTGTGTGTGTGTGTGCTGAAGGTAGAGGCACCAACTTGGTAAGACTCAGAGCCTGCCCTTCACTGTGTGCTTCTGTGTGCCCACGTATAAGATGGAAATCACAGAGGTGCCCAAAGAAAAGGTAAAATCAATGATGTGTTATAGCGTCTGCGAGAGAGCACTGTGCTGTGGAGAGGCCCGGAGAGGCCCGCTTCTGGCCAGGCTGCTTGCCTGTTCTCATGCACATGCTCGGAGTGGAGACAGCGATGCAGTGGGCTTCCTTCTCAGGAACCGGCAGCGTGTGGCAGAGTGAATGTCTATTCAGCATTTGCTTCGGCTCTGCCTCACCATCAGGCTATCCTAACTCTTTCTCCACCCCTGTTGTCTACTTCCCTCTCAGGATCGCCCTGGTTTGTGCAATTCCCGGCTCCCAGCACCCCCCCCCCACCCGGCCACTCATCCTTGCTCCCTTCTCCCCTCCCCTCCCTCTGCTACCACTCGCTGCCCACAGACCCCAGAAGAGCCCTCTCTTGACTCAAGACACCCATTAAACAAGAGTGAGACACTAACAATCATCGGGTATTTTGTGGGGAAGGCCAATTAGAGGCCGGCTTGACCAGGGCGAGCAGCGGGACATCCAGAAAGACGCTTTGCTTCTGGGGAATGGGAGCCTAATCCCGTTACTGACTGGATGGAGACTCCTGGGGCCCACAAGCCTCATTCCTGCTGGGCCTGCAGGGCTGTCATTGGAGGATGGCTGGGCCTGGAGGGCTCTGCTCACAGGCAGCCACCCTCCCTCCCCCAGCCCCCTCGCTTCTCTTTTCTTTCGCAGTGACACACACTGCAGTGCCTCTGAGGTCATTTGTTTCCCACAGCCTTACAGGGCGCTGTGGCAACCAGGGGGACAATGATCTCTCACAGGAATGATGGGAGGCCTTGTTTTGCCTTAAATAAGCCCCTTCAAGAGAGCAGTAGAGTCTGTTGTGTGTGCGGTTTTTTTTTTTTTTTTTTTTTTTTTCAGAAAATCCTCTTGCTCGTAGTTCCAGTGTGAAGGACGCAGGCAACTTCAATTGAAGACATAAAGAATCTTTGTGTGTGTGTGTGTTAGGGTTTAATTTTATTTTTATTGCTGTTTTGAGACCAGGATCGTACTTTCCCTTCTGCCAGTTACCCTTTTCCCACTCCCGCTCCCCAGACCCCAGCGTTCTTTGGATAGTTTTAGGCAGGAATTGGCAGGTGTTGGGACAGAGATGCCCAGGGCTCCACGCTGTCACCTGACTGCCCTCGACTGTGGTGAGGCTGCTCAGGGGTGAACACCTCCGGGACTTAGTGCTCCGTACATTTCTGATCCTATTCCAGGCCCACAGAAAGTGCCTGGGACTGGATAGCTAAGGCTGCAATTCACAGCAGAGTGAAAGTAAGGCGGGAGGAAACAGTGCCTCATGGCCCACCTCAGAACAGACCATCAGCTTTAATGCCAGAGATACAGGGGAGTATGTGGAAAGAAAAGGGCCTGTATGTGAAATCTGAGATATAGAGAAGTCAGGTTCTGTGCCTGAGTTAGCTTTTAATGAGGAAAGATGTGAGGTTATTTCTCCCCACACCCTGATTTCACCCCACACCACTGGAAAACAAGGCTCTGTCCTATCTGTCTTATGCTCTCCAGTGTTTTAGGTCTTCAGACTGTTGAGGGTCATTTACCCTTAGAGCTTACGTGTGCATGCACTATTATTTGTAAAGGCTTTTTATCTGGTGAATTATACTGCATCATATAATCTAGATATTTCATCTGGAGAAACTGAGGTTAGGCAGATTAAAGTCTTTCCCAAAACCACATGATGAATTAATTTCAAAGCTTAAGATTAAAACCCAGATCCTTTTGTTTCCAGATCATTAATCAGTGTGATCTACAAATTGTTTCTCCTTGTTCCCCCCCCCCCAAAAAAAGGCAATTGGGACATTCTCTCGTCTGAGCTGAATGTATTATCAGAAACCGTATGGCTGTTTAAGTTATTATATTTTAAAACTATCTTTTCTTCCTTTACTTTGTATGTCATATTTCCAACTGTTTACAAAATTTTATCACCTCTTGGCCACATCAGACCCCAAAACTGTTGGCTTTATGACTGGGCCACTAGAAGAATATTTTTTCCCTTACCTTTTCATTTCCTGACTTTTTTCCAGTGATAATTTTAATACATTTGTGAAATACTCAAGCAGGAAGGAGAGTTTTCCAGATGTTTCTGTTGATTGCTCTGTTGCAAACACAGAACAATTCAAAGACTGGTATCACTTTTTGGTAAATTGAAGAAACATATTTTTTTGATAACTATTTATCCTTGAGGTTAATAAACATTCCTAAGGTTAACTCTTCACAACCCTAGTGTCATTTTAATTGTTCACAAATTCTAAAGTGGGAGTCCTGGAAGTTCTGATAAATGGATTGACATATTGCCTTATTTTGCTGGACCATCTGTTAAATGCTTATTCTTAACTGTTCATTAACTTCAAATAACAAACACACCACAGACAATTCCCAAAAGAGAGCCAAAGTCTCTCTCTTACCGTAATCGGACATTGGCCAGACCATCTTTTCTCTGGCCATGATGGAAGTGTTCCAGTCTTAGCTAAAGCTAGACCAGCCCATGCTTTAGTATTCATTACAAAGGAAACGATAAAAATAAATAAATTAACGTCACTAATATAAGAGCTGTAGCAGGCGATGAATGGCAAAAGAACACCCGATCTTGGGTCCTTGACAAGCTACCTTTGGAAATGTTTGACTCTAAGGACACGCAGATTGTTCCTGGTCCGCCTGGACTCGTGCAGCCTTCCCTCCAGGCTCATCTCAACATCTCCCCTGAGGTTCCTTGCCTCCTGGCAAATCCCACTGCATCTTCTAGATGCACAGAAGATGAGTCTGATTAAGTCCAAAATGGTAACCCAAAATGTTGAGTAGCTAGAATCTGGCCCTGGTGGCTTCGGGAGCTGGTAAATAAATAACAGGCTTGTTGTCCCACACCCCAGTTTAACGCTCTCAAGAGGTTCTTATGTTGCTCGCATTAGTGGGCATGTAAATGAAACCCCTGTTGGCCTTGGCAGATATTGGCCTCTTCTGTGACCTTGTATGACTGAAACAAAAAGTCATTGGTGGAACAAAATTTCAGAGCTCTGAACTTGATTGAAAGAAAAGGGCAATTCTCTGAATTGGGTAATTGGATCACCCTCCCAAGTGCCCTAGGGCTTGTATCAAACATATAAGAAGAGGATTAATAAGTTCAGTGTATAAGTGAACTTCAGGCGGCTTCCAACTGTAACATTTCACTCTCAGGAGCTTTAGGACATAAAAACCGATTTTTTCCAGAGCATTTCAAAGTGCTGTTTATAAAAGGCAGGAATGGACTGCAGGCTGCTGTGGAATCTATGTTATTGTGTATGGTCCAGTCTCATGGGCAGGCAACCTGAAAGCCTCTACAAAATAGCCGCTTAATAAAACTATTCATGAGATGTATTATTAGAACTAAGAGATGATGACAATAATATTATTTCAAATTGTGCTTGATATTCACTTCCTTGGTCATCATTTAATTATCTAGACTAAAGTACATGCATCTGTAGAATGGAAAGCTCACCATCTTCCTGTTTCTTCCAGTTGAGTCAGTGAATTCCAAGACTTACCGCAGACCTATATGTTTTCGTGTGAGTCGTAAGGAGCCATTTGAGAAGCTGAAAACTTAAAAAAAAAAAATTAATTTGTTAATTTATTCATTAATTTGCTTACTCGATATTTATTTAATGCCTACTATATACCAGACTTGAGAATATAAAAACGCATGAAGTACAGCAAGACGCATGAACAGATACTTGAAATACAGGTTCATAAGGATTGAAAGGAACACACGAGCGGGGAGCAATTACTTCTTAGGAATGGGGAGGTCCAGAGAGGGCTAAAGGTGACAAGGGGAGAGTCCAAGAGGTAGAAAAATGGAGAAGAGTATTCTAGGCAGAGGGTTCAACACTGGAAAAGGTTACAAATCAAGGCCAAGTTGATGAGTGATCTGGCCCAGATTAGAGATGTAGGCCCAAATCGTCATTCTTCTCTGGGAGAAGGATCAAGAGGGGTCTTGTTGGGTCCTGAGGAAGTCGGATTATTAGTGATAGAGGCAAACTGTTGGAGCCACAACTTAGGTAGAAAGGGGGAAAGAAGTGAAAACTTCTGAAAAATATACTGTTTTGAAATATATCTTTAAGGGTATAGATATTCTGATACCTCTGGCACCCACATAGAAGAACTCATGGGGGAACAGTCTAGAATTGATTCTTTTTTTTTTTTTTTTTTTTTTTATGCGTTACGCGGGCCTCTCACTGTTGTGGCCTCTCCCGTTGCGGAGGACAGGCTCCGGACGCGCAGGCTCAGCGGCCATGGCTCACGGGCCCAGCCGCTCCGCGGCATGTGGGATCTTCCCAGACCGGGGCACGAACCCGTGTCCCCTGCATCGGCAGGCGGACTCTCAACCACTGTGCCACCAGGGAAGCCCTAGAATTGATTCTTATATCAATGGCCATAGATCTGTCTGGATGCCAGAAGAGTTTACAGAACCCTGCTATTTATTTATTGCTAATTCAATTTAAAGGTGGCTATATATTTTTTTACCAAAGAAATACTACCAAATCAGGGTAGTGTTTCTTCTAAGAAATAAAATTGCAGAAAGCTAATCAGAAAAGGAACTAACTTTAACCATAACCCAAGTATTTCTTTTCATTTTTCTCCTATAATTTGAATAGAAACCTATGAGGCAAGTATTTTATCTGTATAATCACAAATGAGTGAACACCTTCAGAGAAGTTAAAGAAATCCTCAGAATCCCACAGCCAGCACTTGGCAAAGCCTATGTCCGCCTCTTATCGATACTTCCGCCCCTCTTAGCTAGATCTTTAGGCTTATGTCCACCTACAGGAATAAAAGCAAAATACTTGAATTCTTTCATGTTTGTTTTGGTTTTGTCACAGACTGTGTTTTTCTTCCTATAGAGTAGATTCATTTCATTTTTCTTCTTTTTTTCCCTACAATACCTGGGTGCTTCTAGCCAGAGGTGGCAAATAGGTTCTATCTTCCATTCAAAAGATCAGTAGTGGCTGATTGGACGGCTGCATTGTAACTGCTTAGTAGCAGCTCTATAGTGGGGAGTGGTACATGGGCTGCATATATGTTATCAAGGCTGCTACATTAGCATGTATACATTATCCCTAAAGTGGTACATGAGATAAATCCTCTAAAGTCCTAATATAAGAAAGCCGTGCCTCCCTCCCAAAGTAGGGAACACTCGGCTTCTGCATAAAGAAATGAAAATGAGCAGTGAATTTATAAGAAAGATTTGCAGCCTAAGAATTGGAAGGGAAAGTCTATAGAAAGCTAGATGAAATAGATGACAAACATCTGAAGTGTGGCGGCAAAATCAAGTTGGGATTTTCATCTTCAGAGTAGCTGCTGCTAGAATCCGTTAGTTGTTTCCTTTTCTTTTCTTAGGGTTATTGTATTTTTTTCGCTCTGTGCACAGTGAGATGGTAACCACAGAAGGCAACAGCCTCCTGAGTCCCTTGGCTGTACAGTGAAGCCAGTATCCAACTCTCCTTCCTGCAGCCAGCACTGGCTTGTCCTAAAGAGGCCAGTGATTCATCCCTCTTGGGAGATGAGACATGGTTCCATATTGATATCATTCATTGGGCTCATTGCTTGAATCCCCAGATTGTTCATGTGTTTGTTGACTTTTCATCTAAAAGTAAAAGTCACTTAAGGCAAATAGCCTAGGACCAATGGGTTTGGCTATTTGTAAAGTTAGAAACCCATTTAGGGAACCACCATCAGGATTTTCTTGGCGTTGTATCAGATTTGACATTGTTGCACTTCAGCACACCAGCTCTTCCATAGATGGAGTCCATTGAATTGAGTTATGGAAAACCTTCCTAAGAAAATTAAAACACTCAGGAAGTAGTATTGGTGATCCACAAAGCATTGCCATGTCCACTAAGGTTCTCACCTGGTCATGCCATTGTTCCTTCTTGGGTAAAACGTGAAATTGGAGTTCTGCCCTTCTCAGGGGAAGAAGTGCTAGCTGCTTGGCTTTAGAATTTTAGTGCAACTCAGTCAATGATTTTCCAATTCCATAAACTCCTCCTGTTCTTCAAATGGGTGCCACTTCCTTCATTTTCCCTCTCGAGTCATTATACATTATTTCTGGCTGCTCGATTCCATTCCAGAGCCTATTGAATTTAAGTAATGGATGGAATATTCGTAATGACTAGCTCAGTACAAGCTGCAGAATTGGAGACTGCAGCCTAGTTGTCCCTCTGGGTCACACAGAAGTCACTTAGGACAAAAAGTGCTGTGTACAACGTATATTTTTTTTAAATGATCTTTCTTCTACTTTGTGCTGCAAAAACAAACTTTGAGGGGATGGTTCTCCCACAGGATATGGAAATGGCCTTGGACCATGTCCAGGGTTAGTGACACAGCTGCTGTTTCCTGCAAGGGACAACCCACATCCAGAAAGGGAAAAAGACAAAGTTAAATATATAGCAGGAGGGTAATGACTGAACCTATTAACAAGAATGAAAGGATCTGCCTGTTACACAATCTGTTTGTAATAATATACAGCCATTGGCAGGACTTACAGTGTATGTTTAGAAGACATATTTAAAACTCTTTACCAGAGGTCAACCGATCCAATAATAACCATAGCATCAACAACATTGTCTACTTATGGCACCCAATAATTTTAAAGTTCCTTCGGGTATCTAGTTTTATATTCGCAACAACCTGGTAAAGCTGGTAAGCTGGATAGAGAGGTGAGCATGGGCTAGGGTATGTAAAGCAAGGTAAGGAGTTTGGATTTTATTCTAAGCATGATGTACAGTTACATTTTAGAAAGATCATTTGGCCTGCTCTATGGAATATAGACTATAAGGGAGCCAGAGTAGAAGGTGGGGGACCAGTCAGGAAACGTGTCACTAATTCAGGTGAATAATTATATGGCTTGGACTGGGTGGTGGTAATGAAGGGGTGGTTAGATTCAGGATAAATTTTGAAGAAACTGCTTATAAGACCTGCAAATAGATTGGAGGTAAAGTGTGAATAAAAAAAAAAAATCAAGAATTGCACCTAGGTTTGGAGGCCTAGATAACTCCGAATGCTGTTATTTTTTTCCTGTGGAGTTCCATGATATTATTTAGGCCAAAAAATCTAGGAATGCTGGAGGAAAGAGCAGATTGGTGTGGACAGGAGTAGGGTAGGGATTTCTGTCCCGGAAAAGTTGAGTTTGAACTGTCTATTAAATATGCAAGTGGAGATGTCAAGTAGACAGCTGAATATATGGGTCTGGAGCTCAAGGGAATGGGCTGAACTGGACGTGGGAAGAAGCCTAAGGACTGATCTCAGAGGTACAGCAACACTGGAAGTGAAGACAAGGAGAAATCCATAAGCAAGACTGGGAGAGCAGGGATGGTAAGGTGGGGAGAATCCGTGAGAGTGTGATTTTTCTGGAAGCCAAGTGAAGGAAGTATTTCCAGAAGGAAGGGGCTAGACCCAGTGCTGCTGAGAGATCAAGTAAGACAATGACTGAGAATTGACCCTTGCATTTCTCAGGATACAGTCAATGGTGAGCTTGATAAGAGTGGTGTCCATGGAGTGTTGGGGATTTAAGCCTGACTGGAGTAGGTTAAAGAGAGAATCAGAGGTAAGGAAGTAAAAACAGCATGGACAACTTTTTAAAGGTGTTTCGCTATGAATAAAAACAAGGAAATGGAGTGGTAGCTGGAGAAGTCAAAAGTGTTTTTATTTTTGTATTGATGTACATGATTAGTAGAAAGGGAAAATGGGATAATGCTGGATAGAAAAAAGGATCACCACTAGTAAGTGCAAAGACCCGGAGGATGTAAGAAGGTATGGGATACAGGTCCACATGGATGGGCTGGCCTTAGGTTGAAGCAGGACTATTTATCCACCAGAACGGAGAAGAAGGACGACTACATGAGTATAAGCGCAAGGACGTAAGTAGATTTGGTGAGGATGAGGATGAGGTAGTTCTCTTCTTATGGCTTCACTTTTCTCTGTGAAATAAAACATGAGATGGTCAACAGAAAGTGGGGAGAGGGAAGGGAATGTTGGAGACTGGAGAACACGTGAAATAGTCAGGTAATCTTTATACTTTGCCACGACTGCCTTTGATTCCTTAATGATTTCATGAGAAAATGAATACCAGGTCTAGACTTGGTAATTTACTCAACAGAGAGAGAGCTCAGAAAAACGATGACTCCCTAAGTGGCTGCCTGCTCTGTGAGCTAGGGGAAGTGGGATTTATAAAGAAGGGATAAAATGCTGGTGGTCAAGTGAACCGCCTCTGAGGACTCCCCTTCCCCTGTTTACATCCCTCCAATAGGGTGTGTGGAGCTGGGAGGCTATCAGAGCCTTTGCTTCCTTCCTAGTAGCCCCACTTGGCTGAAGTCGTGGGGCTCAAGGCATGTTACCCCGCTCTCCCAGGGGCAAGGCTGACTCAGTTCATTCTGTCCCTTACTGGGTTGCTTAGAGACACTTACCAAATGAGCTAAGTGTAT
Organism: Phocoena phocoena; assembly: GCF_963924675.1. Classification (NCBI taxonomy): domain Eukaryota; kingdom Metazoa; phylum Chordata; class Mammalia; order Artiodactyla; family Phocoenidae; genus Phocoena; species Phocoena phocoena. The sequence continues at coordinate 33,213,087 of NC_089220.1, read as the reverse complement.
CATCATTGCACATTCACATTATGCCTCTTTCATATTCGTGAAAGAGCTCTTGACTCATATCTGCGTGTACTACAGACCCAACAGTGGGAGCTTAGGAAAGGAGAATAATGACTAGAGGACTTCCCAGATGGTATATATCTAGAATATTCCCTGACAGATAATTGAATTCTACGCAAATGCTGTCAGTATGCTGGGGTTAAGTAAAATTATTATATTCTAAGCTCCTTGCTTGGTATTCTGATAACTAGAAAATAAAAAAGCTGGGCTTGTGGATGACGAAGAAGTTCTGGAGCTCCTGAAAGAATGGCAACGTGAGAGCCAAACAGAACTTTCTTCACACTTTAAGTTGGTGATGTTACCTTTTTATGGCACTTTTCATTGCTTCTCCCAGGAATCCTGCTGTGATGTACTACATTCTTATGGTTAATGATATATTCTTTTAATCTGTATTTTTGTTGCTCCATGAATAAATGAAGTAAATGAAAAAAGTACATACGAATAGTACTATAGTAATGAAATCAAACCAGTTCCTTTGAGACAGGCCGTGTGTGTGTGTGTGTGTGTGTGTGTGTGTGTGTGTCTTCATTACTTGCTAATCACCCAGTTATTTGCCACAGCTTATTGATTAACGTAGGCATGTTGCATTTATCATCTTATTTAATCCTCAAAACTGCTGTATCATTGCCACTTTACAGATAAGGACATGGAGGCCCAGAGAGTTTTAAATAGTCTGCTCAAGACCACATATCCAGTAAGTGGAAGAGTCGGTAATTAACTCTGCTGTCTCTGTTTCCAAAGCCAGAGATCTTTCCACTACACCTCATTGCTTATTAACTGGTCAATGATAATAATGGCTTGGTTATTTGCAGTTGTGAAACATCTTTTATTGAAACTCTAAACATTATTGTCTTCTTTGTGATTTGGAGAAAGGAAGAAAAGAACCAACATCTATTGGACACCTTATATGTATCAGATGTAATTTTAGGCATGTTCACATGCCAGACAGGTTATATTATCTTCATTTCAGATGAGGAAGTGAAACTTAACAAATTAACTAAGTTACCCAGTGCCACAGCTCACAAAGGAGTTAAGAGTCAATCCTGGCACTTTCCTTCAGCAAACGCTAAACTCTGTTGGAGCAGGGAGCGAGTCTGTTTTTAGTCCCTGTTATATCGCTAGTGTCTAGTACAGGCTCTGACTCTAGCACGTAGTAAATGCTCAAGAAAAGTTTATTGAATGAATAGTGATTGAACCTGCTGTAAGCTGCAGTTAGAATGAATCAAGCCTTGTCTTATGTTTCTTGGGGTCTTCATGATATAATGAGAAGGTTCTGAAAATGAATCAGTGAATGCAGGTATGTTTCTGATTGCAGAGCCCTTGTTCTCCTCACGGTTGTGCGAGCTCAGTGATAAAACTGCTTTTCTATCGTTGGGAAAACTGAGGCGCAGAAGTCACCCTGGCAAAGATTTTGCAAGTCAGTGGACAATTTGTGGCACAACTAAAATCTTGAGGTTCTCACCTTTGCAGCCCCAACCTCTTGATGACCCTGTGGTCCTGGTGGGGTGATAGCTTTTCGTGAATCTGGTACTTAATCATTTAAAGAGATGGCAATTCATCTTAAATACACCCCTTATCATGGATGTGACACACTTAGCACAGATGGTCTCAGAAGCTTTCCTGGCTTCCCCTACCCTCACAGTATCTAGTTTGTTAATGTCAATATTAGTTTCGCTGTTTTAGGTGACTTTGGTATGCTTCTCATTAGCTGGAACTGTGAAGAGCTCAGTTTTACGTATGCTGAGGGATCGCTAAATTCCTACTGGCATCTGAGTGCGCTGTCCCATGTCAAAAGTGAGGTCATGTTTCTCCTGGATTGTGCCTGTATCTGATGAGCCTGGGCTGGCGTGAATCCGAGACAATGAAATAATCACACCCATTAGCTCACCAGGGCCCTGTTAAGATGTGGCCTGGCTTTCCATCCATTTCTCCTGCTCGGAAAAACTGACACAATCATGGTGTGTGAAGGTTAGTAGAGATGTTACTGCTTCAACAACTGAAACTTAGCGCTACCCTATTTAGACCTGAGACCTGCCTCCCGCTTGACCTTGGGAAATGGCACTTCAGGAGCCAAGGTACAAGGATCCCGTTTAATCTTGTGTGCGGTGGTAAAGTTGAGTTTTCCTAACACTCTCTTTCCCCCGTCCCAGCTTCTGTGGCTAGTGGGTCAGTCTAGAGCAGTGGTTCCTAAACTCTTCACTATTTATTATATTTCTCTTTACGGACCCAGCATTTCGAAGGTTTGGGTCTAGTAAACAAACCATTACGGGTTAAATAATGATTCTGTTTTCTTGTTGATACCTAGTGTCATTATGCTGTATCTTCTTTTGGCTCAGGTCTTCATGGTGCTTTCTTAGGGCCACCTTCCCAGACCCTGCGACCGCTCAAGTTATACCTCACAGAGGGCCCTTGACCTCACCCACAGAGCTCTTTTCACAATTATAACTAATTACTTGTGTAACTATTTGTTTGTCTAGACTGTAGGCTCCACAAGCACAGGGCCCACACCTGTCTTGTGCACAGCTGTTTTCCCAGTGCCTAAGTCTTTACTTGACACATAGTGGACATTTGAGAAACATTTGCTGGGGGAATTAATAAATTATCTGATTTAACTCCAGTGAAAATAAACTTGTCCCTTATATTGGCTTGGGAAGACTTATCCTGTGTAAAGTTGATAGGATTTTTGATGTGTTGATGATAGCTTGACTGAAAGTCACCAAGCTTAGAATAAAGGTTAACTCTGGGTGGGAGAAAAGATGGTGCTATTGGACAGGATTATACAAGAGGCTTTCAGAATGTTGATAAGGTTCTATTTCTTAAGCTAGAGGACTCCTAGGGATTCAAGGGCTGCAGACTCACTCCTGAACTAGGGGGACATGCCAAATAAGCCACCTGCTGTTTATTCCATGCATACCTAAGGCAGAGTTGTCAGGACCACCTAAGGATTTTGTAAAAAGTGAGTGTTTTTAAGTAGCCTTAATGCTTTACAGCTCTTATAATTGTTCACCTAACTGCCTTGAAAACTACCTGGTTTTCCCTGCTCGAGTCTCTGGAGACAGGCAGAGCCACTGCAAACAAGCCATCCTGTCTCTCCTTTTGTATCTACTACCTCTTGAACCCATCTCACTTTCCTAAACCACCCGCTGAAACAAAACCAAATTAAAAACTAAAAACAACCCGATCAGCCAGCAATGGTCAATTGGGCACCTACTGTGTCCTTTGTATTATAAGCTGTAATTAGAATGCCTCGCGTCTTGTCCTGAGCTTCCTGGGGTCTTCTGGTGGATATCATCATGTAAGAATGAGAGTTATTGGAGAATGGTCTGATGTCAGGGCAAATTTTTTTAGTCTTTCCTGATAATCTGATGCCCTCTCGTGTGGGTCACAATCTTTGGAACGATCAGAGATGTCTTGGAAAAGTCACAGCACCTGCCAACACAGCTGGGCAGGGACCCAAATGGGATGACTTGTGCGGCATTGCTCCCTGGATATTCAGAGACCACCTGATACCAGAAGCTTGTTAGGCCCAGCTCCAGGGGAGGGTCAAAGCAGCGGGCCCAATCCTCAGTCCTCTCATCAGATTGCAATGATCAAAAGTTACTTGATAAATCAGTAAGGCTGAAAATATCCTTGGCAGTTTAAACAGGCAGAGGTAAGAACATGCTTTCTGTAGTTACAATGAGCTCATTATGCAAAGGCCGGAAGTGAACAAAATCATTGATTGGCTAATTATACATAACTCAGGGGCCATAATGATTCAGTCATTATGTGGGAATATTCATAAAGCACTTGAGTTCAATTCCAATAAGGAGGAGGAATGCATCCAGGGAAATTGCAGGGTAAGGTCTGGGAATGCCGATGGTATAGGATGTTACTGGTCTGAAATGGAAAGGTTTAATGTATTATTGAGTTTTGCAAACACATTGTTGGAAAACAGATTCTCTGAGTCTTTCCCAGCTTTCAGATGGGATGTAAAACTAGAAGCCTTAACCTTTACTTGTGGTTGTCTAAAAATCTACCCCATTTTTCTTAGGAAGGGAAGCAGTTGCCTTAACACCTTGGCCAGATTCCCAACATGTACAGGGTGGCCCATTTAAAACAGGCTCATGGATGCTTCAGAGTGAGGAAAGGGGTTTGTTGTAAAGCTCCATGTGTATGTGGGTGTTTAATGAATATGAGCTGATTAAATTGGCCACCCTGAATTATAACCTCATACCTTCCGCAGTTCCTCTCCGGTTTTTAGCTTGAGACCGTATTCTTCCTACGTTTCTGCCCAAACTTGTTCGGCAGAAATGCTACTGCTGTTAAAACTGTTTGTGTTTTCTACCCAAAGTTTCTTTGTTTCAATGAGGAGCAAAAGAATCTCTCCTTGGAAATACCTCTCTTACAAATTGCTGGCCCAGCTGCAATGACGTTCTGCATCAGTCACACCCACATCACCTCCCTTTCAAACCTTCTCTCCTCCATCTGCTTCCCTTCCTCTGGTCTAAGACAATACCAGTATCTGTCTGGAGCATATAGTGAGCTCTGCCACAAACAGAGGAGGGCTTGTATAAAGAAGGAAAAGGCTTTGCTCTAGAAATCAGGTGACCTGGGCTTCTGGCTTGCTTTTGCTAATAGCCGTCTGTGTGGCTTAGGGGAGTCACTGTGTCCTCACAGGCTCGAGTTCCTTCATCCATAAAAAGAAGGGGTGAGACAAAAATCAAGATTTCTCAAATTGGGGGCTGTGCAAACTTGGGGTCTGCATGTTCTGTAGGGTTTTTACTTTTTTGTTTTCATTTATTTTTATTTTTTATTTTTTTGCGATACGCGGGCCTCTCACTGTTGTGGCCTCTCCCGTTGAGGAGCACAGGCTCCAGACAAGCAGGCTCAGCGGCCATGGCTCACGGGCCCAGCCGCTCCGCGGCACGTGGGATCTTCCCGGACTGGGCACGAACCCATGTCCCCTGCATCGGCAGGCGGACTCTCAACCACTGCGCCACCAGGGAAGCCCTTTTGTTTTTATTTTAAAGATTTTAAAAATTATTATAATGACAATGCTTTGCAATTGAAAGACCTTTTCAAAAAATAAATCTTAAGTTTCTTAAGTTGGTGATTCTGAAACTCAGACTAAGGTCTCCTAGAGGTTTTTAAATGTGTTTTGGGTGTCTCAAATAATCTTTCTCCTTTCAAAGGAGGCCATATCTCATTCTACTTTGAGAAACACTGGACTATTTCCATATACTCATAAACTGGATGTAGAGGTGGGACAAAATATTAGCTTTAACTTTCTGATCCTCACCCCACTCGACCTAATTACTTTTGGACCACCCCAATATGTTTGAGTCTTTTAGCATATGGGCTTCTTTGGTTTTCATAACTGAAATATTCCCTGTTTTCGATCACTATATATTAATTCATACAAAGCATGTCTCTCCCAATAGCTGTTTCCCTTTCCCTTTAAGACTCAGATGAGTCAATATATTGGTAACTGACCTGGTTGAGACCACTTTCCTCTAGAAAGTCTTCTGTGTTGGTTGAACTGAAGAGATGAGCCACTCATCCATGCCCTCAAGACTGAGCCATCACAGCTGTAATTTATATATGCCTTCCACTTTCACAGTATACAAAATGCCTTCTTTCATGTAGGTTATCTCTTTGGATTCTCAGTACAATCTTGTTTTGTAAATGAACAGGTAGCGGGAGCCCCATTTTACAGATGAAGACACAGAGAGGCCGCATATCTTTTGACTCAGTTTACTTGTTCTTCCCAGTGATGCTTCTTCATCCAATAATAGCAACAGTTATATACTGGGTAGCTGTTGTTTGCCATATTGTGCTCTTCCACTGTGGTTTGTTCCAGGAAATCCTAAGTGGAGCTTCTCATTCAAGGATAGGCTAATATTGCCAGGCTTGTTCAGCCTGACATAATTCACATGATGTTATTTACTAAAAGACCTAGCCGGTCTTACCCAGCCCAGTCCCTGGTACTTAGAAATTACTCAATAAATATTTATTGGATGATGAGTGAATAGATGAACAAATCTAAAAGACAATCGTCCTTCTGATAAAAATTCATACATTGGAGATAATTTTTTCTGCACAGATTTTTTCAAACATTTTTTTAAAGTTCTCAGTCAATCAGATTTGCTCAAAGACTGCCAAGTGCTCTAAACGGAGAAGAATGGGGAACTACTGAGAAAGAGGTGCACTGGTAGGCCAGCAGAGGAAATCCCCTTTCTGGCTTTATCTACCTTCCTGCCTGTGATCGGTTTCCTAGGCCTCAGAGTGGATATGGGAAATGGTGTCACTTTGCCTGGAGTTGACTGAAATACCCAATTCCCACCATATGGAGAGGAGAGAAATGATGGGGACATTGTGAAGAGTACGTGGAAGGGCAGATCAATGTAACCCAGTTAGAAGGTGAGGATGGAGAGCAGAAGACAGTTTCTGTGGTCAGGAAATGTCTGAATGGAAAGGGGAGAGATGTTTTGTCTGCTCCTTCCATGGTGTGGTTTGGCTGCTTTCCCATTACTTCCCAAGAGAACTGTTAGTGACCAGGGACATCACGTTTCAATCAAGGCAGCTCTCGCTGGCCTGGTAAGCTAGGCTCCCGCGGGTGTGGTGAAGTTAGAGCAGGCTGAAGAGGGAGGCTTCTGGTCACAAAGGGATCTACTCACCCTCTTCTGCTGTTGGCGGCTGCTGTGGTATCTATAAACATATAGTGTGTACTCACATACTCATAAATGCTAGTTATTGTCATATGATCGCATTGTCTGTGAAAGTGGATTGCCTGGAAAAAGTGATTCCACTTCATTTTTATATACTCATTGTTCCTGGAACCACTTCCTGAAATTCCAGTCTTTTATTTTGCTGTCATTTTCTTAAGTTGCCTCTTTCTCAGAGCCCCAGGGTTCTGGAGATGTTCTTGTCCTAAAGCGTGCTTCTAAGTAGCTTCTGGGAACTGTGTGGGGCTGTCTGGCTCTAGCTGGCCAATAAGGAGGCTACTTTCCCTCCCAATTACTCCTCTCTGACAGGGGTTGTGGGTCATATTGAAAAGCTAAGGATGTGAGGGCACCAGAGTGAAATTGCAGAGCACAGCCACCCAACGAAACTGAAACACACATGATTTACTGACCACACACATGGTCTCGGAATGACATCTCACTTAAGGAGTAAAAGCCAAGGATTGTGGTTCGTGCCCCAGCCAGCCCCAGCTAGTTAGAGTTAATAGACACCTATGCTTTCTGCCAGGTAGTTTTCATCAGTCTCCTCAGGATGTCAGTGTGTGTGTGTATAATTAAGAGTATTTAATCACATTATAATTCCCCACAGAGAGATGGAGTGGGGTATGGAGTAGGGATCACTGGCTTTTACAGTCACGGCGAGAGTCATCAGGTAAAAAAGAAACCGAGGGCCTCCCTCATGGCGCAGTGGTTGGGAGTCCACCTGCCGATGCAGGGGACACGGGTTCGTGCCCCGGTCTGGGAGGATCCCACATGCCGCGGAGCGGCTGGGCCCGTGAGCCATGGCCGCTGAGTCTGCACATCCGGAGCCTGTGCTCCGCAACGGGAGAGGCCACAACTGTGAGAGGCCTGCGTACCACCCACACACACACACACACACACAAAAGAAACCGAGAAAAGCCAAGTCTCTGGGCTATGTCTTTGCTATAACTCATCAGAAGCTGGGTTGGTACCACCCCTCCAGTGTCATTTCAGTGAAAACATAATCCCATATCTTTTGCTGCAATCTCAGGGTTCTCGGTGTTAGGTTAGAATACTTGGGTTGCAGAAGGAAAGCTGTGTTCTAATTCTCTAATGTTGAGGCTGTGTTTGTGGAAACCCATATGAGGCAACCTTCAGTCTTGTAAAAATAAATGAGGTGGGCACTTCAACCATTTTAAGTTAGATCTGATCAACAGAGTGAGTTTAGCCAACATCTCCTGATAGGCTTCTAAGTTAATAGAACAGAACCTAAGCCATGAAATCATTTTTATGTTTATGTTAAATCCTTCACTTTTTCTATTTTCCTAAATATTCTCTTTTCTTCATCCTGTCAATTGCCACATTTAGCTGCTGGAAGTGATTTCTTATTTTGGATGAGGAAACCAAGTTCCACTGACAGTAAGTGACTTTTAGGATCACACAGCTACTTAGCTAGTCTTTCCACTTTACCAGATAGTCATCCCTGGGAAATATATTTTTACCTATTCCTTAGAAGAATTTTGCTAATGTGAGCTTCACTTAAAGCAATACTGTTTTATTTTCTAATTCCCTTAAGCTGATCATGGTGAATTTTCTGTTTAAGTGCCATAGAGTAGAGTTTCCCTATAATCAGGTTCTAAAACCATTTCTTCATTCATTCACTAATGAATGAATAGCTACTGCAGATGACACTTTGTCAGGCACTCTGCTATGTCTAGTCCCACAAGGACTCAGAACTTAATACTCTTTGAATGCTACTCAGTATAGTTGATTTGCTCACCCATGTGAATGAAATTAAGATTTCAAGGTTGTATTCCCTTATCTGGCTTTAACTTGGACCAGCCATCTCACTGATTGGACCAGCATAAATGTATCCTGGTTACGCTAAAAACCACTTTAAAGACATATCCTACTGATGGTATTTTGATAGCTTCCTAGGATATGAAGGTGACATGGTTAAAACTTGAAAGGACTCTTGGGGACAAGTGGAAAAAATAAACCTCTTGTTAAGTTACCAGCACAGTGTCACGTGGCTTTCTCTGGCTCAACTGGCCCTAGCCCTTTTGGTCTTTAGACTCAGACCACTGTACTTTCTGACACCAGATCGCCTTGTTTATATTCCTTAGATTCCTTTAGTTTACTCTGATTCTTCTTTCTAGATAAGAAACGAACTGGGAAAAAAAGCAGTTAATTCTTTTTTTTTTTTTAAACATCTTTATTGGAGTATAATTGCTTTACAATGCTGTGTTAATTTCTGCTTTATAACAAAGTGAATCAGTTATACATATACATATGTCCCCATATCTCTTCCCTCTCGTGTCTCCCTCCCTCCCACCCTCCCTATCCCAACCCTCTAGGTGGTCACAGAGCACGGAGCTGATCTCCCTGTGCTATGCGGCTGCTTCCCCTAGCTATCTATTTTACGTTTCGTAGTGTATATATTTCCATGCCACTCTCTCACGTTGTCCCAGCTTACCCTTCCCCCTCCCCATATCTTCAAGTCCATTCTCTAGTAGGTCTGTGTCTTTATTCCCGTCTTGCCCCTAGGTTCTTCTGACCATTTTTTCCCTTAGATTCCATATATATGTGTTAGCATATGGCATTTGTTTTTCTCTTTCTGACTTACTTCACTCTGTATGACAGACTCTAGGTCCATCCAGCTCACTACAGATAACTCAATTTTTTTCCTTTTTATGGCTGAGTAATATTCCATTGTATATATGTGCCACATCTTCATTCATTCATCTGTTGATGGACACTTAGGTTGCTTCCATGTCCTGGCTATTGTAAATAGAGCTGCAATGAACATTTTGGTACATGACTCTCTTTGAATTATGGTTTTCTCAGGGTATATGCCCAGTAGTGGGATTGCTGGGTCATATGGTAGTTCTATTTTTAGTTTTCTAAGGAACCTCCATACTGTTCTCCATAGTGGCTGTATCAATTTACATTGCCACCAACAGTGCAAGAGGGTTCCCTTTTCTCCATACCCTCTCCAGCATTTATTGTTTGTTAACTTTTTGATGATGGCCCTTCTGACCAGTGTGAGATATCTCATTGTAGTTTTGATTTGTATCAAATCAAATGGTTTGAGATCTCATTGTAGTTTTGATTTGCTCTAATGATTAATGATGTTGAGCATTCTTTCATGTGTTTCTTGGCAATCTGTATATCTTCTTTGGAGAAATGTCTGTTTAGGTCTTCTGCCCATTTTTGGACTGGGTTGTTTTTTTGATATTGAGCTGCATGAGCTGCTTGTAAATTTTGGAGATTAATCCTTTGTCAGTTGCTTCATTTGCAAATATTTTCTCCAATTCTGAGGGTTGTCTTTTTGTCTTGTTTATGGTTTCCTTTGCTGTGCAAAAGATTTTACATTTCATTAGGTCCCATTTGTTTATTTTTGTTTTTATTTCCATTTCTCTAGGAGGTGGGTCAGAAAGAATCTTGCTGTGATTTATGTCATAGAGTGTTCTGCCTATGTTTTCCTCTAAGAGTTTTATAGTGTCTGTCCTTACATTTAGGTCTTTAATCCATTTCGAGTTTATTTTTGTGTATGGTGTTAGGGAGTGTTCTAATTTCATTCTTTTACATGTAGCTGTCTAGTTTTCCCAGCACCACTTATTGAAGAGGCTGTCTTTTCTCCATTGTATAGTCTTGCCTCCTTTATCAAAGATAAGGTGACCATATGTGTGTGGGTTTATCTCTGGGCTTTCTATCCTGTCCCATTGATCTATATTTCTGTTTTTGTGCCAGCACCATACTGTCTTGATTACTATAGCTTTGTAATATAGTCTGAAGTCAGGGAGCCTGATTCCTCCAGCTCCATTTTTCCTTCTCAAGATTGCTTTGGCTATTCGGGGTCTTTTGCGTTTCCATACGAAATGTGAAATTTTTTGTTCTAATTCTGTGAAAAATGCCAGTGGTAGTTTCATAGGGATTGTATTGAATCTGTAGATTGCTTTGGGTAGTATAGTCATTTTCACAATATTGATTCTTCCAAGCCAAGAACATGGTATATCTCTCCATCTGTTGGTATCGTCTTTAAGTTCTTTCATCAGTGTCTTATAGTTTTCTGCATACAGGTCTTTTGTCTCCCTAGGTAGGTTTATTCCTAGGTATTTTATTCTTTTTGTTGCAGTGGTAACTGGGAGTGTTTCCTTAATTTCTCTTTCAGATTTTTCATCATTAGTGTATAGGAATGCAAGAGATTTCTGTGCATTAATTTTGTATCCTGCTACTTTACCAAATCCATTGTTTAGATTTAGTAGTTTTCTGGTAGCATCTTTAGGATTCTCTATGTATAGCATCATGTCATCTGCAAACAATGACAGCTTTACTTCTTTTCTGATTTGGATTCCTTTTATTTCAAAAAGCAGTTAATTCTTAATTTGCTCTTAAATTTCTACCCATTGGAAGCACTCAATGCCTCTTGTCATTTGGTGCTGGTTCTCCTTCAGTATTTCATTCTCTCTGGCTGCTTAAGAGTTGAATTCTTATTAAGCAAGATAAAAATATATATTACAAGCTAATTATTTAACTTTTCAAAGCATCAGCCATAAGTTTATACTGTCTCCCATTCAAGCTTTTTCAGAATTTTTAGCTCTACCATGTATACTAGTATACCAGTTATTCTCAACCAGGGGTAATGTCGCCACCCCAGGGGATGTTTTGCAATGTCTGAAGTCATTTTGTTTATAACAACTGGAGGGGGATGCTTCTGGAGGATGATATTAAATATCCTACAGTGTACAAGACAGCCCCCACAAGCAAGACTTATCCAGCCCAAAATGCCAGCAGTGCTGAGGCTGAGAAACCCTATAGTGTACAATGCAGGAAATGTAACTGAACTAGATGCTGATCACTTACCAGTTTCACTTCTTCAGGATGTCCTCCTCTTTTTACAAGGAGGTTGTATCTAGTTACTTCCCATGAAAGACAGCTGACCCTTAGGGTTGGAAAGTGTGTTCCACAGTGAAATCCCACTTCCAGAAAGGCTGTATTTGGTTCCCTCAGAGTGTTACTTTCCGTACCCAGTGTTCAAGGTCTCCGCCAGCATATTTTGCTGCCTCTAATTACCAGGCATGTGATCAAGGGTTGAATATAAGTATTTCCCCAGAATTCCGTTGGTCTAAAGTTGACCCTGCTGGCTGACAAGCTGCAGAGCCTCACAGCTGATCACTTTTACTGTGTCAGTCCCAAGGCCCTGTTCTAAGAAGACAGAGGTGAGCAGGTAGCCCCCAGAGGGTCACTGGGTGGGAAAGTTTGGCGATATGGGCAGCAGTGAGAAGCCTGCTTACAGGCCTCTTTCTCAATATCCCTCTTTAGGTGCATGATCTATTGAATAATTCGGTGACCACTGAAGTTTCTTCTCATGAGTCAGCTTTTTCACTTTGCAAAAGTGAAACCCATTTGCATCAGTGAAGTTTAAATTAATTTTTTTTAAAGTTTCTTATTACCTTATTGAATGAAATAAATAGGCAGAATAGGAGGAGGGGGGGACATTTACCAAAACACATAAGTCAGGGATTTTTCTTTAAACTTCTTTTTCTTTCTGAAGATCTTCAGTTGTTTGCATACTGGAATTTTATTATTAAAGAGATTATTATAAAATGAACCAATTTTCAAAGTAGGAGGCAGGATTTTCCAGTATGGCTCAGTCCGGGCTAGCCTCGGTGCCAGGTGAGTCTCTGAGCAGCTGACACAGTAATACCACCTGGAAACAATGACCATCGAAAAAGAAGCAGAAAAAAACAAATCCCTAAAAGAGGTACAGAGTAGTAAATAACTTGTAAAGCAGTTGTTTGCCTCCCAGAGTGGCAAGGTCTGGTCTAAGCCTGCACGAACGTCGTCGATCACATGTGATAAATGCCTATGGAGGAAACTGTTCCGCAGACTGTAGTTCTGACTAAAGGAAACTAATTTGGGGTTCAGAATAAAGTTCCCTTTTCTTGTTTTCATCCCCAAGTTATGAATTATGCCCCTTTATAAGCATTCTCATATGCAACTGTGTGCCTTTTAAGCAGTTGTTATGAAGAATTATATGTCAAGTATAAAATAACAAGAATTCAATAAAATTAACTTTGCTTTTCCTCTAGAACCAAAGGTCAGTATCTCTCCAAAGTTGTCTGAGAGACCTCGTCCTCGCCACTATACCGCACCTGTGGGTGATGGTTATATTTAGAAGGCGGTGTTACAGCTTTTTCTTCATGCAGGATGGTTTCTCTGACCGTGATCTGCTGAGATGGACCGAGAGGGCCGGGCAGAGTTAGACAGCGTGAGGACAGAGGAGAAGCTAGTGGGAGTGCATTGCAAGCAGAGATGGGAGAGTTAAGTTACTGCAACTGCCATCTGTCTCTGTTTTGCTCACTCATTAGCTCGGACACCACATTGTGTTAATCCTCACTTCGCCTGGCTATGAGCTTGCTCCAGGTCTCCAGGGAGTAGTGGGACTGCTCGGCCCGACTCTCCCATCAGCTGGGCCACCGCCTCCCGCAGTGAGCAGCTTGCCAGGCCTGCACCCTTCACTGCTGCGTCACCTCGAGGTGAAGCTTCCCCTCAGCCCGCAGAACAGGAATGGAAGCCTCTGGATTTGACTCATTCTTCCAAAAGACTCTTAGAGCCAGTGTGATGGATTTCAGCCTCTCATCCGCTAGCATCCTCTTCCTTCCTAGCACCCCCTCAAGGCAACTGCAGTTTCAGGCTGACCACTACGTACCATCGGCCAAACGCTCTTCCATCCTTTCTGAAAATGCTGATGGGCACAAGACCCCATCCGGCAGCTAAGAACGAGTAAGGCCTCATTTGCCCCCGAGGACAGTGTCCAGGAGGACGTGTCTTGCTTCTGGTCCTAGTCTAGCATTAAGAACATCCAATGATGACTTGGCATTTTCTGCGAATAGTTGTTCAGGAGTGTCATTGTCTCTGACAAGCTGGTTGGGATATGCAAATCATTTCTATTCACTTATTTTGACCTCTCTGGCCCTTGGTTTTCTCATCTGTGAAAGGGTGTTTTCTGAGAAGGACTAAATTTTTTTTTTTTTTTTTTTGCGATATGCGGGCCTCTCACTGTTGTGGCCTCTCCCGTTGTGGAGCACAGGCTCCAGACGCACAGGCTCAGCAGCCATGGCTCATGGGCCCAGCCACTCCGCGGCATGTGGGATCTTCCCGGACCGGGGCACGAACCCGTGTCCCCTGCATCGGCAGGCGGACTCTCAACCACTGCGCCACCAGGGAAGCCCAGGACTAAATATTTTGTGAAGTCTTTTCCAGCTCTAAAAATGCAAGTATGCTGTACTTGTTAGTAGTGAAATTTACTAATACTGCCAGACCCTGGTCTAGGCATTTAACATATATGAACTCGTTAATGGTACCTATGAGGTAGGTACTATTACTATCTCTGATTTACAGATGAGGAAACGGAGACACTGAGAGATTAAGTAGTTTGTCCAAAGGCAAACAGCTAATAAGTAGCAGAGCCAGAATTGAAACCCAGAGCTCGGCTCCAGAGTCGGTGCTTTTAGCCACTTACTGTGGTCACTTAAGGTGGTCCCTTAATCTGTTCTCTTTCCTCAGCATTCTTCCCAGAATTTGCAGGTTCTTCAGATGTGCTCTTATCAACATTTAGGGCAGTATACTTTGGAAGTTTTAGTTGCCCCTTTCTTTGCAAATAAAAACTTTGAGATAAAAGCAGGGACTTACATAAGGCCACGCATAAGCTCTTGGCAGAAACCAGCAGCACTGCTTTCCTGCCGGGGGCTCCATCTGCTAAGTGTCTCTCCCACTCATCGTGAGCAGAAAATTCGAATATTAGAGGTTAAGTATTCTTTGACCTGCTTAACCCTTTCAACCAGGGCAAATCAGGAACAGCTCCATAGACAATTGGGTTAAGTTCCCAACTCAAATGATGAATGATCTATGCAGGATATAAAGCATTTACAAGCCTATGACTCACATGAATGTAGCAATAACATACCATTCCCCATTCCTCTCCTTGGCACTAAGTAGCTCACACCTCTCGGGATGGCGGGAGTTACAGCTAATTCTGCAGGATTCCTCCCACATTCAGTCCCTGTGGGGCTCATCCAGGAATTTTAACAGCAGCAGATGATGGAGAGCTTGCTCTTTTTGGTCCTTTCTGACTCTCTGCCCTGATACTGCCAAGTACCCTTTTGGCCTTTACCATCTCCTCCAGTCTCCCTGAATTGCATGTGCCTTTAGCATTAGGCGTTTTGAAAGCCAGTCCAGAACTCTTCTTTAGGATTCTCTCTCTTCTCATCCCAGGAGGGCTTCGCATCAAGCAATGGGAAGGTGATTGTTTTAGCCTCTCATTTAGTCCTGCCTTTCCACCTTGCTGGCACTAATTGCCTACAGTGATACCCCAGGAACATGGACCACATATTCTCTTAGGATGCCCAAAGAGTGGTTTGTGACATGGGAAAGCTGGAATCGAGCTGAAACTGTACCCTGATATCATCTCTCCGGTTCAGGTCTGGACCTATAGCAGAATGAAAAACAGTACCGAGATACCAAAATTATTTATGGCGTTTAAATCACAAAGCAATTTAGGTGATGGTAATCAGGGATGGTGGCTGCTTTTTCCTCAGTGAAGTTCAACTATCGACCTGTTCCCCTCAAACTCCAGTTCCATGTTTAAGCAAAGACACACAGAAATAAATGTGTGTTGGCAGGAAGACAAACCCTGAGATGAAGCAGGAGGGATGTTGGCTGATAGAAAGGCTGTTCTTTTCATTTCTTTTACGTTGCAGCAGTCTCAGATGGATAGTATCCAGGTAACTTGTAGCGCCTGCACCTTATTAAACTCCTGTTTGATTCAGAATTTACAGTTAAAATGCACCTGGAGTACTTCAAGCTAGAACAAGACTTTGGTTCATTTGTTCTCAAAAGTGATGTACAAATTGGTGGTGCAACCTACAGCAAGTAACAGAAAAAACTTTCGGAATAGAATTTTTGTTAATGCCTTTATTTCTTGATTTACAAATTCAACAATGCTGATTTAGTGTCAACTGTTTGACAGATGTTTTGCCTCTAAAGCAGGATGCACCCATGGGCGTGTTTTCTCTATATTTATGAGTTAAGCCTCTTTTTATTGCATGTGACAGAAACCATACTTGAAGTAGTATAAGCATTAAGTGGAAATTCTCACAAGGATACTGGCATATCTATAGAAGCTAAGGACTGGGACATAGCTGACTTCAGGAACAGATGGGACCAGTGTTAACAAGTCAGTCTCTCTCTCTCTCTCAAGCACTCTAACACACACACACACACACACCCTGTTCATCTTTTCTAAAAGAACTTCCACCAGATGGATATCCCCCTAGACCTGCACTGTTGATACAATAGTCACTAGATACATGTGACTATTAAGCACCTGAAATGTACTATAAGTGTGAAATACACACTGGATTTCAAAGACTTAGTATCAGGGAAAATAACGTAAGATATCTAACTTTTCATTTTGATTACATGTTGACATGATAATGTTTTGGATATGTTGTACTAAATAAAATATATTCACATTTATTTCACCTTTTTCTTTTTTTTATGTGGCTATTAGAAAATTTTAAATTACATTTGTGGGCTATGTCACATTTTTATTGGACAGTGCTTTTCTAAATGGTTTTACCAAAAATCTACAGCAACACAAAGTTAGCAACCCCATTCCTGACTTGGCTTTACTTGAGGAACACTGAAGGGCAAGCGGAGACACAAATCATTAAATATATATCATCCTACTGCATCTTTTTCCTTTCCGTTTACCATTCATGGTAACTTCTACTTGAGCTGTAACAGTTTCTTCTTTTTGAAAGTGGATTTATACACTCACTCACTTCAAAAATATTTATTGAGTGTCTATTCTGTGCCAGGACCTGCATTAGGCACTGGGGATACAAAGTCCTGGCCTTCACAGAGCCTCTCTTCTAGCAAAGGTAGCCAGCCACTTTTGCTTGTTTTTATGAATGCACCCTCAGTGCAGGACGTGCACCTCCCGATATGGCCGCATCTGGTCCAGGCTGATTCATCAAGCCTTATAGTGAGGCTGAGTCAAATGAAACCCTGGATTTCCAGAGTCACCATCAACACAGTGTTGTCAAGAGAGATGTGAAGGACACTGATATGCACAAATCAGGACCCTTCCATGAACATAATTTTGTGTCTCTCTTCCTGCTTTCACGGAGCCTGGTTCCAGAGCCCCTTTCTCAGAGATGGAGCTATGGAGATAATGTAGTATCCTCCTTGTGGTCGCCACCACCCGAAGGAGACTGTTGTACAACTGAAAGAGCAGTTTGACATATCTCTCCCCACCCAAAAGTAATAGTCGTGTCTCTAGACTTTTTGACAGTATGTGTGAGGAAGCCTCTAGATGCAGGTTTGGTTTGGTTTTCATTTAAGTAACTTTAAAAATACAGCATAACGCAAATAAAAAAGTGTACTCATTGTAAATGTACAACTCCGTGAACTTTTCCAGCAAACACACATGTGTAACCAGCACCAGATTAAAAAACAGAACATTAGTATACCCTAGCAGCTCCCCATTTCTATCACTACCCTGAAGCCCCCACCAAAGGTAACCACCATCCAGATTTCTACAAACATAGATTAGTTTGGCCTGTATTTAAACTTCATGTAAACAGAATCATACAGTAGGTTTTCTTTGGTAATGCTGTCTCTTGCTCAACGTTATATTTATAAAATTTTTCCATGTTGCTGTATGAACCAATAGAAAATATAGATAACCAAAAAATAAAATAAAACGTATAATGCCCTTCCAGTAAGATAATGTAAAAATATCAGTGTTTATAATTCTATCCACATTTCTACACACATAAGTACTTATGTAAATTGATTTTCAAAAATTAGACCATAGTACACATACTACTTTGCAATTTGCTTTTTTAATATATCAGCTCTACCAGAGTATCCTAACTGTTGGTCTGTCTTAAGGAGGCTGCATTCTGAATTGACATGAAAGGTAATATAGAAAAGTGGAAACTTACTTTTTAAAAAAATCAGGAACACACATTGTTATCTGTATTAGTCATTTTGATACATCTGGATTTGATCGATCCTGGTCAGGCTTCCAGAAGACTTCTGAATAAAGGTAGTAAGCAAATGGACAGTGGGTCACCAGGGAAATCCGATACTCAAGATGGAGTTGGACCTCTTGTTTCTCAATGAATCTTCTAAATTTCTCTCTACCATTTTAAATCCAGGTTTTCTGATAACATGTAACCCATTAGGAATCCAGATAATTCTGTGAGTGGCTTATTAGAGTCTCTGTTCAACTCCTAGCTTACTCTCTTACCTGAGGCAAGTCTATAAAATATTCCTTATTGCTCAAACGGAGAACCTCATTGACACACCTGTTTGGGATCGTAAGAAATAATACTTACATATTATTGAATGCCCTTGAATGAAAAATTCCTTGGAGTTGCTGACTATTCTTAAAATTTCCTCAGCCAACACTGTGGAAACCCATCATTG
Source organism: Phocoena phocoena (assembly GCF_963924675.1). Classification (NCBI taxonomy): domain Eukaryota; kingdom Metazoa; phylum Chordata; class Mammalia; order Artiodactyla; family Phocoenidae; genus Phocoena; species Phocoena phocoena. The sequence goes on along the minus strand of NC_089220.1, from coordinate 33,194,839 downwards.
TGGAGATAGTTGCTGAGCTGGGTCATAAACTAGACTGCAAATCTTGGGTAGTGGAAACATCTGAGCCTTGAAGTTCTAGTCAGTTATTTTAAAAGCTACCCATTGATTTCCTAGATGTTCACACTGAGAGCTTACCCTGTTGTAGTTTTGGTTTACACAATAAATCTCCCCACTTGGGTCTTCATCCTTTCCCATTTTGGATTGTATCTGTTGGCATATGCCAGTGGGTTTTCCTGAGTGAGGTCACCTAGAACACTAGCATTCTGACTTTAACTTTCTTCTGTAGGAGTGAAGAGAAGTAAATATTCCTGTCGGCCAGTAAAGCCTGAATTCATGACCTGAGACTCCTCAGACACTGTAAGGGACCTATAGGGACCAGCGCTAGATAAAACTTAAAAGGTAGAAAATACAGTGGGCTGGGGAAAATGCTGGAGCCAATCTATGTAGAGATACAATAGTAGTAGGGCATATTAGAGATGGAGGGGATGTTAGAGATCCTCTAATCCTACTCCATTTTTCAAATGGAGAAACTGAGGCCTAAGGAAGTCACAGAATGAGTTAGTCACAGAATCGAGTTGGAAGCCATTCTATTAACTACCCAGATGTCTGTACTGTTTAGGAGACACAGGAAAAGACAGTGTCAGAGGAGTGATTAGGGTGACCTCTAGGCTACATTAAACTAGTACAGTCCTTGGTAGGATCTAAAGCCTTACTCTTCTCTGAGCCATTTGACGATAAACTAAGAATATTGATTCATTCTTCCCCTTTCCTCACCTTGGGATTATAATGGTGAGAGAAATTTGGCATTTTATCTGATCCGCATTGGAAACTTGACCTTCTCCTGGAGAACTCAAAAGTTCAGTTCAGGAGATGTTTAGAAAATGCCTTCTAACAGAATCAGGTGGTGGAGATAATTATTATTAAATTTATAAAGCTTTCTTTCTGTCTCTCTCTCTTCCCCCACCCTTCCTTTTCCTTCCTTGCTTCCTTCCTTCCTCTCTCCATTCCTTCCTTCCTTCCTTCCTTCCGGTATTCTTTTTTAAACTTGTTTCTGATGACCTCTTAATTCTTGCTTTTGAAGTTCAATTACATATCTTTTGTCAGAGATATATCAGTTGTTGAGTCTTTAGTATGCAGACATGTTGAACTTGCCCTTCTGAAATTCTTCTGGGGTTAATTTGCCTTATGGGCTAGGAAATTAGAATATTTCCAACTCATCAGGGACCATCTTGGCCTTGAGCAGAAGTGGGGTCTGAATCGATTACCTAAGAGGACTTTGTAGGTTGTCACAGTTGTCGGCCTCAGGACTCCCCCTAATCCTTGAAATTCTTTAACTTCCCAGAAAGAAGGTTCCACAAGGTCAGGCTGAGGTCCTCAGAGAGAGCAGATGGAATAAAGCTTGCAACTAGTCGCTTCTGCAGCTGGACTTGAAGATAAATAAAATTATACCCATTTTTTTTTTTTGGATCGTCAAGCCTCTGACTTTCATTTGTTCTTTACTCTTTTTTCCCTGTATGTGGAGGGGAAAAAAAAAGCACTGTAATCAGTGAAATAAAAGCAAGCAAACTTGTGGACTCAGTTCCCATGATGAATGCAAGGAAGGCCAGGCCAATAGAAACAACTGAGATATTACAGAAATGTGTTTCTTTCTGGCGGCTACACAGTCAGTCCTTTCTATCCAGTCATTGTAATCAGCCCATCACCCAAGACTCTTTCCAAGGTCATTATTCTGGTTGTGAGGGCTGTTTCTCCTGCAAACAAATGTTGATTTTACTAAATGTCCTCTCTCTCCAACTCTCTTTGTGGCAAACAGAGAGTATCAAAGCATCATTCAGGAAAAGAAAGTGTAAAAGATCGGAGAGATCAAATGCTTCTGATTTCCTAAGGGCTTAGGCATATATGGCTCAAGCAACACAAATTATAAGCTATGAAGCCACCTGTAAAATCCTGTTTTAATTAACTTGAAGGCACACCAATGTTATTTCATTAAAATGAAATTCTGTTTAAATGGAAAACCACCACTACAGGGCACATTGGAGCATTGTTCACATGGCTTTTAGGGTTGGCAAGTGAACCCTGTGTTTAGAAAGAGCAAAGCAAATGCTCTTTCTTTGGAGCCTTCTTAAATTTTGAAGGACTTGTCATAGGTTCCTTGGAATGTAAGGAGTGTCCCTAGGTCAGGCCCCGGGCAGAGGTCAAAATGTTGTTTGCAGATTCTTCTTTTTATGGCCTGTCCAGTTTTCTTTGTATTCCCTGCCTCCCTTCATCTCTTTAGTCCTTGGCCTTGATGTCCCAGGACTACCTCTCTCACTTCCCATCTCACACAGACTGATTTGATCCCCACCGTCATTTGGGTGGACATTGGATGACACAGGGACTCGGCAAAGAGACAAGGATACTATTTCAGGCTGATAAGCAAACTGAAACTCAGATTGTCACAAGGGGCTGGTGAAAACTAGAAGCCCTCTTTTGAAACTCTCACTTCACGCATTATCTAAAGAGCTGGAAGGGACCTTAAGATCCTCTAATGGAAACCCCTCCTTTTCCTGAGGAGGACACTGAGACTCAGAGGTGAAGTGACTTGTCCGAGCCAGTTAAGGCCACTCATGTGGGGCGTCTCCAGTTCGACTCCTGTCCTTTCCCCTCCAGTCAGTGCCCCAGTTCTGTGGACCTGTCGATTACAACACAGTCCAGAGCTAGAAAATCCTGCCCTGTCAGCAGAACAGCTTTCCAGGCTGACACAGGACATGGACACAGGTAGAGTCAGTCAGGAGGATGGCCGAGTTTTAGTTCCAGTTCTGCCTCTGCTTTGTCGGCTCAAACGAGTTGCTTCTTCCTTTGTCTGTTTACCCTATTGGTAAGGAGAAGATAATGAACCTTTCCACCTATCAGGCTCACTTGAGTGTTATAAAGAATAATGAGGTGATATTTGTAAAGTGCTTTGAGCAGCTGGGAAAGAGGAGGGGTGAGCTCAGTAGAAAGCATTATTAGCTGCAAGCACTTATCAAGTGAGCTGTTTAACAATAGTGGAGAGTAAGAATACCCAGAAATGAATTCCAGTGACTAACCCTGCTTTGAATTTAGGAGGAGGATTAGTGGGGACCTAATAGGTATTCCACTTCTCCCATTTCTTTAGTGTACCGTCAAACTAGGAAAGGTAATTACATTCTTCTATGTCGGGTTCAGCCTGGAGTTTCAATTGGGATGTCAAAGTGTACTTGTCTTCTTTTCTCATAGTGAGGCTGTGTTCTGTCGCAATTGTTAAAGCCTTGGGCATCTTCTATCCCCGGGGGTAATTTCACTTAGGAGCTATACAAAGTAATTTCTATGCAGTGGCTGGGCTGCTGTTTATAAGGTTGATTAGTGGAGCTTCTAAATCTAAAAGCGCCTGGGGAGCAATTTGGATGAAGCAGGGAAATAAAAAGGCAAGGTCTTCATCGTGGTTGATCTTTTTTTTACTACACTGCTCCATGGGAATTTTCTCAGTAACTCGGATGTACGCCCAGTGCAAAATGTGGGCCTTGACGGCCGTTGCCGCCTCCTCTTTCCTGGGGAAACGGAGACCTAACCCAGGTAAAGGTGAACGTGCCAGGTCACTAAATGTATTTAGAGCCACCTTTTAACTTCTCTTACTTCCACGGAGGGTTAGATGAGAGGTGTTTATGGGAGCCTGAGACCTGTAGGAATGTTTCCAAATGATGATTCTGGTCTGTTTCTCCAAACTCATGCCCCACTGTCTTAAGACCCTCAGGCCTGAGTTCAGTTCTCTCTCATTTTCTGGGTCAGGGAAGAAGAGAGAGGCAAATCCAAACCAGAGAAATGTTTTGAGCTTGTGCAGCTCTCTGCGGGGCCAACTAGACAGGGAGTCAAGAAGAATGTGGCTCCCTCCTCATTGGACGGGAGCAGGGCTGAATTTGATCTTCATCCTCTCGAGGATGTACGGAGAGTTCAAGGGGTCATTTGAAACAGTAATTTCCCTGATCAAAGTTACATTAAGGAAATGACACCGACGCATCTTTGTCCCCTGAAGTTTATGGGCCTCTTTGCAATTGCTGCTTCCACAAACCCTTACCCCTCTTAACCAATTCTCCAGGCCTCCGTCTGCAGGGGCTGACTCTCGGGATTTCCCCCCCGCAGGAGGCCAGGGGTGCCTGTACCAGTGTCGCTCTGTGGTGACTTGTGAGTCTCCAGTTACATCCTCCAGCATCAAGGTGCCTGTCTCACACACACACGTGAACACACATGAACACACCCTGGGCGCCAGAGGCCCCTCTGCCCCTCCTGTCATTCCCCTTGTGTCCAGCAAAGCCCCACTTGAATCTGGCACCTCTTTAGAGGCAGACTCAGACCTCTGGACTCCTTCCTGAGTCTGCCACCGACTCCTGCTGTTTCCTCAGCAGATCACTTCTCTGCCCTGAGACTCCATGAAATAATATGGGATTTACTTGGCAGGATTCTCTACCTCTTTCATAGACCCAAATTTCTTGTTTATTGTAGTTTGAATGTTTCAATCCTCCATAAAGCATTTGGAATATTTTCTTCATTTCCCTCTCCCAAGGGATCTATTTGGTCCCAGACATGCCTTTGGGGGGAGGATGCTGTGACACTGGGCCCCAGCCGCTGTCCTTTACTTCACCTCTGCCAGGGCAAAGACCGGCACTGGGCTGACCTTTCCCGGCCGGACCAAAAGAGAAGGCTATGGAAACCCACACGCCCCCACTGTCCTTCCCTCTGTGGCCACAGCTGCTTGCCCTCCCCGCCCCCCTGCCTGGTCTTCTTCTCAGTGATCCTCAGCGCCAGTGCCCCAGCGAGCCGCTGGGAACAGAGGTCTGTCCCCCTCACTGGCCTCGGCTCCCCACACTAGAACATTCAGGCATCAATGGGAAACAGCGAGATCTGTCAGCATCGCCTCTTTCTTTGGGGCTTTGAGGGTCACATTCTCCACGGCCATCTGTTCCCTTTCACCTCTCTGGACAATGTTGCTTTTTAAAGCCAGCGATTCCTCCTCCTTTATCTCCTCCTCTCCCGCCTCCCCTTCTACTGCGTTCCCACCCTTGCCCCCCTGATCTCTCTCTTTGCCCAACCCTATGAAATGAGCCTCTCGTAAGAGAAAACTTGCCCTTCTTCCACACAAAGCTGTTTTACAACCACTGTGCGTTTTGCAGTTTTTATTTAAAAACTTTTTTTGAAGTGCCAGTTAGCTACTTTTAAACTTTGTGATTGTCTTGGGTGGGGGGGGGGTTATTCTTTTGATAGGGATGGGAGTGGGAGGATAGAAAAACTTTTCAGTCATGCAGAAAGAAAATACAGAATAATAATGAGTTTTAGGTTCCTGCTGGCAGGCACTTGCCTCTTTCAAGAAGGAACTTGATGATCAGTTGAAGGAAATTTTTATACCCTAGAGGTCTTTCTGCCATTTATTTTATTATTATTTTGTTGTTGCTGTTGTGTTGTTTTTAACTTAGAGGTAGGGCTGCTGCGAAGCAGGTACAGTGATCCCTACAGCCCTGCGCAGAGCTGTGTCCACCTACAGAGATGCTTGATCAGGCAGGAGGCTGTGATGCTGTTTAAGAGAAGCAATAGGTCCTGAAGTTCCAGGACCTGTGAAGGGGTGTTTGTACCATTCTTGACCTGTGACTAAGCATGTGACCTTACTCATGTCACTTTCCTTAAGAACAATGATGATAAAATCTTTTACTTAAAAAAAAGCTTAATACATGACTCTTCTATTTGTACCATGATGCTGTTTCATAAACAAGATGATTCTATGGTAATGTCATGAAAATTTTATGGGCATCCTTGGCTATGGATGTTAGAATAATCCACTGCTGGGGTCAGACTCAACTGCTGACATGGGGAATCAGCTAGAACAAGGACTCCTAGCCCAGGCTGCCTGTCAGAATCACAGGCAAGGCTGGAACACAGGCGCTAGGGCCACTGTCAGGGTTTGAGTCCTGTCTCCACCACTCACTAGCACATACAAATATGGGCACAGCATCAACATCTGTAAAATGAGGGCAATAATAGTATCCAACTTCATACTGTTGAGATGGTCAAGAGATTTTTATCATGTAAAGCACCTGGAATCATGTCTGGCACATAGTATGTACATGTAAACGATAACTGTGGTTGCTATCTCGCTTCACATCCCACAACTATATTACAGATGAGAAAAATGGGCTAACTGGCTCCCTGTAGGGCTGTTCTGACCATCTGACATTTACCTTCTGCTGCTTTATTTTTCACTGTGGAGTTAACACTGATAAAAGAACTAATGCAATTATCAGTGGGATTGTAATGACGATTAACGTAGCACTTCCACTTAGAAATGTCATAAAATATAGAAACATCTTAAGATATAAAAAAGACATATAATCATGTTCTTCTGGCAAAGAAGGTGAGCCAGATGTGGAGATTATAGTCACAGAAGGAAAGCCAGTCATGATTTTGGCAACTAAAGTTATTTTACATATTTTCAGTTGAAAAGCTACAGAATCTAGAGATTTATTTTTCTTTGGAATCAATTTCTAGAAACCTGTCATATGACTAAGAGTTTCCCAACAATAGGGAGAGAGCGCTAATCAAATATGCTTTTCTAGACAGGTACAGATGACTCTGAATAAGACGTTGAACATTATAGTTTAATGAGGAAAAGAAAATGAGTGGAATATCTAGAAAACAGGGTGAGGGGGCTTTGTGAGTTTTCCCTCCCAGAGAGGGAAATGAATGGTCATTCTTGTAGTACTTTCTAAATGGCTGAAGTGACTAGTCAGACTGCTGGGTTCAAATCCTTGCTCTGCCACTTGCTGAGTAACCTTTCTCTGTAGCTCAACTTTCTTCCCTAGAAGATTGTTGTGATAATGGCATCTCCCTGATAGAGATAATGGATGTAAGGTATTGAGCGTACTGCCCAGAAATGACTAATTATCCCCAAAATGTTACCTCGTAGTTCTTTACTGTAATGTCTTCCATCAGGTGACATCTGAGATGGGAGACAGATTACACCAAGTCAATAGTCTTGGTCGCTTTGCTGAATCTGGTCATTTTCAGCGAACCCGTAGTTCTGTCCTGTAGATAAATAGTGGCCTTCAAGGAAGAAGGAAATTGCTTTGCCTAAGAACTCTTGTTTTGAAGATGTGGACTGTCTGTCTGCTGCCACCAAAACCAGTTCCTCCGATTAAAATAACCCTGTTGGCATCAGCACATTTTGTTCATCTGTTCCCTCTCCTGCCATGAGGCTGCTGCCTGAAAGACTTTGCCACCAGAGGTTGGGACACACTCTTGAAGGAACACTTGAGGAAGTTAAAGCGAGGTCAACCCCCATTGCCTAAGATCCCCCGTACCCTGGCCATCTGCACGTTGTTCGGACCTTACAACTTGTGATCTGGGACCACTATGAATTACTGTCACAAATGGGATTTTCCCTTCCTCTGTGGCCCCAATTTCTTTTGAACCTTAAGTTGGCATGATGGTCATGGGGATAGCCCTCATGCACGCACGTGTGTGTGTGCACACCCCCCAGAAAAGGAGAAGTGCAGCTGCTTCTGTCCTAGCCTTGACTCAGGAAGCCCAGCTCCAGATGTCAGGGAAACACAGGCTGAACTGAAGGAACTCGGCAGCCAGGCTGAATTCACCAGTGTGGGAAATAAACCCAAAGAACCTTTGGGTTCTTGTCGAAAACTCAGGATGCTGAGGACGCTGGGATTGCCTCACTAACTATTCAACAGTCTACGTCCCGCCCGCCGCCCCCTTCTCAGAGCCTTCAGGGGCAGCAAACGTGTGTGACGCCAGCATTCCATTCCCTTCCACACATGAAAATACCCTGATTCCTATCGTGATCACTCTACTTCCCAAAGGGGTGCTTAAGATGGGGCTGGAGGAAAGCATACCGGTAAATCTTCACACTCTGGGCGAGGTGATAATTAAAAGCATTCTCCACGACGATGTGCTCTGGATGCCAAAAGGGAGACAGCTGGGACAGCAGGAGGTCTTAGAATGTCTGGGATCGGGCCCCAGCTCTGCCCCTGACTAGGTGGGTTTCAATAGTCAAGTAACTTCTTTGTCTATGATATGGGAATAATGATTATACCAATGTTGCAAGTTTGAGGGAAGCCATATTTATGAATGCACTTTAACTTGGATTCATCTGACGCTCTTATATACTCTGGAGTTTTCAGAGCACCTCAGGGAGTCTGTCTCCTGTCCCACTTCATTCTCTTTACTTTCTGTTCCTGTTCTCACTGAAGAAACAAAGGGAAGCTTGAACTGTGAAAACTGAGCTATGCTTGGTGTCTAGAAGAAATGCTGGTCAAGGAGCCTGACTGAGGACCTTACTGAGGGTCTCTGCCTGCCTGGGCCCCATCACTAGCCCTGTCCTGTTTCATGCCCCAGGCTGTCAGCTGCCCCTCCTCCACCTTCTGAATTAGGGTTTTGGGTGACCCCTTTGACAACCACTCTAACCAGATGAATTACGGCGTTTCTATAGAGCATCTACATCTCTTCTCTACCCCCTTGGGAAATAGGCCAAAGGGCATTCATTCACCAGAATGATGTCTTCCATGATGAAAAGGATGCAGATCTACATCACAAGATGTTAGGTGGAGATTTTCTAATACAAATGCATCCATGACGTCCATTACCTGCAAAGAAGCCTACGGTTACAAGCAAAACAACAAATGCCTAATATGTGATTTTTTTCCCAAACTTTAATATATATACACAGATGATCTGGGAGAGAGCATTTTGAAAATGCAGACTTCTGGGCATCGTCCCTCAGAGATCCTGACTCATTAGGTTTGGTATGGGGACAAGGATTCTGCATTTTTAAAACAGGTTTACCTGGTTTAGGTGATTCTGCTGTGTAAACACACATGTGAAACAATGCCCTAGTTCTTTCTCCAGCCAGTCCTGTGTCCTGATTCTATATCACTGGCCCAAGTCATCTCTTAGGGTTGGCCAACCTATATTTTCACACTAATTTTTTTTTCTTTCTTTCTTTCTTTTTTTTTTTTGGTAGAAAAAGAGTTCAAATCTACAGAAAAGTTCCAAGGAAAGTACAATGAACTCCTACATACCCTTCCCCTAGATTGTTAACATTTTGCCACATTTGTTCGCTCTCTCTCATATTATTGTTGTCAATTTATTTTTTATAATATTAATTTATTATTGTTATCTTTGCTGAACCATTTGAGAGTAAGTTTAAACATCGTGACCCTTCATTTCCAAATACTTCAGCATTTATCTCCTAAGAACAAGAACTTCTCTGACATAACCACAATATAATGACCTCACCCAGGAAATTAATGTTGATATAATACCATTATCTAATATACCAGCCATATTCAAACTTTGCCAGGTGTCCTAATAATGTCCTTCATGGCAATTTTTTTTTTTTTTCCTGATCCAAGTTCCAGTCCAGGATTAGACATTGTATTTAGTTGAAATGTCTTTCTGCATTAATGATTTTTTTTAAGCCACTGCTGTTTTCACAGAAATGTTTTTCAAGCACGTATTTCCTGATAAACAACAGCATTTCTTTTCCCCCTCTGTCCTTATTACTTGCAAAGAGCCAGTGATCCGGTGTCAGCCTGAAGCAAAAGCAGACTTACCTGGTCCGGATTCTGCATCAGTCGAGGGCTTGGGAAAGGCGCCTGTCTCCTGGTCCTGGGTTTGCCTTGGAAGCTGATTTCCCAAAGGCAAACCCTGTGACTGTTAGTGTGTCCCTCTGGTCTTTAGTCAAATGGGCTGTCACCTGGCTTATTCATTGTCCAGACTAATTCCTTGGCTATGTAAAGCTACCAAATATTACTTCACTATAGTTTAAATTTCCCCAGGAAGAGTGACCTATAAAAGATATGCCACTTTAAAAACAAACAAAATAAATAAGGTAATAACAAATAAAAACAGTTTAAAGAATATATAAATGCCAATGCCAAAAAAAATTGCAACTTTTTACCCTTCCTAGCTTTCTCCAAAGGCAATGCACACATCTGAGGGTGATTTTTTTTTTCCAGCAGCCAGGACTATAAACAATCTGAAATCAGGATAAGTTGGCGATATTCCTTCTGCTTCAGCCAGGAAAAAAAAGTCACCTGAAAAAAAAAAAAATCAAATGGTCAAAAAATGAGATGATGACCAGATATAATACACAAGACTTACTAGAATCCAGCTCTGGTATTCTCAGATTCTACAATGAGAGTAGAAAAACAAAGCTCATACCAAGATGGCTGATTGGCATGCTTTTAGGAATTCACTTATTTACAGCAAGCAGGTAAGACACATTGTTGTGGAAGAAAACCCATTTCACATAAGCATCTTCCTGGCTTACACTGAATGAAGCCTAAATTAAAAAGAAAATGCCTCAGCTCTTCTTAAATGTTTGGGTTTTTATTTTCTTTGTTTTATTTTGCCAGCATTTACTTAAGGATAGTATGTGTTTTCTCTAGTGAGTGAATTTATTTTTAATTAAAGTGTTCTTTTCAAAGGGTCAGGAGACCTAGCTACAAGCCACTGCTCAGGATTTTTTTTTTTTTTTTTTTTCCCCTTAAATGGAGGATAGCAGGAGGAAAGCTGTGTTATTGGAGAAAGGGTTCAGGGGCCTGGCCTCCTGGGCAATGTTGGAAGCTGAGCTGGGTCGGGGGAGATTGCTCCTTTCTATTCAGACACCCTAGTTCCATTCTACTCAAACCTATGTTTTCCTAGCTGTCTTTAAGGACCTTCACGATTGTCACTGCAGACATAGCCAAGAAGTCCTGTGCAGTTAACCCCTAGAGAACTTTTGGTTGGTAAATGAGATGGGTTCCGGAATGATCAGTTTTTTGTAAGGTGAGCGTCCTCATCCCAATTTCTGGACATTTCCTACAAGATATCTCTGTAGGGTGACCATACATCTTGGCTTGCCCAGAGTAGTCCCAATTTATCTTTGTTATCCCAATATACTTATTAAGATGTCCCCGCTTCATTTTCAAAAGCGTCCAGGTTGGATGATAACCTACATGTCCACTCTGAGACTATGGGAAACTTAAAGTATTTTCTCCCCACACAAAAGCCAGTGGAGTTGTTTGAGTTGTTTGTGCTGATGCATAGCCAGTCTTTATTCTAGTGATTAGCTTAACTCTATGTCTACCTTCTGCTGTGGAGGATTACCCCATCTCTAACTCTTGCATTCCAAAGGTTCTGATCACCCCACCTTTTCTTGCCTTCTTCACATTTCTCACCTTCCTCAGGAATGAGTTTTATGGAAACTTGGACCAGCCTGCGTGTGCTGTGCAAGGAAAGACTGGACTGCCATCACCCCTTCCACCTGTAGCCGAGAGACATTGGGAATGAAATCCTGTGCTTTCCCACAGTGAAGCAGCCTTGTTCTTTACTCAGGCCGAAGGCCTTCCTCCGCGGACAGATACTGTTGAGGCAGTTATTGTGTGGTTTTATGCCTCAGATCCTTTATTTGTACATCTAAAAGAAGACTAATAGCTTTAAAGTATTTTGAGAATCTCAAGGCTCAGAAGATTATAAATAACAAGAGAAATATTTTTCTCATCTAAAATGGCAGCACAGATACTGTGGTTACTTACTTAATAGATAGCGTGTGGTCGCTGGGCCATTTGCAGCTGATGAGTTTTTTCCAGTGCTCTATTTATAGAGCTAGGTCAGAAATATCACTTCCGTTGGAACTTGACCTACAGACCATTGTCAATTTTAAAGACCCAAGGAAGTGGTGTACATGCTCAGTACAGCTGTTTCACAGGTTCAGTTAGTGAAGCACAGGCCCCCAAGGAAATTAATTTTGCTGGTGGATAGATGTCTGAGCCTGTCTCAATCGCTTTTATATGATACCTTTGCTCTGTGGCCTCATGGAGCTTGTAGGTCATCTTGAATCCTTATTCTCGAATACCCTCTCCTTGGCAGTCTTCCTCCCTTTTGATGGTCAGCCTGTTCAATGTGGGTCGCTGAAATTCTGGCTTTCTGCATCAAATAGAAAAAGAGCTGATGATCTACCACCAGAAGTAACTTAGGCTAACTTGAGAAACTTGGGAAAAAGCAGACCTAAATATTTCCCTACTTCATCTTTCTATTGGGGCTAAATGAGATGCTCAGTCACTTCCTCAGTTCAAATGAATGACCCAACAACAACCAAAAAACCAGTATGCTGAAGCTCAGCAACTTCCATGGGCCTGGGTTTAAACAGGAGGAACTGAATTTAATGAATGATAATCCCTTTCTAATCCCTACTCTTTCACTCAGACTCCCATCTTTAAGCTTTGTCCTTATGAAGTTGTGTTTGCTGGGACTTGGCCACTGGCCAACACATGTTTACCCACCAAAAGGTTTTAGGAGGTAGGATTGGCTAAGAAAATCCCTAGCTTGGAGAGAAATCTGCTCTTAGGAGAAGGACCCCGTGTCTGCACTCTCTTCAGGCTTAAATGGGTGCTGGTTAAGGGCACAAACATTCAAAGACAGCACGTGGAGTAGAGTATTCTCAGACTTCCTGGAAAGAGTGAAGTCCAGAATGAGGAACTAATTTCTTATCATTAAAATGCCATAGATTCAAAGTTTTTAGAAAAGGCGAGAACTTTGGAGATAGTTTTGAACAACCCCTTCTGTTCACGGATGAGGAAACTGAGGCTCAGAGAACTGAAGTAACTGATCGTTACCGAGGCCTGCTCTGATATTCTTTGTTACATCACTCTCTTCTCCCACCCGGTCTCATTAAAAGCCCACAGCTAAGTCAGAAATAGAGCTCCAGGGTCCTGTCTTCCATCTAGCAGCCGGCCATGTGCTATCATGCATTGTATGGAACACGCTTCAGGATGTGAGGATGAGAGGTCAGGGGAGCATTCTCTCACTACCACTCCAGTGGTAACATACCGTCCCTTTCCCCGAACTTATTTCAGTACTGAAATCATTTGTAAGTATTTTAATTCTTCTTCGTTTTTTAAAATTTCCTCTTTCTAGTCTCAATAAGTTGTCTTTCATCTAAAGGGGCAGGAGGGACTGAGTGTCCAGAATACCCAGCCCGCTTAAGCCACGAACTTCTCCTTCCCCTCTGTTCCTATTCTGGGAATCACTGCTTTGTTTACGCGTTTTGTGTTTTTTTTTTTAACATGGAAAAGTCTAGTCTTTTAAAGTTGACCCTTTTGCTGCAGGGCACACTTTTATGTTAGGTACTGGAGATTCAATTTGACCTCCCAGAAATGCTTATTAGCACAGGAGCCATAAATTGAAATGTTTTCAGAGAAGGAGCTTCCTCACTGAAAGCTCCCCAGCAGCCCCCTTCTGAATACTGACACTGGTTGGTACCAGAGGCCCATTACCTTTTTGGAAATCAAGGCTACATAGCAACCCGATTATCCTCCTCCAGTCTGATTGCACAAGAACTACGCCCTGTGTACAGAGCAGAGAGAGAGAGCTTCTTGCCTTGTAAGAAATTTGTCTTCATATCCAACTCCCACTCCAAAGGAGTAGGGAATTGGATCTAAAGATAGTAGTCATGAAAGATATTCCAGAATCCAAATCCTGTTGTTTTTAACCACTTCGTTCCTGAGCTTCACGAGCCTGCCTCATTACTGGAAGAATAAAAAAATGTAGAAGGTGATGATTAAACTTTTTTTCCTCCTAGAATTTCATCTTCAGTGTTTGATCATCATTCTTCCTGTCATTCATACATATCAAGTATCTTCAGCTAAGGGTCACCAAGAACCTTTGGTTGCCTGGAGGCAAGAATTATTATTCATATTTTACAGATGGGTAAGCAATTGCAGAAAGAGAACATGCTTTGACTCACCTAAAAGGGTCTCTGGGAGAGCAGAGTTTGAATATTCCCCCTGTCTTTTTTAGAGAGACCTGACTTCAGTGTAAATAAATTAGATTTTCTCTCTGTGGCTTAAGCAGGTACTTCTGCAAGCTCAATCTTGTGACAATGAAAAATCCCCAATATTGAAAATATTTTCAAAACCCAGTTCACTTACTTGATTTTTTTAATTTGTATTGGAATCAACCAAATTCCAGTACAATGAACTCATACTGCCTTGGCAGACATAAATGTCACAGTCATCAAAAAGGAGCGACGGAGAGAATGCCCCAATTTTTATTCCTTCTGCTTAAAATGAGCATAGAAAAGATTCACTTATCTATTTCTTGACCAATTAGGTCATTGGGCAGGAAATCACCTTTCCTGAAAAGCCAGTAAGCAGATTCCTTCTACCTTAACTTTCCCATAAACAGCATTAATGATCATTTATGCCAGCCTCACATAGGAATGCTTAAAAGTCAAAAGACATTAGGGACCACTGAGTTTTCTAGTTGAAAATAAAGTTACAAATTTATAGTAACTGACAGCTTCCCCACTTCTCTTTCTCAAGCCATCCCACCACCTATAACCACCCTTCAATTGTTTTTCCATATTCAAAGCCCTATTAAATATTTTTCAATCCTGCCCAGATTTTTTTAAGCCTCCAGCCAGAGAGGGTCAGTTTCAGGCCATCTGATTTGCATGAATCCAGTGGCTGGGCCAGTTGAGCGAGCTTAAATAACTTGCCAAGCCCGAGCATGCATCGTCTTTCTGGAAACCCCTTGCCCTGGGTTATCACTGTATATCAGAACAAAGGAAGCCGAGTGTAGAGCCTGAGTGACACACAGAGTTCAGATGAGTTGATAAGATGCTCACAACATACTTCCATCAGTGTCTTCCCAGAGATGGGCCTCTGGGCTCTTCAGGCCCTTCCCAGCCGCCCTCCCCTCCCCACTCCCACCCCGGGCTGGTAGAGTAGCCAGCTATTTGACATAATGAGCCTGGAGAAGGCTAATTGGTGTAGTGGTTAAGACCCAGTCATATACATGCTACTATATATAAAATAGATAACCAACAAGGACCTGTATAGCATAGGGAACACTACTCAATATTTTGTAATAACCTATAAGGGAGAAGAATCTGAAAAAGAATACACACACACACACGCACACACACACACACACAACTGAATCACTTGCTGTACACCTGAAACTAACACAACATTGTAAACCAACTATACTGCAAAAAAAAAAAGACTCAGCCTGGTTTCGAATCGTCGCTCTATCATTAACCAACCATGTGACCTTGGGAGAATTACTTAATCTCTTATAGCCTTGGTCTGTCAATAGGGTTGATGATATCACCTACCTCATAGGGTGGTTGTAAGGATCAGAAAAGATGTACCTAAGATATGAAGCTCAAATAAGATGTAAGCCCTACTTATTTAAAGGGCTTACCTAGTGCCTAGCTTATAGCACTTTAAAAATACTGTTTTTCCTTATCATTTAACTTTCAAGGCCCTGCTGTTATTGCTGTGGTGGTGGCTTAATGTTTGTAAGCACTCCTGACGATGTATCTCCTCAAGCTTGCCCACTTAAGGTTTCCATTGAAAACTTTTCCCTGGTTATTTTCACTCACGGCCCTTGGTTAAGAACCCCAGCTTACCTGTCTGACAACAGCCAAGCCTGTGGGGACTTTTTTAAATACTTTTTTCATTGGTTTGGGCACATGGAATTCTTTAAATAGCCACTATTGGTCAATCGTGGCTCTGACCCCTGTAAACATCTTCTAGGCCTGGGAAGTGCACCTACAGTCGTATCACCACAAATTTTTTTTGAGTGCTCAACCAATTAGCAGCTCCTAATTATTCACACGTAGCTCTTTCTTGGCAAACTCAGGCTCACTTCATGCTATGACTTAGTGGGCATTGAAGCAACAAGTTTCTAGGGTTTGCTTGAAAAATGTAAATCTATTCATTTTGGCTTAAGCAAGGTAGAATTAAGAATGTAAATCTGCTGCTAAAACAAATATATACCATGGTTCAAAGTTTAGTAAAAATAACTTATTGACTCTTCAACCACTATTTATGAAGCATCCTCTGGGTCTCAGACTTCGTGATTCAGGCACACTACCATAAATCAGACGTGGATTTGGCCCTCTTAAAATATACATTAGGGGTGGTCAGAAAAGCATGCAAGTAATATACCACAGGATTAAAAAATGGCAGTAATGTGAGAGAGTGAGCTAAGTATTATGGGCGTTTGGAGGAGGAAGGCATTATTTCTGTGATGATCAGGGAGGTGGCGTGTCAGAAGTGGTATTGAAGACTGCATGGGCATAGAGGCATTCAGGTGTGGAGGCGGCACGAGGAAGGAGCGATTAAATTGGAGCAGAGTTTTTATGAAGTGGGATGGAGGGAAGAGGTGTGGAGAGGCAGGTCGGGCACAGCTGCAGGAATGCCAATCTTAGGAACTTAGAACTCTTTAAAGGCACTTGGGAGCCGCCCAAAGTTTCTGAGAATGCTGATCGTAAGTGGCAGGGCAGTACGCTTAGATGTGTGCTTGGGGAGATTAATCGGGCAGTAGAAGAGAGGACGCTTTCGTGGGGAGAAACTGACGGGAGCATGGAGAGCACCGAGAAAGTGACAGCAGCCATCCCCCCGGGGGAAAGCTAATGTGGGTCTGATCTAGGTTGGGGTGGGATGAATGGATGTAAGTGAGACTCTACAGGGAAATCAATCCGTCTTCACAGTCTCTTGGAATTGAGAAGCACAGGAGAGGGAGAAATTTTTAAATGGAACTGAGGTCTCAAGCCAGATTAACTGGAAGGCCAAAGAAGGAGGAGTACGTTTGTACTGGAAAGATGAGCTCAATTTGAAGATACTGAGTTTATGGTGCCCAAATTCATTATGTCAGGCAGGAAGATCTCCAGGTGCTGAGGTTAAGTGGGAGGTTGAGACGAAGGCTTAGAAATCATCCACCTGTGGGTGTCATCCTTGTCAACAGTGAGGACATGCCATATGGAGCAGACGTTGCAAGCTTGGTGAGAATGAGTCATATGTGGCTTGTCAGCATGTTTATTTATGTGTTTTTAGAATTTTTTAAAATAAGCCAACATTTTCCAATCAGAAGATTGTACTTAAAGTGTTGATTTTAAAAATTAAAAGATCAAAAGGTGTGGCTAACCGTGAACTCATACTGCCATGTGACAACAGCAGCTGGAGCTGAACAGGGGCTGTCCCCTGGAGATCATGGGTGAATCGTCTAATTCACCACAGTCTCCACTACTCCCCGTCATCTCCTAACACTTAATATTTAGACAAAAAGTAGATTAATGATTGCCTAGGGCTGCAGGGCAGGAAAGAGGGGCTGGAGGCTTATGGCTAAGGGATATGGAGTTTCTTGGGGGGTGATGAAATGTTCCAGAGTTGATTGTAGTGATGGTTGATCGACTCTGAATATAGTAAAAACCGTTGAACTGTACACTTTAAATGGCTGGATTGTACAACATGTGAATTATCTCGACAAAGCTTTTGGCAAAAATGCAAGAAAAAGGAACATCAGTGGCCACTGCCCTTGCAGTGTTGGTTTTCTTAAAGCAGAAAATACTTTTCTGTTATGTGTCTCTATCAAAAAGGGGGAAATGAAAGACAGACTGAGAGGGTCATGTATTTCAAGAAAAATGGAAGAGAGTACATCTGTTTGTGTTAGTGAAGACTTTCTACGTGTTAAAATGCAGACACCTGGCCTCTTTTTGATGTACATTACCTTCCCAGCCACTGAAGGCAGGTGGTGTTAGGGAAAAAACTGACCATGGCCAGCTCCCTGAGGTCCACCCACAATTAAGGGGAGAGGGAGCAGAAAAGCGGAGAAGGAAAAGGAATACTCAACATGGTTGATACAAGGAGAAGCAGAAGAAGCCAGTACATTGGATGCCGGAAGAGGGGGAAGCTTTATCAGGCCGAGGAGGGTGGGGACAGAGAAGTCAGGAGGTTAAGGGACCATCCATTGAAAGAAATTGGGGCCAGAGAGAGACACAGGTAAGATGATGACAAAGCATTCAGAACACCTAGTGCAGAAGTTAGTACTTTATCCTCAGGCACAAGGACTGTGGAAGGATTTTAGGGGAGCGGTGTGATCAGATCAGCACAGTCTAGATTATATGTTTTCAAATTAATTCGTGTGTGTTTTGAATTGTGTGCACGATGAACTAAGGTCACCCTAAACTTTATTCTTTCCTTCGCTAAATTCTCCCTCCCTCTGAAATCCCCAGGTTTGTTGATGTTGATGCCGTCCAGTTCGTTCCCATACCTGCTTGAACCAGAGAAAACATATGGTTGTGTTTTGCTATCCCATGGGTTCTCACCATCGGCACTATTTTGTCTGGGGCTGAATACTTCTTTGTTGTGTGGACTGGCCTGTGCCTCATAGATGTTTAGCAGCATCCCTGGCCTCTACCCTCTAGACGCCATAGCACTCCCACCTAGACATGACCCACAGAATCGCCTCCAGCCTAGAACCACTGAACTCCATTCATCTGTTGCTCTGTTTGATCCCAGGAGCTTAAGACCATGCAGAGCTGGGAGGCCACCCTGAAAGATGCTGACCCAGAAAAGAGGAATTCCTGTTCCACACAGAGGGGTGAATATCAGATGATGCCCTGAGCAGGCAACAAATGAGAAACTCAAGCCCTCATTTTGTTTTAGCTGATTCAGTGGACTTCAGCCTTTTGGTACTTGGTCTCCTCATTGGAAAGAGATGGCATCTTGAGGATACAAGGCAAACTACAAATCCCACTATGCCCCCTTAGGCTAAGACTCATCTTATGGCCCAGGGCCAAAGTGAGCACAGGAGCTTGGAGGAGACCTCAGGATGTGCTACATATGATAGCGGGGGCTGGCTTCTAAGTGGTGGGACTTGCGAGCCTGCCTCTAATGCAGAAGAAACAGGAGGAGTGCAGGAATGGGTTCCTCCTGGTGATATCAAGAGAGATCAGTGAAGCTCTGGAGATGTCAGAGAGTAGCTGAAGTACAACTTGGTGTAGACTAGAAACTCGGATAAATTTTACTTCAGATCCTCCCCCTTATAGGAAAGTCTTAGAAAGTAAAAGAATGTTTCTCTTGGGATAAGAGTGTCTAATACAGATTAGATATGAAATGGTGAGATCTTCCAGATTCCTCTTCTGGGTGCGTGTACGTTCCACGGTTGGAAAGGCATAGGAATTGTATATACATATGCCACCATTTCCATATTGATAAGGAAAATTGAATTAAGACTCTTATCAAGCTGAAAAAGTCTTAACAACTCTATTAAACTAAGACTATTTCATAACTGGCTCTTATTCTATGAAGTAGGGCTATGCTTTTCTGCCATGGATGTTGAGTGGCTTGATTTATTATTAGCAATGGCTCCAAGCTTCCTTGCAGTGCAACCTCTTATTGTTATATAACTCTGTTATCTCTGAGCCCAGTGGTGGTTACTTTCATTGAGGCTGAAGGAAACCCATGCTGGCTTTTCTTTTTAGTCTCTTCCTTCTCTCCTTCATCAACTTTTGTGGTAACGACCTGGGCTCCCGAGTACTCTCTGAGCAATGAGCAGTGACTGGACTTTTGTTTATGTGAAACACCATGACAAGATAGGGTGTCCGTAATCATGGTTTTGCCCTGTTTCGTTTCAGGCACTTCTGGATCCAGCTGTGTGACAGCTGCACTAGGAAACACCTGGAGTCACAGTGTGAACACCCGGCTGATTCTCCAGTACCTTGGTTCAGAGAGAAGACAGGTGAGTGCTTTGACAATGTTCTCTGACAGTCAAGGTCAGGGAACAAGATATACCAGCAATCTGAGTGTTCATCTTCTGAAAGCACTGGCCACGCTGTCTGTCCTGGGCCAACACTGTCAGAGGGTGGGTAAGGAAACCAGCCTCCCTGCCTACCTCAATAGCAGTTCTAATAAAGTGGGGAGACAAGTCACCCACAGGGAAAAAAATACAAAAACAGAGAGTTAGCTTGCCCCCGACGTTTGCCAATAGCTTGTAAGTGACCAAGGTCCACACCCCTAGGGATCTCAAACTCTCTACCTCTAAAGGGTGAATGAACGATCATTTCTCTTAGCTGATATTTGTTGAGGGCTAGATAATTTGTGTACAAATTAAATAATGATGCTGCCTTCTCTTGAGGTTAGTATGTTTTGAAATAATGAGGCCACACAGACCCTGCTAAGTGGATAAACTCTTCCCAGATCCTGGGTACTTTTGCATTAACTTATAAACCAGTAGTTTAAAGTACTGACTGGTGCCAGAGCTTATCAAAAGGGTAATGACTCTCAGAGCTGTCTCTCTATGTTGTCTATCCTAGACTCAAGTGAGAATTCCCCCCTTCCATCTGGAAAGGTTACGTTCTACATCTTTCTTGATCTCCCCTCCCACTCCAAAGAAAGGAACACCACAGTCTGACCCCTTTGGTAAAATGTTTCGTAATTAGGAAGTTTATTTTCCCCGATGTCTAACCTCAACTTTATCCTGCTGTGTGGACCAGGTTCTATCACGACCTCTCCTGCAAGTGAGAGGAAGAAGAAGACAGGGTGATTATTCTGATTTGTTAGATGGGGCAGAATTCAGAAGCCAGACTTGCCCACCTTGCTAAATATTTAACAAATCCAAGTTATTAATTAAAGAGGCATGAAATATCATGCTGGTGGTCCTTTCTGGGGAAGGTGGTAGGAAGGGAGTTGTTAACATTTACCTGCATTAGGTAAACTGGCTCTTTTTCAAGGAATCAGGAATCATCAAAAACCTTGCTTGTTGCAGACATAACTTTCTGAGTGCCCTTGGTTACAGACCAGAGGATTCTTCTTAGTTTGCTTGGGACTGTGTAAATAACATTCCAGCTTGATGATTGAGTCAGCCATGTTCTGAGAAGATAGAGCTGCTTGTTTTCACTTAGGGGAACATTCTTGAGTTTTCAGGCCCTGGCGTGCTCATTACCTCAGTGATACATTTTCCCTGATGATTTAAGTGTCCTGGGTTCTAAATCCATCACTTCTCTTTCAGTGGAACACATTCAAAAATGTTTCTGTAAAAAAAAAATAATAATAAAAATAATGTTCCTGTAGAACCTAATGACCTTTGGTTCGTACCTTAGGTTATAAATCATGTTAAATAAATACTGTTTGTAGCTATCAGGGGTATCATTAAGGACTGTCAAGCACTACTACCTAAACTCTAATTTGAGGAAGCAAAATTCCTTGTGAATTCATTCATTTTCATGGAACCTTAACCCTACGCCTTGAAAACTTGTAGTTTATCTCTGTTTTTGATTTTAGACGGTACACACTGATTTGATGATTCAGTTTATTATCTATGGTACCATGGATTCCAGGTTCCCAGATCCTAGTTTTACTAATTCTAGTTAGCATTTATTAGTAAATAAAGAAGTTAGCATTTATTAGTAAATAAAAAGAGCCACATTTTTCTTTTCCTTTTGCTTTAGTAAATTAACCAGTCATTTCCATTTTGTCAGTGTCAACAAGAAGTAGCTGGTAGGACACATGCTATTATTTTGTGTACCTTTGGTGACCGGAGGATTTTGGTGGCTCTTGGTTCTTGGCTCATAAGGTCAGATGCAGACCACTAGACACAAGAAGAACAGGGAGCAAAGCATGGACAGATCAGTGACAGTCTATCAACTCATATCCTATGAGATGGGTCCGCAGCGTTATCTTAATCTACAAAGGACAACTTGTTACTATCATTACTAATCAATCAAGAGCAGAGTTAAATGTCTTTGAATCATGATTTCAACCAATAATTAGAGATTAAAGTAAAGTATGACCAGTGTCACAATGGCCACCCCAGGCAAAAGAACATACATTTAATTAATGTATAGAAATGTACATGCCTTTGGGGACCAGTTGTTAAATTTGTGGCTCAACAACTAGGATGAACGTTGATATATAACAGCGGTCCCCAACCTTTCTGGCACCAGGGACCAGTTTCTTGGAACACGATCTTCCCACGGACTGGGGGGGAGGTGGAGGACGCGTCGGGTAGTGATGCGAGCGATGGGGAGCGGCAGGTGAAGCTTTGCTCGCCCGCCCGCCACTCTCCTCCTGCTGTGCGGCCCGGTTCCTAACAGGCTGCGGACGAGTACCAGTCCGTGGCCCAGGGGTTTGGGACCCCTGATATAGAAAGCACATCTCTATCTGATGACCTTATCTCGACTTAGCAGAGGGTGTACCTAATGATTCAGTGAGCCCTTCCTGTGGTCTTACTTCATGATCAAGTAGAGAAGCCATGTGAAGATAAATCTTTTCTGGGATATGTACACAGAACAAGACTTTAAAGCTACCCTTTAAGGTAATTGCACCAAATATTTCCTTTTAACACAATTTAGTAGGAGGGTTTGCCTAGATCATTCCAGGGTGGGCAGACCCATGGAACACCAGCCACTTGGGGAAGATACCAGGGTAGCTTTTCTTTTTCATGCACAGGCGGAGGCCACTACACCAAAAGATCAAGGTTATGGAATAAGGATTATGTTTTATCCCTTTCTATGACACTGAGCTCTACAACAGGGTTTTTGCATGTGAGGCTTAGTCTGAGGCCACAGGGCTGGAAGGGGGTCAGGTCAAGCTGAGCAGATCTTCGAGCCGATTAACCCAAGAGCTGAATCGTATGGTCCAAGGTAAAGAGTCCTCCCTGGGTGATTCTTTTCTTTACACCCTGGAAACTTTGTAAAGTTATATAACCAAGAAAGAAATCTCCTTATCAGGGCACTAGCCAAGTTAATTCTCTTGTTTATTCTGCTTCGGGGTTGCAAAAAAACCCTCTTAAGAAGCTGGGAAACATTTTCTTTTGGACTAATTTAGCTTTTCATCCATTTGACTTTTATTTACTCTTTCCCTCCTCTGCTTCAATCCTGCCCCACCCTTTTTGCAGCATTTTTATTCTTACCAAAGACATATCCTTAGAGTAGAATTGAAATGGCCTCTACTAGGGATTCTGGGTTGTTTGGTTTTGTTTTGTTTTCAGTTTTTTGGTTTTGTTTTTAATGATCAAAAGTGTGTTTTGGTCCACCACGTGCATGGCGTGGGGATGCAAAGGAGTAGAAGGCACAGTTCCTGCCTTCTGGTCTGGTACGGGAGATGAACCAAAATGCAGTGTGTGATTAAAGAGCAAACTCACACTGAGATACCGTCACAGGCAGTGTTTGATTTGTGATCTAATAAGTGTTTAAAACAATAACTGCGTTGAAGCCAGAGGAAGGTAAACTCATCAGAGGCACATTCATCTTTTCAGGAGAAGGTGGGACTTGAGTATCACTTATTTATTTACTTATTTAAAATAAATTTATTTGTGGCTG
Source organism: Phocoena phocoena (assembly GCF_963924675.1). Classification (NCBI taxonomy): domain Eukaryota; kingdom Metazoa; phylum Chordata; class Mammalia; order Artiodactyla; family Phocoenidae; genus Phocoena; species Phocoena phocoena. The sequence goes on along the minus strand of NC_089220.1, from coordinate 33,171,690 downwards.
CGTTGAGTCTTCGTTGCTGTGCAGAGGTTTTCTCTAGTTGCGACGAGCGGCGGCTACTCTTTGTTGCACTGTGAGGGCCTCTCATTGCGGTGGCTTCTCATGTTGCGGAGCACGGTCTCTAGGCGCACAGGCTTCAGTAGTTGTGGCGTGCGGGCTCAGTAATTGTGGCTCGCGGGCTTTAGAGCACAGGCTCAGTGGTTGTGGCGCACGGGCTTAGCTGCTCTGCGGCATGTGGGATCTTCCTAGACCAGGGCTCGAACCCGTGTCCCCTGCATTGGCAGGCGGGTTCTTAACCACTGACCCACCAGGGAAGCCCCGGGTATCACTTTAAATCATAGTTTATCAAGCCTGGCTGCACTTCCCACTCACCACAGGAGCACTTACAGAATACCAACACCAGGGCCGCACCCCAACCAAGTAAATCCAAATCTATGCTGGTGGGGCCAGGCGTCAGTGTTCATTTTATTTATAAAGCTCCCCCCAGTGATTCTACTGTGCAGCCAAGGTTGAAAACCTCTTGCCTTAAATAGATCAAACTAGGTGAGTGAGAAAGGACAGGGAAGATGTGGGGGTGAGGATGAAGTGCCGAAGAAGAGAAACAGAAGGGCAAGTCGCATGTTCAGAAGACACAGGCTGGGGTTTGCCTCCTAACAAGAGCAGAGGGTTTGTGTATGCATTCATTTGACAAACGTTTATTTAATCAGCTCTTCTCTGCCATTTACTATGTAAGATGCTAGAGATTCAAAGTATAAGTTGATGTCCTGTAGTTGTTCACTGTGTACCTGGGGAAATAGATAAACATGTGAAGAGTACATGCTGTACCAGCGTCAAGCATCCAGTGAGCGTAGAGGAGGGGACGGGTGCTACAGCAAAGGAAGGTTCTGTGGGGATGAATGAGGCAGCAGCACGCAGAGTGGATTGGCTGAGGACTCCCTTGGGCAGCTCTCACAGTAACCAGGTGCCTTGTAACCAGGGACTGGAAAAGTTAGAATGAGGGTGGCTATACTTGAAAGAATGATGAAAAAAACTTGATGAAATATTCCTACTATTTCTCATCAGATCCTCATGAAGTCTGTTTGTACAAACCACATATGGGATTATATAAATTTTTAAGTGCCCTGGAAGGAGTAAAGAAGTAAATTAATCCCAACTAAGCTTCACACCCCCTTGATGAAATAAATATTATGACTCTCTTATTTCAACAAATTGGAAAGAGGTGACTTTTTCGTATAGGAGGTTTATTTAAATGGACCTTATAATAATATTTTCGTCTTCTACTTAGAAGGTACCCTGAAATTACAGAACACTGGAGGGAAGAGCCTAAAGTACCCAGTAAATTGTTGACAAGACCAATGCTGTTACTCAAACTCTTGATTCTTACTTGAATTCTCAGGCTTTTCTCGAAGTCCCAGGTTGTTGTTGTTGTTTTGTTTTTTTTTTTTTTTTTTTTTTGCGGTACGCGGGCCTCTCACCGTTGCGGTCTCTCCCGTTGCGGAGCACAGGCTCCGGACGCGCAGGCTCAGCGGCCATGGCTCACGGGCCCAGCCGCTCCGCGGCATGTGGGATCTTCCCGGACCGGGGCACGAACCCACGTCCCCTGCATCGGCAGGCGGACTCTCAACCACTGCGCCACCAGGCAAGCCCCCAGGTTGTTTTGCATCTTGGAAGTATATAGTGTTTCCTTTCTGGTGATGTAATTCTTTGCTCAGTGTCCATTTTGTGTATTAAAAGACTCAAATACCATCACTGTGACTATTGTGATGGTGTTTGAGTCTGTAATACTGCAGCCCTAATCAGCCCCTCTTCCTTCCGTCTTGCCCACGGTTAAATCTAGTACCTGTCTCTAGTCTTGTATTTGTGAGACCTGAATCGTGAGCCCCTTGAAGGCTGTGACTGAATCTTAGCTGTGTACCCTCAGAGGCAAGGCAAATGCTTGACACTTACACATTCAATGTATATCTTTTGAAAATGAAAAAGAAAGCAGAAGCAAGCTCCTTGCATCCATACGTGAACCCAGTCTTAAGGCAGAAGGACATACTGCTTATTTAAATCACTCTTCCCCATAGGATTTGAGTTTTGCAGTGTCAGAGTTCCTTTAAAGTATTAGTAATTGTCATTTTAAAAGGTTAGCATCAAACCTTGTAATTCAAGCAGATACTTCTATAGAAATACTGTAAGAATATTGAATATAGGAATATCTTTTGGTAGAACCAGCCCGCTGGGAGCTGTGGGAGAGTAGGAACCAGGCTTCCCTTGAAATCCTAGTTGGAATTCCTTTGTGTAAGCAAGCCAGAGGCCTAAACACAGACCGGGGCAGAGCGAGGGAGGGGTTCTGCAGCTGCTTTCAGGGAACACAGCCTGGGGACTTTGGCCAAGGAGAAGGATAAGAAATCTTTGCTGCTATCTTCCACAGGTCTTAAGTTCTCCTCTCTGTGGTTGGAAAGGCTTAATGAAGGACTGAATAACTGAAGAAAAGATGATAAATCTTTTCTCCCAGATAAGCTGAAGGGCAGCTTTGGGACAGGAATGTCAAACATATATCCATATTCACCGAAACAAAGACAGACCTTGGAGATGATGTTTTTACCTGATGTAAGTCATAGTTTTATGTACCCCTCTACCTTTGTAAAGTGGTTCCAGGCATTCATCATGTTTGTTCCCTTGTTTTCTGCCCCAGCTCATCTGCTTGTCTTAGGCAAAGAGACATTTTTTTTTGTGGTGACTTGATCCAACCAGAGGAGAAGTTTGGCTGTGCTGCCAGGGTGGGAGAAATTTCTTTTTAAGCATAAATGTCTGCAGAAATAGCAAAGGGAACAGAGAATCCCAGCCAAGTACATTGCCTTGGGTATAAATGTTCCCTCCCTTTTCGGAGCTGCTCAAGTATGAAATCTAACCTGCTGCCTACACTCTTCTATCAGAAGTGCTCTAACAGGTATTGGGAGACGGGGAGAATGTATAAAAGGGGAACCCAAAGCGGGGACTTCTAAAGGGCTTCTTTTTTTCAGGTCACCAGGTAAGTGTATTAAAATGTAAGGAAATTCCACCTGAAAGTATGCAGTAACAGCAAATACAGTGAACTAAGACTCACAGGGCAGAAAGACAGGCTCTGACGGAGAAAGGGTAACTCACGCACCTAAGTGCACACTTCCTGTTTCTATCTCCACGTTCGAAATAAAAGTATCAATATCTTTCCCACCACTTACAAAAACAAAAATCAAAAAAGCCAAACTCCATGGGGCTCCCTTTGAAAAAAGTCAGTGTGCTCCAAAAATCACTACTTCTAAATGGGGTCAAGTAGAGAAAACTTACCCTTGAAGAGGTTCCATTGGAAATTGACAGTTAAAAATGCCGGGGTACAACTGCCCCCATGCTTCTGATGGGGGTGCCCCTTTCAGATGTTTTGGCTGTGATAGACCACGTACCTCTACTGAGAGAGAGAGCCCATGTTCCTAGGAGATTTTGAGCCACGTGAGGTCAATAAAAAATAAAACTCAAACCAAAGCAAGGGTTGGGGAACCACCATAGAGTTTTAAATGTCTTTTATTTTTTAATCAATTAGAGTTGCAAAATTAATTGTTACCACCATTTCAAAAAGGAAAAGGTAATTTAACACCAAAAAGTAGAAAGGATGTGTCTGTGAATAAAGAATACTGCTGTAACTTGAATACATTTGTTTTTATGGAAGACTTAGTACATGTCCTCATTTCTCTCTTTGAGGATCACAGTCTCTGACTGCCAGGGGCTGGATGGGCGGTCCCGTCACTGAGTGTTTAGGTGACTTCCCCAGCGATGAGCCACTCATTTCACAGGTATTTTGTCACCTCCGTCATTCTCCTCCAGCTCTGACTAGTTTTATTTTTACACACTGTCTGGTACCAAATCTCCTTAGTCAGTGACCCTCTCAGTTCTAACTTGCTAGGTAAACCAGGGCAAATAGATGAACGAGAGATTTCTAGAGAAATCTCAGCCGTTGTAGTAAGTAGAAGAGACGCAGGGCTTTGGAGCCAAACTGAAGACCTCATTGTCAGGCTAGGGACAAAGGAAACATAGGAACAACATAGGAAACAGCTACAAGATCTCTTGGACAAGGCAGTGACCTGGAAATCAAGGATGCTGACATTTATTTGGCTCATTTGAAAATGAAGTTTGGACAGGATGTTGTATTTTAGCCTTGGTTGGTTAGCTATGAGTGAGAAGGAAACGAGGCAACATCTTTGGTTAGGAAAAGCAAAGGTGAGAGAAAGATTCAATATCTACATAAACTACAAACTGATTTACAAATGAACCAGCACTTTCACTAGAACGAAAGCATTTAGAATATGACAGTGTCCCGTGTGAGATGCCCTCTAGGGACCATCTTAGCCAGTGATTGCCAACTACAGTGAATTTAAGAGTCCCAGGTGTTTGTTAACAATGAAGATTCCCAGGCCCCACCCCCAGTGACCACTCAGGGAGGGTAAGCACTTCCAGTGGTTCTCCTCAGACCCACATTCTTTTCTAGCCCCTTCACAGGGGGGTGAGCAATTAGGGGTGACTTATTCAGGGTCACACAACTACTACACAGTAGAAGTGGAACTGGAATGAAATTCTCCCAACTTCTAATCTGTTGCTATTTTCACTTTGCTGACTTTTAGTAGGAAAACTCTGGGCAGAAAAGTCCTCAACCCCGTCAAATGACTAGGTTTGCAGGCAATGTGATATTTATATTTCCTCTGACTTTCAGTGGTTCATAAAAAGGTCCTATAGAACTCTGCAGACAAATATTTTTGAAAGGCACCATCCCACCCCACACTGCAATGAATTACCAGATAAAAGTCAGCATTTTAAATTCTTGGGCCCAGACATGTGAATAAGTGACTTTTTCCAAGTTGAACTTCACCACAAGTGTGGACTTCCCAGTGGAATGACTTACAGACAATCCACAGACAATCCTGCAAACAAGTCCGGCTTCTCTCATTGCCCCTCTCCTGCAACTGTCGTTTGTGCTCAGGGAGGGTCACACTTAAAATCTTGAGCTTCCTGTTGCCTGTCTTTGTAGGCTAAAGGTGTGCAATGGTTTGAGAGAACTGGAGTGCTCTGGTCTTTCGTGTGTCTGGTCTTCTTAGCATGGGAGAAGCTTTGTAGTTATATTTTTTAGTCTTTGCATCTTTAGTTTGAAAAGTCAAGAGTGGGACAGAGAGAGGAAAGGAGGCAGGAGGTAGCCCCTGGGGGGACCCATTTTCTACCATCTTGGGGTCCTACTGTTTGGTATTAAAGAACATCCTTTCTCCGTTCTAGTGTTCCAGGCAACACTAATTTAAAGCCTCTTTAACCTTCAGGAACAGAAGGGGGTTGTTAGCCTTTACTGAGTACCTACCTTTGTGGGTGTCATATTTGATAACTCCATGTACATTTTTCCATGAACCCCCGCGACAGCCCTTTAGCATAGATCTCATCATCTACCTTTTTATCAACAGAAAAACCGGGCTAAGAGGATAAATAATGTGTATCCAGTAGTAGTATTGAGATTTGAAACCAAGTTTGTGTAACTCCGGAGCTTAAGTGTTTTTGTTTTTGTTTTTGGCCATGCCGTGTTCTCTGAGATGTAGGGATTTATTTTTAATTTAGGAATAAAGTGAGATGCTAGAAAACGAAGCCTCGATTTAGTGATGATTCTCTTGGCTTACAACGGATAGTCCTTATTATTTTTCTCTCTGACTTTTCCGTGAGGATGACTGGATCGCGAATGTCATTTAGCTTACCTCCAAAGCTTACTGAATTACATATTAGAGCAGCACTTCTCACTCTGGGGCAGGGACACTAGGAAGGAGAGGATGGGCTGCTTCTTGCTGTTTATTTGGCTTGTGACTCCTGGCATGTGCCTGAATGCTGCCTGCCCTGTCCGTGTATATGATTTGAAAAGCACAGCTTGTCACATATGTGGCCTAAGCAAGGTCCAACTTGGAGAACTTGTTGTCTGGTTGCTATGGATGGGGGAGTATGCCTGCCTGCGGTGGTGCACAGCCTGGGCCTGTGACCTCTGCTTCTCTCCCAGGGGTCAGCTGTGGCTGTGAGGGTCGCAGCGTGGGACAGTTACTGGTTTGCGTTTCAGCCTAATTGGAACAGTGCACGGGGTGGGGTTCAGGCCCTTGCAAAATCTTAATGGCTTATGAAATTAGGTGTAGGGGCATGGAAAGCAAAGGATTTACATGATGGAGGTGTGAGGGAAAATGAATCAAATATGTCTGTAGCATTTGGTTTGAATGTATGTAAGTCCTGTTGTGTTACCATAACATTTTATGATATGCTAAACGTTATCTGATGCACGATTGGTTGTCAGCTGCAGTATAACTCATTGAGCTTTCCTGATGTCTGCTGATCTAGGCAACTTGGGATTCTCAGTTACCATACAGTTGACATGCTGATTCCTTCCTTCCCTCAACCTTCCTCTTAGCCTGTCGCTCCTCTCTCCACAACCACACTCCAGTCACCTTCCCTGGATTTTTAAATCGGTCAATGGCTCCTGGCAACTGCCTTAGAGTTCAAACGCCTGAAGCAGAGATTTTTCCACAGAGGGTCTCTTCCTGAAAATTTCGCTTCTTGGCTTGGCAGTGCTTAAGAGTTCTGGCATCTAGGACAAAGAACATGTGTGCTTGAGTCTTGGACCCTTGTTTTATTGTTACCAAAGGGACTGTGATTTTGAGAACACCTTTGTAGAGCCAAGCTACAGTGGCCCTGCCCACTGCCTACTTGCTGAATCCTCCACTCGGACTTGGCAATGAGAGGCTGAGCAGGGATTGTGATCCATGACTCGAAGTAACAAAATTCTCTGAGTGTCAGGCTTCCAGAAAGAGGCACATCAATAGAAACCTCTAAAAGTTAGAATTGAGGCATCTGGTGTATCTGGAAGGGACTGAGCACAAATCACCCAAAGTCTCCACAGCCCTGGCTTTCTGGTTGCTTTGCTCGGTCTACTCGACCATTTATTGAGCGTTTCCTTTGTGCCAGTTACTGTCCTAAATGCTTGGTGGGCATTTTCTTGTTCAAGCCTCACAACTACCCTGTGAGAGATGTGTTACCAGGTACACTTTCAAGACGAGCGTCTTGAGGTTTACAGAGCTTTGGAAAACTGCTCGGAATCACGTAGCTTCTGAGGGGGTCCGCCCATACATATACACTCTTCTCCCTACATGCTTCTGTTCTTAACCCTTACCCTGTCCTGAGCCCCATGTTAATGTAAGAGTGTTCACACACGCTGCTTGGAATTAATTGCCGAGCATTTCTCCGTTCAGCCACTGGGGTGTGGCCACCTTCAATGGTTGTATCAGGTAGAATGCTCCCTTTAAAGAGTGAAATGAGTCATTGTCTTAAGAGAGCTTTGTCTATCTCTGTTAAATAGTCATTAGTTATTTCCTATGACAATGCGGCTCTGGGTGGCAACAGAACACCCTTGAGGAAGAATGAGCCCCATGGGACATGGTCCTCTGGATCTCGCCATCCGTTCAGGGGGCATCCTGGCCCTTGCTCTCTCAACTTCTGCGTTCTGGCCTTTCCAGCCAGAGTCTTCTCCACGTTCCGATTTGGCTTCAGTGTTATGCCATGTATCGTCAAAGCAGAAAGAGATAGTCTCTGTGGATTCTTGCCCACAGTGGGGACAGATCTGTGCCTACCTGTTCATGGTCTCCTCCAGTGAGAACCTGCAGGCTAGGAGGTACGGTGGTGGGGAGACATCCCTTCCCTCATGGATGATGCAGAATGACATATAAGCCATACCTGCCTCTTTACGCTTTCCTTGCAAAGTCACTTTCCCCACAGAGTAGTCAGTGCCATGGTTTACCTTTTAAATCCTTCCCGAGTTGTCAGTTCTTCTCTGGAAGTTTTATCCCAGGACCCTGAGGAAGATTCAGTCACTGTCTAGTGAAATGGGAAGGCTTGGCAGTTCTGTGTTCTCTTACAGGTGCCTCTTTAAAATACAAGTTCAATAGATCCAATGCGGCCTCACCCCTTTGACAGCTGTGCTCATACCACGCTGCTCTCTCTTGTTTGTAGCTATTTAGACAGTATTCTCTGCAGACATAGAGTCCTGTACTGGTCATGCATTGGAATGTTAGGCTCTTCTTTTTTTTTTTTTTAACATCTCTATTGGAGTACAATTGCTTTACAATGTTGTGTTAGCTTCTGCTATATAACAAAGTGAATCAACTATATGTACACATATATCCCCATATCCCCTCCCTCTTGCATCTCCCTCCTACCCTCCCTATCCCACCCCTCTAGGTGGTCACAAAGCACCAAGCTCATCTCCCTGTGCTATGCAGCTGCTTCCCACTAGCTATCTATTTTACATTCGGTAGTGTATATATGTCAATGCTACTCTCTCACTTTGTCCCAGCTTACCTTTCCCCCTCCCCGTGTCCTCAAGTCCATTCTCTATGTCTGCATCTTTATTCTTGTCCTGCCCCTAGGTTCATCAGAACCTTTTTTTTTTTTTTTTAAAATGGAATGTTAGGCTCTTCTTAGTGACTGACCTCCATTTTCTACTTGGGGCTCCATTCTGGAACTAACCTTACCTTTTTTTACCCCTCTTTCCCCCTTTTCCCATTAGACCTTGCTCCGAGATCCCGGTGACTGCCTCTGCTGAAAGCGTGTCAGCATTTGATCCCATTGCCTGCAAAAGGCTAGTCCTGCCCAAGAGCCAGCCTCTAACCTATTAAACAGCAGACATCTCTACCAAAGGCTTCATTTGTCTCTAGGACCCCTGTGCATAGGGGGTCTCATTACATGTTGTGGTTGTCCAAAGGCCAGGTATTTTCAAAGAAAATCCACTGAGACAAGTTGGCTGAGCGCCGGCCATAGCATCTGTGAAGTCTTGGTCACTTTTTTCTCTCCTAAAAATTTAATATTTTTCCTCAGTTAAGAAATGGTATACATTACAGCTTAAAATCTTTAGCAATAAATCTTCTAGAGCCTGTAATTGTAATAATAGTCCTTTGTGTGTGCTCTAACCATAGACGTGGATCCTCTTATAACTCTTCTATTTTTATCTAGACTAGACTAGTTACTATTTGACACTCCCTTTTCCTTCCATCCTTCTCTCCCTCGTCCTTCCTTTACTACCTTCAGATCTTTCCTGGGTAGATATATGTGCCAAATGCTGGGAATATGAAGTCAAATAAAGCCCGATTTCCTGCCGTGAAGAACCATGCAGCAGAGGGAAAACACCTAGTAGAGGGCGACAGACATAAATACATACGAGAAGGAACTGAGGGAACTTCAACGGAAGAGAGTGTGGGCATCAGTATTGGGATGGTCAGAATCCTCATCAGGGAAGGTGTAGTCAGAGACGGATTCAGAGGAAGGTGTAATGTTTAAGATACCAATAAGACTTGAAAGGTGTATCAGTACTTGCCAGGTGGATGGGGAAGGAGGCTGAGGAAGCTGTATGAACAAAGGCCCCGAGGTGAGAACTGCAAATGGTCCTTCTTTATTGCTACTGGGGAGGATATGTGGGTGTCTCTTCGATGGGTGGGGGTGGGGAAATGGGGCCTGTGTACAAAGACAAAGCAAGGAAAGGTAGGGCAAATCAGACTCGATCCCAAAGGCTCTCAGAAGCCCCACTGAGAGACTTCCAGCAGGGCCATGACATCGGATTTGTACTTTACAGTGCCCTCTTGGGCAGGGGTTTGCCATACAGGTTTGGAGGGACTTGAAATAAGATGCAAAGAAATGAGGGCCTGAATGGAAACAGTGGCCATTGAGATGGAGAAGAAGGAAAAGAGACGAGATGGTAAGGAGGCAGGATCAACAGCACTTAAGCACAGAGATTGGATCTGGAGGGAGGGGTTGTTTCTGATGTAAGTAAGTGAGTAGATGAGGTTATCGCTCATTGACTGGGCTAGTCCAGGAGGATGAGCAGGCCTGGGGGCGGGGAGACAAGAGCTGGCCTTGCTCGGCACGCACACCATTCCCTGCTTATGTGACGGTGTGGCAACTTCCACTCTTCCACCAGACCTCAATGACTGCCATCAGGAATTAGCTTGGAGATCAGAAGGGACTTCTTGTGCAGAATCTTGAGTCCAAAGGTTCTCTCCCCTGCACTGACCCCCCACCATTGCTTCCAGCCCACCATTCCCTTCTTCCCCACCCTCAAGTGCTGCTTCCTTCTTTTAGAACCCTGGCTTCTGTAAAGAGATGGTGGCCCTCAGAATGTATGGGAAATGAAGTTTGGCAACATGTGCTGGGGAATGTGAGGGGAAGCAACTTGCAATCAAGCCCCTGAGCTCAGGGAGGAGAGGGCCTGTGGATGGCTGTAGCTCCCCCTCCAGGGAATTCTGGCAAACTTCAAGTCCAGGGGTGTGGAATCAGTAACGAATTTGGAGATTGACCAGTTTAGGCTTCAAGGTTTTGTTTTTTAAAGATTCCCATCTGCAAATTGGGAATCAGGAATCCCTGCCTTAGTGGGTCATGCCAGTCAGTTGCTTCTCTGCTCTCGGTCCACTCCCTGCCTTTCCCCTGCTCTACTTGGTACCACAGGGAACTGACAGTGTGATCTGCCTTCCCCAGGTTCCCTTTCCCTTGATTCTGCTTAGTCTGGGGCCCTGGAGGGAGGATGTAGGGCAGAGGTATGGGAGAAGCCATGTCTTTCTGCCTCCCTCTCTTTGCTTCCAGTGCTGTCTCAGGCAATGACACCAATTCCTTCTCCGTGATCCCTTTGTGGACCCAGCTCCACAAAGAGCTGGAGTTGGGCAGCTCCATCCTCTGGGCCCTAGTAACAGCACCTCTTCCTTGTTCCTCCAGCCCTGGGGATGGTGGTGGCTTCTTACTATTGCTAGTCTCTAGGTTGCCTCACTGTCCCCTATTTTCTTTTCAGCTCCTCCAACACATTTGTAACTAGTTTGCAACATTAAATTCTCTCTCTTAAACCACCTGGGGTGAGCCCCATTTTTCTGAGGGACCTTGATTGACATGGTCTGCATGAGCTCTCTGGTTGGCACGTGGTTAGTAAAAGACCCCAAACATTCTCCATTGGTTCTGTTCCCCAAAGGACTCCTTTGTCTACCATGATTCTCCAGTCCTGAGAGTTGGGTTCCTGGACTGGGCTGTCTTGGAGGGCAAACATTTTGTGCAGTGATTCCTGAATGGCAAGAGAAAAGGAGCTCTCTTGGCCCAGTCTCCTTCCTGTGGGATTTTCCAAAACTTTCCAGATGTGTCGAAGCTCAGGAAGCATTTTAGTGGCTGGAAATAATGCCTCGTGGGGGTTGGTGGTTTGAACCAACAGAAGCTCCTCTAAAAGAGGTGTGTTGAAATGTTTCAGGGCCTGTATACATGTATCCAGACCCTGCCCCTCCCTTGTTGAAAGCATGGCAGGCTCCTTCCTTTAATGGGTTCACGTCGTGGAAGAGGAGTTGGCATTCTCTGAATGCACTGATGTCGCAGAGCAGAGGAGTAGCTCTGAAGGTCGGAATTCTCTCCAGGAGGGACAGGATGGTTAAGTGGTTAGCTACGTATTTGGATTCTAATTCAGATTCCACCTCTGATTCTATAAGGAGAATTCTATAATCCCCTTCTAAGGCCAATAATAATGGCTATGAGATTGATCTAAATCATAATAAATCTCTTCTAAGGCCACTGTTACCAACTTAATGAATTGGAGCACTCTGGGATTCTCATGAGGATGGGCATCATCCATCTGCAGGATATATTACTGATTTTCTGCGAACAGGCCATGGCTTTCACTGTGCTGTGTTGTGCCCATTTTCTTAGCAACTTTCAGAAGGGGCTCTGTTGGGGGATTATTGTTGTCTTAAAGCATTCATCAAAGAGAAGTAGAAGTGGAAGATCTATACCTGTGTACCTTCCCAGATCCTCCAATATTGGACCAAGAAGTAGAGAGTAATCTTTTCTAGTCTGTGGCGGCGAGCCCCCAGAAATAGCTAAGAGGCTCTTATGTGCTCTGTCGCTACAGGGAATAGCTGAAACGCCATCCTTTCGAGTGACTCTGAATCCAACCCCATATTGATTCATATGAGCTGTGTCCAGGAAGTTCCCAAATTCTTTAACACAGTAACCAATAACTAGGGTACTTGTGTGGTTAATTTGGTGATGTGCAGAACGTTATAGACCTTGGGGTCAGGTATATGTTTTATAGTAGAAGAGCAGGATTTTAATGAAGAGGAAGCAGGTGTGCCCTAATGTGAACAGAGCTTCTGGTGTCTCTGAAATGTCCAGGATTGTATGGTATTGCTACTTCTTCCTTCTAGCCAAGTTTCTTCTTTTAGCCTACAAGGGAGCTGATGGAACGAATAATAGCCCCAGAAATAATATGGGAGAACTTTTCCATTTGAACGCATCAAAAAGCTAGGATGATTTTTTGTTCTCTCGGTGATTAAAATTAATTCATGGATCCTAGCCTATAACACACATACATAAGCCCACTGTCTTCACCTCTAGGTACCTAGAAAAAAGACTCTCCATTGTGTAAAAAGATAATGGTATTTTAGAATGAAGTTCTCTCTTTGTCTCTAATTAGATATGTGATCTTGGGCAAATGACTCTGAGTCATAGGTTCCTCTTCTGTAAAATAGATCTAGAAGATGAAGCAATGCCATGCTATACCCTGTTTACTATTTTGTACAATGAGAGTATTCTTCATTATTTATGGCAGGGCTTGCCACATTGTTTGTCTGTGCTAAACCATGGGATACAACCCTAGCACTCTGCTCAGTTATTTATTTGGCTGATGACTTCCTCTTGTAATGTTTCTTGACCAGTGGTCAGAGGAATACCTCTTGGAATCCACCAGCAGAGCTTGTTAAAATTCAGATTCATGGGCCCTCCCAGACTAAATCAGCAGCACTGTGGCGGGGGGGCTAGATATCCGCATTTTTATACATTGCTCAGGTGATTCTTAGGGACACTAGGATCTAAGATCCACTGCCAACTGACAGCACATGGTGTCCATATGACTGACTTTAACTCTCTTTATCCTTTGCATCCAGTCTGCAGGGTCTTAGCTTGGGGCGTACCCCTGACTGGATGATTTGGTCACACCTTTTCATCTCTCTAGGACCGTTTTCTTATGTATAAAATGTCGGGGCTGGAGTATTAATCTCTAAGGAATCCTTGGGTTCTAACAGTCCATGGCAGTAGTTCTTTTTTTTTTTTTTTTTTAATTAATTTATATTTGGCTGTGTTGGGTCTTCGTTGCTGTGTGCGGGCTTTCTCTAGTTACAGAGAGCGGGGGCTACTCTTCGTTGTGTCGCGCAGGCTTCTCGTTGCGGTGGCTTCTCTTGTTGCGGAGCACGGGCTCTAGGTGTGTGGGCTTCAGTAGTTGTGGCTCGCCAGCTCTAGAGCGCAGGCTCAGTAGCTGTAGCACGCACAGGCTTAGTTGCTCTGCGGCATGCGGGATCTTCCCCAGCCAGGGCTAGAACCCGTGTCCCCTGCATTGGCAGGCAGATTCCCAACCGCTGCACCACCAGGGAAGCCCCATGGCAGTAGTTCTTTAGTGACTTGTGAGAGTTCCTGAACCAATCTTAACAAATCCTATTTCTTGAGTCCCTACTATGTGCTGGGCATTGTACAACTTTTACATATGCTTCATTTTTTTTCTTTACAGTAACCTATGATATTGGCACTGTCAATATTCACACTTGACACTTAAGGAACAGAGGCTTGGAAAAGTGAAGTAGCTTGTCCAAGTCTACTTAGCTAAGAAATGGAGCCACAGTGGAGTGGGATTAAACCGGAGTCATAAACACGTGAATAATCGCCGGGGTTGCTGTGCCCCCGTGGCTTCGAAAGGCCTGGGGCTTGTCCAGGGTGCTGTTCGTTCACCCTGTGTTCCACTCTCCCAGCAAAGGAGCCTGGTTTTGGTTTCCTTAGATGTTTACTTGGCCTTTTGCTTAAGCATTCGCCTCTTCTACTCAGTAACAGTGAAAGAACCTAAAAAAAAAAAAAAAATCCCAGGGCTGGAAACATTTTGTTTCCTACAAAAAGAATATTTTGCAGCCAGCTCTGTGGTCGAAAGTATTTTTCCTGTGGTCTAGGGATGGGTTGGATCCCATCTCTTTTTGGCCAGTGTCTGAGAACTTAGCCTGTGGCTTCCCATCAAGTCCGCACACAGTACACTGTGTTATTTAAATGAGTGTCTAGTGATGTCGAGTGTGTGCACAAGTGGATGGATTGGTCTGTCTGGGTGTATAAGAATGTGTCCATGTACCTCTGGCCTTTCCAGTGCAGAGAGAACCTAGGAGTGGTTTTCCACATGCTGCACACATCAACATAGCTTTTAAGGTTTCATCACTCACACAACAACCAAACAAATTCAGATGCTGACAAAATGAGAAGAGAGTGATATGTGAGCCTTATGTGGATTTGCAAGTAATCAGAAAGCCAAGGGAATCTGAGATTTTGACCTGTCACATTTCTTTCCATTTTCAAATGTTCAAAACCAAGACATGGGGTTGGTTTTATTAGGTGGCAGTGTGGTCTGATGGTGATGGCAGAAAATGGGAATTCTGAGATCCGCCTGCAGCCTGGCCACTTGCAGAGTTCAAGACACTGACCTTTGCCCAGCCTTGCGTAAGTCACTTCTTCTCAAGGACTGCATTTTTCTGTCTGAAAACATAAATTTAAAAAACACACAATGAGACAGCTGTATGCTTCAAATAATAAAAGCTCTTCTATGGGAGATGAATTTTGAGCATTCCAACAGAGTTTGAAGATAAGAAGTATTACTAGTGCCAGGTACATTTTCTTTACTCATAATTTAGATGCTTTCAGTGAGGCTTTGCAGTGTGTGGTAGTGCCTAGAACTTTCTAGCCTTACTTCCTTTGTTCATGCTGGAAAGCCCTTCACTTGAAGAAATCCTACTTGTCCTTTATGGCACGGCCCGGGTGATGCCATTTCTTTACATTCTTCTCACCCACCATGAAAAAGTGGCTCTTTGGGTTCCCACTGCACGTGGGTTTTAGGTGGCACTTCCCTGCCACATTGGGTGTTCAGCTAAATTAGAAGGCAGGGCTGGCTCACTCCTAAAGGTCCCAGCACAGTGCGGAGAAGATGCCCAACGTGTATTTGTTGACTTAAATGAAATAGGCTTCTCCAAGGATGACAAGCTACTATTCATAACTTCAGCATTCTCTTGTGTAGCTTTCCATTTGGGGACTTTTTAAATTTAATTTTCTTGGCCGTGCCACGCAGCATGTGGGATCCTAGTTCCCCGATCAGGGATTGAACCCACGCCCCTTGCATTGGAAGCGTGGAGTCTTAACCACTGGACCGCCAGGGAAGTCCCTGGGGACATTTTTAGAACTCACCACATCATGGCATCCAGGGAGAAAAGTTGTAGCCACTGGATATGGGGGCACCATTCGAGGAAGTGAGCAAATCCCAGTGATGGAGGGAGTTGTGAATCCTTTTGTTTTTACATTTTAGGGGGGAAAGATGTTAGGGAAGATTTGAAGGGCTATTGGAATAGAAACTAAGCCATCATGAGTGCTTCATTTTAGAGGGGCAGGGATTGAGACAGAAGTAGACCCCATGCCAAGATTCAAAATTGGTGGCATTGGCTTCAGGGCTACCCCTACCCTGGGATGCAGAAACTGGCCCATCCAAGTCAGCCCGTGGGAAAGGATGGCCGCAAAGAGATCAGGGTTCACCAGTAGGGGAAAGCTGGCGTCTGCTCCGTTTCCTCATACAGGGCAGTGGAGCTATTCTCACGGTAGGGTTTGGGGTGGGGTTGGGGTATTGGTAGTGATTTTAGTAAACCAGTTTTCCGATGACAAGGATGTTTCTGTTTTTACCCCTTAACAATGAGACAACAACCCAAATAACAGATCCCTCAGCATGTTGAAATGCCAAGGCTAAATGAACTGGTGGAACTTTGTGGCTTTGGCTCTTGGCTTGCAGGCGTATCCGTGCATTAGGGCCATGGCTTGGCAGTAGACAAAGCGGCTATGTGGGTCCGTAGCAAGCTCTCTGGCTCTGTGGCTTTCTTTGATATGCAACTGAACTTTGGCAAATTTTTCCTCTCAAGTCTCTGTTTATGAAGTTCGGGGGTAGACAGATACCCTCATTACGGAGCCCCAAGCCAACAGCAAACTAGAACTACAGGATGTCTTCCCACATTCACACTCTGCTTTCAAGGCTAAAGAGCTGGCCCACAAGGCTTACAACCAAGGGACGAATTGGGGGAAGAGACCACTGAATTCTGTCCCCAGCTTCACACAGCTCTAAACCTGTAAGCTTGGCCACATCTCTTAAACTTTCTTTCTTCCAAAATGAGATCTCTTAGTTGTCAAAGGATCAGTAAGATCACCAATTTATTGGTTTCCAGTGCTTAACAACAACAGCTAACATTTATTAACCGCTTACCATGGTACATGTAATTATCCATTCAGTCATCACATCTTTGTAAGGTGTGTGCTATTATCCCCATCCTACAGATGAAGGAATTAAGGCACAAAGAGGTTAAGCCATTGCTAGTTGTTGCTGTTCTTAATCATCATTCACTAAGTTCAGGTACAACTCTGCAGCTGTATCTTAAAATTGAACAGCTTTCCTGAATCCCTATCTGCTCAGTTTTTATCACTGGGACAGAGATAATAAAACTATTGGAATTAGTATAGTTAGCATTCTTAATTGCTGGCTCACCTTAAATGGCAAGTAGGCATTGGCCATTCTCAAGTTATATCATCCTTATATTGAGAAACTTAGAATTAGGACGTTTCCAAAGTCCTGAGCAGGTATATAGAAAGTGGTTAATTTGGTGAACAAGTGGGATTACCCATTCTACCGAACTTGAACAGTAAAGGGAAAACAAATGTGGTGTTGAGCTGAGAAGAGTTTAAAAAATTGGAGGTGGGGTTTCTGTTCAAGTGCCAAGATCAAGCCAACGGACTCCAGAGGGGCTGAAAAGTGAGGCTCTATGCCACGGTTTGCATCTAGGTTATTGCTGTGCACCTTTCCTACTCATTTCTACAGGAAAGAGCCTTGGTGGGGTAGCCTTTATGCTTTCTATAGCTACCCCAGGGAATGCCGAGGATAACATTAACAGCCGCCATTTTTGTAACAGGCACGTGATAAGAGCTATACAGACAGTATCTTTATAATATACTGTGAGGTGGGTTTTTACAGTAACACTATGAAATGGGCATTATTACCCTGATTTTACAGTTGGAGAAATAGGCTCGGAGAGGTTTAAAAACCTCTCTGAAGTGAAAACAACTAGTAAATGGTAGAAAAGGGAGTCAAACTCAGATCTAACTCTAAAGTGACTGAGCCTTGATTTTCTTGTAAGGAACCACCTCTCTCCAATTTTCAGCCTGTGTTGTACCTACTGGCTAGAGGTCTGACCAGTGGAGGGATCATGTACCCTTTCTGTAGAGATGGTTTGCAGCAGTCAGCTTAGAGTCAACCCAGGACTTTGCTGGAACAATCAGAGTTGCTAAATTGGTAGAATGTAAGCCTGGCACTCTTGGTGGCCATCTTTGCCACTGTCCAGAGGGAACCCACTTGAGAATGACAATGAAGTCAACCCAGAGGGGAAACAAAACCAAGAGATTTCATGGGGGGAGAAGGGGAAGTTCTGAGGTCATCATTTGAGGCCCTGGATCCAACTGTGCCTGAGGTCACTTACCCTGAACATTCCAGTTACGTGAGCCAATAGGTTTCCTTTTCTGTTTCGTCTCAGTTGCATTTGTGTGACTTGCAACAGAAAGGGTACTGAATATTGCATGCATTAGATGCTCATAGTTATGTACCAAGGTGAGGCCAGAAAATTCTAATAATGAGGATCATTGTTATTAAATTGGTGTTTATATCCTCCCATTAGGTAGAGAGGAGTTCTGATCAATCAGGCCCCCCTTCCTCATTTCTTGATGATTCCATTCCTGTGTGTCTCCTCTTCCTTTTACATTTGCTCTTCCTCTTCCTGGTTTCCTTTTGACCTTTTCCTTATTCACATCCACTACTGTAGAGAGAAAAAAAAGCATGAAACGTACATTCAGCTTTTCTGATTGATAAGGCTCTTTGAAATAGTTCAGATAAAGAGTAAGAAATAAAATAATGACTTAAAAGCAATTAAAAAATCATTTGGAGGTTTTAGTCAGCCATGGCTTCATTGTCACGTATTAAGCTTTATGGAAGTACTTGATGTCATTTCTTCCACGACAAAAATACAGCATTTTCTGGTTTAGTCCCACTTAATCATTAATGATGAGCTGTAAAATATTCTTTCTAGTTCAAAAGCGGCATCAAATAAGTAACTGAGATGAAATTAGAAATAATTTTGGAAACGTGGTCATTTAGCAAGCTGGCCTTTACTGAACAACTACTGTGTATTGTACTAGGCTCTGGAAAAAGCAAGGACGAATAAAACATAATGTTCAAAATCTAGCTGGATCGGCAAGCCTAGGAACCACTGACCATAATGTAGTGTGATGGGCGGGAGGAAAGTGAAAACATTGTACGACTGGTCCTGAATAGGAAGGGACCAGGCAGGATGGATGCCAGACCATGGGGGAAGGGGCTTCTGGAACACCCCCTCCACTGTGTCAGGCAGTAACTCCTTAGTACTGGATCACGTAGGTGGGTCCCAGGGCTGGTGAAATACTGGAGCCCTTGGGGCCTTAGGAACAGCAGCTATTTGCCACATGGCATGGCAGTATTTCAGTATTTTAACAACTGGATCGGCCTGAGTAAAAGCCCGGGAGTCATTCTGTAATCAAGGCCTCTTAAAGTAGAGGGGAGGGAGGAACAGCGATCCTGAGGCGGAGAGAGGGGGTGAGGGTAGCGTTACGGAGGACTTTTGAGCTGGGCTCTAATGAAATTCATTCTCATTTCATTCTAATGAAATTCATTCAGGGAGAGAGAACAGCCCAAGGTAAGGCATGCCTGACATCTTTAATCAGCAGAGCCAAATTTGGGAGTGATCGGATGGAGAGGAGGTAATTGGTGAGACCGGGGCACTGAGTTGGCCCAGGTTGAGAAGGACCTGCCAAAGAGTTTGAAAAGTAGATACTAGAGAGCCAAGAATGGTTTTTAAGAAATTAAAAACATGATAGTTCAATGGTGAGGACTTTTGGTTTCTGTGCAAGGGGTCTTGCTTTTCTGATGGAAAGAGAAAACTCACTTTAAAATCAAATAGATAGACGATCCATATGCTCTACAAGGACCCCTCTTTTATAGATTGATCTGATTAATCTGGGAAAGCTAGAGGTACAGGGATTTATGCCACAAAAGCCTTGGACCGATGTTCACCCTGAGACAAGGAGCTAGGAAGTGAGTGTTTTTCTGCATGTGTCATCTTCTGGATTCCCGAGGCTTTCTGGGTTACTTCAAAGCTGCTCATTTGGCTTCTTATGGGCAGGGACCTCATCATATTCATCTTTGCTTTCCCTAATGTCTAGCTCAGTACCTAGGACATAGGAGGTACTCAGTAAATATTTGTTGAATTAGTGTAACATTAAATAAGTCATTCGGATCTAAGCAACCATTGCTTACACTTATTTTAAATATGGTTTTATATAATTGCAAAGTGTCTTCCCTTTTTAGGTCCTGTATTTTCATTCTGGCATGATCTACTTGCAGTGGCATTCAGCTGGAGTCTATGCCTGCTCGACAGGAAATTTCTGGCAATAACAAATTGTATATCCTGGCTAGATTGCTGACTAGTATGGCAGAACGCTCACTCTCTCTTTGACTTGACTTTCCCTACCTGTATGAGGGAGAGTATGTTTTTGCTTATTTATTCTGAAAGGGAAAACATAAAAGTCATGTGTGCTTGTTGTGGAAAAAAAAAAAAAGCAAGAAATATAGAATAATACAGAGTAGGAGGGAAACTCTTTCAGAGGTATATAATCTTCTAGGCTTTTTCTATTGTATATTGAAATATGTTGTGCTCACAATATCATTCATGCGTCATGGATGATTTTCCGTGTAAATATAGGTACTAATCTTTTTTCACAGGAGAACAGGGTTCCATGCTAGGGATATACAGAAATGTAGGCAAGAGGATGATGACATTAACATGAATGAAATGTTGCATTCCTTAAACTCAAAAAAAATTTAAGCATTTTTTGTTTCAGTTATTTAAAACAACTTTGATCTAAGCTAGAGAAGTAGCAATCAACAGTTTCACTTCAGAAACAGCTGGCAGCCTGTTAGTATTTGTAGCCCTGCTCTGCTTCATCCTTAACCTTGTCTAACCCCTTCTATCTAGAGACCCCAAAGAGCATAGTAAACGTTACACAAATACTCCTTAAAAGTTGTCCTTTACTGATCTGGACCTTTAAATATAGTTGTTGTTTTTTAACGTCTTTTAATAGGGCTCGCCTTAATTGGTCCTGTCTCTTGATCCTGATTTTTAAAGGGGAAGATGGCTCAGAGAACTGCTCCAGGTCACCAAATAAATCCAAGCTCAGAACAATAGGATTCCTTTGGACCCATCCCCCATGCTGTCCCCCAAATCACACTCCCCCGTCGCATGACTTCTGTGAGATGGAGATTCTGCAGCTGTGCGGAAGAGAACTGAGGTCTCTCTGCTCTTGTGTTTCTGGACCTGGCTTTTGTTTTTGTGTTTTGTTTGCATTCTCTTTTTTCTTGCCTTTCTTCTTCTTTGGTGTCTCAGTTTTTATAGAGTCCTGGCTGGCTCCCTTAGGGATGAATCTGCCTGCCTGTTTATACATGAATCCGCAGTGTCATTAGGATGGTTACCTCTAATCATTCTTCCTCGTTGCTATTAGAAGAACTCTGTCTGAGCACTAAGAAAACTTCAATATGTGGGCTCTTGTCTTTCCCATAAAAGCTTTTGTCCCATAGTAATGAGGCAGAGCTCTCATTTACTTCTAAAACATGATTAACTCCTTGGGAAGGAGATGAAAAAAAATAGAGTTGTTATTTAAGATGGGTACCCTGGGGGAACAAAGGAGAGGCTTTTCACATTGTTGTACCTCCTAATTGGGCCAAGCCAAGGTTGCTGGGTGCCATTCCAGAAGGCAGCTCCCCGCCTGGTGGGGGACAGGAGCAGCGGGGTGACAGATTGAAGCTGACATTGGAAAGGCGTGGGACCACAAAGAGCTTAGGACTTTTTAAGGCCAGATCTTCTGGACTTGCCTCCTATACCACCTTCCAAAGGGCCCCGGGCGAGAGAAGGGAGCTTAGACCCCACGCTCCGCTCTGTAGTCCCTGACATCAAGAGTTCCCTCACTCAGAATCTCTGGGAAGGGGCTGGTTTGCTTTATTCCTCGCAACTCTGTATTGCTTGAACTGTTTATAGTGAACATGTGTTATTTATATAATCAGAGAGACATAAAGCTATATTCAGAGTGTGGGCAGGGGAAAAGAGAGTTGTTTGGTGGAACTCACAAATAATTCCATAGTGCAGTCAACACTGAAGATAAAAAGTGTTTGTGGGATTAGGATACTTTAAAAGGCACCTAAAAATTCTGAGCGGAGCTGATCCTTAGCGTGATGGCAAACAACGAAGACTAATGCCCACACCTCCTTCCTTTAGAGGCTCAGTGCCAGGCCTTGCTGGATCCTACAAAGGGCCCTGTCCACATTTCCCAGCCCAGAGAACATCTGTATTGGACAGTTTTCTACCCCTTTGATGGTCAATATTCATCTGTATTCTCAGCTTCAGTGTCCTGCATTTTAGGCAAGATTATCTACTGACTTATTCTGGAGAAGTTTCTCTGCCTGATGGAACATGTATGTGTTAAACAGGGAGACCACATGAAGACACAGATTTTGTCCGAATATATGATTCTAATGAGAATTTTAGACTAAACTGACAGCTCCTGGTTATGCCCTAACAACACCAGAGAGAGTTACTATATGAAGTTCCAGCTTCCTTCCATCTTAATGAGCTTGTTGCAAAGACTAGTTCAAACTAGACTGAGTTGAAGCCCTAAGGGAAAAGATAAGGAAGGTACTCTGTTGTCTCTCTGTTACACCCTTAAAGTCATCTGAATTCCTGTCTTGTGTTTCCTTCTTGTCCTTTGCCCTTTTTTTCACCAGAGGAAGGCTTTAGGGAAATAGTAAGAATGTTGTGGTAACAGAGGGAATTAATTTGACCATGCTCTGAAGAAAGAGTGTGTTGACTCCCACTAGCAATAGTTTCTCCACCCATCAGAGCAGGGCCAGGGATGTGGACCATTACACAAACCAGTCCCACTTGACCAGCTGTTTTTGGAGATGTCAAGCCCAGAGTTCAGGCTCTTTACATAGAAACATGTTGCCTTCTTCGAATCAATTCCTGTGAGACTAAAGAAAATCCCGTGTGGCCCAAGCATGATGTAACAGGGATGTGCTTCAGAATTCAAGACACACCCTCTGAGTTCCTGGCATCTTTTTTACCATAATAATCGCACAGCCGCAGCCTTCCTTCTGTGACCCTTGCGAGCCAGGGTTGCCTTGGCTGTATTTCCTAGCGGTCCCGGACAAGAAGGTCCAGCTCTGCCTCCTATGGGTCTGTGGACAGTGCTGGGAAGTCAGGCCTCTCTCACTGGATGCTCAGAGAACTTAGTTTTTACATCTGGACAGAGTTCCTGTGCATCATGCTTTTGTGGTCTACCTGATTTATGGTAGAGAAAGGGAATAGGTTTTTGTCAGTTGAAATTGCCTGTAACAGTATTTAGTTGCTTTAGTTGGAGCCAGATTGAAATTTCCAAATTTCTAAATTCAGACAGTGCAACCAGCACATACTTGTTCAAATTCACCTAAAAGTTAAAATCAATAATACTTACACTAACTTTTGATTTTTAAAAAAAACATGAAAAATAAATGTGGTATTTGATGGCCATGAACTTACTAGTAATTCAACCATTTCTTCTTTCTTTAGCAACACCCCATGGGAATACTAACAAATGTAACTAACAATTTCAGTAACGGTTAGAAATCTCATTTTAAACCTCAATTTACAGTGCTGTGGACTGTGTATAAAACCATACATTAGCCTCACACACACAGACACTCTCACATGGGCAGCAGTCAAAAGCAAATAGATCATGGGACTAACTCTCTGGCCTTCAAGACAGAGAAAATCACTAACTTTCCTGTATTTTTTGCTTGCTCCCTTACCACGGTGGAAAGAAATGTACGTTTCTTAGGTTCTTATGGTGTGCCGTATTTTTCGTCAATTTCATTCATCTCATTAATTTTCACAATAAGCCTCTGAAGCTGGTATTATCATGCTCATTTTAGAGATGAGGAAAGTGAGGCGTAGAGAGGTTAGAGTGCCCAAAATCATACAGCCAAGATTGGAAGCCATGACTGACTAAATTCAAAGCGTCTTACATTTTGTAATAATGATGATCATACTTGGCCCCAAGCTACCTTTTTTCAGTCCGCTGGAAGAATGATTCGAGGTTAGTTAAAAATTATATTGAGCACCATCGAGAGGAGCTTTTTGGTGTCTAGTACTTTTAGGTATGGTATGTGCGTGTGTGTGTGTGTGTGTGTGTGTGTGTAACTGACCCTCAAAGCTGGTATTATGATAATACCACCAAATCACTACCTGATTGGAGATAGAAGAACTAAAGCTCACAAAGAGAGCCTCCTCTTTAATGTGGAGGTTTGACCACTCATATTTATCTCCACCCTTTCTCATGATCTATCTGAAATTATTTCAGTTTACTAATAATAAAAAATGGTAACCCAAAAGGGCAAAGAGATTAGATCCCTTTGAGACATGAACAGGTTTCAAGAAGATATTGGAAGACAGGAAGAGACAGAAGATTGACAAGATATAACAGAAGAACTTGCAAACCAAGGCATTTTCAGTGTAGCGTTAACAGTAGAACACTTACAAGATTTCCTGAGACTTGGAAGCACCAGATATCAGAGAAGCCAGAGAAGATGAAAACAGGAGATTGGTTGAAAGTTTTACATGAAATATAGGAAATAGTTGGACCACCTTTCTCACCCTGGACAGCCAGGTGACCAATCTCCAACCCAGGTTGAAGGCCAAAATTTATCTTTGGAGAAAATAAATCAGAGAAGTTTCAGACTTGGGACTTCAAACAAAGCAGAGGACAAGGGGAGGCACTGGCTAAAACAAGGGACTACACCTGCCAAATGGTGAATCTGAAGCCCCTTTCTCTGCCCTGCTTCTAGAGTGTAGGCACTGGACAAGAGATTGAACAACTCTTTTCTGTAAATAGCAGTCCACCTCTGAGAAGGTATCTCCATGTATTGAAATTCGTCAGTGTCCAGTGAATCCCACCAATTTACAAATGTTGTCCGTGTACACAGTATTTCTAATTATATTTTTAGAATAAATTATTTTTTCTATTATATAATTTAAACATGACTGAACAACCAAGGATCACCCGACTTTAGAACGTGTCTCCCACATCAAAGAGAAAACAAAACAAACAAGAACCATGAGGAGTTAGAGATAATGCAAGATTTAGGGGGAAAAGACCCTTAAACTATAATTAATATCCTCAGAGAGTTAAAGATGATGTGAAAACAAGAATAGGTTGTGTTGAATTAGAAATAGTCATAGGATAAGAAAGAGCTCCTGAAAATCAAAAATATGGTAGCTGACATAAGTTCAATTAAAGGGGTGGATGATAATACCAAGTGATATTATTTGAATTATGTGTAAGTGTTAAGTTGATTAAAAACAAAACAAAATAATCAATTTTCTAGAACTGTGAAAACATTTAAAACAGAAAAAGAATTGCAGGGTTGAATAGGGGGAGGTAATAAAGATGGGTATTG
Organism: Phocoena phocoena; assembly: GCF_963924675.1. Lineage (NCBI taxonomy): Eukaryota > Metazoa > Chordata > Mammalia > Artiodactyla > Phocoenidae > Phocoena > Phocoena phocoena. Next base: position 33,146,981 of record NC_089220.1, on the reverse strand, counting down.
AATCAGGATGTTTAAAAATTTGTCTTGGGAGACTGAACATATAGAATGGCAGAGTAAGACACTCAGACAACCTGCAGCTCCTCAAAATCAAGAAGAACATTGACTAAAACTGTCAAAATCAACTTTTTCAGAACTCTGGAAATTAATTAAAGGCTTGGAAAGTCTGGCGAATTTTAATTCAAGAAAACCAGGTGAATCTCAGTAAGAACAGCAAGATTTGTGGCATTAAACTTTCACTAATTCCATCGTCCTTTCCCCAGATCTGCAGTAAGCTTGAAAGCCAACCATCTCGCAGCTACATTAGCTTTGTACTGTAGCTTGGAAAGGTTTGGAGCTCCCCAAAAGCCCTGTCCAAGAGAACTGTCACTATTTGACCTGACTCAGAACTTGGTTTGTGTGAATATCCCTACCTACAGGGTGTTCGTTGAAAATAATCAGTAGCAATTGTTTACCTTCATGGCTGCCTAAGGTCCTGTTACCAGGTAGAGCTAACAAGAGGCTGACCAAAAAAATTTTAAAGGAAAAATTGGGGGATAAGATGTCCACAAGGAGCTTTGTAAAGGTCCTACGTATACCAGGGACTCTAGAAGGCTACACACATGCCCAGAGCTTTGCTCATGCCCAAGAAAGACCTGAGAAGACCTTAAGCTGTCACTTCTGGCTGACCTTGAGGCTCTGTAAACAGGAAGTGAACGTTAAGACAAAGTTTTAAATTGCCTGAATGCATGCCCCAACACATACACACAGACCATTGGCAAAAGCTGGGAGACTTAACCTATTCAAGGCATTTAGGGAAATCTGTTTATTCAAATACAGTTCAATCATTAATCACTAAGTGACTTCATGTGTAAGGCATCTTCAATAAGATTATAGGCTGACTCCTGATCAGAAACTGTGGAGGCCAGAAGGCAATGGAAAGATGTAATCAAATTGCTGAAAGGAAGACTGTCAACCAAGAATTGTATATCCAGCAAAACTATCCTTCAAAAATGAAGAAGAAATTAAGACACTCACAGAAATACAAAATCTGAGAATTTCTCACTAGTACACCTACCCTACAAGAAATACTAAAAGGAGTCCTTCAAGCTGAAATGAAAAGACTCTGAGGGTAACTTGAATCCACCTGAAAAAGTAAAGAGCACTGATAAAGGTAAATATATAGGTAAATATAGAAGCATGAATGTGGGATTTTTTTTGTAATTTTTTTTTTCTCTAATATGATTTGAAAGACAACTGCATAAAGCAATAAATATAAAACTATGTTGGTGGACTTCTAATGTATAAAGATGTAATTTGCATAACAATGGTAGTACAAAGGAGGAGAAGAAAATGGACCTACATTGGAGCAAAGTATTTTTTTTGTAAACAGTTTAAATTAAAGTAGTATCAGACAGAACTAGATTATTTTAAGGTAAGATGTTAATAGCAATCCCCAGGGCAACCTATAAGAAAATGGATAGTAAAAGAAACAAAAGAATTAAAATGGTAAACTAGAAAACTATCTAACACAGAGAAATCAGTAATAGAAAAATAGAGGAACATAAACCACAAGATAACACAGAAAAACGCATAGCAAAATGGCAGACATATATCCTAACTTATCAATAATCACATTAAAAGTAAATGGACTCAGGACTTCCCTGGTGGTACAGTGGTTAAGAAGCCACCTGCCAGTGTAGGGGACGCAGGTTCGATCCCTGGTCTGGGAAGATCCCACATGCCGCAGAGCGACTAAGCCCGCGCGCCACAACTACTGAATCCTGCGAGCCTTAGGGCCCACGTGCCACAATCACTGAGCCCGCGTGCTGCAAATACTGAAGCCTGGGTGCCTAGAGCCTGTGCTCTGCAACAAGAGAAGCCACCATGAGGAGAAGCCCATACAGCGTAACGAAGAGTAGTCCCCGCTCGCTGCAACTAGAGAAAGCCCACGTACAGCAATGAAGACCCAATGCAGCCAAAAATTGAAAAAAAAAAAAAGTAAATGGACTCAGCACTTCAATCAACCCCACCCACATGATCCAACTGTATAAAGTCAAAGACATAAATCAATTGAAATTAAAAGAATGGAAATTATATACCATGTAAAATGTGATACTGTGATTTATAAGAAGTATATATATTTGGTCATTCAGATGACCAAAATATATTTCTCATATATATTTAGTCTTTATCCATAGTTCCTGACCCACATGTTCCAAAACCCTTAGAATTTTCTGAGCAATAAGAGCAACAGGAGCATCTTTTGTTACAATATTTAGTCTCTTGTCCTTAGTTTCTGAAAATGCTTCAGAGCCATAATAGTGAAATGGTTGTCTTGTTATTTCTAATAAGCCCTTTCCACCACACCTGGGTTTATGTTAATGAAGATGACTTTTGTGAAGCACCTAAGGATAGGAGCTGGTTTCCAGGAGAACCAACCACGAAAAGAGGGTCGGAATTTTCAGTCCCACCCTCTGATTTCTGGGGAGGGCAGAGGGGCTAGAAGTTGAATCAATCAGCAATGGACAATGAGTTAATCAATTATGCCTATGTAATTAAGCCTTCATAAAAACCCAAAAAGAGAGGGGTTCAGAGAGCTTCCACGTTGGGGAACAAGAACACTTCCACATGCCGCCATGCTGGACCCCAAGCTCCACTAGGACAGAAGCTATTTTGTTTGGGACCTCACCCTATATGTCTCTTCATCTGGTTGTTGATTTGTATCCTCTAATATCCTTTATAATAAATTGGTAGTCTAGTGAGTAAGTGGACTTTCCTGACTTTTGTGAGCCATTCTAGAAAATTAATTGAACACAAGGAGAGGGTCATGGGAACCTCCAGTTAGTATGCAGCCAGTCAGAAGCACAGGTATAAACCTGGGCTTGCAACTGGCATCTGAAGTGGAGGGCCACCTGAAGTCTTGTGGGACTGAGCCCTTTACCTGTGAAATATGATTCTATCTCTGGGTAGATAATGTCAGAAGCAGGGTTCAATTCTCAGACACCCTGCTCGTGTCTAAGAATTGCTTGTTGGTGTGGGAAGGTCTCCACAAACATACACCTTGGAATTGGATCTAGGAACCAATTTACAAATAGTAACCAAAAAAGGGCTAGAGTGGCTATACTAATATCAGACAAAATAGACTTTAAGACAAAAATTATTACTGGAAACAAAAAAGGACATTTTATAATGATAAAAGGGCGAATCCATTGGGAAGACATAACAATGTTAACCATATATGCACCTAACTGAGCTCCAGAATATATGAAGCAAAAACTGACAGCATTGAAGGGAGAAATCGACAATTCAACAACAATAGTTGGAGACTTCAGTATCCACTTTCAATAATGGATAGAACGACTATGCAGACGATCAACAAGGAAATAGAAGACCTGACCAATACTAGAAACCAACTAGACCTAATAGGCAGCTATAGAACACTCTACCTACATTCTTCTCAAGTGTTTATGGAACATTCTCATGGATGAACCATATATTAGGCCACCAGACAAGCCTCAGTTAATTGAAAAGGACAAAACCATGCACACTAATCACACTGAAATAGAATTAATAGTCAATAACAAAGGGGAATTTGGGGGATTCTCAAATGTGTACAAATTAAACATATACTCACACAAGTCACTCCTAAATAAGCAACAAGTCAAAGAATAAATAACAAGGGAAATTAGAAAATACTTTGAGAAAATGAAAACAAAAATACAACATGCCAAAACTTATTAGATGCAACTAAAGCGCTGCTTGGAGGGAAATATATAACTTAAATACCTATCTTAAGAATTTTATTGTATGTAAATTCACCTCAATAGAGCTGATATTTAATATAGAAAGAACTAATGAGCCATATTCTTTGACTATATAAATTTGCATACTACCATATAGGTGTAGTCGCTAAATTCTCTCTGATTTTAGTATAATTGGGGAAAAATCACTAACTCTTTCAAACTACATATAAAGTTCACTGGAGGGGCTTCCCTGGTGGCGCAGTGGTTGGGGGTCCGCCTGCCGATTCGGGGGATGCGGGTTCGTGCCCCGGTCTGGGAGGATCCCGCGAGCCGCGGAGCGGCTGGGCCCGTGGGCCGTGGTCGCTGGGCCTGCGCATCCGGAGCCTGTGCTCCGCGACAGGAGGGGCCACAGCAGTGAGAGGCCCGCGGAGCGCAAAAAAAAAAAAAAAAAAAGTAAAGTTCACTGGAAAAAAAAAAAACCTAACATGGTTTTTAAGATATATGAACAAATATTAAGCTTATAGTTAATTATATGAATGCTAAAGTATCTAGGGGAAAGTGTACTGATGTTTGCAATTTACTTTAAAATGCAACAACAACAAACAAATAAGATGGGTTGGTGGATGAATAGATAAGTGATAAAGACAAGTATAATAAAATGTTAGTGGTAGAATCTACTTGATAGGTTTATGGCTATTCACTATAAAATTCTTTTAATTTTGCTGCATGTTTGAAATTTTTCATAATAAATGATGGGAAAATTATAAACTCAAAATACCACTCTGACCCTGAACTATTGCCATCCCGTAATTTATAAGTGAACAGCCTATTGATCTGAAGAAATTAACATTTTCTTTAAGGAACAAAAGCTCTTTTAGTTTATAAACTTTGGGAACCTAATGTATTATATAAACATTTTTAAACAATCACTTCACCCCGAGAGATGTTATGAAAGAGCATAAGGATACTCTGGGGGGGGGGGGGGATAAGATCTTGTAGCCTCAGGGCCAAACTTTCTAGGAGAATCTTCCCAGGGTCTAGAATTATATTTTGTAAGGGATTCAAATCAACTTCAGATTTCTGCTCCCAGTTTCTGTAGGAAAAGTTATGAAACAGGCCACATGTAGGTAAATTAATCAGTTCATGCCTGCTCAGACACAGTTCGTTTTTCCACCCTGTCATTTTCCAGCATTGTATTACTTCTCCAGATCTTGCTCCCCTATTTTGAGAAAGCAGTTTAGGCACCGTTAAACGCGTTCTCTACTCTCCCCTCATAATCTTGCAAAGCTGTTGGTACGGAGGCTTCAGTGTTCCATGGAGAGTGATTTTCCAAGTGATGGAGCCGATTCTAATCAGTATACAGTCCAGATATGGACTGAGACCTGGACCTCTGCCACCTTTCCCTACAGCTCTCTTAACACAATGACTAGGGAATTCCTTTGAGGATCACTGAGTACACTTCAAGCCCCCCTGATCCTGTGGCCTCCTTCCAGCCACAGAGATCTTCCTGTCTGGAGCATTTCCGGCCTTTCTGTCCCTTGGCTTGGAGAGTTCAGCTCAACCTGGAGAAGGGACAGAAGACTTGAGGTTATCAAAAGCCTGTTGAATTATCCGATGCAAGACTGGCTGGCTTGTTTGCCTCCCTGGCTCTCTTCCTGGGCTTCAAAGCAGCTGAGAAAACAACCTTTTTCTAAGTCTTGGACAAGGAGGAAAATCCCTGGCATGAAGGATTTCTGTCGCAGACATTTGGCACAGCTAGAGGAAAGGTTTGGTTAGCTTAGCAATGGGTTTTATTAGCCCAGGCATCCAGTTGAAATGAGATAATAGGATCCCTGTTGAAGGACATTTTAGAGTCAGTGGGTTTGCTCCCTTTGCTTCTCAGCAGGACCCTTGCATACAGATGAAAGTATTAGACATGTTCAACAAGGGCGTCGCTGGTGAGTTCATCCACTGCCACATAATCTTGCTGATCATGGGGGGAGACTGAGATAGGGTTAAAAAATTAGCAAGCTAGGAAACTGTGGATGGATGCAAAGTCCTATTTCTGAGCTATCCAACTCAACTGCTTCTCACTCCAGTTTTCTTGGCTGAACACATTACATTGTCTTTGGGCCCTGCATTTTGTAAATAGAAAGAAAGGGACAGAAAGAACACCAGGCCTACCACCTGCCCCTACAGGAAGAAACTGCTTACACTTTCCTTCTGCCAGCTCATTTCACTCTGCCCTTTGCCCCCAACCAATATGAGATTTGGGGTAATGGGTGGGAAGGGGAAGGAAATAAAAGAGAGGAAGGATTCATTAGCAGTGTTAAAGGAAGCCTGCCTGGCACAGGATATGGAGAAGAGAAAGTGGAAGAACCAGTGCCAGCTTACCCTCAGCGCACGGCTGCCTATTCATGTCTGCTTCCCTGGGCCACAAAGGCAAAATTCACTTTTTCCTCAAGTCAGGGCTCTTTTGCAGAAACTCATATACCCTGCCAGGACCAGAACTCTATAAAAACAGCCTCCAGGATAGCCTGTAGCCAAGGTTCCTGACATCTTTGTGCTGTCTTCTCCACACTGGCCTTCCTGGCCACCCGTGGAGGTGACGAGCTAGGCTGGGTTGCTCCAGAGGAGGGTCGCACCTATACTTTAAAAAGACACAGGCGCTATCCCTAGAAGGTGTCGCCATCCTGGAGGAGGCCTGAGGTTCCTAAACCCAGCACTTTCTGTTCTGTGGCTCCCTTTCCACTTTCTGAGCCTCTTGGAAGTGAGATCACGCCAGGAAAAACATGTGATGCTATAGCAAGCTGAAACCAAAGACTTGACTTTGGTCCTGCCCAAGCTGAGAATCTTGGCAGTGATTGACTGGGCAGCCTGCTCTTTTCTATGGCATCGTCTAAGTCCCCCAACTTTGGGAATGGGGTGCCAGTTAAGTCCTCAAAATGGGTATGAGTCAGATCTTCTGAGGGTCACCATTATTTTTTTTTTTTCATAACTGAGCTTCTATTATGTATACAGCACCACACTGGAGGCTGGTAGCACCAGGAGGAGCAGCAATGATGATGGTGGTCTCTGCCTTCAAATACATGGTAGTAAATTCAAGTAACATTAACTATAAAATGGTGGAGAGGGCTTCCCTGGTGGCGCAGTGGTGGAGAGTCCGCCTGCCGATGCAGGGGACGTGGGTTCGTGCCCCGGTCCGGGAAGATCCCACATGCCGCGGAGCGGCTGGGCCCGTGAGCCATGGCCGCTGAGCCTGCGCGTCCGGAGCCTGTGCTCCGCAACGGGAGAGGCCACAGCAGTGAGAGGCCCGCGTGCTGCAAAAAAAAAAAAAAAAAAAAAAAAATGGTGCAGAGAACAGTAAGCGCTATTAGGGAGGTACAGATAGTGTGGTGGGTTCAAGAGCCATTACCCCAGGCTGGAGAAATTGGCAAACGGTTTCTGCAAGAGGTAGCATTTTTATGGGGTTCAAAGAGTAGGTAGGATTTGGACATTCAGACATGAAGGGCAGAGGAAGCTTGTGAACAGCTGAATCAACCTGCATGGATGCCCTGTCCGGTTCCCTTCTTTGTCTTGAATCGTGCCATATCCATGCTGCAGAAGAAGTGCCTTTATTTGGTGTTATGTATTCTGCCTCTTTGATGTGTTATCCCATGGAAGTGGATTGATCTGTGCTTGACAAATCGGGGGCTACCATCGTGCTGGTTAAAAGTACAGACTGTAGAACTAGTTGGCTTGGGCTGGAATCCTGTCTTCAGCACTTATGAGCTGCCTAACTCAAAGGGCTGTTCTGAGGAATAACGTCTGTTGGTTGTCATTTCCATCATCATCATTACTGTGGGAACCCTGGAAGGCCCCCCCCCACCCCAATCCTGTAGGACTTTCCACCATTTTAGATCAATTCCTCTTTTCTGAGAGTCTCATATTAAAATGCAAACACCAGAAAGGGTAACACTGGAAGGTTTAAACCAGCTATGCTTTAGAGCTGAAGAGAATCAGCTGACAACTTATTTGCTCAGAGCAAAATAGGTACCTTAGTGGAGGGATGTAAAAGAAGGGCAAGAGGGTCTGTAAGGGGAGGCCAGTGAGCTCCAAGAGCCATCTTCTCCCCCCTTGTTTTATTTAGAGTACCTAGGCCTCTGGATTTTCGCTTGTACACTGGGAGAAACCTTCACATACAGCATGGGGATAAAGTGAGGAACAGTGAAAAAAATGCCCATCAGTCATTTTAGGAGCCCACGCATGCAAAAAAGCACTGGACTGGGCCCTATGGGATGGAAGGGTATGGAATCAGAGGAAATGCCCCTGATCTGTGCAATCCCATCAAGAATTCAGAACATACATCTAGGAAATAAATTGAGGTAGAAACAGATGACAGTCTTTTTCGTTGTTGTTGTACGTCTTAATGGTGGAAGTTTAATTAATGGTCTACGCTATGATTGTGTGTCTGTTTTCTTTTTCTTTTTTTTAATTTTTGTGTATTTTTTGTACAACTTTTAAAGTTTACTATCCATTTGCAGTTATTATAAAATATTGGCTATATTTCCCACCACATATTGGCTATATTTTCTCAGTACATCCTTGAGCCTATCTTACACCCAATAGTTTATACCTCCCCTCCCCCCACCCCTCTGAGCCCCCCCCGCCCCGTGGTAACTACTAGTTTGTTCTCTATATCTGTGTGTCTCAGATGGCAGTCTTTTAAAAAGTGCAAATTCACACAGCGCAAATTGAATCCTCCTGACCCATAGTAGGTACTCAGTAGATGTTTGCTGATGGATGGATGGATGGACTGAATGAGTGCCCAAGAATGTAGGGCTCACAGTTGAAGGTCAAAGTGAAAAAAAACCAAAGGCCTAAAGGCTTCCTTGTATTATCTTCTGCCACCAGAATGTCAGCTCCATGAGAGCAAGGACCTCATCTGTCTTGCGCCCCGCTATGTCCCCTGCACCTAGAACGGTGCCTAGCACAAGGGAGATTGCCCAGTAAATGTTTATGGGTTGAACAGGTACATGCGTAGATGGGTGGATGGTACAAATAATGGAAATTACTTCCAGACAGTAGTGGGATTTGGGACCCAACACTTAGTACATATTAGGTATACCTTAAATGTTCCTCGGATAATTTAAAAATATTGATGAACATGTTCCTTGCAAGGATAGGTGAAGAGAGGAGTAAGTGTATCCATTAGGATGTAGCTACAGTCGAGCTTGTCTGATATGAAGGAAACATTCAAGAAAAAACAATCTGGCTATTTGCAGGAAGTGTGATTATGGCTCACAATACCACACACCTGTCTTGTGGAGTTCTAGGGTTTTCGGAGCCGCATGGGTCTGTACTCATTCTTACCCAACTACATATTTCCGTGAACCCTCAGAGGGTTCCAAAGCTAGCTACACACACTGCACACATGGCTGAGTAGGATAAAAAATTTTTCACTAAGGCTCCGGGATTTTATTAAGCAGCCAGGCCCTCCCTGCAGGGCTTATGTATTGAAGAAGACAGAAGGACACCTGACAACAGCACAAGTCAGGCAGTGATTAGAACACCCCAGCTTTATAGGTTGACAGCATCTAAAACAGAATAGCCTAAGGTATCTGCTAGGGAGGGTTGTTTGCTTCATAAGAGGGTAATTTACTGTTTGAAAGGCACAAGGGCATGGGGTACTCATTCAAGTCTAAAAAAGGGAAGGGTCAATATGTATTCCCAAAGATAGGTGGCAAGCATCACTTTTTTTTTCTGAAATCTCTTGGGCTAAAAAGCTAATTTACACTTCCCCTCTATACTATGTTACACTATAGAATCTCCAGGTCAGAAAACTCATATTAAAAGCAATATGCGGGGCTTCCCTGGTGGTGCAGTGGTTGAGAGTCCGCCTGCCGATGCAGGGGACACGGGTTCGTGCCCCGGTCCGGGAAGATCCCACATGCCGCGGAGCGGCTAGGCCCGTGAGCCATAGCCACTGAGCCTGCGCGTCCGGATCCTGTGCTCCGCAACGGGAGAGGCCACAACAGTGAGAGGCCCGCGTACCGCCAAAAAAAAAAAAAAGCAATATACACCTTCACCCCAGGCCTCTTACCAGCATGTTTGCATTGAAGTGTTTGTGGTCATGGGTTGCTTTGGGCGTCTAACCACCTTGATGGTTCTCCCCTAGTTGTTCTCTTGTTTGTCATTTCCCTGTGGGAATTTGGGCTCCAATCCAAACACCAGCATGGTTTGCTGAATGAGAAGAGCAGGACCTTGCTCTAGATACTTCCCTTGTTCTAGATACTGTGTCTCCATTGATATAACCTGGGATCACACTAGATTTTTGCAAACCACATCTCACAGCCAACTGGTATTGAACTGTAGTAAACCAACACCTAATTCATTTTCTGAATGTTAAATCTCATCTTCCCCATTCTGTAACCAATAGTTGGTCCTCTATTCTTAAGGCCAAGGCCTTACATGTATTTCAATAAAATTGTGTCCTAAAAGATTTGTAGGATTTGTCCCAACACTGTAACCAAATTCAGATTTGTTTTCATATAACGTTTGTCTAATCTAATATAGTAACTCTTCTCCTAAAGTTTTTTGTCTTCTGTTACCATATTCAGCATCCCATCAATTGGTATAGTCACATGAGCCACAAGTCCAAATGTCACGTTTTCAATGAGGTCTTCTCTTACTACCCTATTTTAAATTGACCCCCTCTTTTGATCCAGTATACTTCCTATACTCTTTCTCTGTTATTTTTCCTCCATAGCACATATAATCATCTAATATGCCATATATTTCACTACTTATTCATTTTGTATATTATCTTTTGCCTCCTTTAGAATGTAAGCTCTATTAAGGTAGCAATTTTTGCCAGTTCTCTTCCCTGCTGGATCCCAGATGTGTTGTATAGATTGAATATAACAGTTGAGTACATCAGTGTCCTGATTCAGGTCAGTGAAAATGTTTAATTTGATAGGACTAAGGAGAGAATCAAGTACATTCTACTAGAGGTTGTTACCCCTCACCAGATTGCTATTGATCTTTTGGTCGCTTTCAAATCCACTTAATGGTGTTAGCATCCAGCCCAACTTGTTTTTACTTTATCTAGGAGGCTACTGAGAATTTGTTACATTTTTTGCTGAAAATCAAGTAGTTCATGCCAGTGGTAGCCCTCCGATCTATCAATCTGGAAGTTCTTTGCCAAAAAAGGAAGTGGGATTCATCTGACGTAACTGATCACTTCCTCTTTCTAACTGCATGCAATCATCCTTTGGATAACCCATTTTAAACCCTGCTTGGGAGGGACAGGGCATTAATCAATGACCTGTCCAAACCCCTTGACTTCCTGGAAGGGAGGTACTTCCAGGTGTGAGGTCCCTTCATGTGAGGTCCTTCTGGCTGGGGCTCTGGGCCTGTTCACAGAGTGGGCATGAGCTCCCTGGGGGAGGAAGCTGTCAGATGATGGAGGTAGCACCACTGAGCTGAAAGGCTTAGGCTCAGATGTCATTTAGTGGTTGCATTGGAATATCACATCCTTTTGTCTGAGTCTCAGATTCTGTAGTCTATAAAATAAATTTTCAAAAATATAGTATGATACTTTATTGAATACCCTTTTGGTTCCATGTCCAATTTTTTCATGCAGGCAGTAAAGATCTGAGGTTTGGGATATGTTTATTTCTATTGCTCTTTGAACTAAAGGATTTCTATTTCTCTTCTCCATCTCCTTTTTTCCCATTCTTCGTGACACACCTGTGGTTTAGGCTCTTGTCATCTCATGCCTGAATTATTACAGTAGCTTCCTAACTAACTCCAGGATTCCTGTCTCTTTCTTCTCCATCTTCGACTCTTCAGTCAGGCTAATTTCCTGAACCTGGCTATTCAAAATGTGGTCTATGGACCACAGCATCAGCATCTCCTAGGATCTTGCTAGAAAGACAGACTCTCAAGCCACGCTCAAAACCTACTGAGTCAGAATCTGCATGTCAACAGGACCTGCAGGTGATTCGAACCAACATTAAAGCTTGAGAAACACTGTCCTCTCTTCCACCATGCCATTCCCCTACCAAGGGGCGTCCATAAACTCACACTGAGCCATCCCTAAACTACCTCTGAGAAAAGTTTTACCGTAATTTTCAGGTGAGATGTTTTTGATGTGAAGATGTAAATGCCCACCTATACCATCTACTCATTGGTTCTGAGAATGATGAGCAAGTTTACCTAGGTAACTTTAGAGCAGTTATAAAAGTTGAGATTCACCTTGAGTTGAATTCTTCTAGTAAAAGCAAAGTATATTGGTTTTTGGTGAGTAAAAGTTAAGTGGTACTTGGGAAACATGTGGTGAGTTGGTTGGAAACGTTCAAACTAAGGTTCTTAGTTTGACACAAGCATTTTATATACTTAATTTAATCCTCAAAATAATCTCATTTAGGTGGGTGTTGTTATCCCCATTTTACCTATAAGGAAACTGAGACTCAAAAAGGTGAGGTTGTCCAGAGCCTCAGTACTGGGTAGAATTCAGGCTACACCATAGTAACAGACATCCGAAATACGGTGGTTCAGACAAGTGGCTCTGTACTGAGCTGGACAGGTGACCCCAGGTGGTATGCTTTGCCGATTCATCAGGTCACCCAGCTTCCTTCTCCCATACCGCTTCATCATCCCCCAGGATGTGGCTGAAGCTGGTTCCTACCCTTGGGAAGAGGGAAAGGGAAAGTGAAGAGCCCATAATTTTCTTATAATCCAGAAGTTCTACCTGTTACTGTACTCACATTCCGTTAGTCAAAACTTAGCCACATCTAGTTGCAAAAGAGGCAGAAAAATGTTGAAACCTGGAGAGTTGTTAACTAACCAGAAAAGGGTGGCGACTGGGGGAGATCACAGGCGCTGCCATAGGCACTGAGTTGATTAGTGGGAGAACATAGATTCAAACTCCATGACTTCAACCTGCGGTCTTTCTAGCATTCTTTTCCACCATTTCTCATAGTTGACAGTCAGTAAATGTTTGTTGAATTGAGATAGATTGAGACAGTACATGTAAGCCTTTTGGTTATTTGAAATTATTTCTTCCTTCTCCCTTGCCTCCCTGATTACCTAAGTGGCTCTGTGCCAAGCTATCGCTATTTTTTTATGATGTTAATTTGTAAAACGGAAAGTGGACATTCATCTTCCTTCAGGAGAAATGTTATAATGCAATAATCTGCCGGTTCTTAGAGGTTCTGTGGAATCATGTCAAGTGTGATAATGGGTGTTAATGTTAGTCATTTTTTTAACAACCAGATGACCATCCCCTTTAAAGTGGGTGTTCTCAGGAGAACGCCATTGCTCAAAATATTTTTGATATTTTATGTCGGCTGATGTAGCAGTAAACTCTCACCGCAATAATACTTCGTGACAACATCATCAAAATCACAGTCACGCATACAGTCATAAGCATTTAACCAATGCGTATGTGGGTCTCCTGGGGGTCGGCTATTTAGACTGGGCCTGGCTGGCCAGCTCTGGGTCCGGTGTCTCTCATTCTCCTCATGAGATAACAGATGATCTTGAACATATTTCTCTCTGGCAGTAGCAGAAGCATAAAAGAACAAGTGAAGTTACGTGAGGCTTCTCGAGGCCTAGGCTAAGAGTTGGCACAATCTGTTATTCAAAGCAAGTCGTGTGGCCAAACCCACAGTCCAGGGCCATGGGAAATACTCTACACCTCGTGTAAAAGGGAATGTAGTCACATGGCTAAGGGTGTGAATACAGACTGGGTGAAGATTTGGGGCCAACTAAGCAACCTATCATGGCTCTGCCTTTACCAAGTTATTTTGAATACTTGCAGTGATGTTAAACCTTTATCTTTTAGGGGTAGATTTTATTTTATTCTTTTAGGAAAATAGCTAAATTTATGAATGAAATGAGACAATCAGGCTAAATTTATCTTTGGGCAGAAAGGTGGCTGTTTAGGCATGCGATAGCGTAATGAAACTTACGTCTAGAACTGGTTCAAGAATATGGCATTCGGTGGTAGAATAGTTGGAACTGACGTACAGCCTTCCAAGGTGATCAGTTGACTGAAGGAATAATACTCACTTGTTTCTGAAATAATTTCACAATAAACAAACCTCACAGTTTATAGTCACATGTTCCCACTGTGTTTCAAAGTGGGAATAGGGACGAATAGAGGCTCATCTCTAGTTCCTTTGACTAAAATCCTGAGCAAACGCGCTTTCTGTGCAGATTGTCATTGCCAAGTCCCCTCTGGCGACCTTCACCACATTTGTCTACACCATCGAGAAGGAAGGCCTGGTTCTTCAAGGTAAGATTCTCGGATTAAGCCATTTCTTCAGGCTGAATATGCTCAGTGCTGCCCATCGCGGGTGATAATTACTGCTGTGCCCCTGATAGAAGCTCCTTCGGGACGGAATCAAAGGCCAAGATGAATTGACCAGTGATGTTTATCCTGATAAGATAAGAGAGACTGGCAGTTGTGGTAAGAATCTGACAGAGGTTACGGAGAACTATAGAATCTCCTAACAGACAACCCAAGAATGAGGGACAAACCGAGTAGGCTAGGAACTGCAACCACCCCAGTCCTCTTCGCAGATTCCACGGGGTGAGGGACCAGGAGGTAGGTCTCTGACACCAGCGTGGAGGGCCCAGTCCTGCCTCAGAGCCTTCTCACTTAGCGGGTGGAAGAACGTCATGGCTTCATGAGCACTGCTTCCTCGGCCCCCTTCTGGTTACTCCACTTCCTCCCACTGTGCTCAAGTCCCGACTGGGGACCAGGCCTTGCAGACCTGCACTTTGTGACACGGGCCTGAGTTCTGGCTCGTGGTAGAGGCCCCCCAAGGCCACAACCTAGAACTAATTCAACAAACAGGGGGAGAAGTGGATTGAGGGGCATCATTCTCAGATGCTGGGTCCTCGGGTGGTTAGGAAAGGCATCCAATGGCAGGTCTGCAGAAAACAGTGAACAGGAGGCGGTAAATTCAAACCCCATTGAACTTAGCGCACAGGGTCAGATGTCCCAGACAGCTTTGTAGATTAAGAAGGGTCCCCACAGAAGTGCTCAGGATACACATCTGTCCCCCGCTGTCAGGCAGGAGGCCCTACCCCCGGAGATGCATAGGTGCCCATCTAGCCGGAACCACAGAGGAGCGTATTGTCATTTTTGTCCATGGGAGGAATATCTGCCCTTTAGGATTTTGTAAGCTGAGTATTTTTCCCAAGTCTGTGAAACAGGGTAAGTCCTTACAATACACCCACAGAGACACATTGCATTGTAAAGATCTAGCAGGGCTTTTGTGGGGCAGGCTAGACGGTTCATGCTTCTGACTGAGGAACAGGCTGCAGCCTTCCTTTCCCTCTCCTTCTAAAACATCCACTTCTTAATGGACCCAGAAAGCAGCGTGTTTGTTTGGTGCGGCTGAGCTCCACAGCAGGGACTCGGGTCCAGGGAAATTTGGAGTAAGAACTACTGACCTTTGACTCTTAGCCTTTGACTTATGCTATCTAAGTTCCTTGGTAAATATTTTTTTTACAATTGCAAATATTGTTTTCTGACAAAGAAGCAGAGATTTTAAGACCAGATTAAGCAAAGCAAACAGCAGGCCCCTTTGTTACAGACTCTCTAAGGGTGTAAGTAATAAGCAATCAGAAAGCTGGACTGGTGTTTACCCAGTGCACAGTGTGCCCTTTGGCTCTCCATTTTTAGAGCGTTTCTTAAAAGATTAGAAGTCTAGTAAATAGCAATTTTAGATGAAGATTTCAAGAAGTTCTATGGAAGATTACAAGATAATTTCACGAGGAAAAGGGCCAGTTCTGCCCAGATGGCTTGTAGGAGGGCCTTGATATGGTGCCTGTATCTTGATCACTTGGCATTTTGGTAGATAACATTTGAAAGCATGGTCTTATTTGGATAACTTTTGGATAATATTGGTGGGAACAAGATACATAGAATTGCCTCTCTGACTCTCATTGCTAAGATCATGATTTTGACAGGAAGGAGGAAATTGTTTAGGGGAAGTATTTAGAAACTGGAACTACAATGAACTGGTAGGGGTTGAGAAACTACAAAGAAAGACTATTAGACATAGTTGGAAAACGGGAGAAAGTGGATTACTAAAGGAGGCTGACCTGGAGCTGGGTGTCCAGGAAAGAGAAACATTCAGGAAGTGTCTGATGATGCAAGAATCCCAACCAGTAAATAAAAATGTCTGGGAGATTTCAGAGCCTCACCTATTTGCTTTTGAAACTACGCCTTCCTCTCTGAGGTTTTTTGGAGGTGGCAGAACTCTCTGCCCCTGTCAGCAATGCCACTTAATGAAAACCTCTGGGCATTCCCTCCCCTCTGGCTATGTGCTCCTAAGGCTTTGGGGAAACAAAAAGGAGCTCTGATCCTCAGAAAAATGGGGATCCCTCCTGTATTAGAGAGACCACCTTGGATTTCCATTCCAGCTCTGGTAGGTTCCTGAGAAAATCTCTAGCATCCTAGTTGTGTCGGCTTGAAAAAGACAATGTTGACCTTGATTCAGTGCTTTGCAAAACTGTTTTGCAACCCATTGGTGGGTCATGAAACAAAATTAAGGAATCATAACCAGCATTAAAAGAAAAAAAAAGAAATAGAGAATGGAAAATAACATACACATATTGTACTGTTTCATGAAATATTTCTTGTGTGATTGTGTGTGTGTACATGCTTGACGAATTGATGTACAGAGGTTGCAGTGCAGAATGTTTTTCTTGCTTGGATTGCAGTCATCGGCCTGGGCGATCTCTAAAGGCCTTCCCACTTCACCTTTATCTGATTCTCCAAGGAGATGGTGTACTTATCATTCACTTAGCTCTGTAGAGTTCTACCCTTGAGATCTCCACAAACCAGAACATAAAAGCTTATTTTTGCCCCCAGTCTTACCAGATGACTGAGCTAAAAAACACCTGCACCATTCCCCAGGTTTAAAGCAAAGAAACCTTTGATCCCTGGCTGATAAGCTTGGAAAGGTACCAGACATCAAGGCCAAGAAGCTTTTCTTGTGTGAGGGGTTGCTCTGGCACAATACTCCCGAGGTGGCATGGAGGTTGGTACCTACAGCTCCGGGAAGGGGTATGCAAGCCACGTCTGAGGGGCATAGAGACAGAGAGCGGAAGGGCTGGAAGAGGGAGGGCAGCTCCTGTGGTACCAACTAAACAGGAAACTGCTAACCCAGCCACTGTGGCTCAACATTCCGTCTTTGTAATGGAGCTGGCCTGAAGTGGCAGTAAAGAATAATCCAAACGGGCTACCCTGGTTTTCTGGGTGGGGAGCAGGGCTGTTAGTGAGTGTGGGAATGATCGCTGGGTGCCTTTTATCCCCTTAGCAAGACCCAAGATTCCTACCAGCCTGCTAACCAGGAGGGTTTTTTTTTTTTTTTTTTTACCATCTTTATTGGAGTATAATTGCTTTACAGGGGAGACGCAAGAGGGAAGAGATATGGGAACCAGGAGGTTTTATACTACCTGAAGGGCTCCTGAGCGCGGGAGCAGAGGGAGGGAATAAAAGGTGAGGGCAACATTCGATTTACCGGCTCCACAGGCCATTCCCCTCCCCGGTTCTCAAGGATTAGGATGCTGAGAACAGCCGACAACTGGGGGCCTTACAGCCTTCCCGCCCCTTTGTTCACTGGGATGGGAGGGACAATAAAACGGCAGGCTGGAGAGACTGAGGGGCTTGGTATAGAGATTTCTCAGGCTGCTTTTTAAACACTTGAAGGAGCCGGTCCATGCTATTGTTGTAGTAAAATAGAAAGCGGAACTATTCTCCTTTTGCAAGAAAAAAAAGAGAAAAGGAAAAGAAAGAAAACCCACCCTCCAGCATCTTCAGGAGGCCGCCTGGCTCAGGCTATTACCATGGTAATACCGTGCTGTTTGCATCTTCTTTGTCTGTCCTCACACTGGTCCGGGATCCTGGCCTCTTCTGGTTGGGCCCCAGACCCTGGAAACACTTGGGCCCCAAAGGAGAGGGATCTCACAGCCCCCAACTTCCTGATGGTTCAGACTCTGAGAGGGGCCAGGTCCCAGCAGAGGGAAAGTTCAGCTATTTTGTACAGCGGAAGTGGGAATGGTGGAGGGGGTCGGGGAAGATCCCTTTAATCCATTTTTCCTTTTGTTCCCAGAGTTCACCATGAAATCCCGCTGTTCACTGAGTGGGAAAGCTTAGAGGCTTGACCAGCCCAGAGAGAGGCTAAGGGGTGCCAGGACCTAGTGGAGAGGAAAAAGCAGGACTTGGCTTTGGGAATTGGCTTGCATGGAGTGGGTCCACAGAACCACATGGCGCAGAAGGGAAGGGGGCGTTTACAGTGAACTCCAGCTTGACCCACATCTGTTCTGGTCATGTCCTTTGCTTCCCCAGCAAGCCCCAAATGTTGTGCCACCCAGAACACAGCTGGGGTCCTTGGGATGGGGCTGGGGAAGCTCAGGGGTGCCCAGAGCACCTTGAGATAGGTCCAGAGAAGTCTAGAAACAAAGCTAGTTTTCTGTTTTTCCAACCAGTCCCTATACTATAACCCAGTATAGGGACTCGGAATAAACCAGAAAACAAAGAAACAATGATTTTTTTAAGAGCTGGAAAGCTATGTGCCTCATCTTTCTTGTAAAATCAAGAGTGGTTATTTGACCAGCTTTCGAAGCATGTTGGAAAGGCATTAATCTCCTCTGTTTGTTCCTTTGTCACAAAGTTGAGTTACATTCTTCCACCCCATTTTCTTAGTCACTGAGCCAACTGGATGATTCATTGAAAAATTCTTTTTCCCCAAATACCACGATCTGATTTCATCAGATTTCAGTTAGAATCAGTAACCCATCTAAATGTTTCTGCCCAGTGGACTCAAAGTGACCCAGAAGAATCTCAGTCTGTTTCCATCCAGGTATGGAGGTGTCTGCTTGGTAAATATCACCCACACACCTGGCACAGCCTGGCATGGATTGGGGAGCCTGGCAGAGAGCCCTGGGATTCAGTGGAGCAGAGTGAACTTGCTCGCACAGGTCACAGAGGAGAGGGCAGAGCAGGCCTGTCGTATTGTCCTGAGCTGCTTCTGCCTGCCCCTCCACGAGGTGCTTCCCAGGGCAGAGAGGCAGGGCTCCCATCTGCAGAGTCTCTCCTTCTCTTTCAACATTCACTTCACATCCCCTCCCTCCATGACACCGTCCGCACTGACCCTTTCTTTGGTCCTTTCTTTTCCTCTCACTGTTAGCCTCAAAGAGAGATTTTGTTTTCAATGTGGAAAACATATTTTAAATACTGAACATTACAGAAAATAATAAAGCAAACCCATGACTCTAACATCCAGAATTAACAAATGTTAATATTTTATCTTTTTCTTTTCAGATTTTTTTTAAATCAAAGTATAGTTGATTTACAGTGTTAGTTTCAGGTGTACATAAAAGTGATTCAGTTATTCATATATATTCTCTTTCAGATTCTTTTCCATTATAGGTTATTATAAGATATTGAGTATAGTTCCCTATACTATACAGTAGGTCCTTGTTGTTTATCTATTTTATGTATAGCAGTGTGTATATGTTAATCCCAAACTCCTAATTTCAGATTTTTTTTTTAATTACAGGGATAAAACCTTACAAAATTCAAAACTCCTTTGTTCCTATCCCAAGTCCATTCCTTCTCTCCCCTGCGCTCCTCCACAGAAGTAAAAGCTCTCCAGGGTTTGATGTATATCCTTCTCCCCATTCTGAAAAACTTTTCTACATATATGTGAATCCAAACATCAGATTTGTTTTGAGTGCGTCCTAAATTTTCATAAACGGTTTATTATACATATCATTCCACAGCTTGCTTTTTTCACTTAGCATTATGTTTTTGCAACATATCTGTGTTGATACACGTAGATCATATTCTTTCATTTTAACTGAGGTATCCATATCCACTGTATTGAATGTACCACATGTTATCCATTCCCCCACTGACAAAAATTTTGATTACTTGTTAACTTAATGAATCTTGTTGCCCATGTTTCTTGGTATGCAGGTGTGAGGGTTTCTCTAGGTATATATCAAAAAGTAGAATGGCTAGTCAGGGGATGCACATTTTTATCTTTACTATATATTTTCAAATTGTTCTCCAAAGAGGTTTACCAATTTATACTTCTTCTGGAGATAGTGGACCAATTCCTATGATTATAAATTCACCGTCATGTTTCCATGGGCAATCTTCTTGTGTTTCTTTATGGCTGCCTCTTTTATCTCCACCATTGAGGTGTAAGTTTCCATAGCTTCTAGAGGGGTCTTCTGCACAGTGCGTGTGACTTATGCATACATTTACATGATTAACTGACAGAAATTATTCTACTCCTCCTAAAGGTAACTATATACACCTCCCAGAAAGGGATCTTTTCGTTCCATTCATCACCTTCATTTTCAGATGAGGGAACTGAGTTCCAGAAAGGTGAACTGCCTCAAAATTGGGTTTGTAGCTGTTCCCAAGTACTCAGCCGGGGCTCCTAAGATTTTTATAAAATCAGAAATGCATTTGGGCCGCCTTGTCTTCCGTCATGGCAGCCCCTGTGACAACTTATCTCTCAGGCTTCATGAACCTCTGTTGGGATACTCTAGGCCCATCCTGAATCTTGAATCTCGAAATTCTAAGCTAAGATGGAACAGTCACATTGATACAGTGAGATCCCTCAAGAAATTTCCTAAGTATAGTTGGGTTATAAATTTGGCTGGGTGGAACCACAACCTAGATTAACAGTGGTGTACAGGTAGAGGTTGACTGCTTTCTCACATAGCACTGTGGAGGAATGCAGTCCAGAGCTGGTATGGCAGCTCGGTCCCACATGTTGGTCCAGGGGCCCCGGCTCTTAGCTTGTTGCTCCATCATACCTAGGATGTTGCCCTTGTTGTCACAGTCCAAAATAGCTCAGTATCCTGTCCTGCATCCAGGTAGCAGGAGTTGTGTGGGGTAGAGATTTGGTGGGAGGAAAGGTCAACCCCCTTCCTTTAAGGATATTAACCAGAAGTTACACACATTATTTCTGCCACTCTACCGAAATATGGAAAGAAAGACTGGAAAATGTAGTTGTTAATCTCGGTGGCCGTGTGCCCACCTAAATTTGGGGAGTTCTATTATCATGGGAGAGAAGAGGAGATGAATATTTAGTGACACATTTCTTTCAGAAGAGCCCAGTTGCAGAGATTAGGCCCCAGGGTACAACAGTACAGACCCTAGGGCGGGACTTGTTGCATAATGTTGAAATGCAACATAAATATTGCAGTTTCTCAGAGTTATCTGGAAAGCGGGGTTCCAGCCTAGTACTCAGTTTGGCTCAAATAAAACTCTCTTCTGTTCTTAAAAAAAAGAAAAAATATTATATATTTAAAATGCTATCAGGACCTTCTTTGGTAGAGTCTAGAGCAGAGGAGTAGAGTATCACAGTCAGTAATGCCACCAAAGATCAGCACCCAGAAATCTTGTTCCCCCTCCCAAGACAGAATCTCTGTCAATCAGAAACTTAGTACATGTTTTGCTCTTGTGCACTATTCAAGAAAGATACTTGAACAAGCGCCACTAGTGCTTATAGCACAAGGCAGGGTATAAATTTGGTTCCAGAGTCAGAGACTAAACACAGTTTTTTCCAAAACGTTTTCTCCTGTCTCCACTTAAAAAAACGAAAAAAAAGCAAAAAACAAACAAACATAAGACATGGAACAAAATGTCAGTTGCAATAAGGTTATAGAGAAAAACTTTATTCCAAGGCCTGGACTGTAGTTAGACTAGATCCACGCTCCTCTTTTAGAACCGGGAAGCCATTTGGCTATCTTTAACAATTAACAGTTAACAGTTTGCATTTGTGAAAATGCCCAGGTAATAATATCAAAAGAAGTTAAATCAATTCAGGTTGTTGATTTTCTTTGAAGACCTCTTCCAAAAGGACTTGGAGTTCTTTCTGGAATATGACTTGAGCTCCATTTCAGTGAGTTCAGTTAAGCAGGTATTTCTCAAGCATCTATCCTTTGTAAACCATGGTGCTCTGACGAGATAGGCTGAAAAAGAAAAAAAAAGGTCCCTTGTTTTTAATAGCTCACAATCTAGTTAGCTCAAAAACAAAATATGCAATCAAAAACAAACTGCCACACCTATTATCAAGGTTCAAACAATGGGATTTGAAAGGATAGAGGAAATAGACTCATTCCATCTAGGATGACTGAGGAAGGTTCCTGAGAGGACATGGTACTTGAACTGGATGTCAGCTCCTGAATACTGACGAAAATGGCATTCCATTGTCCCTTGACAGAAGCCAGTTTTCTTTTGCTGTTTGAGGATAGATTTGGGCACGCTGTGGAATGCTGATTAGTGCCATGTGACTGATGTTGAAACATGCTGACTAATGTGTTCTAAATGGATTGATTCAACAATAAAGGGAACGTTGAGAGTCAAGAGTTCAGATCCTGAAGTTCGTCGTGTGATGAAGTGTAAATCACTTAGCCTCGGTACTTCATTTTTTTTTTTGTCAATTAAAATGTGCTCATGATGAGAAGCCAACAAATCACCTTGACTAGAAAGTGGTCCACAAATCTCAAGGACAACAGAAACGCTTAACGACAATTCCCAGGACAGGCTTATGCAACCTCGGGTTATTCGCAGTCCATACAGCATCAGAAGGTCCATCACATGCTGCCCCGTAGCCATGTGAGACTTCAGTTTCCTCACACATGCCATGAGAGCTGACAAATAGCGCACTGCACTCACAAAAACTGACCGATAGAGGAGCCTTTGAAAAATCTTCCTAGCTACCTACTGGGGCGCCTGTGTTTTTCGACAACAGATGTTGCCACAGGACTCAAAGCTTGCATTGCACACACAGCTTTTCCTCTCTTTTGACATCTCCCCAGCCAGACTGCTTGAGAACCTGGCCTTCCGTGTCCAGATGTTTACTGAATTCTGAAGGCCCCCCAAAGGGCCCAAGTTCTTTTGTTGCTCTCCAAATCACTTCCCACAGAGACTGACCAATGTCCTGAAGGAGCCCTTCAATAGGGAGGATAAATGGAGGCAGATGAAGACATGACCCCCTGAGGCTCGCCCACGTCCACGCTAACAAAGGGTCTATGGCACAACCTTGTAAGGAGCATTTTGGTCGGCAGCATCCCCTCGAGAGGCCAAGTCTCCCCCCACAGGGCTGCTTTCAATGGCTCCCATCGTAGTGGAAGCCCCGAGCATTTGTTAAGGGCTGGGGTGTGCTAGGTGTAGCACAAAACATCTAAATCATGCCCCCCACCCCTGGTCTTTGTGAGGGCTTCCTGGCTACAGACGGCAGCTGGCTTTCTCAGGGGAAACCTTGGGGGGTAGTAGAGGAAGCTGAAGAGGGGCTCCCGCTTCTCTGGATGACCTCTTCCCACCCAGCCCAGAAAGGCTCCCCTTTTGTCTGTAGCTATCAGCAGTCAAGCCAGGGCTGTGGGGCCTTAACCCACACCTGTGCTGAGTTTCTGGGTGTCTCAGGTTTGCAAAGCCATTGGCTCCCTGGGTAATAGACAGGTATGTGTGTAAGAGGGCTGCAGTGGGAAGGAGAGGTTTATTTCGACTGCTAGTGAGAAGTTAGTGCATTTCATGACAGCAACGGTTTTTCAAACATTCTTTCTCTCCCTCTCTTTTCTTTTTTTTTTTCCTTTAGACCAACAGAGGCCATAGGGACACTATGACCTTTGTCTAGAGCTGATGGGGGCGTGATTTGTGAAATGAAACAGGACCGGGCTGCTTGGAAGAAGGAAACGGAAGCCAACATAATGGGGATTAATTAGTTGATTGCTGTTGAGATGGTAACAGATTTGCACCCCACCCCCCCCCTCCTTACCATTGAGCCAGCCATCTCAGACCTAACAGGGAAGGTGAAGATGAAGAGGCCTTTGTTCGGGTCTCTAGATGCTTGGGGCTGTAGGCTTTGCCGCCATGGGATGGCAACAGCCATAATAATAATAATTTGCACTTATATAGCACCTTTCAACCAGGCACCTCAAAGCGGTTTAACCACATTAATTAATGAAAGCCCACAATCCCCCTGCGGAGAGGAAGAGGATGACTAACAGGATTTGTAATTACAGGAGGGAACATTTCCGAATAAAGTATATTGTCCACTAAACAAAAAGAGTAGGTGTAAAGGAATTGGGGTCTCCAAAGAGTAACTGATTGAGAAGTGAAACCATGGAAAGATGGGGGAGGCTGGGGGCGGGCATGGGCATGAGGGTCTGCTCTTTTGTCAGAGGGAGGTCGATGGGCTCAGAATTCACTGACAGGTTCGGATCCAACTGAGAAGCGGGACATGTATGGTATTAGTGGCATTTGGAAGGTCATTAGTGGTACACCTATTGTGGTGTAAATTCAAGTTTCACTGGTACATTGTGTAGAGCCCTGCAGAACAAAGAGTGAGATTCCTGCAGTATTTAATAAAGGATGAAATGATTTCTTTAGATCCAAAGCCCAAGGCTGGGCCAGTCAATTAGCAAATAAATCAATTGGTGACCCATAGGATAATTTGGTTGTTCCTAGCAGAACACCCAGCCTACCCCCTCCTTCTTCCATGAGGTTTCCAACCAGAGCTTCAAGGCTGTGGGCTTTAGCCCCTTCAAAGCCAGGCATCAGATCTTCCCAGCCTTTGGCACTGGGACCTCTTTTACCCAAATCGTTGGTGACACTCAAGCTGCCCTCTGTAGAATCACTTTGTATCTGCTCCCCTTCAGAGGTTTTTAAATGCCTTGGATGCTAGAATCAAGTCTTGTCCCGTCTCATGTCTGCTACCAATGCCCGACAGAGTGCTGTGCACAAAGTAAGTACCCAGTCGGTGAAGAATGGTTGGATGACAAAATCCTTTAACAACTCAGTGTTTGTTGACTACATACCAAATGCTAAGGCAAAGCTCAAAAAATAGGCTCTGTGTATTACAAGGAATGGAAAAGACTCGTGTACTCCTAAGTATAATGTAAAGCAGAAGAAAATAAAGTTAACATTATAGATGCACGCCCAAGCCACAGGCTGCAAGGGCCAAAGGAGGAACGTTTTATCCAGCTGGAGTGAATCAAGGAAGGTATTCCTGGAGAGCAAACAATGCGCTGGGCATTGGAGGGCGAGAAAGATTTTGATGGACCTGGAAGAGGTGGAGGATACAGAGTTTCCAGACTGTGGTCATTTGTCTCGCTGAGTGAGGTGCCTTTGGAGAGCTTGTGGTCTTCAATAGAACATTTGTGAAAACCAAGCTGAGTTTTTGTAGCTGATTCAATGTACATTTCCTGTGAATTCTTGAATATGAATTGGCTATTTTCAAACAGCCAGGGACTATTAGGAAAGTTGAGAAAGATGTTTTGTTCTCTGTAACTACTCAGTCTCTCTGCACTTTCACTGTCCACCAAGAAAGAAAAGCTAGCTAAGCAATTCACGGGTTCAAGTGGGCGCTCAGGAGTGTCTGAGAAAGGTACGAGGAAAACATATCTTGGTCCCAGATGTCAAAGATGAAATGGCTTCCTGCTTGAGGCCTTTTTTTTTTTTTTTTTTTTTTTTGACCCCAGGAAACAGTAAGACAGTGCTCTACCCCCAGTGATTGACAGACAGATCAGTCCCTGTGCTCTCCTACTCCAAGGTGTTTCACCACGAACCATGCTGCCAGGACAGGACCTAAGCACTGTCCTTGCATCGTGCCAATACTCAGTGCTGCTGTGTGTCTCACACGCACTGTACGTGCATCTGCTTATCTGATCCTCCCCACGGTTTCACAAGGTAGGACTTCATATCGTTCCTTCTTTGCAGATGAGGAAGGAGGCAAGAAAAGTTCAGTCTCTTGCTAGAAAGTGATGGAATGTGCATTTGAACCCAGGTAATCTTGCTTCTTCCTCTCCCCACTCGCCCCTGTAGTATTTCTGTTCGTATCTATCACAAGCTTTCTTAGTCATCCTCACTAAAGGACTCAGCACAGAGCTGTACACACAATAGAAATCCAGTGAATATTTTCCAAATAAAAGAATCAGCAGAGCAATACTGGTGGTTGGATCTTCCGATGGGAGAAGTGACTGAAGAGAATATGGTAGAGGTTCCATCACTGTCTCCTTCTCTTTTCACCATTATTAAAAATGAGGAGACATGCATAGGAAAGGTGCCCCCAGGGAATATTCACATGGAAGAAGACACAGGTGGCATTCATGAGCTGAAAATCTGCCAAACTGGTACCACCCACGGAACGCTAGGGAGGCATCTTGAGTTGTTAATTACTCTTATTGAACTTGGATGCGATGAAGTAATTTCTTGGTGTGTGTGTACATATACACATATAACGCAAAGTCCAACTTTTGTCTCCCTAATTGTACTAGCATCCTAGCTGCTCTGTTGATGTGTGGCAGCCCTGGTGAAGATTCAGAAGTGTGTGGTCCCTATCAGCCCACGGAACGAACACTTCTGGGTTAACCCAGAATTGCCTAACTCTGTGCCCAGTGACTTTTAGTTGTATGTTGTGAGCAAAGTTACTGCTCGGAGACGGGACTGTAGAAGTTTGTCCTGCAAAACCAGGATTGCCAAGTGAGAATTTCGGAGTTGGGTGATGAGGATTAGGTAATGGGGGAGAGGGGAATGAAGGCAAGAGGAAGTGCAAAATATCAGATTCTGTCCTAAAAATCGTGATCTTAGAACCACTTGGGAGGGTCATTTTTTCCCTAAGCTTTGGTTTTAATATCATCACCATCATTTTTGTCCTACAGCTGTGAAAGGACCTTTTTTATTCCACTGCAGAATTCACCAGAGGCTGCTTTTACTCAAATGAAGGGAGCAGTCCATCACACTTCTCAGACGAATATCCTAAGTGTGAGAGAAAGCACATTGCCTACTTCTCTGAATTTCAATGAGGGTGGGGTTCAGATGCAGCACAGGTGCTCCAGAACTCCAAACAGAACTGGGAGGAGAGATGACCAATAAATAGCGGGCATAAGTCAGGACAGACTTGGTTTTGCTGCTTAAACAAACAAGCCCGTGAACTCTCAGTGACTTAAAACCAGGCCTGTGCATATCTGAGAGACCCTCCCGGGAGGCTGTCCTCCATGTGATAATTCAGTAGTTCGTTTCAGTATAAACATGCACTTCACCCTTGCCATTAGGAGGGGAAGAATGAGAAGGAGGTTGAGCACTGGCAATTAAGGGCCTCCTCTAAGAAACGACACACATCACCTCTCTCATGACCCAGCAGTCATGTCGTCCTTGGAGTTGGGAACCTCGTCTGTATTTGGAATGGAAGGAGAACCGTAGATTGGCAAACACTTGTACTGTCTGCTGCATACCGTAGACCCAGGGAGCTGGCAAATGTCTCCTTCTTTCACATCCACCCCTTGTGCCTTTCCCTTGGATTACTGGGCGTCTATCAAAGACTTACAGGATAGTGTTGAGAGTTGAAGACCACATCGTTTTGCAGCCCATTTTAGTCCACACGTGACCTTTTTGAAAAAGAGGAGTAGCCAGGGAAAACCAATTAACTCTGGGTACTTTTCCCTTGAAGCTATCAGATACTAATCACTCTGGGAAAAGATAATGGGTTAAAGGGAGCCATGGCCCGATTTCAATAATACGTCTAAGATAGGACAGCTCACTTTGAGTTGCCCAGGACCATGATGCTTTGTGTGAAAAGGCTTCTGGAAACATGCCCTTCTGCTTCCATTCCCTCCCTTGTTACCGGACATGATTCAAATTCCCTCTAATCCCTGCGACTTTTCCAGAAAGCAGATTTCCAGCAGCAGAAAGAGAAGAAAAAGAAAAACTTTCCCTTATTATTCTTCCAATAATGAATTCCTGCTCTGAGTGGGCTGCTTCCATGTGTTTTCAGTCAAGTGCTGATGGCAGCCTTGCTGGGGGACATTTCCAAGAGGCTGTGGACATAATGGATGAGGTCTCGTATTGACAAGAGCTGCTCTCAGTTTTCCTTCCAGTTTAGCCCTCCTGAGCCCTGAAATCCGAGATGAGAAATGATTCACGAGATCTCGCTGGTGAATCAACATGGCTGCCACACCTCTCTGCTCCTTTTAACTTGGTAAAAACTCATGGTTTTAAAGCTTCCCTCAGAGAGATTTGTAGACCTGAATCTTAGTAACTTAGAAAGGACTTACCTTTCTTAGACCAACTAGCTCTTTGTAGACGAAAGGACTTACCTTTCTTAGACCAAACTAGCTCTTTGTAGATGTCAAGATCTCCTTTCTTTAGGAATGAAACATAGTCTTGACCTGCCTTGACATCAGAATAACAAAGGGAAAAATTAGGTCACACCCTTTCCTGCCTAAAATCTAATCTCAAGTACACAAGATGCTTCCAAATAAACAGTGGTGGTAGGTCATGTTTGCTAAGGGAACCAGCCTACTCATTTTCCCCAAAGAAAATGTCTTCAGATAATAATTCGATTTTAACTTACCTACACAGAACTTGTGCAAACTGTTACAGTTGGGTCTTTCCATTGAGAAAAATCTCAGTTACCTTAGGTAAAAGGGGACAGGTGTTGTTAAGGATACGGGTGGTCTGGAATTGGAGATCCTTGAGGAGCAAAGGCAACCCTGGGGATTCGTTTCCTTAGAGACACTGCTTCGCTCTGCATATCTGTCCAAGGCAACTCTCTCTCCCAGCAGACATGCCCTACATACTATAGCTCTGCTTATTCAAAACATGAGCTGGCATGTGGCTCATCCTGGTCTCTTGAGCTCCTCTCTCTCCACCTCAGCCTTTCAACTCCAAGCCCATTGGATTTTTTCCTTGGTATTTCCTAGTTAGAATTCCTAAGAGAGAATATGATTGGCACAGGCTCATCTTATTGTTTTGTCTCAGTTAACATCATTGGTCACTAGCCAGCCAGTCCGCTGTGGGCTGAAGGAGGGGCTGAAAGCATGGCTGCCTAACCAGCAGCAGATGTGGGCAAGGCAGCGCCATGAGAGGGGCCCGTGAGAGGGTGAGATGGATGATGAACTGGAGTGTGCTCTTTGTACCCTTAACTGGACTGCTACACAGATACTCATTCACTCTCTTGCTTCTACCTCCCCTTCTCATCACTATAGACCTGATCTCCCCTGTTGCAGCCTGGTCCCCCATTATTGCTCATCCCTCAACCCGACTCCAGTATCCTACTTCTCGTCCTGTTAAAGTACGCCATCACAGGGACTTCCCTGGTGGTGCAGTTGGCTGGGGCTCCATGCTTCCAGTGCGGGGGGCCGGGGTTCGATCTCTGGTTGGGGAGCTGGATCCCACACGCATGCCCCGCCTGGGAGTTTGCGTGCCACAACTAAGGAGCTGGTGAGCCACAACTAAGGCCTGCGAGCTGCAACTAAGGAGCCTGCTGGCTGCAGCTGAGGAGCACACATGCTGCAGCTGGGGAGCCCGCGAGCCACAGCTCAGGAGCACGCCTGCTGCAACTGAGACGCGGTGCAACCGAATTAATTAATTAATTAAAAAATAAAAACGTGCCCAGTCATGGAGGTGTATGACTAGTGAGTGGTAAGGAAGAGGTCTTAACATGTATTTGAGAATAGAAGGAAGACTGGGGAAGGTGTGATATGGAAGGAGAAATGGAAATAAAACCCTTTCTTAGCTAAAGAAAATCTCATTCCCACCAGGACCAAGTCCCTTTGCTCTTTCTCCCAATCTTTGCAGCAATTTCCCTCTCCCCGAAACCAGACATCAGCAGAAGCAAGGGAAAGTTCCGCTGAGGAACCCTGACCTAGCAGAGAGGGAGCGTATTCTGGCTCTGCTAATCCCCCAGACCTTTTTCTGACCCCTGTGGGGATCCCTAGTCCCCATCTCAGACCCTTGCCTTTCCCCGGCCCCCATCCCCATCCTCAGGCCTCAGGGAGCCCTGGTCCCAGACCCTTGAATAATAAGTGCCAAACTATTTACTTTCAAAGTAAGGTTTTGAACACAAGTGAAGGACTCTGTTTAGATAAGGTCTTTGCCAGTAGTGTCCTCCCAAGATGCACAAAGCCCTTCATTGGCAGTTTTCACAAATCTTCGTGATGTTTTTGGAGGACTGGTCACGTGTGGTGTTGCCCTATTTCAACTGAGTCAGAGAAATTGTGCTTTGTCTAAATTCACACATCAACCAGAGAGCTAGGAGGAGAATTGAATGGTGATACTGAGCTTTGCCTTTTATTCATCAAAGACCATTGCCTGTATACCTCATCAGATGGTGGTAAAAACCCAACCCAATCCATCTACATTCAAATTTCAGTATTTCCATATTCCTCTCAGTGGACATGAGGCTAGAAACTCATTAGAGGGAAATCTAAACAACCCTGTATTTTCCTGCTCTCTCCTGAGCTCTGAGTGTGTCACTGTTGATTAAATCATTGGTCAAACCTCGTCCTATGACTGACACTTTTATCTACTGACTAAAATTACAGAGTTTCCCTAGGAGCCTAAGATGGCAGAGAAGGTGGTTCCAATGGTGCTTCTAAGCCTGCTGCTGTGGGATTCTAGAGCCAGTTCCTCTGGATCGCTTCCAGATCTCTGCTCATTTCATTTACAGTCTGGGGTTGAAGTCTATTGCCATTGGCTGTCCCCTGGGATCTGAGAACCAGTCTGGGGTTTGTCCAACCTCTCTCTCCAGCACAACCATCCCCCTTCCCCAGTCATTACCACTCTAACAGCTTGAAAGTTGATGCAGAGATGGAGCAGAAGCCAGTTTGGCTTTCTCCCAGTTCTCTAGGCCCCTCTGGGTTTAATCAGCAACCACCTATCTTTGTGTTAATAACATAAGCCTCTCTAACTAGAACACCTGGAGGAAACCCATAGGAAGGCTTAAGATGAAGCCAATTCTGCAGTAATTATTCTGACAATCAGTCTGTTTAACCTGAACTCAGACTCTCCGGACAAAAACAGCTTGCTAAATCCAAGCACCTAACTGGATGGAGCAGTAACTCTTAATGTTCCTTAAGCCAACTTGAGTTTTGCTAATACTTTTCATGCCCACGTCTCAGCTCCAAAGGCTGAGATGTCAGGCGACATCTCCCCCATTTCAGGTTTAGCAAAATGTCCTGAGTGCATCCCACTGGTAGAGTTCTTTAGTGGCATCTTCCCAGCCCTTTCCCTACCCTCCCAGCCCATCTGTTGGTGGGGTTCACACCCCTGGAGAAATAATAGGCCTTCTTAACTGGGATTGCTGGCCACTTCTCTTAGTAACTAATCCAGATGCCCTTAGGTGTTAGGTGATTACCTGCGCCAAGGAAACGGGCCAGGGGCTGGGGAGGTGGAAAGGGTGGGCGGGGGACACGTGGAAAACAATCCCCTGCTGTATGCATCTGCTAAAGCTGCCATAACAGAATACCATAGAAGAGCTTAAACAACAGAAATTTATTTTCTCCCAGTTCTGGAAGATAGAAGTCCAGGATCAAGGTGCCGGCAGCTTTGGTTTCTCCTGAGACCTCTGTCCTTGGTTTGCAGATGGATGCCTTCTCGCTGTGTCCTCACATGGCCTTTCCTTTGTGTGCACTCCTAGTGTCTCTTCCTCTTCTTGTAAGGACACCAGTCTTATTGGATTAGGGTCCTGCTCTTCTGACCTCATTTAACCTTAATTACTTCCTTTTAAAGGCCCTGTCTCCATATATCGTCATAGTGGGGATGAGGGCTTCAACATATGAATTTGGGGGCGGGGATACCATTCAGTCCATAACACCTGCCATAATGCTGTTTCCCTCAACAGATCATCTTCCCTCCTCTGATGCTACCCTTCTAATACTGAGTGAGAGAAAAGTAGATATTGGTCAAGAAATGGCAGGTGTGACTCTGTGCTGTCAGTTTGAGAATGGCCAAGCTAGGTTGGGACACCTGAGACAGAGTAAAAAGACAGACGGATGGATAGATCCACGAAGGGATGGTTGGATGGATAGACAGATGGATGAATAAATGACTTAGGTAGTGTGTTGATAGCACCAGGGCACATATTACCTTATACTTCTTTGGAGTTGTAGTTTTTTACAGGGAGGGGTTGCAAACTCAAATGCTCATGATAAACAGGTAACAGAGTTGCAAAAAGAGGCCAGGTGCAATAATTGGGAGTAGCTGGGACTGTGACACCGTGGAAAGAGTATGCCCTGTCCAAAGGGGCAGCACATACCCAGCTCCAGCCAATCGTTACTATGTGGGATGCCAGCCTAATATTGCCAGAACTTCTGATTTTTCAAGGGAAGCCAGAAATCTGGATTTTCAGATGAAATTTTTCTTTAACTAAATCTTTAAATTATGGAAACTAATTCAAAAATTATAAAATACTGTGTAGGCCAGATGAGCACATTTACAGTCTGAATGAACCCTGGAGGCTGCCAGATTTCCACTCTTGGAATACTAGAAAGACACCTGTAATGTCATCACATGAGGATGTAGGTGTTTAAGAACTCGGGGTCATGAGTACATTGCCAGGTTCATATTCCAGCCCACTACTTACTAGCTTTGTAATCTTGGGAAAGTTATACATGTAACTCAGGGTTGTTATAAGGACGAAATTAGTTAATACACGTCGATGCCTAGAAGAATGCCTGCTGCCTAGTAAGAAAGTAATAAGTGAGCCGGTATTATTAGGCAGTATCACTAAACCTATTGGTTGCCTCATCTGTAAAATGGGGACAACGTTTGCCTTACCTATACCCCAAAGGAAAGGAATATGCATGAAAGGGCTTACAAAGGTGTGCACATTGCTAAGAAATACACCATGCATTACCTTTTTACTATACCTATAAATGAGGCTCAGCCTTGCCCAGTGCAGGCGTGGGAATCCCTAGGAGGAGGAAGACAGTGGCGACTAGAACTGGTCCTCTTTTCTTCCAAGGGTCACTTGGCCGTATTGCTGTTCTTAGAATTTGGTGAGTTTTTCTTATGAAATTTTTAAACATTCAGAAGAGTTGAGGAAACAGTATCATGAACACCCAAGTACGCTTATCTAGATTTAATAATTGTTAACATTCATCTTGGTGAGTGTTCTTGGCAGAGACGTGGGAATGGAATGTGGCAGAGAGGCAGTAAGGAAATAGGGCAAGTAAGACCCAGTCAGAGGTAGGTGGTTCCCTTTTAGATAGGGCCCCAAAGAAGGGGGTTTTGTGCGGGATAGCTTGTTATAGATGATGCATTTTCACCAACTTAAGGAAAGTGACATTATAAGCTGAAACACAGAAATTACTTTCTTATTTATAAGGTTTTCATTTACTGTTATTTTAAGGTTTTATTATTTTTTTTGTTATTTTTAAGCTTTTTATACATGAACATATTCATGTATTGCTCGTGTAATTGAAAATTAAGAATGTCTAAAGAGACTTTCAACGTGGAAATGTCTCTGTCATAAAGAATTCAGGAAATGAAACTGTGGCTCTGTGAGAAGCCCAGTAAAATCACGGTAATAAAAAGAAATGTTGGTCACTAAAAATGAAAAGTTTGAGGAGCAGAAACATTCAGAGTCAAAGAAAGTATGTGCCAATTATAAAGGGCTCTTTTCTGTTGAAGCGTTTAAAAGGGCGTCTAAGACATATTGCCCCATTTCTCAGCGTTAGCTCTTACTGCATGCAAATGCAAAGGCTTCTACCCTGGAAAGGATGCCTTACAACGTGAAAGCAACTAAACTTTGCTTTAAAATTCTATTATTCAGACCCTTGATTAATTTAAGCTGACATTCCTCCTCAGTTGAGGCAAATCATCAAAGCTTTACTGTATTGAGAACCTTGAATTCAGCAACAAAGAGCGTGGGGTTTGGAGGGAAACGTGGAGGGGGGAGGTGCTGAGAGCTCTGAGGCCCGAAGAATGGAGGGGAGGGGGGGACGAGGGAGGAGAGGACTGGAGTCCTGAGAGGCAGAGGGGCGAGGAGAAGAGGTAGAGGAACCCAGAGAGACTATGGAGGTGGTTGGTAGACATAGGGAGAGGGACTGGAGGGCCCTTGGCTGCAAAGCTGCCCCGCGAGCCTCTGTTAATCGACATGGTAGAAACAAAATCAGCCTGCCCCTCTGCCCTCACAAATATTTCTCCAGAGTCAGGATGAGAAGGGAGATAGGGAATAGGGGAAGGGAAAACAATTCCCTGCTCTTCCTTCATTCAGTTGCCTCTTGAATCTCCTGCCTGTGGTGCCCCGCCCAGCAGCACAGGGCCTGGCAGGAAGTCGGCCCTCTGGGCCTGGACCCCCTAGCACCCTCCGACCCCACCCCCCCATCATCGGTCCCATATGGCCCAGTGACACCTTCACCCCAGGCTGCCAGCAGGGCTCTCTCTTCCTTTCTGGTGTGATTTACTGTAGGATGTACGAAGTGGGATGTACTAGGTGGGAATATGTTGGATGCATCGTTGAGGCATCAGACAAGAAAGGATCTTTGAAACGTGAGGACATCAGCCACGGGCTTTTATTGAGCATCTACGATTTCTAAGAGAATAAAGTAAGATCTGTAAGGTAAACTTTAAAGCCTAAGGGAAAACTGGGTTTTTTCAATGTGTAACTTAAGTAAAATACTAATTTTGAAAAACAAGATACAGTAGTCCCCCCCTTATCCGTGGTTTCACGTTCTATGGTTTCAGCTACCCACGGTCAACCATGGCCAGAAAATATTAAAAGGAAAATTCCAGAAATAAACAGTTCATAAGTTTTAAATTGCATGCCGTTCTGACTAGTGTGATGAAAACTTGCACTGTCCAGCTCCATCCGGACTTGGACGTGAATCATCCCTCTGTCCAGCGTATCTATGCTGTATACGCTACCTGCCCATTTGTCTCTTAGTAACCTTCTGGGTTATCGGATTGACTGTATCACCATGCTTGTGTTCATGTGACCCTAATTTTACTTAATAATGGCCCCAAAGTGGAAGAGTAGTGATGCTGGCAATTCGGATGTGCCAAAGAGGAGCCGTAAATTGCTTCCTTGGAGCGAAAAGGTGAAAGCTCTCAACTTAATAAGGAAAGAAAAAGTATGCTATATATAGAGTTCAGTACTATCTGTGGTTCAGGCACTGGGGGTCTTGAAACACATCCCCCGCAGATTAGGGAGGACTACTGTAGTCCCAGATGGTCTTTTCCCTGCGTCAAAAGAGTCGTCAAGGATACAAGAGAGCCACGTGGACACCATGGAACAGACAGATCCTGGTACCCAGCAATCCACCGAGACCAACTCAGAGGAGGCTATAGGACTTCAATTTCCAGACTGCCACCTTCCAGCTCTGTGACCTCAGCGAACCCCTGTGACCTCCCTGAGTTACAATTCCCCAGTGTGTAAAATGGGAACAGAAATAGTCTGTCCGGTCTTCAGCCCAAGGGACCCATGAGGGTGACCGTGTTGGTGAACGGATGGTTTTCCAACCTTCACTGCAGTCTGCACCTGGGTTACTACATTGACCTGTCCTCCAGCTTTAAGACAGATCAGATCGTGCTATTCCTCTGCTCGAAACTCTGAAGTGACTCCCTTTTCACTCAGGCTGAAAGCAAAGTCCCTCCCCTGTCCTTAAAGCCCCACGTGCTGTCCCATCTCATGGTCCACCCACCCCCACCCCCGCCTCGCTCACCTGCTGCAGCCACCTGGGTCTCCGTGCTCTTCCTCCCCTCAGGGCCTTTGCACCTCAGAACGCTTTGTTGGAATGCTTCTTCCCCAGACAGTCCCATAGCTGAAGCCCACACCTCCTTCCCCAGATATTACCACGACTCCCTCACTGCTGAGTTTTTGCTAAAATGTCATCTTCTCCATGAGACCTACCCAGTTTAAATTGCAGCCCGCTCTCCTTACCCCCATCCTGCTCGACTTTGACTTTCCCAAAGCACTCATCACCAAGCAACATAATAAATAACTCATTA
The DNA here is from genome assembly GCF_963924675.1 of Phocoena phocoena. NCBI lineage: Eukaryota > Metazoa > Chordata > Mammalia > Artiodactyla > Phocoenidae > Phocoena > Phocoena phocoena. The sequence goes on along the minus strand of NC_089220.1, from coordinate 33,111,521 downwards.
TGTTTACCATTCGTTGTGTGTGTCTTCCTCGCTACAGTATAAGCCCTGGAGGGCAGGCATCTTTGATTTTTCAGTGATGTGTCCTCAGGCACGTTAAGGACCCTCAATAAATAGGTGGATCTTTCTTAGAGGTCCAGAATATAAAACAGACCAAGAAGGGCTGCTCCAGTTGAAGGGAATATGACCTCAAAATCTCCTCCAGCATCCCTGCAGGCTCTCCATGGAATAACTCTTGCTCTGATGAGGAGGTCTGAAAACTACTGACATCCCCTCCTATGTAAAACCAGCGTTGAAGATACAAATCGCCATGTAATGTCAAGTCCAAAGGCCTGGCACAGTGGTTGGTACGAGCAGGCGCCGGATTGGTAGGGGTTATAAGGGGATTGGGGGGCAGCGGGGAGAAAAGGATCCCAGGACTGGATCTTTGCTGTCATTCAGGTCTAAGCTTAACCTTCACCACTCAGCCAAGCCTTACCTGTCTATCCTTCCTTTGTTTCACACGGCATAACTGTGTGACTGGAAAACAGATTTTTAAGGACGTTTGTTGAGTATCTACCACGTGCTGGGCAGTGTCTGCACTCAGCTCGCTGCATAAGTGATCTCACAAAACTGTCAGCCCTCTCACCACTGTCACTGTGGTACCTCATACCAGGCCTGGCACATATAAGGTGCTCAATAAATGCTCACTTATTTCCCTAACAACCCTCTGGGGCAGGTACTATTAACCCCATTTTCCAAGTGAGGGACCCAGGTTCAGGTTTAGGTAGCTTGCTTCAGGTCATACAACTAGTGAGTGGCAGAGCAAGGATTTCAGTTCTCCTTAGACAAGCTCCAGTCACACTGGTTCTGAGAGGGAATTCGGGTTAGACCATCCCTCCAGGCTCCCCTCAAGCAGATCTGTCTCGTGGCCACACCAGAGGATGAGGCGAGAGGTATTTCTTTCCTTCTTGGCTTTCTCTTCTCCATCTGGGTTCATGTCCTCCCTTTGTACAGTTGGCTCACCTGGAGGGGTCTCCTGCCACCTGTTGATTAATGGGCCTGCCTTTCCCACCTTCCCTGGCTGGGTAACCCCAGAGCTAGCAGTGGTTCATCTTGAATCATAAATCAAGTTTGGAAAGACATCGCAAGCTTGTGCTCAGAATCTCCCTAGAATTCAAATTCTTTTTGAGGGTCATTTGCTTATGAGTAGAACGATGGATTTCATGTCTCTCCCTTTAAGAAAAATCTGGATGGTATCTGCTGGTTTCCCCCTGCCCCTAGTTAGTCCATCTGATACAGCTAGAATTCCCCCAAGGACCCCACACTCAGTTTCCACTCTGGCAACACTAAGGTAAAGCTCCAATCATGTCATCTCTTTATATAAACAGAAATTATTTGTAACTAGCATGTTCACTGTGCTTTCCACATACCCATTCTTAGCTGGGTCTTTCTTTCTTAGCCATGCCAGCTCTTAGGAAAAGGCTAGAGTAGTTCTTCAGTTGTGTGGGACTGCCCTGTGTACTGGAGGACATTCGTCCTTCCTGTCTCATCCACAAAATGCCAGGTGCATCCCCCAGTAACTGCAAGAAGCAGGAGGGCCTGTAGACAATATTCTAAGCACCCCTCACTGAAACCACCAGTGATGGTATTTCGGAAAGATGGTGCACTGGAGGCAGATACTAGGTTCTGCTATTGGTGAGGGGGTCGGTCTACCCCCAGGGGCACCTCCTTTCTCCCAGCGTAAGTTGCTTCCTACCCTTGGACATGATGAACATTTATTTTAATCTCTGATTCCTCCCATATAAAAATGTAGACAGTGGGAAGGGGAGGAGAAAGTACTGAAGTTTTCCCTGGGCCTATATCCTGTTCTTTGAAATGATTTTGGACTCTTTTTCAAGTTAATGATTGAGAGAGTTTACTAGATGTAAGTCACTAAGCCCAGCGATCAGAGTCTGGGATAAAAGAGAGAAACAGGGACAGAAACAAATGGATTCACCAGGACCCAAACACTGGGCTGTACCCAGTGGGGCTTCCCCACTTGCAGCCCACATCAGTCCTGACTTGCTGTGGATCCCTGAGTTCCACTCCTCTCCTGCCCAACAGGGCATGGCGAGTTCTCTCTAGTTTCTAAAATATCAACAGATATCCTGGCCAGAGTCAGGATCTTCCAGTAGTGCAGGGGTTCTATATAACTCCCTAGACCCTGAAAGCGAGTAACTATCACGAACCATCTAGAGAGGCTGTCAGATGAATCAGTGTGTCGGTTCCTCTTGTCCTGCTTCTTGTTTCTCCTGGGCACGATTTACCACACATGCCAGTGCCCCGGCTCACAGGCCATCTATTCCAGCCCTGCATCCCACCCGCCCATCTTGCTGGGGCAGTGCTCTGTGCAGCTCTCAGCACATCCTGTTTGTTCAGTCTCCTTTGTCTCCCACTGGAGCAATAGGGAGAGAGGATTCCTCTGAGTCCGTTTGCTTTGGGCTTTGAAATCAGATCCTGGCACACCTGATTACACTCAATAGCTGGAAATGGTAAGGATGTCCGATGGGCAGAGGGCTCTTGTTTTAAGCTGTGCACACCAGGAAGGCAGGGGCTGGGTCTCCTCCTTGGGTCGGCTTTGGAAGGGGCAGGATGCTCTGGCAGGAAAAGCAAACAGTATAACTGAAGGGAAATTCACTTGAAAAAGAACGCAGAGCATGACCATCAAGAGGCATATAAACTGTCCCTGAGGACACAAAATGGAGCTTGGATTCATTCCTCTCACCTCCTGCATCCCTAGTTGGGAAACATTCAGTTCCAGTAACCATCTGCCCAACAGCCAGGAGGGTCAAACCTCCCTGTCCTTCTTTCTTCTGTACAAGTGTTGCCACTGAGACCTTGGCAAAGGGAATAAAAACATAGCAACTTACATGCCACACAGTGGGAAGCTCAGCAGGCATTGGAACGTTAAAGGGCAGATCTAGTGCTTCCAAGAGCTCCTCAGCCTCCATGCACTGCAAGCTTTCCAACAGAGATGCTACCCCAATGCACTGGTCCAGTGGCTTGAAAAGTCATCAGGAAAATTTCACACATACAAAAAAGGCATGAGAAGCAACCTTGACCCACACCCAGCTTAAGAAATGAAAGATTATGGATGCAGTTAGAGCCTCCAACGCCCTCGCTGAACCCATCCTCTTCCCCACCTCTCCAGAGGTGACCGCTCAGCCATGCTGGGCATATCCTTATACTTTATACATCCCGGTGATGTGTGCGGCCCTCTTTGGGGTAATCGCTTAAACTTTCTGAGAGCCTCGCTGTCTTCATCTGTATAAAGGGGCTATTGAGAGGATTACAGGCAATAATTTATGATAAATATCTGGCTGTTGTTCTTACAACAAAGAAAAAGTCAGCAGAAAGAATTGGGTCAAATGCAAGGCTCTTCCTAGCCTGGCCCTGACCTGCCTGGACAGCCTCCCCTCCTCTCTGCAGCCCTCCCCAGCCTTCCAGAGGCCATGCTCCCCAGATAAGGCACCAGTTTTCATGGCTTTGGGCCAATGCAGCTGCTGTGCTTACCTGCCTGAAATGCTCGTCGCCTGTTTCAGTCTTCTTCAACTCTGGGCTTAGATGTCACCAACTCCTGGAGGCCTCTCCCATCACCTCAGGCACGGACTCCCGGTGCTCCCATGGTTCTCTGTCTTTGAGCACTTGTAATCTGCGCATGACATTCCCAATATGCCCACCCCACTTTCTCACTGAGCTGCAGAAGCAGCAAGGCCAGGGACTAGGTCTCCTCTGACCGCTCCAGCCAGTGGCCAGCCCATTGCCTGCTGGCACAGGGCAGGCCCATGCTGAGTGAGTGAGTGAGTGGGGGCATGAATGAATGACAGTTCAGTCATCAGACTTACAACTTTCTGCCCCAGTTAACATGGAGAAGTCCCCAGTTCTCCTTATAGGCATTTTTCTCCTCTAAGTCCCAAATCGCCTCTGTCCTGGAAGCACAAAACTAAAAGGTCTCTTTGTATTTCTCAAAGTTGGAGCAAATATAATAGGAGCATGAACTTTCTACCTTCATAACTTCAACAAACAACAGCTTTAAAGAGAGCCCTGGACGGGCTTTATGCAGGCCTTAAACGTGTTTTTCTCGGTGTCCTGCCACTTTTGTTCTTTTTCTTCTTTGCAGCCTGTAGAAATTCTTAAAGACAGAGAAATACACAAGCCCATTCGTCTTGCTTAGAAAATCCATTTTACCACCACAAAACCCAAATATTGGGAAACAAGAGCCTGGCTATTAAGGTGTTCTCACCTGCACCCATTGTTCTCTGCCAAAACGTTTGGTTGCTACTGTGTAGATTCAGCTTTAGTCATGGAATTTTAGAGGGTGTGTCTGAGGAGTGGAATCGAGCAAGCCTGGCGGTAATCAGCGCCATAAGCCGACTGGGTGTCCTGGCACTGAAAATGGGCACACAGGTCTGCCCAGGAAGGAAGCATGAAGTGAGCATGAGAGCAGGGGTTGGGTGGGGTATGTGTTTGGAACACAAAGGTCAGCCTTGAGTTTTTTTTACTCTCTTTTTTCCCACATTTAAAATTTTTATCAAGGTGAAATTCACATAATATAGCCGTTTTAAAGTGAACGATTAAGTGGCAATTAGAACATTCACCATGTTGTGTGCAAGCACCACCTCTTTCTAGTTCCAAAACCATTTCATCACCCTGAAAGGAAACCCCATACCCATTAGGCGGTTCTCCCCAATCACCCTTCCTCTCAGCTCCTAGAAGACCCCAGTCTGTGTTCTGTCTCTCTGGATATACCTAGTCCAGATATTTTATGTAAATAGAGTCATATATTACATGACCTTTTGTGGTTGGCTTCTTTCACTAGCATGTTTTTTAGGTTCACCCACGTTGTAGCGTGTATCAATACTTCATTCCTTTTGGTGGCTGTGTAATATTCCATTGTATGGATATACCACCTTTTGTTTATCCATTCGTCCACTGATGGACATTTGGGCTGTTTCTACCTTTTGGCTATTGTGAATAGTGCTGGTATGAATTTGTGTGTACATGTATTTATGTGAATGCCTGTTTTCAGTTCTTTGGGGTATATACCTGGAAGTGGAATTGCTGGATCATATAGTAATCCTATGTTTAACTTTCTGAGGAGCTGCCACACTGTTTTCCACAGTGGCTGAACCATTTTACATTCCCACCAGCAATGGAAGAGCACAGGTCAGATTTCGTTCTTCTGGGAGTCACATTCTAAAGTGGTACGAGGCCCTTCCAGGTCTAAAGGGCCATTTTCGGTGTACACAGAACTCACAGTCTATGTGTGAAGATATAAATTCTGTACAAACCTGTGGACAGGGAAAGCGGAGAAGTTGGAGCCCTCGGTAGACAAGTTGAAGGATGGTTCGGAAAGTAATGGACTTTACCTGGCTCCTTGCCGCGCTATCCTTAGCTAAACAAGGAACACACTGAAGGATTTCATTGTCTACCATGGCTTCTTTTCACTTCTTTCCAGTTTGTCTTCACTCCTGCTTTATTCTCAAGACTGTAGGGTCGCAGTGACTTTTCCACCCTTGACCAGATGCCAGTAAACATGTGGGACTCTGTTAGCTTGTGATCCAGCGTTTTAGAGCTCCCACATTTGTGAACGCTGAACGCTACACACGCCACTCGCCAACATCTGCAAGCCAGAAATAGGAGGAATACCTTGAAAGAGAGAGCTGCAAAAGCAGAGTTATTAATAGTAGCTGTTGAGAAGAAAGGAAAGCCATCAACAGAGCCCTGCTGAATTAGGCTCTTCAGAGGGAAAGGGCGCAGAACTGGTTTCTTTCTGGAAACCACCTAGAAGGAACCAAGGCCTGTGTTAAATCTACATATCAGTATTATTTGATTGGAAGAATAAAAAGTACTCTAGGGTTATCATCTTCTCTCACAGTCTGGCACTAGTGGGGGAAGGCCTTCCTGAGAGGGCTGGGGAACACCTGGGATGGCACCCTTTCTGTTAGACACAGATCTTCATGGCTGAAGAAGGGTCTGGAAGAGGAAATGGAGAAGAGGGATCGGGGAGTAGGGCCAGAGGAGGCCTCAGAGAAAAGAGACGAACAGAGTCTCCTCGGTGTTTTCTGTGAGTGCGGGGCCTTGGCAGGACGGCAAGGAGAAGAGAAGTGGAAGGGCCAGAGCACTGGGAGAATTAGTGCTTCCTGAGACTTGGCAGGAAGGAGACTCATCACACCGTACGGAAGGAGGTCCTCGCAGCTCGCTCATAAGCCTCAGAGGCGCAGCGGGCTTGAAACAGGAGGCCCCAGGACGCAGGTCTGAATTGAGCTCTGCCACTGGACGCCGTGAGGGAGTTGGTCTCAGCTTTTCACAGGGCAGGTGGAACTTGTCCTTACTACCTGCCAGTAAATAAAGAATGAACAGCCAGATTATCTTTCAAAGATGGACCAGACTCCCTTTTTGGGGTCAAATGGAGAGCTGGTGATGTCAGCCTGGAGAGGAGTGAGCCTTCTCCCCAGCCACAGGTGAGATCTCTTAAATTTTTGGTCATAATCCAACAGGACATTTGGCAGGGTTAGTGGGTGTGGTGGGCTAAACGGTGCCCCCCCCGCCCCAAAAGATATGTCCACATCCTAATCCCTGGAACCCGTGAATGTGACCTTTGGGAAAAGGGTCTTTGCAGATGTAATTAAGTTAAAAATCTTGAGATGAGATCATTCCAGATTACCTAGGTGGGCTCTAAATCCGATGAGAAGTGTCTTTATAAGAGACACACAGAGAGAGACATGAAGAGGAGAAAGCCGTGTGAACATGGAGGCAGAGACTGGAGTGATGCTGCCATAAGCCAAGGAACACCTGGAGCCACCAGAAGCTGGCAGAGGCAAGGACATATCCTCCCCTGAGGGGCAGCACAGCCCTGCCGACCCCTTGATTCTGGACTTCTGGCCTCCAGAACTGTGAAAGAATGAATTTCTGTTGTTTTTTTAAGAAATTTTTTAAAATTTATTTATTTATTTATATTTATTTATCTTTGGCTGTGTTGGGTCTTCGTTGCTGCACGCGGGCTTTCTCTAGTTCCGGTGAGCGGGGGCTACTCTTCGTTGCGGTGCACAGGCTTCTCATTGCGGTGGCTTCTCTTGTTGCGGAGCACAGGCTCTAGGCACACGGGCTTCGGTAGTTGTGGCACTCAGGCTCAGTAGTTGTGGCTCGCAGGCTCTAGAGCACAGGCTCAGTAGCTGTGGCGCACGGGCTTAGTTGCTCCGCAGCATGTGGGATCTTCCCGGACCAGGGCTCGAACCCGTGTCCCCTGCATTGGCAGGCGGGTTCCCAACCACTGCACCACCAGGGAAGTCCTCAATTTCTGTTGTTTAAGCCACCAGGCTTGTGATCATTTGGTGCGGCAGCCCTGGGAAACTAATACAGTGGAGATGCCCAGAGAGAGGTAGGGACTGGAGAGCGGGAGAGTCTAGAGGTCTGTAAAACCAAGTTCAGTCCTGGATTTGCTATTGGCGTCTGTGGCGGACTGCATTAACTGTGTGCTGCGGGTCTGTTTCCTCTTGTTTTCCTCACATACTTGCTCCTTATGACTGAGCATGGGGCTCGTGGCTCACTCAGGGAGGTTACTCAGGATTCAAGCAGATCAGGTCAGACACTCCCGCCTGTTTGAAATGGTGGTAGTAGTAATGACCACACTCCTCCTGGAGGGTCTAACATATACTAGATATGTCTACATACATTATCTTGTTTGATCCTCAAAATAATTCTACAAGGTTGGTGTTCACATGCCCATCTTACAGATGAGGAAACTGAGGTTCTGAGAAGTTATATGGCCTGTTCAAGGGCATTCAGCAAATGAGCCCAGGTCTACCTATGCTCGATCCACAGCATTACAATAAGGCTCAAGCCCCGCAAAGACATTGGGTCCAGAGTCCCACAGCATCCCACAGCGCCCAGCTGGATGATGAAAGGGGATTTGTTTATTTTCTGAATATTAGCAGCACTGACACTACAGTTGGGTGATGGATGACTGAGATTAAGTTTGCTGAGAGAACCTGGTTAGACCCTGTTAACAGCAGAGGGATGGCCAAGTATGCACATTCGGGGGAAATATGGTCACAACTGAGACCGATCTTGGGCCTCTGGGCCCCAAGGCCCCAAGCTTTTCCTCTCTCACCTTGTTAGAGGAAGAGATGAAACCCCTAACTGGGTGGCCTCTGCCGAGTGAGAAACTGGACAGTCGACACACAGAGGACACATCCGCTTAGCTCCTTCCCCAGCCAGGACCAAGAAGAGAGGAAACCAGCTGAGAGATGGGCTCTAGAAAGGCCTGTCCTGAGCAGCCCAGCACGTCCGGGGCCCCCTCTCGCCTGGCTGGACTCGGGCAGGCTCCTTGTATCAGGAGTCCCTGTGCCTTTCACAGCGTCCCCATCAGAGTTTTAGGAGATCTAGGCTGATCCCCCTCTGGCTGTGGCTTAGGCCGAGCCGTGGCTAACACGTCAGCTGCCTCCCTGTCCTTCCAGCGCTCTTTGTTGGAGGGAGAGCTGGGGCACGGAGACAACCCAAGGACCTGCCAGATTTCCTCCCGTGCAGACCTCTGTGCGAGATAAAGTCAGGCAAGGCTGAGCCACAGGGCAGCAGCATAATAAATTCCTTCTGGCCTCCTCCCGGCCTCATTGTTCTATTGCAGGAGTTGTTTTGAGTACGATCGAAAGGAAGGAAGAGCCCTGTGCTATCAGGCTGGGGAAGAAGGATGCTCTCCTGACCGCTCCTGTTGCCCTTGGCCACCCTCATGTTAAATGTGAGGAAACCGAAGGGCAGTGTTGCAGCCTAACCCCGTCCGCGTGGTGAGACACATGGCCCTCTGTGAGGCAGCACCCCCGTCGGAACCCACTGACGGCCGCCGTGGTCGTCCAGCCCTGGTCCTTTCACCCCGGTCAGAGCGCTGGGAGGTCCGAGTCCAGGGTCAGCGGTGGCGTGGGGTGGGAGCCGGAAGAGAGCCCTGGAGTGGCCGCATTAGCTGTTATTTACCCCCTGGGCTGAGAACTGAGGCTGTAAGGCCACAACCCTTGGAAATCATAGGCCAGAAAAGGAACTTCCCGAGTTTGGCTGGCCTAGTGCCTGTGGCTCAAGAGAGCGAATAGCTCGAGCTCTCGGGAAACATAGTCAGCTTCAGGATTTGTGGCCTTCCCTCTGCTCTGCCCAGGTTCATGGGGCAGTGCTCGGCTTCAGGCCCCATGGCTAGATTCCTGTGGGGAACTGGAGCAGAAAGCATCGCCTTCCTTCAGCCCCGGACTACAGAGGCAGGGAGGGCGGAGCTGAGGGTTCCTCCTCACAGACTCGCAGGCTCAGGGAGTCATTTGACCCTCAGACACCTGCCCTGCCCTCATGCCCAGAGTCTGATTCACCAGGTGCCCGGCTGCAGCGGCCCGGTCACCTTTGTCTGGGCTGGAGGCCACGTCTGAGCCATCAGAAGAGCCTCAATGGGAGAGGGTGTCAATGTGCTTCCTCAGCCAGAAAGGTGGTTTGAGTTCGGCCAGAGCAGCCCAAGCAAACAAGCAGAAGGAATGGAATGGATTCTGTCAATGGAAGGATGGGGGCTGCTGGGAGATCACACGACAGCAAAATGAGAACCATTATCAGTCTCGTCCCAGCCCGAAGGAGGGAGAGCCTTTGAAGCCACAGACAGGCTGAACAGAACTTTCCACCTGAGAGACGCTGGAGATGGGAGGTCAGGCTTCATGCAGCCCCACAAAAGCTGATCAAAGCCTGCTGCAGAAGGGAGGAGGGGCACAGCTGCAGCCCCGCTCCCTCCACGGGGCCGCCCAGGGCTTTCTGAAGACAACCCGGCTGCCTTTGCAGGGGCCTGTGGGAAAACCCAGCACGGATGCACTGTGTAGCCAAACCCCCGAGCACTGCTGGGAGAGGGGAAAGTAAACCCCTCAGTCCTGAAAAGAAGAGGAAGGGAGTCAAAGCACACAGAAAATGCGAAGACCACCCACCTGATGAGCTCCTACCTTTCGGAAACAAATAACCGCTGGCTTCCCAGGCATACTTCTAAAGGAACAAACAGACTGAACGCGCCACCTCAAAGCTCTGTGCATCGGGGGACTTGTGGGAAGCCTGGCCCCTTGTAAGCATCAGAAGCTTAATTTAAAGGGTATTGACCTCTGCGGTGCCTATTCGAGGGTTTCCTTGCATCTGCTCTCCTCCCTGGCAACGGAGAAACAGGAAAAAGCCTCCTTCAGGGAGGCACAGGGCCCTACGTGGACACCTTTACCGCGCTTCTCTCAGGCTGGACGGCGGTGTCTGCCGGGGACCATTCTTGGGGCATCTTCCAGGCTGGCTCCGGGCTGAGGGCACCTGTGTGGGTCCTGCCTCGACTGGTGCCTCTGGGACAGCCTAGCTCACCCTGCCTGGCCTCGCATGGCCTCCCTCCTGACTGGAGCTCGCCTTTGGGGGACTAGTGCATCAAGGAACCCACAGTTTGGTCTTTTCTGAAGGGTGTACAGCAGAGCAAAGTCATCTCCACTGTGCTCTCTTTCTCAAAAGACTGGGAAGGTTCTTTTCTCCTCCCTTGTGGGGATGGGTTTGGAGAGAGGGTGGAGGGGAATAGTAGTGTGGAGGCCTTGGAGTATTTGGGGGAAGGAGGGAATGTATGGAGGAAGTAGGTTGCCCAGGAGTGCTGGGGAAAACTGAGGTGAGAAAGTTCCAGAACCTCTGGTTTAACCAGCTGACCTTTTTTTCTAAAATGGATGAACAAGGACTAGACAGAGGGCCTCGGGGAGGAGAAACAGGCTGGAGGACAGCGGCATCTCCTCTCCCCACTTCTCCAGAGGCCGGATCCTGAAGCGGGGAATTACTGATCACCCACCCACTACTCACTAGGAGATCTATACCTTTTTATGACTTTGCCTGTGAGACGGATGGGATTTTCTCCATTTTACAAGTAGCAAAACAGAGATTCCAAGAGGTGACCGAGGCTGTCCTAGGACGTACGTGGAACTGTGGAGTGAGAACTCGCCCCAGGTGGCCTGGCTCCAGAGTTCATGACCTTCCCCGCTGTTTCTGGTCCTGCCCTGCCACTCAAGGCTAGGTATGTGTTCGTGAATGCTCCATAAATATTTGTTAAACTGAGCTGAACTGACTAGCTGAACACACACAGGCCTCTTTCACCCTGACCAAGAGGAATCCTTAGAGGGTCCAGGTTATGGGGAAAAAAATTCTCCAAGGCACCAAATAAAACACTGCTCTGAGGTGCAAGAAGGCCTTTTTGGAAATTCATACCTAATAAACTTGACACTGACCCCCCAAAAGGAAAAACAGAAGGGAGATGCATCAGTAAAAAGCAGAGTAGGTAGATAATAAAACCTTACAGTGCCATCTTTCTTCCAGGAAGCACAAAGCCCTCACAGGCTCTCATTACATCTTCATCCTCACGGCCCTGTCTAGAGGTGGTGGACGCCTGTTGACAGTATCCCTCATGTTAGGCATGGACAGACTTGAGTACCGAAAGCCTTAGCGGTTCTCCCCAAGGCGGACGGAGCACAGAGACGAACTGGGAGCACAGACACTTTCCCCAAACCCGTGTGGGGTGCTACCTCTAGCTATGTTTCCTGACTCAGCAAGTAAAGCCAGGTTCTTCTTTGAGAGGTTTGGGGGGCAGGGGTCAGATGGGCTAGGAATGAGGGGGGCACAGCTGAGGAATTAGGCCTCACTTTGGCCCGCACACAGTATAAATCCCCCTTTGTTCGTGCGTAGAAACGTTCTTTAATTTAGGCTGTGCTCATTTGTGTACGTCGCGGTGATCACATTCATGGGGCACATGAAGCCTGGGCCGGGCCACTCGCTTTGGGTAGGGCCACACCAGACAATAAAAACCTCTGAAGATGAAGACAGGAAAATGGCGTCTGGGCTGACACTCATCCAGGAAGGCCTGGTGGACACGGGATGTTGAGGCTCAGACGTCTGGAGAGGGGAAAAGGGACTTAATTGCAAAAGAGTCATTCTTTTCTGCTGGTTCATGTCCAACCGTGTCATTTCTTGGCTTTAATAACATCATCATCACATAATTGCACATGGCTTTTTAATGGCTCTGCATGGCCAACTAGCATAGGCACAAATTCCTTCCCTGGGCCCCAGAGCCCTGTCACAGTGTGACTCCATCTGGGACCCCAGGCTTATTTCTTGCTCCTCTCCTAATTTCTGTACAGTGATTCCCAGTTTGTGAGCTGCAGACCTGTGGGGGCCGTGGAGCTTCAGCAAGGGGTCCCTTACACTGTGCGCTACACCAAATACGGGCTGCAGCCTGAATCAACCGTATGCAAGATTCAGGCTAATTTGAAAGGGTTGCCAAATTTCTAGCAGCTCTTTGTCGTCGTGTGTTTTCTTGGGTACCGAAGTTCAACAGCTATTATGAGAAGGAGCCCGCATTGTGATGGTGGTTTTCAAACTGGGATCCGAGGAACCCCTCAGAGAGTCCCTGAAGTATAGCTGGGGGAAGGATCAGGATGGAACCAGATCCGATGGGACCACACACACACACACACACACACACACACACACACACACACACACATAACTAACTCATCCCCTTCCCTTGCAACCAGAGCAACTCTACTTTTTTCACTTCTGCACAGTCAATGCAAAGACAGCGTCCCCTGTGCATACGTAGTGCAACATTTACTGCCATCAGGGCCGGGGGCGGGGAAATCCAGCTCTTGTGCCCCAAAGTTCCCAGAGGGGTAGTGGTCCCTTAGGGCTCATTTTCATCTCCTTTAGTTTCTACCCAAATTAGTCTTTGCTCATTTGGCTGGTGCCTTCTACCCAGGCCCTCCAGAGGACACGGTTTGCCCTCAGGCAGCCTGGGCCTAGAATAATGGGAGATGGCAAAGCAGGACCCTGAGATGATGTTAGGTAGTTAGTCAGACACGAGCATGTCCTGCCCCATCCTGGACGGGGTCCTCTTTCCCTCCCCTACCTGGATACTGGTGATCAGAACACGCCCAGAGATCCTCCCTCTTGTGGTCAAGGACCACCGCTGGGTTTCCAGCCATATCAGGACCAAGCAAGATAAAACCACCAGCACAGATTGGCACAGGCGTACCAAGACCTAAAGGGTGACTCAGAGTAACCCGGGGTTCATTATGCCGTATAGGTAATAAATCAGCATGGCAGTTTTTGCCCCCCCCCGACAATGGGACTTGTGGAAATTCCTCGGCTGAGCCTCTGTCCTCCCAGCCTGGTTTCAGACAGGGCAGCAAATAAAGAAATTCTCTAAGCAATCCAGAACACTGCTCATTAGCGTGTGAAACTCAGGCAGGAAATCGAAAGGGATGCCTTTGTGCCCGCTTTTTGCTCTACCGTCACGTGTACTTTAAAAAAGCCACCTTCCCAGCCCTCAGGCTCAGTAAATGCTACAAAACGGATGGCAAACCTCTCTGTTACAAGAAGGTCCCATTAGAGGCAAGATGAGAAGCAATGGCAAGCAGACCCAGGCCTGTCAAGGCTATGACTGAGCCAGTTGGAATGTGGCTCTGTGTGTGTGTGTGTGTGTGTGTGTGTGTGTGTGTGTACATAGCAATATAAACATCCTTGGCTCTGAGCTCCTGGGGGTATGTGCTGGGGGTATGCTGAGTGGGCGAAAAGTTTCATGTGTGTCTGAGAGGGTGACAGGGAGCTCCCACACACCTAGCTGCTCGAGTTTCTAGTTGTGGGAGAACCAAGGGGAAGTTTTGAGAATGCGAGGGTATCTGTGTGTGAGCACATGTCTCTGTTTATGCGTGCTGGGGGAAACTGAGGGGAAATTTTGCGTCTGGGTGTGTGCGCACGGATGGCGGGTGTGCATGCATTCAAGTGTGCCGAGGGGAAGCTGAGAGAAAGTTTTGAGAGTCTGTGAAAATTCTCAGAAGAAAACCTGGCAACTCCCCATACCACAGGTTGGTACACATTCAGTGCTTGTGAGACTAATTTCCTGTACTAGTTACCAGCCCTTGTTTATACAGGACACAAAATATGATTTAGAGCAAAAGCTCCAGGTGTCAGAGGTGAGTCAAGGGCCAGTGTATTTTGAGAGGACGGGGAAGGAGAGTGGTGGAGGTGGGCTAAGTCACTGCCCTGTGCCTTCTGAAGGAGCAGTGAAATCAATTTTCAATTTTAATCCACAGTTCCCACCCTTATATGCTTGAAAGGGAGAGAAGATTGAACTCGTCTTAAAATTAATTCTGTCCTCCTTCATTGCTCTGAAGCCATTTTAGCACCCAATCTGCTCAGCCGATAGCAGCCGGGCGTTCTTGTGTGTTATGTGTTTTTAAGCTCGGCGGGCTTGCTTCACTCTGAGATTTAGTTTGGGAGCCCAGCGCCAGAAAGTGTTTATGAGTTTTTCATCCTGCTGTATTCTGACTCACCTTTGTTTGGTGGCACAGAGGGTAGCGCTTGACTTAAGCACTCTGTCCTTTGCAGGGGGCCCCATATCACGGAGGGTCCTCGGGCCGGCATCGCAGCCAGGCTGAGTGTGGACCATCACCCTGTGGTGTGCTATGGGCAGGCATTTCTGAATGCCTCAATGTGGGGAGACACTGCACTCCACAAACTCCTTGGCATGTGACCTTCTCAGAGTCTCTCTTGCCAGGGTGTTTGTTCATCCATGTGACAGCCGGCTCACAAACTCTCGGTGGCTGCTAATTAACCATGGTGCGTTCCTTTCTGTTCAAGGGCCATGAAGCCATTACCAGAGGCAACAGAGCCAATATTGCTCACCAGCCCAGCTCAGGACCTTGCTAGATCAGATGTCCTGAACAGCTGCATGAGTTCCTGACGTGCCCATGTGTCAGTCATGAGCCTCTGCTCTTCCTGTAGTCTAGACTCAGGGAAGCAGGAGCAAAAATCTCCTGGCTGTTGGGTTCCATGGAGCAGAGAGCCCAAGCCTATCAGGAGACCAGGTCTAGGCAAAACAGAGCTTTGAGGGTTATATCCACAACCTTGGTGCTGGTGGAGGTGAAGAGTACCAACCAGGGAATGTGCTAGGAGGCTCACTGCGGGGTAGAAACCGGAGGAGCCATGCCTTATCCTCTTCCAGGCCAAGGTCTGAGCCCTGCTTAAGGCTATTTCCGAGCAGAGTCCCTATGATGGTGGGACCCAAAGATGCTGATGCGGGTAATTCCCAGGTTTTGCCCTGGTCCAGCACAGGACTGCAGTTGTTTGTGATGGTGGGAGTTTGCTTTATACTTCATCCCTGCTCAGCTGGCGCCCCTCTGTCATCCTCAGGCAGTTCACAATCTCTAGTGAACTGGGAGACCTCTAAACAATAGCAGGACCCTCAGGATTGGGACCCATGACTCCTCAGTGAATTCTACACTCCTTTGAGGCACTACCTAAGGTTCAGGGAGAAGCTTGCCAAGGAAGAGGGACCTGGGGACAGCGGTGGAGATGGAGACGTGAGGTGCAGACCGTTATCCTTTGCAGGAACTCTCAGCTCCTGTTTGCTGCGGGGGGGTGTCTTTACATAGAGTTGACATTCTGTGCAAGCTAGTGTGGCACTCTCTTGAGCTGTGATCCTGTTCAAGGCCCAAAAGAACCACCTCCCAGAAGAGGAGGAGAAGGGGGAGGGGGAGGAGGGGTTCCAGGCCACTGCCGCTGCAGCCTGGGGAGACATCCTTCCTTGGCTGGAAATGTGTTCATTTGTGAAATGGGAGTATAGGGTTGTCAGGGCAAGTACTTGAACCCATAACTGAGTGGCAAGATAGTTGGCCAAGTTCTCGGTTGCCATTGGTTAATTGAGCATAAAGACGCTTCCCTAAAGAGTGATGTTTGGAATGAGCCTAGAGCTTGGTATGATGTGGGCGTTGAGTGGATCCTAAATCTGTCCTCTTTTGTCACGTGAGTGGAGTGGCTGCCCAGTAGTTCTCCAGGTGAGGGGTCAGCAAACTTTTACTATGAGGGACACATAGTAAATATTTTCGGCTTTGCAGGCCCTAGCATCTCTGCTACAATTACTAAAGAAGCCATAGAAAATATGTAAACAAGTGGGCCTGGCTGTCTTCCAATAAAACTTTATTTACACAGTCAGACCGTGGACCCAATCTGGCCCGTGGGCTGTAGTTTGCTGACCCCTGCTTCAGCTCATGATAGGTGCCCAGCAAAAACTTGGGAAATTAATTTGTTGAAGATACGTGAGTAGGAACCTCTCTGTCCATCCAGATCTTTGATTTTAACTGTTTTCACAGGCCCAGGTTCTGTGTTCCTGCCATGGGGTCACAGTGGCAAGACCCTTACCTCCTCTTCACTCCCCTCCCCCAGCTTTGACAGATCACAGGCTCATTCAAACCCACCCGCTTAATGGAGAGCAGAGTTTGTGCGCCTTCCAGGATCTGTTCCCCTCCCCCTCCCCACCCAGGGCCTTTCCTTTCCATCCCGTTTGTGGGACACACAATTTGTAATCTCCTTAAAGCCCAAGAAGCGAGGTCTCTGATTCATGTAGATTAAAATCAGCTGCAACCTATTAATGGCCCAGAGCCCAAGACAGATTTTAGGAAACAAAAACACTGGACCAAATTAGACTGAACTGGCCTCTGTCTCCAGGGGAAGGAGGTGGGGTAGGAGGCTAGGGGTGAGGGGAGTGGCCATGTGGTTTTAATTAATTTGGATTCTCTTCCTGAAGCTAATTCACCCAACACAAAGCATGTGTAGCACCATGGAAGCCAGCAGCGTTGGAGCTGGGCTCTCCCTGGTGCAGCCCGGGGTCCTGTTGGGGGACTGGGGGCTGGTTGTGTGTCTGTAATTAACAGGTTTCAAAGTGGTTATATTGGAAAAGAGAATTTCAGTGGCCCGTTAAAATTCTTTCATCAGCCATCAGCCAGCGTCCCCAGGCCTTCAGCAAGGCCCAGGCCACGTATGGCTTCAGAGAGCTTTGAATTCCCAGGGTCTTGTTTGAGAATGTGGAGGCTTTTGCCTCGGGTTTTATTAGGCTGATGGTTACCATGATTTTCATTATGTTTATTGGTTACTGGGATCACAAAACTGTTTCTCTCTTCCTAGAGTAAAAAAGAAAGAAAAAGAAGAGCCCCTGCCTTTCTAGAAGTTGCATAACGTACAAGCTGTGTCTCCCTCATGGGAAAGAGCTGGCTCTGCCTCTGGGCCGGTATGGGGTGGTGCCGGGTAGGGATGGCGGGGATCACGAGGCTGGAAGAGGCAGGGCCCCCGGCCAGCAGCCCATCCTGACCTCGCATCTGAGGAAACTGAGGCCTAGAGAGATGCCTCCTGCTGGACTTCTGCTCTCAGACTCTCGGCCCAGGGTTCTTTTTCCTCTTGGTACATCAAGGCTGTGAACAGAGCTGCAAAAGTAGAGAAGGAGTCTGAATTCTTTGGGGCTGGTGCTTTGGGACAGTTCTAAGAGTAGAAGGAAATGGAGAAATTCACGCGTGGCTTAAAATAAAGCACTGCAGTGGACAGGGGACTGATTCGGGCCAGTGCGGTGCGTTCCGAGTGTGCCCCTCCAGAAGGGAGCTCTCGGGCGCTGGACCGCTGCACTGAGGCCCTGAGAGGAGGAGAGGAGAGTCACCGGAGCCTTCACTTGGTACCCACAGCCCTGAGCTGCGGAAAGGAGGGAAACAGGTACCAAATCCCACAAGCCACAGAGATGATTTCTTACTTCTCTGAGTCTAAAACCTCTGAAACCTGGTCAAGCTCCCAGAATCACCATATCGGCCAACAGGAACTTTGGTTAAGCCTGCGTTATCTGATAAATGGAACCCCAGCCTGGCTTTACTTCCTATTTTGATGATGGCTACCTTCCAGAACGTTCTTTCATGGAGAACATGAAAAATATTGTGGGAGAAATGCTATTAAATAACCTCTGGTGCTTAAAAACAATGGGTGGTCTCCAGAGCAGTAGGCCTGGCTTTCAGTAGGACACAAGTAGTGAGACCTTGTCCACAAGAAAGCTATGAAGACGTGTTCAGAGAATTAGAGAGTGTCAGAGCTGGGAGGGAAATTCGAGTCCAGCCAGCCCAGAACTTCGTTTTACAGATAGGGAAACTGAGGCCTGAAGCCAGAGTACGGGATCCAGCCCATGGTTTCTGTCTGTCAGGGTTTGCTCAACTCTACCATTCCTTACCAGGCCACAGTTCCCCTTTGCCTAGACATTTTTGTTCATTCATTCAATGTTTATTGATTACCTCCTATGTGTCAGACACTTCTAGGTGCTGGTAATTTTGTTTCTTTGAATTTTCTGAGATGGAATAAAAGAGGTCCATTTCTGTGGAATCCATTAAAGAAGGAAAGGAAAATCCCCCCGCCCCCAAGTTCAGGTTTTAGGAGAACTTTGTGAGACTGGGCATCCTTGGGAAACACCTGCCGTTCTGGGCGTGCCTCTTAGATGGCCTGACGACGTCACGTTCACGTAAGGACGGACTTAACCAGGATGCCTTCACTTGCAGTCACCACTTGGGTGACCGGCCCAAAGGATTCTGGGAGTGACAATTGTCAGGGATTCTCTGGATCCAAGTTTGAGCCAGTGCTGTTGGGAAGCCAGGCCAGTTGAAGGAGTACAGATTGTAGGGTCCCTCAGTCTTTTCCCCATCATTCTCCTACAGTTCGCTTGTCAGTCCTTTGCTCTTGTTTACCTCTGTGTGAATAATTCCTCGACTATAAATCAGAGAACTTCGCACTGAGTTCTGGATTATCTGTGATCTTTAACTTTACCAAGGCAAAAGAGATTAAACCAACAAATCTCTTTGTTTCTCATGGTGTAGCTTCCAAATCATGGACACGTTGATCTGTGTAGACGAGCCAAGCCTGAGCCTACCCATCCCTCCCCACCCCTTCATGCTCACCTTGAGCAGTCATGCATGCATTCATTCATTGCCTCATTGGTTCATTCGACAAATATTCAGTGAGCAACTATGTGCCAGACTCCATTCTAGACACTGGAGATACAGAGTGAAAAAAGACAATGTCCCTCCTTACTCTGTTTACATTTTAGTGGGAGCAACAGAAAATAAGCAAACCATCTATCTATCTCTCTCTCTATATATATATATACACACACACACACACACACACACACATACATCAACTAGTGATAAATGCCTTGAAAAAAGTAAAGCATGATAAAGAGATATAGGTGAGGGGGACACTTTTACACACAGTGGAGTCAGGAAGACCTCTCTGAAGAAGTGACATTTGGGCAAGGGTTGAATGAAGAGCATTCCAGGCAGAAGGAACAATAAATGCAAAGGCCTGGGACAGGGACCAGTCTGATGTATTGGGGAACAGCAAGGAAGTCAAGATTGGAGCAGAGTGAGCAATGGGGACGACAAGGGTACATGAGGTTGGAGAAGGAAGCAGAGTCCAGGTCAGGGAAGGAAGACTTCGCTTGCGTTCTGAGCATCCTGGAACGTATTTGCAGCAGGAGAGTGATGTGGTAGAGATGCACATCGGAGAGCCATAGAGAAGCTGACAAAGCAACGATGGCTCAGCTCAGGTTAAACATTTGCACTCAGACCTCTGGCAGGTGGTAGCTGTACCTCATGGGCGGTACCTGAAGTGGAAACCTTTGAGGGCTACATGTTTTGACAGGGGGAGGCTGGGCCTGGGAGCTCACTACCTCTCTACCAAATAGTCTTAAGCCCCAAAAAAGGAAATGCTGCTGTTTAAATAGTAGGGTTGGGACCCGTGAGTCATAGAACCCTCAGTCAACCAGGTTACCACCGGTAGGCTCTGGGAAATTGCTGATACCAGGTCTCAAGAGCCCCCAGCTGGGGAGTTGGGCTGCCTGTTGAGACCTCTGGGTGCCTTCAGAGGAAGCAGGCTCAAATACAGACCCGGCCTTTAGGGGATCTGGCTTTATTTCTGGCTCACTGTATACTGTCCGGTCGGTTTCATTCCCAAGCCCTTCACTTTGCAAAATGTGGGCCACTTTACTGGGAGCAGAGGGAAGAAGGAAAGGGCATGGACTTTGGGTTCAGTCAACCCTGGGATGCAACCCTTGCCTCACTGCTTAACAAGCTTTTGGAAATGCTACTGAACCTCCTGCAACGGCACTGTCCAATAGAGTGGCCACCAGCCACATGTGGCTATTTAAATGTAAATCAATTAAAATGAAATAAAATTTAAAATTCATTTCCTTAGTCCCACTCTGCACACTTCAATTGTTCAGTAGCCACGTGGAGCGGGTGACTATCATGGTACTGGACAGTGCAGACACAGAACATTTCTGTCGTGGCAGGAAGCTCTACTGGACAGTTTCACTTCTTTGAGAAGGAAGTAACCCATGAGAAATGAACATGTTAACACGCACAAAGCACAGGGTACTTCTCCTGTCTTATAGGTACCCAGCAAATGACAGTCACCGTGATTTATTGTATGGATCCCTGTCCTGGCTCGGCTACTGACCTGTGGGGCCACTCAACCTCTCTGAGCCTTAGTTTTCTGATCTTTAAAATGGGAATAATAAGTAATGCTGGGTGAAGTTCTCACAGCCTAACATAATCCTTATTTTTCTTAGCTCCCCTTGGACCTCTGAGAACATCCTCGCCGACCCTCAGCTGACTTATCTAGACCCGAGTTTGGAATCTCCAGTCCTGCCATGCTTAGTGGGAGCATGATTTAGATCATGGCTCAGTAATGGGTGCCGGAGAGTTTAGCCATTTTGAAGGGTTTGAGCACGGTTAGTGGTATGAAGTTCTAATGAAACACGTGGGCAAGTCTGCCCAAGAAATGTAATCATCGTGACTCAAGTCAGATATTCTCCGGCTCTGGTGTTCTGAAAGCAGTCATGTCTTGGGTGCCCCAGCCCTGGGCCCCTGCTTCCTTTGCCTGAATGTTCCTTCTCTGGGTGCAGCCCTCAGGGAGAGGCTCTCAAGCAGCCCTTCTGGTATCTTGGCCTCCAATCAGTCTTCCTCTTTCTACTTTGTGGCTTTGTTGTTGTTTAAGGTTTATTAACTGCAGGCACTCGGTGGGTGGAAGTAGATTTGCCTGGGGCTGGAAGGAAGTTATTTGCCAGGCCAGGAGAAGGTACCGTTTAAGAGCTGAAGCTGGAATCCCCTTCACCTGCTTAATACATTTCAGGGGAGATTTGTTTTCAACTCCCAAATTACCTGCTAGGATTTCCAGACCTGAGATCCTATCTCCCCTGGCTGTTTTCTTTCATTTCCGATAAGAAAGACAAAGAGAAAAAAGAGTGAGAGGCTCAAGAACAACATTCTCCCACTCTTTTAAATTAAATTGCAGAGCCAGTGATTTTCTTCACTGTCTTCTGTAAAGCAGGCAGGAGACGGGCCTGTACAGGCAGTCAGAAACCTCTGCTCTTAGGGACCCGGGGGATCAGGTGCAGCTGGGCTTTTACAGAAAACTCAGGGAAGAGCATGGACTTAATGTGTCCAGTGGAACTTTCTAAATCTCCTCCCTGCAAGCTGTTCCACGTGCAACTTTCTCTTCTTGAGTGATAGCAACTCCAACCCTCAGGCTATTTAAGTCCCCAAACCTAAAAGGGGTCATACTTGATCCCCGACTTTCTCTCACACCCCACTTTCAAGGTGCTGGGGCATCCTATTGTCTCTACTTGCAAAACCTATCCAGAATCCACCCAATTCTCACCATCTCCTCTGCCGGCATCCTGGTCCAAGCCACGACCATCTCTTCCCTGGTCAACTGTGATAACCTCCTACCAGGCTCCCTCTTTCCACTTCCCACTAAGTAGTCCCCCTACTTCTACTTGCCCTACCGGCATACTCTCAACATACTTTGCCTCAAACCCCCAGATGGCTCACAATGACTCCCATCTCACCCAGAGTAAAAAGCCGTCGGGGCCCTGAAGGATCTCGCCCCTGTTGATGCTGACCTTTCCGCCCTCCCCTCTCCCCCTCCCTGATTCATCTCCAATCACCCTGGCCTCCTTGCTTCCTTCAAACACACCAGATATGTGTCCCCATTGGGGCCTTTGCTGCAGCTGTTCCCTCACCTCTTCAAGTCTTCACTAAAATGTCACCTTCTCATTGAGGCTCCCCCCAGCCACCTAGCTCATCTCAAGCTCTCTCCATCGCCCCTTGCACCCCCACTCCCCTTGACCTGACTCTGCCTTTTCCCCCTTAATACTTAGCACTTTCTAACATACAACAGTCGCCCCTCCAGGAGCCCTCACAGATACCGAACTCCACACATTTGCAGGTTTCTCTTCCGCAGTGGGCCGACTGTACATCGTTGTGGTGTTGGTTGTATTTATTGTTTTGCTCTCTCCTCACTTCTAGAATTGTCATCTCCACGAGAGCAGGGGCCCTGGCCTGTGTAGCTCACTGCTGTCTCTCCAGTGCCTCTAGGCGCTAGGCCCAGAGCTGCTCTTCTTCTCCCACCTGGCCCCCTCTCGGAGACACGAGCCGTTCAGGAAGCCTGATCAGAGAAGGACTAGAGCTGACGTGAGCCTCAAGCATTGCCAGGCAAAAATCCAACAGGCCAAGGCTACAGGGAGGGTTAAACTCATAAGGGGGCCCCTGATAAGTTCAAGTTCAGAAGAAACAGAGCTAGAAGGAACTGTCCCCAAGCTCATGGAGGGTAAGTGAGCAAGAAGTTGCCTAAATGATGGTATGGCTATGATAAGGAGACAAAGAAGAAGGAGAAGAAGGAGAACGAGAAGAAGAATCAGTAAAGACTCCTCACCCTTTTAAGATGTGCATCAATTCCTTGAGGCTATCAGCTCTCATGTTTTGGTCTTTGGGACTCCTTCAGACCCTTAAAACTTGTTGAGGACCCCCAAAAGCCTTTGTTTATGTGGCTGTATCTGTTGTTAAATCCTGGGGTAGTCAGCCTCCAGGATAGCCCCCAGTGAGCCTTATCTCCCAGCATTCATGCCCCTGTGTGGTCTGTGTGCAGACAGAAAATGGCAGAAGTGAGGATGTGTGATTTCAGAGGTTAGGCCTTAAAAGGGACTACAAGTTTCTACTTGGTCTCTTCTACTGTCCACTCTAGAGAAAGCCGGTCACCATATTTTGAGTACACTGGGAGAGACCTACGTGAAGAGGAACTGAGGCCCCTCTCGAGCCAGCCACAACTGGCTTAAGGCTACAACCTCTTGAGAGACCCTGAGCCAGAGCAGCCGAGCCAAGCCACTCCTGAATTCCTCTTCCACAGCAACTCTGAGGGCTAACAAGTGACGACTGTGTGGTTTTCCTTAAATTTATCTTATTGAAGTATAGTTGATTTACAATGTTGTATTTACTTTCTGCTGTACAGCAAAGTGATTCAGTTATACACATTCTTCTTCATATTCTTCGCCATGACGGTTTATCACAGGATATTGAATATAGTCCCCTGTGCTGTACAGTAGGACCTTGCTGTTTCTCCATTCTATATATATATATATGCTATATATAGCATTGCATCTGCTAACCCCAAACTCCCAATCCATCCCTCTCCCACCCCTCCTTCCTCTTGGGAACCATCTTCCTCTGTTCTCTATGTCTGTGGGTCTGTTTCTGTTTCGTAGATACATAGTTCATTTGTGTCATATTTTAGATTCCACATGTAAGTGATATCATATGGTATTTGTCTTTCTCTTTCTGACTTACTTCGCTTAGTATGATAATCTCTAGGTCCATCCATGTTGCTACAAATGGCATTATTTCATTCTGTTTTTATGGCTGAGTAGTATTCCAGCATATATATGTACCACACCTTCTTTATCCGTTTAGTGACAATTGTTTTAAGCCACTAGGTCTGGGAGTATTTTGCTACACAGTGATAGATATTTAAATCATTTACCATATTAAAAATTAAAACAGAAAACTGTTTAATAATTATTTGTTAATCCATTTAATATATGTTTATATGAATAAATTCACATTTATTAATTCATAAAAACTGGTAACTTTGTTAATTTGTTTAAAATAACACAGTCTTACTGTAAAAACAACTGTGTTTTCCAAAACAAAAGAGAACAAACTTTAATGAGAATAATGACAGTGTTTTACATTTTTGCAAATCCCTTTAAAGTCTGGCTTAATAGAAGACAGCTGGATTCTCATATCTACTTCTGCATTCAATCAGCTGTGATAACGTTGTTTTGGTTGAAGTTTATGAAGGAAACCCAGCGTCATATAGATACACAGCTGGGAAAGGGAGGAATATTTTTTAATAGCCTTCTTAGATGATTGTGGACACTCTTCTTTACACTATACCAGAACTCAATAAATGGTCGTTTATTAAAGGTTAGTTGCAGTGTGGAATCTGAAACTGTCTCAATGGACTCTTTGTACTTAGTTAGATTAAAATCTGTTTGGTCTGGGCTGTACTGAATGGATCTTTTGCCCATGCATGATTTTGTAATACCATGCATGGTCATTTGGAAAATATTCCTTCACTGAGTTATGCAGATCTGAGTTTGATCTATTTCATGATGAAAACTAAAAATTCACATTTGTTAATATCGCCGCTGATCTCGTCAGAAACCTAAGTATTGAGAAGGTGTTAAGCCCACTGTGACAGATACAAGTTTTCAGAAATTCTGATTTTTGCTTGAAAACTTTTATTTTGACAACAAGCACTGTGAATTCTCTCTCTTGAAGTGACAGGTTCAGCTTGTTCATTTTGGAGAAAATGTCTCTAATAACCAAGTCTGAATAACCATGGTAATTTGGTCCTTTCGAGTAAACATGGTGTTTCTTGAAAGTGGCCAGTTCAGCTCACAACTTAGACACTCTCACAAATGCTTTTTCTCCAAACAACCACTGTTCCTCAGGATGCGCCAGAAGTGCGTTATGCTCGCTTTCCAATTTGCCACACACAATAGTCAAAAGACCTGGACTTTGGGCAAAACTTCATAGAATTAATAATTTTTACTGCTTCATCTTGGACATGCTTAAGTGAAACCGATTTCCTCTTTTTTTTTTTTTCTGTCCTACGACTTAGCGGCAGTGAAGAATATGACAATTTTACCCAAATGTCAACACAGTGAGGCAGACAAATAACATCTTGGAATTACGGAAATAGTTTTGACCTTGCAGATACCTTCTTAGGGTCTTGGGGACCCCAGGGGTCCATAGAAGTCACTTTGAGACCCATTGCTTTAGGGAAATGGGTGGCATTCCTTCACTTCCAGCGTTTGTAGGTGAATGAGCTACATGCCAATACATGCATGTACCAGGTCTTTGTGTCAGGTTGTAATGGCCACCATTTGTTGCATAAGCTAGAAACATTGGCTTGTTAGATACCGGCTTATTCTTGTGGATGGACTAGATGAGACAGGTTCTTTGTACAAGGGAGGTTAGGGTATTTTTATGCTTCTGTTTGCCCCTCTTATGAAAGGTATGTGGATGGGGGAGGAAGCTAGGTTCTGAGAAATTCCTCGGACCATCAGGGTGGTATAATTAAGGTAAACAAGGAAGCTAACGCCTGCACCCCTTCCTTTATAACACTTTTCTTCTCTCCCTTTCATCCAATGAGCAGTGAAAGCTCAGTGGACTGCAGAAGACATCCTTTTCAGAGTAGTGGGGTCCTTCAAGCTCCAAGCCTGAAGTGGATAGAGGGCTCACTCACTCTGTCAGTACTGCGATAAGGATGAGAGAAGCAGCAGGCCCGAGAGGCTGCATTTGTTCAAAAGGTCACGGCATCCATGAGGATTTTTATCATTGTGGAAGAGCTGTTGGCCTTGCCTCTCAGCATTCCTCCAAAGTGGACTTAGAGCAAGACAGGGAGGGATGGGGTTACCTTTCAGTCTATTTCAGTTCAGCTTTTTGCTGCAGACGTGCAGAATAGGTTTGAACCCGCACCTGACTGGGCTCAACTCTTTGGTGAGTGATTGTGTAGCTGTTCTGCCTGTGATCGCAGGCCCTGTCTGCGGGCGAGAAACAACGAACAGTTGTGTCCGGAGCCCTGGGAATTGGAGACCTTTCCACATCTGTTCGCCTAGTCGGCGGCGGGAGGAAATCACCAAAACCTTCCAACACGGGGCCAGAGCCAGGGCGACAAAGGGGAAGTCTTAAGCCTCTGGCGACCCTGGGTCATATGACCACCCCATGGTCCTCCCCCAGCCCCTTTCATCCCCTCAGGTCCCCAACACTCAGCCTTTTCATCATCCCCCCAGGTCAGCAGATCAGGTTTATGTGAGTCGACCAGAAAGCTTAGCAAACGAAGGCAGAAGCAGGTGTTTGAAAACCTCCTCCCCCCGCTGAAAGCTGGGTTGAACAAGGTTGTCAGTGTGGCTGAGGCCAGCATCCCACACTAATTGCGATTTCTTTCCTGGAGCTCTTTCCCTCTCCCTTTCCTCTCTTTCTGCTTTGGAACCCCTAGAGGTCTCTGGGAACCAGTCACTAAAACAAACCATTCAAAGAGCCAGGGATTTAGGGAAAAACAAAACTAAACTAAGAGATGTGACGTCGTGAGCTGAACAGTGGCCTTTCTATGCCAGAGCCCAGGAACCACCATTCAGAGGCATCCAGAGGCTCCCACCCAGTGGCCTGCTGGAAGCAGTTCCTATGAGCTTGTAAGGATTGCTCGCACATACCTTTTCCCGTCTTCAAAATCAGGAAGTCGTGTTGGTAGCTTGAATTGACCACGATGGGGATATTTACATCACAGAAATCAACAGGCTACAATCCAGACTTTCTCCCCTCCCAGACTAGTTGTTAAACATTTACCAGCACATTTACCAGCCTTCACTGTAGAGACTGTTGTTCAAGGTATGATTCTCAGAGCAATTATATCTGAATTTCCTAGGGAGAAAAGAAGGGAGGGGTGGGGGTATTGTTATTTAAAATGCAGATTTCCTGGTCAACCTGAACTAACTGAATCAGATTCTCTGGAGGGGGAGCCTGGGGAAATGCATTTTTAGCGAGGTTATTAATAAATTCGATAGAGTTTGAGACTTCAGGCTTAGGGAGTGGGAAAGAAGGGTGGGTATACATCTGGCTTTTGGCATCTGGAAGGAACAGCTGGCTTCAGTCCCAGTTGGCCTGCGCACGGACAGCTGTTTTCCCTCGACATATAAACTTCATGACAGGAAAAGGAGGTGGGAACTCTGGGGTCCCATCTACCCACTGACAACATGACTGGTTCTGCCTTGGATCTCAGGATGTCTCCACATTCTAACCTTGAGACTTGGACCCAAGACAACATGAGCAAATGCCCAGACATACGCATTGACATGAAGAAAGTCACACCATTCACACCATCGATAGGGTCCGTGGATGCCCTACCTAGGCAGAGGAGCCCAGGCAGGGCCCACAGTCAGTTTCCATATTAGACTGCCTAGGACAGGGTTTTTCTTGCAGATTTGTACAGGTGTTAGCAGGAGCTTTCCAGATATGACTTATAAAGCAAGGACCTTGTTTACTTTAGCCCACTGGGCCTGGAAGGGAAGGTCCTTTAAAGAAGAAAGAAAAAGAGAAGAGAAGAGAAATCTTTCTTTCCTCAGATGTGAAACAGAAACTTTGCAGAGGGCCCAACTCTGCTTCTGACCTGTTTTGCATCTACCTGGGGGAATAGTTCAGATTAATTTTCTCTGAGAACTTGACTGCATTTCCTAACAGTTCTTGGAGGGAGGTATTGGTGAGAAAGCAGAGACCAGACCAGGTCACATGAAAACAGAGCTGGTAAGTGGAAGGGCTGAAGTTTGGACCCCAATTCTGATGACCAAAAAAACCAACGCATTTTCCTCCCAAGCCCAATGCAGTATTTTTTCTGCGTGTGGTTGGAGCCGAGAGGAGCCCTTAATAGGCAACTGGGACAGTGACATTGGACATCTGAGCTCAAATTATTGTGAATTTCTAAACCATCAGAGCTCCTTATATCCTGATGCAAATTCAGAAACATAATCCAAAGCCACATGTAAGACTTTCAAGGTTATAAACTATTAAATTACAGACTATTAGATTATTGGCTATTAGATTATCCACTGGAATGGAAAACTGAGAGTCGACCATGTTGATGGGTATAATTTAGGCACTCCCCATATCAGGCATTTAGGTTCTAAGCAGTCTATCAAGTTCATGATCAGGGCCTACATGTTTGTTCTAACCGTTCAGGGCTTTTATTAAATATGAAACTTCATCAAGTGGGAGGGAGAAGTGGCCAAATAGCCTACTTCAGGAGAACAAGATGTGATGTCAAGTATCTTTTGCTGGATTTTATGGCCTTCTTCTGCCTAAAAGCTCTCTGCCTGACCCAAGCCCTCATCTCTACTTTGAAATCACTCATCCCTTCAGCAAATATTCAGTGAGGACTTACTATGTGTCAGGCACTGGGCTGGGTGTAGGGAAGAACAGGAGGCAGATAGAACGCATCTCATGCTCGTGAAGTTTACAGTCTATTGAGAGACAGATACTATACAAAAAAGTATGAAAATAAATATATGATTATACCTTGTCCAGTAGGCAACTGAATACCCAAATCAGGAGGGCACTTGGCTGGGGAGTTGGCAACACAGAAGCAGAGTGGAGCCCTCATCAGAAGGCCCAGATGAGATAATTTAGGAATGGTGTGTAAAAGGAGAGGCGAGGTCTGAGGCCTGTACCCTGGGCTGCTCGTATGGAGCTCTCTTAGGCAGAGGAGAAGCCAGGAGTCCTGGAAGCCATTTGAAAAGAGTGGTCAGTTGCGTTTAGGAGTGGTTGGCACACAAATACAGAAGTCAGAAAAGCAATTCAGGGCCCCCTGGACACGTGACTCCCACCTCCTCCTTTCCCATGAGCCAGGCAGGCTGTCTGTGGGCCAGTGAGTGGATGAAACTGGAACTCCCAGAATCTGAACAACTAGCCGTGTCCTGGGCTGTGCTTCATGACTCTACCATTTTCTCTTTCTTCCTCAGTCCCAAGCTCCTTGGCCCCTTGGAGACGCTAAGTGTGTAGATGTTAGGATGAAAGCAAGTAAACCAGTTCACACTGGTGTGTGAATGCTGTTTAACCAGCTAGTCCTCAGTGAGATATATCGTTAAACAAAGGCACAACTAAATCTCAAATCTGTGCACTTTCAGGAAACCTAGTATGTTTAAGGCAATGCGCTTGGGCAGGAAGACATTTGGGGAGGGGGTATCACTCTGCTCCCCCTCCGGCTTCCTTCCATTGTTCCTGCAGCAGTTTCGCTTCTTCCTCCACTCCTGAATCCCTAGAGTCTTGAAAACCTCCATCATTTGCAGAGTGGATCCTTTGGCACCATGGCCGTGCCCCTGACGATTACGTTAGCTAATAACAGCTAGCATTAACTGAGTGCTCACTATGTGTAGGTACTATCTCCAGCGCTTCACACAAGGTGGACCTTGTTTAGACGTCACAGCAACCCTCTGAGGTTGGGCCACTGTCATCATTCTATAGGGAAGGCGTGGAGGATTTGCCATGTGGGTCAGCTGCCTGTGGACACACAGACAGCAGGCTGAGATTTGAAATAGGGTCTTGCTTCCCAGACCACACTCAGGGAGGTGAATCTGAGACCCCGTGTTTGGGCTTGCTGGCCTAAGTGTACAAAAGTGAACCGCACGGGCTTCCCTGGTGGCGCAGTGGTTGAGAGTCCGCCTGCCGATGCAGGGGACACGGGTTCGTGCCCTGGTCTGGGAAGATCCCACATGCCGCGGAGCGGCTGGGCCCGTGAGCCATGGCCGCTGAGCCTGCACGTCCGGAGCCTGTGCTCCGCAACGGGAGAAGCCACAACAGTGAGAGGCCCGCGTACCGCAAAAAAAAAAAAAAAAAAAAAAAGTGAACTGCAGTTGGGTTCTCTGTGGCGGCTCTTACTATGCCTGGCTCAGTTTGGCCCTGTCCTGAGGTTTTACAGGAGGACAGCCCAGGCCAAGCCCATAATTTCTGATTACAAACAAAACGGGAATTCTGTGAGGTGTCAGCTTCTGTCTCTTAAGAGAGAGGACCAAAAAACGTCTCCTGAATTTTCTAGAATGAGGTTGAGGACACAGTCTTCTCAGGCCAAACCTCCTGGGTAGAGCTTGCAGTGACTGCAGAAGAATATGGAAACTCCCTTCAGCATTTCTGAGGTGTTCAGATTCTTCTCTCTCTGGAACAAAGCCTTTGGAAGGTTCCATCATCCTCCCTCTCCTGGCTCAGAGGCCAAGCTACACTTTATAAAACAACCCAGGAGCATCTGATCCGAAGCATGTACCGGCTCGTGTGGGCAAGACAGTAATTACCTCCAATTCCAGTTAGGAAAGCTGAAACCTGCCTTTTTCATGCCTCAAACAATTATGGAAGCGCCTTTTGAAGCTCTGGATAGAATAGAAAAGCAAAACAAACCAGAGCCAATTAGAGCTGGGATTTGAGGATGGCTTAGTTTTGTGCAGCAGGACTCAGGAGGAACTGTGGGAGAGGGTCAGGGGTCACCCCAAACCTCCAGCTGCCAACCGACTTTGCCTGTGCCAAAAGGACCATTATTTTGTATTTAAAATCAAGGCTCTTCTCCCTGGCTCGGAAACAATTTGCAGGAATGGCCTCTTCATCAGCTGTGAAGACTCCCTGATTAGATAAGGCCTGGAATGCATTTGATGTTGAGCAAAACAGTTCTCTGACAGCTTTCCTCATGTGCCATTAAAATGTTTTTCCCTCAGCTCAAACTTAGTGAGAGAAACTGAATCCCTGGGGACTCTTTTGTTTTGGGGTGCATATTTGAGGAATTTATGTGGCCGTTGTGCCATTTGAGTTTTAAATTCTCCAGCCCTGAAGCTCTTCTGGACTTGGTGGTGGAATCTGGCCATCTCCGGGTAGGCTGGGTAACTACCGCAAAGCAGACTACCAGGCATGAGGTCAGAGGTCAGAGGTCAGCAAGCGGTCCTGGGGTGGTGTGGGAAGCACGAGGACTCATGCTTCTTTGTAGAACCCAAGGACCATTCTGTGGTGTTCAACGCTGTACCACCAAGTGCAGAGATGGAAGTGGAGATGGGGCATAGAGGTTTGAAGCTGGATTAGAATGGTCTTGGCCAAGATCTGTTCCTGAGAAAGATTGTCCAGGTGGCCTTTTGAATTAGTAGGATTGGGCTGACCATGAGGGCCACATGACACTGTCCTAGGAGCCTCCCCTTTTGAGTTTGGATTAGGGTAAACTGTGGGCACCAGAGAGCCCCAAGAGAACCTCCTCTTCTGTGTTTGTGCCCCTATCCCAAGCTGAGAAGAGCAGCTTTCTCTTGGCCTTGGCATAGCTACTCAGCTCTCCATCTGCCTGTCATCCACCCACTTGAAATGGGCCTTGAGGCCTCCCTTTGACTATAAGAAACAGCCCTCATGGGAACAGTATTCCTGTAGAGCAATACAAAAAGGAATTTTGCGTAGGAATGTGTCTGCTTTACTCAAGATTGTGTGAATATCAGTGTTCTGGAGATATCAAAACGGCTGGCTCTCTGACTATACGAGAAGAGGTTCATGTCTTATTAGGTCTTTTGATAATCATAACAGCCAAGGTGTATCACAGCTTTACCAAGTACCATGCGCCGTTCTAAGGGCTTTGTGTGGTCACTCATCTACCCCTTACTCCAGCCCTGTGAGGTAGGTGCTATTATTATCCTGGTGGCGCAGATGAGGAAACTGAGACAAGGAGAGGTCAAGTAACCTGCCCAAAATCACACAAGGAATTAGCACTGTTCATAATGGACCAACAGAGAAAGCTACTGCCATGATCCTGGAATGGCTTCGAAGCACTGAAAAATTAAATAATAATAATCGTATTAAGATGCTTAAAATTTAAAAATCCAACATTTTCAGCCTGGGCAGACTAAAAGTGTATGGATGGGGTAAAGCCTGAGCAGGTAACCCAGGAGATGTTGGAATTAGAGGCCTCACTCCTGTACGCTCCTGAAGGAGCTGTGTCAAGACCGAGAAATATAAGCACGTTGCAAGTACTACACTCGCTACCCTAGAAGGGAGAGGGGCGAAACACGCCCACAGGCTCAAGCCGCTTTCGAAAAAAGTGCCCCTGACATCCAAAGCACATGATTAAGAAACGTTCTGGATACATCTAAGTTCTGACTGGAAGTAGAAATATTGATGCTCTAGACTTTGAGTTCTTTGCGTCTTCTCAAGAAGATGGGTGCTTCTGTAGCTCTTTAAGCACCATTTATGTGATTTCCCAACCTTTTCTCTGAGGTAGACCCCCGGTGAGTCTTCTCCAGCTAGCAGCAGGGACTGCCAGCTGCTTAGCAGGCTCTCGGTTGGGCTGTGAAATACCGTGATCGGGGTTCTCAGCTCTTCCATTTGGGTCCTACGGTAGGCAGAATAATGGCCTCACAATGATGTCTAGGTCCTAATCCCTGGAACCTGTGAATATGTTATATTATATGGCAAGGGAGAATTAAGGAAGCAGTTGAAATTAAGGTTGCTAGTCAGTTGACTTTAAAATAGTAGCATCCTGGGTTATACAGGTGGGCCCAATGTAATCACAGGGTCCTTAAATGGGGAAGAGGGAAGCGGAAGAATCAGAATCAGAGTGATGTGATATGAGAAAGGTTTTGATGGGTCGTTGCTGGCTTTGAAGGCGGGAGGGGGCCACAAGCCAAGAAATGTGGGCAGCCTTTTGAAGCTGGGAAAGGAAGAAAATGAATTTTCCCCTAGAAGCTCTAGAAAGGAACACGGCCCTTCCAACATCTTGATTTTAACACAGCGAGACCTGTGTCAGACTTTTGACCTCCTGAACTGTAAGATAATAAATTTGTATTGCTTTAAGCCACTACATTCATGGTAATTTGTTACAGCAGCCACAGGAAACTAATCCAGGGCCTGGTAGACAGCTACAACGTGAAAGACAAAAAACTCCTCCAAGGGTCCATGAACTGGTGGTGGAAAACGTTGATGGCCACCTCAGCATTTTCCTGATGACTGTCTGGAAACTCTCACTGCGCCCCTGGCCAATTACAATCTACACGTGCACACTCCAGCCATCAGAGTTTTCCCTGGATGGGGCCTCTTCTCAACTAGGGATGTTCCATTTCTGGGCAGTGTTGCCAGGACTTTTCCCCAGTGTGGTCCATAAACCCTGTGGTGCTACAGTGAGCTGCTCTTCACATGCACCCAAAATTCCAAACACTTCTGGCCAGCTCAAGGTTTGGGGGATTCTTTTCTCCCCTTCCAAATAGCCAGCCACAACTTCTCTGAGACGTAGAATATGGAATTAACATGACAGAACCTTGATATGCTAAGTGCGGGTGGACAACCTGAGCCACGCTTGGATTAGAGAAGCTATATGTTGCAAAATTTGTGATTTTCTCCAGTCTTCCACTATTCCTCTCACATGAACATCCAACGCAAACTTGTGAGCTGGGTTAAGAAACTAGAATTCCCGGGATCCTGGCTCAGCCTCTTACTAGCTCTGTGACATTAGGCGAGTTATTTAAATTCATTGTGCTTTCATCTCTTGTCTGTAAAATGAGGGAAGTACATGAGTCAATATAGGTAATGTGCTTAGATTACTGCCTGTCACGTGTTCAGTGCTATTTAAGAGTTATTTGCTGTTATTATTACTGTTTGTGCTCTGGTTGTTATTGTTATTAAATGGGTCCCAAACATTAGGGGCAAGTCATTTGGCGCATCGGAAAGACCAGCTTCTTCACGGTTTGCCATGTATTATACTTCCGGCAATTGAGATGAATTACCATCGCACAGAGTGTGGAAGCTCAGGTGTGTAACATCCTCTTTGAAAACTTTTCTTCTCACAAACATCTCCTTCAGGAAGCAGGCTCTGGTATGCCAGGGTCAGATGAGTAATTGTTAGGAAAGACAAAGCCCTGTGCTTCGAGTTATGCAAAGGTAGTGGAGAGGGGGCATCTCAGTTGCTGACTCACGCCTGCTGGCAACCCAGCCTGATTCAACCAGGAGCTCAGAGCTCACCACTCAGAGGCTCTCAGCTCACCGTGTGGGCAGCCAGGAGCCCCGACATTTAGGCCTCTTGGTTCTTCAACACTTAGCTCATCAGTCTGCAAAGGTGGTGATGGAGAAGGGAGAAGATTTGCCAGTTTTCAGCCAGAAAGCACCCCCTGTCCGCAGGACACTGCTTGCATTGGCCAGAGACCACTCACAATTAACTGCCCCTTCTGGATGTGGCAACCAGCCTGTCCTGGTGACCATGTGACCTGGGTCTGTGCAGAGGTAGCAGGCTCTTAGTGGCTACTTAGGGGCTGCTGTAGGATGCTTCAGCCTGTGACTCACCCAAGAGAGAAGTTCCTGGGCAGATAAGGGCTCAAGAGAGAAGAAAGTTACATCTGCACAAAGCTTCAATTATAAAGCACAGTAATCACAATGATAGGCAAAAATGCTCCATGCTCTTTGGTATCATGCAGACTGAAAACAGAACCAGGATTCCTGTCTTTCTCTTACCTTGATCCCCATAGAAGATGTTTGAATTACAGTATTTTAGCGTGCTAAACCCATCAGAACAGCTGCCTGAGCTAACCTGGGAACCTAGACAAGTTAGATTCTTGACCTCCAGCATACAGGAGAAGGGGAGAAAAGGAGAGGAGGGAAAGAACAACCTCCTTCTGCTTTCTGTTCTGGCCATTTGGAGCCCAGGAGCCAGCTGAGCTGATGTCAGACCCAGGCACCCCAACTCCCAGGAGTCCCAGGAGAGCACCAGGAGCCAGGGAGATGCCTGTGTCTCAGAGAAGCAGCACCTGGTAAGAGAAAAACACTACACTGCACGGTCAGACACACCCAAACGTGTGTTCTTGCTCCTCCTCTTACTGGGTGTTGTTTAGACAAGTTACATAACCTCTCTGCAAACACGAGAAACTGCCTTGTACCTGTTGGTATTAGAAGGACTGTAAATACCAAGAGCACATTGGACGTTCAGTAGGCGAGCAGCAGATATTCTTATTATTAAATATAACAACCACTTGGGCCAAAGACCACCTAATTTATAGTCATCTAACTGGAAGAAAACCACAAGTCATCAGCTAATATATGTTCACGTAGAAAAACGTCTAGAAGGAAACTCATGAAAGTTTTAATAAAGATTGTTTCTAGGCAATGGGATTATGAAGAGATATTTTTGTTTTCTTTATACTCTTTTGTATTTTCCAAATTTCGATGACAAATATCTGAACTTTTCAAAACATTACTGTTTAAAAAGTCATCAATCCCAGCTTCCTGGCTCCAGTCATACAATATTTGCACTAAGCCATCCAAATCCAGAGTTGTTCAACCTATTGCTAAAGCCATGGGGATAGACTCATGTAGAGAATTCCTTCTTCTGCACCATGCACCCTGAATGGAGCTCAACCCCCAAAAGGTTTTTAGCCCACGATAACCTTGCTAAACTATTTAAGAGAAAAACTTTAGCTATTGAGAACTATGTCACCCATCACATTTCCTGTCTTTTGCCTTCAGCTGCCAAGAAGCCTTGAACAAATTTAATGCTCAATTACAGTAACGATTAACTCAGGTTTTATAATTATGTTCCCTTCCTCCACTATGGTTCAAACTTCTCTTTTTCTTATTCATCTAACTTATTGTACACATGTCTGTTATTGTAAACTATCTCAAGAATACTTTGAAAGTTGGATATAAATCATGAAGTACAAACAAAATCAATGAATTTTTACCAGATCTGTTGTAAGAACCTATGATCAGCCTGCTAAAATTCATATTACTAAGCATTTTGATCAGTAAGTACCAGGAGGGGGGCATGAAGAGTACTAAGGAGAAAGTCTCTGAGTCCAGGTACCATATTTAGTGGGAAAAGAATTCTGACTACAAATATGGATTTGTTTGAAACTAAATATTTACCTTTTAAAATGATTGTTTGATAATCATACTAATATGTACTGTGAGCATCTACTGGGTGTCAAACACTGTTTCAAACTTTATCCCATCAATCTTATGAGGTAAGTATTATCATTTCTAATTGATGAATGAGAAAACTGAGGCTCAAGCAAGTTAGAAAACTTTCCCCCAATCTCCCAGCTATTAAGTGGTGGGTCTGTGGTTAACACCCTGCTCTGTACACCTTTGTAACACCCTGGTCTGTACAACTCTAAATAATTCAGCAAATGCTTCAGCAAATGAAGCTAATTTTCTTTTTCTAGGTGAATTAATGTTGAAATGGTAAACAAGGCTGAAGCTGTATTTGGCTGAACTTCAAATCCAGAAGCAGTACAAGAAGCTCCCCTGGAGTAAAAGGGACTAAATTGCTCCAAGCATGGTAGATGACTGGATTTAGGCTCATGGCTTAAAATTAAGCACTGAAGCAGAACTTTCTCATTAGGGAAAGGAGGTTGAAAAAAAGATGCATATGACACTACCTAGGACTGCTTCCATGAAACTGTAAGCCTTTGGATGAAGGAGGAAGTAGTCACAGCTCAGCAGCCAGAAACCAGGATGCTTCCACTACTCAGGGAGAGATCACTAATGTCATGGCTAGGCAGATCTCAAGCCATCACTTGGTTCTGAACCAGAGACCTCTATAAAACCTCTAGGGTAGAAAAGATCAGGAGAAAGAGAGTAAAAGGACAGCCCACTCAAATTGGCATCCAAGCAAAGATATTCAACACCAGGAAAAACAGTCAACAAAATTAACATTTGTTAGATGAATTTTGTCCAAAAGAAATTAATAGAACAATCTGACAAAGACTTTAAATTAAGTGTGTTAAAATATTCAAAGAGGAATAACATCTACTTTTAAAAGAAAATTGTGAAACAAAGCAGGCATAAATGAAACAAGAACTGGTAAATATAAAAAGAACCAAGTGGAAAGGTAAAAATCTTTACATAGAATAAACTCTAGACAGGACACGGATGAAGAGAGGATTAGAAAATGGGAAGGTAGTATTTAAGAAATCACCCAAAATGCAGCCCAGAGTCAGAGTTAAGGCTGTGGAAGATAGATTGAGAAGCTCCAATTTATGTCTAGTAAGAGTTCTGGAAGAAACTTGAGGGGATGGTGAAGAATCAACATTTGAAAAGATATTAACTGAAAAAATGCACTTTGAATACTGAGCAGGATAAATAAAAATAAATCAACATCTATATATTTTGTAGTGAAACTACAGAATCTCAAGGATTATAAAAAGACAATATTGAAAGTTACCAGAAGAGAAGTTACTTGTTAAGGAATAACAATTGCATTGATAATAGACACCTCAGTAGCAGCAATAGATTGCAGAAGACAGTGAGATGATATCTTCAAAGATCTAAGAGAAAAAAAATTGTTAATCTAGAGTTTTATACCTAGCTAAACTGGCACTTTAAAGTGAGTTAAAAATAAAGGAATTTTTAGAAGTAAAATAAAATGAAGTTTGTCAGCCTTGGATCTTCACTAAAAGTACGATTAAAGGATGTATTATAACATGAAGAAAACTGAATCCTGAGTAGGGTATACAAATCAAGAATTTATAGTGGGCACAGAAGTAAATTGATTAAAATACACTTCCACAGATTATAAAGATAACTAAACCTGGAGTTTAAAATAAAGGTTAAAACAAAATATTAATCAAGATAATATGATGGGAGAGGGAGTGTTCATTAGATAGTTAAAATGTGCTAAGATTTTTGCCTGTTCAGAGGAGGATAAGATACGGAAAATCTTTATACTTTCAAACATTTGCAATCAAATGTAGATGGTAAAACTTTAGGGTGAAACTGAATAGAACTTCAATCTATAGCTTCCAAACCAACAAAGAGGAAAATATGGAATACAGAACACCTTATCAATATAAGAGAAGGCAAGAAAGGAGGAAAAAAATGAAGAAACAAAGAAGGAAGATAAATAGAATAAATAAAATGGAATAAATAAATCAAATATAATACTAACCACACAATAAATGTAAGTGGATTAAATGTACCTACTAAAAATTAGAGATTGTCAGATAGGCATTTTTAAAGTATCCAGCTATGGGCTGATTTCAAAAGACACACCTAGGCCAAACCACACAGAAACTTAGAAATAAATAGATGGCAAATGATATACAAGGAAATACTAACCAAAAGAAAGGTCAGGTTAGAGTATTAATAACAGACAAAAAGAATATAGGGCAATATACATTAAAGGAGATAAAGAGAAAGTCATAATGGTAAAAGGAACTCTACATCAAGAAGACATAATAATCATGAACCTGCATGCCTCTAAAAACATAAACTCAAAACCTTGAAATATATAAAATAAAAACTGAGAGAATTACAATATACAATCATTGTAGGAGATTTAAATTCATTTTTACAAAGACACTTATTAAGAACTTAAAAGATATAACTACAAACTGACCCTTTACTCAAAATTCAACAATAAAGGATACATATTCTTTTTTAAGAAAACATTGAACATTTACATAAACGGACATAATAGGCCACAAAAGGGGTCTCAACAAATTTTTAAGAATTGCTAAGAATTAAATAAGAAAAAGTCAATAAAAAATAGTTTAAAATATGTTTGGAGGGGCTTCCCTGGTGGCGCAGTGGTTGAGAGTCCGCCTGCCGATGCAGGGGACACGGGTTTGCGCCCCGGTCTGGGAAGATCCCACATGCCGCGGAGCAGCTAGGCCCGTGAGCCATGGCCGCTGAGCCTGCGCATCTGGAGCCTGTGCTCCGCAACGGGAGAGGCCACAGCAGTGAGAGGCCCGTGTACCGAAAAAAAAAAAAAAAAGTTTGGAAACCAGGCTCCTAAGTAGCTCATATGTTAAAATAGAAACAATGAAGTCATATATCAAAGCTTGAGGACAAAGCTAAAGCAGTACTTAAGAGAGAAATTTATAATCTTAAAAATCATTAACAAAAAAATAGAGTGAATATAAGGGTGTTAAGTATTTAAATCTAGAAACAAGGAAACCAACAGATTAAGTCCAGAAAAAGCAGAGAACAAAATAATACAGTTCAGAAATTAATGGAAAAGAAACAGAGAAGCAAACAAAAAAAATGGAATCAACAAATCCAGAAGCTGATTATTTGAAATTACTAGTTAAACAGATAAAACTCGATGAGACTGCTCGAGAAACTAAGACAAAAACATAATAAATAATATTAAGGATTAAAAAGACACAATGACTCATAACTACAGATACAGTTGTGATGAAAAAAATTAGAATAAAGTAGGATGAGCAACTTTATGAACAACTCTATAGACAACTTAATGCCAATGTATGAAGTCAATAATTTTTAGAAAAATAAAATTTCAAAATTCAATCAATGATAATTAATTGGAAAATTCAAATCTGTCAGAAACCCATGAAGGAACTAAATCACCCTTCAAAATCTTCCACTCAAATGACATTGGGCCTAGATGGTTTTGCAGGAATGCTTTACCAATCAAGCAAGGAACAGCTAACTTCTATATAATACAAACTATCATAGAGTGTAGAAAAAGAGGGAAAATACCCAATTTATGAGGCTAGTATGAATTTGATATGAAGTCTAAGGCTATACAATTGTAGATTAGTCTGTTACAAATATAGATGAAAAATTCCTAAATAAAATACTACCAGAGATGATGATGGTGTGTGTGTGTGTGTGTATTTTAAAAATCTTCTGTTGAAATTTATCTTAAAAATTGAAGGATTACCCAACATCAGAAGCTGCTGCTATAATACGCCACTGTAATAAATTAAAATAGAACAGGTTTATGATCCTTTACAGATGCAGGAAAGTCATTAGATAGAATCCAAAGTTCCTTTGCTATAAACACTCAGTAAACTAAGAATAGGCGGGAACTTCCTTAACTGGATAAGGAATATATAACAAATACCTTTATAAACAAAACACTCAGTGGTAAAACCTAAACTGTATTCTCATTAAAATCAGATAAAAAAGGATCATGATACCTACTATCACCCCTATTATTCAATACTATTCTGGAAATTGTACCAGTGCAATGGGAAGAGAAAGAGAATAAGATATGAGAATTGGGCTTCCCCGGTGGCGCAGTGGTTGAGAGTCCGCCTGCCAATGCAGGGGACGCGGGTTCGTGCCCCGGTCCGGGAGGATCCCACATGCCGTGGAGCGGCTGGGGCCGTGGCCATGGCCGCTGAGCCTGCGCGTCTGGAGCCTGTACCCCGCAATGGGAGAGGCCACAACAGTGAGAGGCCCGCGTACCACAAAAAAGAAAAAAAAAAAAAAAAAGATATAAGAATTGGAAAGGGAAGAGACAAAGCTATTTTCCTTAAAGAGAATAAGATTGTTTACACAGAAAATCCATAGTATAGGAAAGTTATTTTAAATAATTAGAGAGTTCACCAGGTTTGCTGAATACAACATCAATATAGAAATTTGCCAGAGGCCAGTGGGGAGAGAGGGATGAATCGGCAGAGCACAGAGGATTTTTAGGGCAGTGAAACTGTTCCATATGATACTATAATGATGGATTCATGTCATTTGTCTAAACTCAAACCACTATGTATTTATACAACACCAAAGGGAACCGTAGTGCAAACAGTGGGCTTTGAGGGATAAATGATGTATCGATGTGGATTCATCAATTGTAACAAATGTACCACTCTGGCGGGAGATGTTGATGATGCCAGAGACTATGCATGTATGGAGGCAGGGGAATATCTGTGTACCTTCTGATCAATTTTGCTGTGAATCTGAAACTTCTCCAAAAATAAAGTCTAAAAAGTCAGCAGCATTTCATATACACTAGGTAAAACTAATTAGAATGGAGACAGAGAATAGGATGGTAACTGGAGTAGAATGTTGTATCGGAAGGGAAGATTTTTAAAGACAAGAGATACCTGGGCACTTTGTTGCTGATGCTGATAGAATGACTCAGTAGAGTGGAAGAAACTGATAATGCAGATAAGGGAGGGGGATGACCTCAGGAACAAAGTCCTTGAGACATCAAGAGAAGATGGCCTCCAAAACCCAAGTAGAGGGTTTTGGCTTTAATAGGAAGAGGGACACTTCTGTTGTAATGAGAGGGAAGACAAATACTACACCATACTTTTGCAGATGTCACTATGGGGAGATGAGAGAGTTTCTGTCCGATTATTTCTACTTCTCAATGAGACAAGAGTTGAGACCTTCAGCTGAAAGTAGGTGATCACTGGAGATTTGAGAGGGAGAAGAGATATGAAGAGTGATCTTGGAAAAATTAGAATGAACTTACTAGGGAAGCAATGTAGGATTTCTGGGCAATATTGAGTACTCATCTGAGAACTGCAGTAGTCATGGATTTAAAGTGTGATCAGTCAACTCAGTATATTATTCTCTCCAGTAGTTGGGTTTGATCAGCTTGGGGTTGTGCTAGACAAGTTTGGCTTGAGGAGAGAGGGGCAAAGGAGTAGAGGATATTTGTAGTATATGTAGGCAATGTGTACAATAATGGGCCATAAAATTGATGATGGGTAAAGAGACAAACAAGGACATGAGAGAAGGTGATAAATAGAACAAAACAGAGCAAAACAAAACAAAACAAATAATAAATGAGCAGGTGAGCTTAATTGACTGGAGGAGGAATACTAGAAAGAGTTAACAGGGAAGATTAAACTGGTGGTTAGATCACATGACAAATGAAATCTGCACTTGAAAGGTTGTGATGACAAGTCTAGGCTGTGGCCATTTTAAAGTAACTGAGGAAGGTGGAAGAACAGATCATTGGACGTGAGGGGGCCAAGGAACTCAGGATGTTAAAGTCATGAAGAATGGTGACAGAAATAGGGGTGAAAGGGAGGAGAATGCATTGGGTGTTCCAGTGTCCAATAAATGAGTGACGGGGAGGTTGTTGATGACGGCAACAAAATGCGAGAAGAGTTACAGAGTCTGAGGAATAGCTGTGGTTTGTATAGGATGAGGAGGAGAAAGGGTACGAAAGTCGCCGTGGGAATCAAGGAAATCAGCTTCTTTATCTCCAGGCTCTGGGATATGTGGACAGTGAGAGAAAAAGCATAACCTTCTTTTGAGTGCAATGGGAAAAATCACATCCTCAGGGCCAAAGGGGTTTCAGTTAAGGCACCAAATGAACAGAATGTTTAAAGCAGAGGATAAGGATTTAAAGGAGTTCTGGAAAATTTGGTGGAATAGGTGGATGTTAGGTCAGATAATAATAATTGGGTCAGATATTAATAATAGCACCAACATCATTAATTCTCTCTGCCCTCACTCCCACTCCCACTAGCATGTAAACTTCATGAGGGTAGGGATCTTTGTCTATTTTGTTTACTGATATAGCCCAAGGACCAGAACGGCACCTGGAACGTCATAGATGCTCAATAAATATTTGTTGAATGAATAACGGTACCTAATATTTGCTGAATGCTAATGCGTCAGAGTATGCTGAGCATTTACATGTCTTGTTATTATTACCCTGTTTTACAGATCGGGGCTTTGAGGCACAGAGAGGTTAAATATCTTGCCTAACTAAGGTCATAGGGCTAGCAAGTGGTAAAGCTGAAGTTCAAACACACTCTAGCTGTAGTTTGGCCCTAGAGCCCCTGTCTTCTTAACCTTTAAATTACTCCACCTCCTGTGGTTGGTGGACATACAGAAAAATATCAAGATAAGGGCCCCTGATGTCATATACTCTTGTCCATCTCTCACAGTGACCCGAGCACTTTCTGCTATCAGTTCCTCATCCTTTTCATTTCCTTCCTCCATACTTTCACCTACCCACCCCCACCCCCCACTTATCTCCCATCTTCATTATTCTTCCTTCCACCTGGCAAACCTTCGGCCTTTTCCACTAACTTTGTTCAAGGGCAGTCAGGTGCATTGGAACCTGGTTTCTAAGCGTGTGATACTGACACATCAATCTT
The DNA here is from genome assembly GCF_963924675.1 of Phocoena phocoena. Lineage (NCBI taxonomy): Eukaryota > Metazoa > Chordata > Mammalia > Artiodactyla > Phocoenidae > Phocoena > Phocoena phocoena. Next base: position 33,068,932 of record NC_089220.1, on the reverse strand, counting down.
TCAGCAGGCCTTAGGCTCACCAGGCTGACTCACTGTCACGCTGATTCCAACTACATACTCATTCTGGGGGTGCCCTTTGAAGTGCTGAGAGTCCGGTGGCCATTTTTTGAACAACTCATACTATGAAGTGAAAAACTAAATGAACATTCCAGCATTTCAGGAAAACCAAGAAAGAAACTGAATATGTGTAACTGGGTAAAGGAAACCGGGGATAGTGCCACTGTTTTTGTGTTAAGCCTCTATACTGTTTTTGTGTGAATGTCAAGGTATATGGAAAGTCTCAATAAACACTGGATACATTGGACTGAAAGTCAGTACCCGTGGTGCATTGGGTATGATAATAAATGGACACGATAACTTGTGTCCATTAAGGTTCTTTGGCTGCATGCAACAGAAACACCTCTGGCTAACATAAGCCAAAGGGAGTTTAAGAGAAGGATGTAGGGGGCCCACAGGCTTGAGGGAAGACTGGAGACCCAGTCCCAAAAATGGACAAGAAGCAATCAAGCTCTGGAATCTAGGAAGTAAGAACCACAACCAGGGTCACAAAAGTCTGGGTAGGGTACTCCACTCAGACGGGACGACATTCCTAACATTCCCATTCTCTTTGTCCCTCTGCTCAAAACTCATATGCCAGTGAGGAAGAAACTGATTGGCCTGACTTGGACCACAAATCTCATGAGAATCAGCTCTATCCACAGACTGTATCCTATAGGGAAGAGATTATCCCCCCCAAAAGAAAACGATGTTGTTAGGCAGGGGAAATGGGTGCTAGGCATTCTAACACAACCAACTCCCACAATTCCCAACTCCTCCATGGGTATTTAAGAAGATACAAAACCTTATCTCCTCTCTAGCTATGCTTTCAGAGTCAGTCCTGGCTTGGTCTAAATAGAAAGATATCTTTGAGTATCATGCCAAGTATGCTTTGACTTGATTATCAATATCAAACAATATTTCTTTGGAAGGAACTCTTAAATTTACTGTCACGTCAATGCTTCCTCGTATACCAAGTTACCCTTTGTACAATTTTGTCTCCCCCTGTGGTCTGAAGTTATTTTTCCTTAAGTCTTTAAAAATAAAATTCCTGACTTGTTATTGATTTCGATGTTTATGGAAATTTTTAATATTTCCTTCCTCTTTTGAATAGTCTTTTCCCTTTGCCAATTTTCCCACTGGTTTTCTTTCATTAAAAATCAGGACCCAACATTTCTAGAATAACTATCACAGGAAGAGCACATGTGCCCCTAAAAAGAGATCCTACTTTAATGTTGATTAAAAGTGGTTGCTATGTTTTGGGTAAAGAGCCATGAATCACTGAAATCCACAGAGTTTTTGGTTTAGTTTTATTTATCTCTGCAATAGCCTTTAAGATCAGTGTGATAAGAGACTCATCCCAAAAAATTGTTGGAAAAGAGGGAGGACCCTCAATGAAAAGTACTGTCATTTCAATTCTTATTGACTTAGCACATATCTTGGGGTAATATAGATTTTTTAATGACATGTTGAGTGAGATCTTCATATATCTGTTCCCTTTGATAAAAGTTGTGTCTGTGGCAGTTATTATTTTCGTATCCTTTTTATTTCTCTATTTAGTTACTATTTTTAAAGTATTTTCACTGCATAATCTCATTTTATTTCTCAAATGAGTTGGTTAGAAAAGGTATTTTGTCCCCATTTGATTCACGTAGAAACCGATTCATCGAAAGATTGTGACCTACCCACAGTCACATAGCTAGTTAGTCATAAAACCAGGCCAAGAATCAAGATATCTTCACTTCTGGGCATTTGATTATTGAAGTCAGGGATCTCAAATTGATGCCGGTACTGCATTTAGATCTGATAAGGGAGGCTCCTGCCTTGAACTCCACATTTTAAAGGGCCTCATTCTGGCCCCTGTCTAACCCCATGGACCAAAGAGATGTGACCACCCTGAGCCCATGCTCCTCCTTCTAGACCACACCCTGGGTCTCCAAGCCTATTTGGGTCTGTCCTCCCAAGGGCAGACTGCACCCTTGATGGGGGTACCACTAAGCTAGAGGGACAGTCAAGGAGTGGCCATTTGAGATATAGGGGTAGAGCCAGAACTTGGACTTGTGGGCTGGAGTGTCCATGTGGGTGTATGAGGCCCCTGGCAATGCAGGACGGAGCCAGGGGGAGGAAGATAAGGGCTGGGGACTGGGAGCCAGCCCTCACCCTGCTGCCCCATTTCTGAAAGGAGCACCAAGGTATCCCCAAACTCTGAATTCACACCTGGCTTCCAGGTCATTAGGAAGGCATGTTTTTTTCATTGTAAGCAGACAGAACGTATTTTAACAGTTAGTGAGCTTGATTTATACCTTTTCAATATTTAGACATGTGATACGTGGACCTCCATTTGTACTTTTGGCCCAGGCCCTGCGAATGTGAGGGGTGGGCTTGCAGTATGCTAACATATTTTGTTTGGCTAGCACGCTGGTTTTTTTTTTTTTTTTTTTTAACATATTGAATTAGTTTCCAACATTAGCAATTGGGAGATTTCATATAAGAATAGAGATTTCTGGTTTTTCTTTTTAACAAAACACAGAAAATCATGTCATTCAGGGCCTGCCTACCCATATGGCAGAAAGGGGCTGAGTCTGCATGTCAACTGCCTGTTCTGGATGGGGTGGGTGTTTTCTCATTGGCCATAGTTCCCACCAGTCTCCCTTCACTCATTTTGGTGACCTCTCTGGCCCCTGGGGGCATTTGAATGTGTCACCCCTGATTCAAATCCTTTATTAGATATGTCCTTTCTAGATAAAGCCGCCATACTAACACATTCTATACATTTGGGGCCTCTTCTCTCCAACTTCCCTCAAGGAAAATTGTTTTTTGTTTTTCATTAGCTAACTGTAATTCCCTAAATTTCAATATGGATAAATCCTATAATTTTAGCATCCTATTCCCTAACTTCTGAATCTTGGGGAATCATGAAAACAACAGCTAGGAATTTCAAGAGAGCAGTCTCTCGACAGGGATCCCGCACTTTCACCCGGCTCTTCGAACTGGAGACCAAACAAAATGGTTTTTCTCACTTTGACCCCAGTGAGGGAGATTTTTGATAACTGAAAAAGAGCTTTTGTTCAGGTGTGTGTCAGGATAAATCAGCTCACCCCGCTGCATGGCCCCTTACTTCTACCAGACTCATCTTCCCTTTCTGCCCCAGGGGAGCCCCCTGCCCTTCCTCCCCCTGTGCGTGGGGACCACAGCCCTCAGTGCCTTTGGGTCTCCAGCGCTCTACCCCTTCCCCCAGCCCTCCTCTCAGTCTGGAAAACAGCTTTGCAAGTTAACCTCCGGGGGCATTCACTGGCTCTCCAGCAGGATCCTCAGCCCCACAGGCTGCCAACATAGGCTCTTTACACTCCATAATGGGAGAGAAAAATCTGCTTGTTCGGTTGCAACCGTCAAGCAAAGGACGTGCTGAGCTCAGATAGAAATAGCAGCAGGGTCAGGGCAGGGCAAGGCCCCAGCATTTCATTAGCTCAGCCCGCTAAGGGTGATTAAATGCACACAGTGGCCCATGAATGGGGCCATGGAGGGCAGCCACACAGCACAGCACAGAAAAATCATTCTTTGGCCGCTGTCAGCTGGCTGAATGGGACTTAATTATCGGGATAATGAGAACTGATTTTCATTGTTTTAATTTGGGGGAAGGGGTGAGAAAGGAGGAAATTTCTTCCCTCATCTGGGTGAAAGCATGCTAACTATGTCCTCCAACCAGGCCCCACATCATCTAGGCTACTGTTAGCTAAGCCTCCCGCATTTGCTGTTTTTTATGGATGCGATAAGAAAGGATGTTAGGCTTGTCTTCTATGTTGGTATTTCCTTTAGGCCCTGTAAGCTTGGGCAGGATGTGTCCTCGTAAGAGTATGTCTGTGCTGGCATCTGACCCCAGCAGCTGTACCGAAGTAACATGGACAGAATCCACTGGACAGATCTGTCTGTTCTCTGCCCCTTCCGAGTGCTCCCAGGTCATGAGTGAATCCCATCTTGTTCCTTTTTTGTTGTTTTGTTTTTAATACAAGATCTAGAGAATTCAAACTATCTGCTGAGGTCAAACATAGGAGAAGAATTCTGAGTTCCTTGTGTTCATTTTGAGGCTCTAGTTTCAAGCAGTCCACTGCATACCAGTGTGGGTCATCAGAACTCGTTAAAAGTCAGAAATCCTTGACAATTGAGATAAGCTCTGACCCCACGAACCATGAAGGTCATTAATCCGTCTCCCTCTTATTCAGTTTAATTCACCTGCCACTCTCCCAAGATCTCGCTCTTCACAGAGAAATGAGAGGGTTATTTATTCTCCATCTTGATCACTCTTTTCTCTAAAGGACACGCACTATTAGCTGGATGGTCAGACAATAAGTATTTGTAAACTTGGGTTTAGCGTGGTTCTAGGTGCTATTGAAACACATGATACATTCCCCCAACGAAAGTCAGCTGGGGAGACCCAAAATGATTACAGAAGCACACAAGGAGGCCCTCATTGGACGCGAAACTCTGGCTAACCAGGAGGACGAGGAGGGAGTGGGTTTAGGAGCAGTGAGGGAAGCTTTATGAAGCTGATGGAGGCTTGTGAGGGCTCCAAGTTAAGTAGTATTTCAACCAAGAGCACAGGGTGGAATTGGATGGGGTGTTTGAGAGAAGGAAACAGACATTGTTGGAATGAAGAATCCACATGAGGCATAAGGTTTAAGATTTTGAAGAGTAGGGCCAGATGATGTAGTTGTGAAAAACAGAGTATGCTTTTTGTCCTTTCTAACTCCATCTTTGGCCATAAAAAGTGGTGGTTGTTGCTTTTGTTTTGTTTTTATTTTCATTTTCCCCTCCAAGTGCTTTGAAGAGAAAGGCAGAAAGGAAGAGGGTGTGCTGTCCTTCATGGAGCACAGAGAAGGAAACTCTCTTTGATGTTTTAGGGGTTTTTGGGTTTAGACCTCAAGACCAGTGCTGGTTCCTGCTCAGGGACTGCCTGACCTGTATTTCCCCTGGAATTCCTTATCCTGCCGAATTTAATTTAGCCGCTTCTTTTCTTAAAGACTTGACAGGATATAGGTTAAGTTCTTCATATCTGGCAACTTGGTCCTTTGTGGCAAGGAACAGGTGGTTAAGGGGCACTGGCTGTAATAGGTAAATGGCCCACCTGGCCCTTCTCCAAGGAGAAACGCCCTAGTCCTTCCCAGAAGCCACACCCTACCTACTACATCCAGAGTCTTGATAGGATGTGCCTGCCTCTCAGAATCAATTAATCATGCCTGTTAGCAGTGGGAATAGCCTCTCTGACTGAAACAGTGGCTACGTCCCTCATGATTAAAGAATCTTTGCCTTGGAAACCCATATAGGTCAGAGAGGAAGTTTGAGTCTGGATGACATGCAGTATTCTTAGGGTATGTTTTCTCATCCCTGAAACCTGCTCTGTGCTTCCCTGTCATCCAAATAACTTTGTTCACTGCAAAGCTATATTGTCAGTGTAATCCTTTGTGGCCTTGCTTGGGCTTAACACTGTTCGTTTCTGAAAGAACAGGGAGCTGGCAGAGTGGATTTTGTAATAACAGCTCTTAATATTTACACCTTTTGTTTCAAGATCTCCAAGCACTTAGAAATGGCCACTCTGCAATGCCCTTCCCTCTCCAGTCTTGTCTTCCACATGGCAGCCTATGCCATCTTTCTCCAAAACAAACCTAATCCCATCTCCTCCTCTATTGGGACCTCAATTGTTTCTCTATTCTCTATAAAAAGTCTCCAAACTTTTTTGATTGAACCCTCTAAGAGTACACAATTTTTGAGTATGTACTCCCAAGACATGTAGTTTTATTGTTACCTCATATACATGTATTATTTTACTAATACGTCGTGTACATTATAAAACATACACAAAGTTAAATTTTTTTAAAGGCTGAAATAAAGATGAAGTGAGCAATAGCTTAACATATCCTGCTAATTGTGATGGTTTCTTCGTACTATCATTAGCTAATATCACAAAACACAGTAAATACGTCAGGCAAAGTTCATCATAAATGATGGTGGATGTAAATCCATGTGTCTGATAGTTCTCTTGGAATTTTCTAATTGTTCTGTCTTGACTTCTTGTTGCATCTGAAAGTTTGGTCATTGTTTTTAGCTAGAATATGGCTGAAGAGAACTTGTTCTAAGAAAAGCGTCCATCTACTATTCTTGTTTTTTTACCTATACTTATACTACTAATATTATCTTTGATCTGTTGTTTCTATGCAAGAATACTTTTAGTCCCCTTGTCCATCTTGTTAGGTTAAACTAGATAATATCCATAATCCAATGACCCAAGAACATGTAAACTGCAGTGGTTCATATTTTGTTAAAAGCCAGCAGAAGAGGAAGGACTGAGGTCACCACCATCGACCCATCTGCACTGTGCAATTCCTAACCTTGCCAAAGAATGCTTCATCTCCTGACCCGCCCATGACATGTGGCCATATGCCACGGATGGAGTGACCACCCCAGTCAGTGTGTATATTAAATATTATAAAGCCAATTAATTATTTCTTAGATGAAAATAAAGTTTAAATCCTAATAATTTCCTCCCAAATCCTAACGAATCATCTTGTGTAAACTCTGGGTGTACATTCCATTTGGAGACCAAAAGTCTACAGGATTAATTTTAAGCATATTAGCACTGACTTTAAGGGTCCTTCTCTGTCCAACTTCAGCCCATCTCTCCAACTCATCTCTCATTTTTCCCTGTCATGTACCACTGAGACTTCCCATTGCTTCTTAAACATGAAATATCCTTTAATAACTCCACTCCTTTGTACTTGCTGTTCCAACCAACCAGAATGCCCTTCTCCTGTTCTCTACTTGGCTAATTCCTATTCAACTTTGAGGACCCAAGTTAAATCTTTGAAAGACCTGATTCCCTTAGACCAGAGGTCAGCAAACTTTTTCTGTAAAAGGCCATAAAAGTTTTGCAGGCCCTACTGTTTCTGTCACAACTACTCAATTCTGCCATTGTAGTGCAAAAGTAGCTATAGACAATACAGACAAACCAATGAGCATGGCTGTGTTCCAGCAAAACTTTCTTTACAAAAATAGGTGGTGAACTGAAATTGGCCCTAGGGCCGTAGTTTTCTAACCCCTTCCCTAGAGAGATTCTACTGTTCCCCTTCTAGCTTTTTCTCCATAATTGTCTGTTTAAAAGCTCATCTTCCCCAACATACAGAATTCCTTGAAGTAAAAATCTTTTATTCCTCTTCTCTGGAGGCTAGAAGTCTGGGGTCTAGAAGCCATTCAGTAAAGGCATATCATTCATCTTTAATTTTTATTGAAAAGTAGTTGATTTACAATGTTGTGTTAGTTTCAAATGTATAGCAAAGTGCTTCCGTTATAGATAGATATATAGAGAGATATATATCCTTTTTAAAAATTCTCTTCCGTTATAGGTTATTACAAGATATTGAGTATAGTTCCCTGTGCTATACAGTAGGCTTTGTTGGTTATCTATTTTATTTTATTTTTTTATTGGAGTATAATTGCTTTACAATGTTGTGTTAGTTCCTGCTGTACAACGAAGTGAACCAGCTACATGTATACATATATCGCCTCCCTCTTGGACCTCCTCCCCCCCCCCACCATCCCACCCACCTAGGTTGTCACAGAGCACCGAGCCAAGCTCCCTGTGCTATACAGCAGGTTCCCACTACTATCTATTTTACACGTGATAGTGTATTTATGTCAAACCTAATCTCCCAATTTGTCCCACCCTCCCCTTCCCCACTGTGTCCACATGTCCGTTTTCTATGTCTGCATCTCTATTGCCCTGCAAATAGGTTCATCTGTACCATTTTTCTAGATTCCACATATATGAGTTCATATATGATATTTGTTTTTCTCTTTCTGACTTACTTCACTCTGTATGACACACTATGCATCCATCCACGTCTCTACAAGTGACCCAATTTCATTCCTTTTTATGGCTGAGTAATTTTCCACTGTATATATGTGCCACATCTTCTTTATCCATTCATCTGTCATTGGACATTTAGGTTGTTTCCACGTCCTGGCTGTTGTAAATAGTGCTGCAATGAATATTGGGGTACGTGTGTCCTTCTGAATTATGGTTCTCTCAGGGTATATGCCCAGTAGTGGGATTGCTGGGTCATATAGTAGTTCTATTTTCAGTTTTTTAAGGAACCTCCATACTATTCTCCTTAGTGGCTGTATCTATTTACATTCCCACCAACAGTGCAAAAGAGTTCCCTTTTCTCCACACCCTCTCCAGCATTTATTGTTTGTAGATTTTTTGATGATGGCCATTCTGACCGGTGTGAAGGGATACCTCATTGTAGTTTTGATTTGCATTTCTCTAATAATTAGTGATGTTGAGCATCTTTTCATGTGCCTCTTGGCCATCTGTATGTCTTCTTTGGTGAAATGTCTATTTAGGTCTTCCGCCTATTTTTTAATTGGGTTGTTTGTTCTCTTGGTATTGAGCTCCATGTGCTGTTTGTATATTTTGGAGATTAATCCTTTGTCTGTTGCTTCATTTGCAAATATTTTCTCCCTTTCAGAGGGCTGCCTTTTCGTCTTGTTTATGGTTTCTTTTGCTGTGCAAAAGTTTTTAAGTTTAATTAGGTCCCATTTGTTTATTTTTGTTTTTATTTCCATTACTCTAGGAGGTGGGTCAAAAAAGATCTTGCTGTGGTTTATGTCAAAGAGTGTTCTTCCTATGTTTTCCTCTAAGAGTTTTATAGTGTCCAGTCTTACATTTAGGTCTTTAATCCCTTTTGAGTTTATTTTTGTGTATGGTGTTAGGTAGTGTTCTAATTTCATTCTTTTACATGTAGCTGTCCAGTTTTCCCAGCACCACTTATTGAAGAGGCTGTCTTTTCTCCATTGTATGTTCTTGCCTCCTTTGTCAGAAATTAGGTGACCATATGTGCATGGGTTTATCTCTGGGCTTTCTATCCTGTACCATTGATCTATGTTTCTGATTTTGTGCCAGTACCATATTGTCTTGATTACTGTAGCTTTGCAGTATAGTCTGAAGTCAGGGAGTCCAATTCCTCCAGCTCCATTTTTCTTTCTCAAGATTGCTTTGGCTATTCGGGGTCTATTGTGTTTCCATACAAACTGTAAAATTTTTTGTTCTAATTCTGTGAAAAATGCCATTGGTAGTTTGCTAGGGATTGCACTGAACCTGTAGATTGCTTTGAGTACTACAGTCATTTTCACAATATTGATTCTTCCAATCCAGGAACATGGTACATTTTTCCATCTGTTTATGTCATCTTTGATTTCTTTCACCAGTATTTTATAGTTCTCTGAGTACAAGTCTTTTGCCTCCTTAGGTAGGTTTATTCCTAGGTATTTTATTCTTTTTGTTGCAATGGTAAGTGGGATTGTTTCCTTAATTTCTCTTTCTGATCTTTCATTGTTGGTGTATAGGAATACAAGAGATTTCTGTGCCTTAATTATTATTATTTTTTTTACTATTTATTTGGTTGTGCCAGGTCTTAGTTGTGTCAGGCGGGCTCTGTAGTTGCAGCTTAGCAGCTCCTTAGTTGCAGCAGGCATGTGGGATCTAGTTCCCTGAACAAGGATTGAACCCAGGCCCCCTGCATTGGGAGTGCGGAGTCTTATCCACTGTGCCACCAGGGAAGTCCCTCTGTGCATTAATTTTGTATTCTGCAACATTACCAAATTCACCGATTAGTTCTAGTAGTTTTCTGGTGGCATCTTTCGGATTTTCTATGTATAGTATCATGTCGTCTGCAAACAGTGACAGTTTTACTTCTTCTTTTCCAATTTGTATTCCTTTTATTTCTTTTTCTTCTCTGATTGCCATGGCTAGGACTTCCAAAACTAGGTTGAATAAGAGTGGCGAGAGTGGACATCCTTGTCTTGTTCCTGATCTTAATGGAAATGCTTTCAGTTTTTCACCATTGAGAATGATGTTTGCTGTGGGTTTGTCATATATGGCCTTTATAATGTTGAGGTAGTTTCCCTCTATGCCCATTTTCTGGAGAGTTTTTATCATAAAATGGTGTTGAATTTTGTCAAAAGCTTTTTCTGCATCTATTGAGATGATCATATGGTTTTTATTCCTTAATTTGTTAATATGGTGTATCACATGGATTGATTTGCATATATTGAAGAATCCTTGCATTCCTGGGACAAATCCCACTTGATCATGTTGTATGATACTTTTAATGTGTTGTTGGATTCTGTTTGCTAGTATTTTGTTGAAGATTTTTGCATTGGTATTCATCAGTGTTATTGGTCTGTAATTTTCTTTTTTGTGTGATATCTTTATCTGGTTTTGGTATCAGGGTGATGGTGGCCTCATAGAATGAATTTGGGTGTGTTCCTCCCTCTGCAACTTTTTGGAAGAGTTTGAGAAGGATAGGTGTTAGCTCTTCTCTAAATGTTTGATAGAATTTGCCTGTGAAGCCATCAGTTATCTATTTTATATATAGTAGTATGTATATTTTAATCCCAAACTCCTAATTTATCTCCCCCTTTTTCCCCTTGGGTAACCATAAGTTTGTTTTCTATGTCTGTGAATCTATTTCTGTTTTGTAAATAAGTTCATTTGTATCATTTTTTTTAGATTCCACATATAAGCAATCTCATGTAACAATTTGTCTTTATCTGTCTGGCTTACTTCACTTAGTATGATAATCTCTATGTCCATCCATGTTGCTGCAAATGGCATTATTTCATTCTTTTTTATGGCTGAGTAATATTCCATTTTATATATATATATATATATATATATATATATATATATATATATATACACCACATCTTCTTTGTCCATTCATCTGTCGATGGACATTTAGGCTGCTTCCATGTCTTGGCTATCGTAAAAAGTGCTATGAACATTGGGGTGCATATATCATTTTGAATTATGATTTTCTCCAGATATATACCCAGGAGTGGGACTGAAGGATCATATGGTAGCTCTATTTGTAGTTTTTTAAGGAACATCCATAATGTTCTCCTTAGTGGCTATACCAATAGTAAAAGCATATTATTGATTATCAAGCACTACCATGATGTTCTTGATAGAAAAATGGAGAAAAATTCTTCCATTGGGTACAAGATTGAATGACTTGCTTCTAAGACTTACCCAAATAAAAGATATATAAAAATCCTAATTAATGAGATTACAGGATTTGGCTTCAGTAGGAACTAGGCTTTCTAACAGGTCAGTGTCCTGCTCATCTGAGCACCCACATTCATATCCCTATCACATTGTTTTCACTCACAACTTCAGTAGAACCTGGAGAAGCACTTCATTTCCAATCACACAGGCACTGCTAAGGCCAAAACCCCCCTATATTTATATGTTGCTTTGTGGTTTGCAAAACACGTAGCACAATTCCCATTTTGTAGATGAGGCAACTGAGACATGTTAAGGGAGTTGCCCAGTGAATGATATAGCTTGGACTTTGACCCTGGTCTTCTGATTCCCAACCTAGGCTCTTTCGTTATACTAGACAGCCTCTCAGGTAATTAGAACAAAATGACACAGTGCAAAACTAATTCAAAGAATAAGTTAATCCCATTTGAAATTCCAAAGAGACTTGGGACAATGTACGTGAGAACTTCAATGGTATTTTGTGGAGTTGGCCCAGTGGAAGTATAGACACCCTGCCAACGTTGCACAAGATACATAAATCTCAAAATCAATCTAACTAAACTTCATTTATATTGGAAACACAAAAATTTAAACTAGAACTTGGCTTGAATGAAGAGATTCACACCAAGCCTGCATCCCTGCTACTCTTGTAAAATGTTTCATGAACCCCAGTGTTGAAGACCTCACTATCTTGTTTGACTATGAAGGCCGTCTACACATCCTTGCTGCCAGTGGAAGGTTAATACTGACTCCGAAGCAAGAGGTCCACTGACTGAATCACCACGACTTACTCCAGTCCTTTGCTCTGTGTTCCTTGGAAACCTCTTGCCTCAGTTTGGGTTTGACCCAACCCACTTAGAAGGAGAGAGAGCAATTTTACAGCCCCGCATGGAGTGACTCCAAGCCAATCGTATCTATTTCCAAATGATCTGACGCAGCCAGTGGATCATATTTCCTTTGGAGGCTTGGCTGAGGACAGTTGAGTTGGCCACATTGAACTAGAGTGAATAAAATAAGTCTGTCAAGAAAAAATCTGAAATGGTCCCTAAGGACGTAAGACTAACGAAATACTCAGGTCAGGGGTGGGGTGCTTTCTGGGGAGATTGAAAAAGAAAGGAGGATGAGGTGACCATGTGTGAAATTCAAATGAATCAACAGTGATTTGAGAAAGCCAGGCAGATTGGTACATGCCCAATACCTTTCTGAGAGCAGGCACCAAGCCTAAAAAAGTCAGAAAATCTACCTCTTATTTTTATTCTTACTTTTAATCTGATTTTTTCATGTAATTTTTACGCTTCGTTCCCCGTCCACTTTCCCCCCGTCCTGCCAAAGGAGCCAGGGACTCTGAGGTGTTTGCTGAAGACCAACAGACCCCTGTGTTCAATTATTCTGGTCTTAGGGAATAACGATCAGGGAGTTCCAAGAATGGGATGTGGGAACAGCAGAGAAGATAGGTTTCATTTAAGGTCCTTGGAAAGAAACAAGTACCCTAGTTGCTAGGATGGAAATGGAGCTGATTCTTCACACATCCTCTGAAGGGATGAACTGAGCCCTAGAACCAACTCACGACCCAGGGGAGTTTCTGTTCACATGAATACAGGCGACTCTTTGAGCACCAGTCTCCATGGGCATATATCTGCTTCATTGCTCTCCGCTTTGGTTGTGCAAAAATATTTTCAAAGGCAAAGACATAGTGACAAAGTGAGGCTCTTTGAAGCTGTTCCTTGAGCAGGAGGAGGTGTGTGCCTCTGGCCGTCCACTTGGCAATGGATGTCTTCACACTGCTTCTTTCCATCCAAATATTTTGGCCACTAGAGTTGTTTCAGCAGGTAACGGTCTACAAAGGACAACAATCACTTCCCTCTGCTTCATGCTCTTCACAGTCAATTCAACTGGCATGTTGCAGGCACCCACTGTGTGCCAGGCATTTTTTCAGAATGGAACAAGACCTCCCTCAATGCCTGAGCAGTCTAGCAGGAGAGACAGTCAGCTATTACAAGTACCTGGGGCAGCGACAGTGGAAACACCGTGGAGACTCAGGGCAAGGAGCCACTGCAAAGAAGCTTCACCAAAGAGTAGACGTGAGACAGGGAAGAGGGCCTGACTGTAAAGGGAACCCTATCCATCATTCATTCATCCACACATTGATTCCCCAAACATTTATTACCCACTTGCTATCTGCCAGGAACAGGGAGTTTGGGATTCAAAGATGAATGGGATATGCAGTATAGGGTGGAATGGTTTGGGGAGGGAGGAGGTGGTGCGAGAGGAGCTGAAAAAAGATTGGGCCACATTGGCAAGGGCCTCAGATGCCAAGCTGAGGAGTTGAACTTTGTTCTGTAGGTATTGAGGAGCCTTTGAAGGCCTTCATGTGGGTGGTGGCACACATACCCACCCCCTCTTTTTCCTACCTCAGCCCCTGATTTATCCCTCTCGGAGCACTTACTACAACTTAAAAGTATTTTATTCCTTCGTGTGTTTTGTGCTTTTTCCCAGCTGGCTCCCCAACTGGGATGTGAGCCCCATGGGGACAGGGACCCTACTGGTCATATTTACAGTTGTGTGCCCAGTTCCAGGCACAAAGTGGGCCCTCAGCAAATATTTACTGAATCTGATCTATGTTTAGAGAATTGTCTCCTGTTTGTAAAGTGGAGGGAGATCCAAGGTTGGGAGATCCCATAGGAGGGATTGTAGTAGCAGAGAGATGCTAAGAGCCTAACGGTGGCAAAAACGGAAGGGAGAGAGATTTAAAGAACTCATCAGGGGCTTCCCTGGTGGCGCAGTGGTTGAGAGTCCGCCTGCCGCTGCAGGGGACACGGGTTCATGCCCCGGTCCGGGAAGATCCCACCTGCCGCGGAGCGGCTGGGCCCGTGAGCCATGGCCGCTGAGCCTGCGCGTCCGGAGCCTGTGCTCCGCAACGGGAGAGGCCACAGCAGTGAGAGGCCCACGTACCGCAAAAAAAAAAAAAAAAAAAAAAAAAAAGGACTCATCAGAGTTAACACTGACAGACCTTGATGTGGGAGAGGGAGGGGTCAGAGGTGACTCTAAGGTTTCCATTGGGATGTCTGAGTGGCTGGTGATATCATTGACTGAGAGAGAAAGGATAGGGGAGGGACCCATGTAGGGGCTTGTGGTGGGAAGCAGGAGAGCGTAGATAATGAAATCAGTTTTGGACATGTGTGATTTGAGACAACTGTAGGATGTCCTTCTGGAGATGTTCGGCAGACAGTTGGAAATATATGCGGGCAATTCAGGAGGTGGCTGGGGCTGAGGTCACAGGTTTTCAGTGATAAATGAAGCCAGGAGAGAGTAAGGGCACTCAAAGAGGGCGGAGTTCGAAAAGAAGGCAGAAGCCCAAACCTGGAAGAAACATAATTAAGGGAGGCTGGGAGGGAGGAGCCCGTGGAGGGGATAGAAGCCAAGGTCTAAGGGTTAGGAGGAGAAGGGAGGAGGGACTCCTGGCCACTGGAGAAATATGGGTCCACCTAGGACAGAGCCAAGGGAATGGGAGCTGCCATCTTGGGTGACTAACTCTGCCCATTTTTTCCCACGTTAATGGTGAAGTGGGAGTTCTTAGCAATTCTGGGCCCCTGAGAAGACTAGAAGCACATCCGTGTAGTTTATCAGTATTTTCTCATTCTGACAGACCCTGAGGGCAGGGCCAGATTTAGACATGCTCTGCGTCGTGTGCCTATTCGAGGATGTCCTCCGCTTGGAAATATTTTTGAGTGGGCAGCTACGACTCCAACACCAGCACACGCTGCCTCTTATCACCTCCTACCAAGAATGGCTCATGGGGACTAGACCGTTGCCTAATGAATGGCCCTACTTTGGGGTCTGGTTCAGGGTCTAGCAGGGTGATTGCAGACAGCAGCTGGTTCCGCTTCTCTTGGGGAGACGTTTTCCTCTGGGAGCTGGTTCACACGTTAGTGCTGATCTCAACCTCCCCTCGGTGTTGACCTTCCTTTCTCAGCATCCTCTACCACATCCCACCCTGTTTCTATAGACCCTCATTCTGCCCACCTTCCTTCCAGCCACCATGTACTGGCTTCCACTTCCTGCCTGCCAGGACAGGCCAGTGATTTCCACACTTATTCTAGTCACTGAAAACCTTGTGGAAAAGGAATGAAAACCTAAAGAAAAGCCCAGGACACAAAGCGGACCAAAGTGGGGATGCTCTGGCTCCAGGGAGGAGTGTAGGGATCCAGGAGTCCCGCTCACTCAGAGCCCTAGAGCACCAGGGAATCTTCTGTGAGCCTCGGGATGGGAGAAGCAGGACGGGTCTCCAAGTCTGTGGACCTCAGTTCCTTAGCTCATCTCTTTCCCTGGTCCTCCTGGCTCTGAAGTTCTCTGAGGGAGCATCTGCAGGTCATGAGTCTCCACTCTCTACCTGGGCATTTTCCCTCCCAGGGAAAGCACAGGCCAGGCTGGGACAGAGTGCTGGAACACCCTGACTTAGAACACACTCCTATCATTCCCTTCTTGGTCTCTCCCAGAGCTCCATCGCCAAGACTTCCAGGAACTTTTTATGAATAGAGTTATTTAGTCTGTGTGGTTGACCAGAGCTTCCCTGGAAAAGGCTGCTTGGGGGAAGGGGGTTCACAGGTATGGGTGTCCCACTGTAAGAGTTCAAAACAAGAGTCCAGTGGAGGACCCCGCCCCGCAGTTTCCTCTTAGGGAGGGAAGCAGAAGGACGAGAGGGAGAAGCTTTGTAAAGTTAGCATCATATTCTATCTATCTATTAACTATCTGCCTATCTATCTATCTACCTATCTATCCATCTGTATCTATATCTATCTATATCTAACTCTCCCTCTCTCCCTCTCTCTGTCTCTCTCTTTGTTAATTGCTCCATCTCTCTCTTTTTCTAGCAGACTGACATTGCTGGGGCTTCCTTGTCCCTCTACCACCTCCCGTTAGAGCTGGGTGAATCCTGTCTGTCACCCTGCCTGGGACCTCACCGATCCCCCCCTATGGCTCACTCGCCCTGGTGCCCAGCCCAGCCCAGCCCCGCTGCATACTTCCACTCAGCTCGTGTGTCAAGCTATTCATCTTGTTTAGTGGTCAGCTTAGCTGCAGATGCTGTAAAATGGTAATTTTAGACTGGCTGATGGGAAAGGGTTGTGGGCCGGCATGGGGAGGGGCAGGGAGGAGAGTTTGGTTTACTCTATTGGAGCTGGTTCCTAGCTGGCCCTGCCACTCTCTGTGCGTCCTTCTTCTCCAAGCTATGGCCCCATCGGGCCCCCCTCTCCTTGTGTTTAGTACTGACTTCTCTGAGCCTGGGAAGGAATGAGAGGAAACGAGGGGATGAGTCTGGGTTCTGAGCCTAGCCTGTAGAATTGCAGGTTAGCGCGGGCCGGCCAAAGTGCAGCCAGTGAACAGTGATGCATGGGCAGGGCCAGGACAATGCCAAGGGTGAGCGGCCCCAGGATTGGCCCCCCATCCAGGACCGTGTTCGGGGGCACACTGGAGATGAAGTGGGGGCCGCCGGAGGCCTCTGACCCCTCCTGGGCTCCCTCCCTTTTCTGCTCTTTCCCTCCTGACCTCCCCCTGTGGGGGGCTGTCACTCCCAAGGGCCTTAGGCTAGGCTCCCAGGGTTGTCAGCGAATCCCTCCTCCCACCCCTTTCGTGGTCAAAGGCGTAATTTGCATTTGATTACAGGACCCCTGAACAGTCCCTTGGAGGATTCAGATCCCCAGGGAGTGAATGGGAGGGTGACACTTCAGGGTGGGAGCTGAGAGAGCTTTGAGCCCAGGGCCAAAAGCCATCAGATATGCTTCCAGCCATCCGTCCCACCACCTCAGCAGGACAATGCTAATTCCCAGGCTCTGAGTCTGACTTGGAACAGTCCCAGTTTTTGAGCCGCTGTGTCTAGAAGTCACAGAATGTTCGGCCCAGGAACCAACTCAGATTTCTTGGAGCCTAACTCCCCATTTGACCGAGGAGAAGTGACCTGAGCCAGATCACGGGGCCCGGTAGCCACGTTCTTGTTAGCCTATGTCTGCTGCTTCGTCCGTGCCCCGGATACATTTTTACAGAAGGTTCTAGAAGAAGGAAAGAAGGGTCTGATAGGTATTTCTTTGTTACTGGGGAACCACAATCCTACCGCAGTCCCTGCTGATAGATGCTGAGCTGTTCCTTGGTCATCCCTGGGGAGAGGAAACCTGTTGTCTACGAGAAGGCAGCCTGTGAGAACGTTGGGCAGCTCTGACTGCTGTCTAGTAACACTGCCACTGCAAGCTGTCCTGCCTCTGTTTCACAGGGTGGGGTGGGACCTAGGAGAAGAATTAGGCGGGGGTCTCTGAAGGGGGACATAGGCTGTCCTGCTTCAAGAAAAGAACTAGTGGGACTCAGATGTCTTCTGATGGTGCACCAGGAAGAGACCCTCTCAGCTCTGTTCAGTGGGCCCTGCTCCCTTCCTGTGTATACACTACAGACAGACACTCCCTTCTAGCCTGCAGGTGGCCCGACTACCACATACTTGCACTTGTTTACTTTGCCTCTTGGAAATATGGACACAAGGGCATTTTACTCACTTCAGAGCAAGGGGTCCTTTCCTGGAAGACTGTTAAGGGGCGTGATCCCCACCGACAGTTGTACCGCAGTTATGGGACCAGGGTGGTAAGCTATTATTCATGGAATCTTTCATGCTAAAGATGCACTGCCGTGAAACGACACTGGTTTGGACTAATTCGGGTTACGGTCTAGAGAGCCTCAGGCATCACACATCCCCAGCCAAATAGTCTTATTACTCTCCATCCTGTCGAATAAATCAGAATCACAGCTAACAAAAATCTTCCCTAAGAGAGGTGTGGCCTGCTCTACTTTGAAAAGTAGATGGGCCTCGTGTATAAACAGCATTTTGCCCGTTGGACTGTAAATGGTGCTGGAGTGCTTGGAAACAGTTTGTTCTTTTAGTGGATTACCTGTTTCCCCCTGAAAAAATTGTTTCACAGAATTTGCTAAGTGCACTCTTCCTTTGTATGCAGTATGGAATTTTACATCAGCCAGCCCTGATGGGTCAAAACTCTGGAAGCTTTGCTACACCCCAGCCATCAACCCTAGCAGTGATCTGTGTTCTAGAGAGGTGGCGACAAAGGGGGGCTAAGTACAGGCTTTCTGGAGAGATTTGAAAATAACAGTACATTAGCAAAAGAAAGAGTTGCTTCTAGATTTTCAAAAACAGTTAAGGAGAAGGCATTTGCAACCACAAGGTCTGGTCAGTAGAGAACACGGACATGCTAGTGGAGGGTATTGGAAGGAGAGCCGGGGAAGCGTGGAGGTGGGAGGAGACAAGAGTTTAAAATCGTTTTCCTTCTATAAAATTCCCATCATCCCCCAGGCAGTCAGTTTTGACAGCATCCCTCACCACCTCCCAAATTTCCTCCATCCAGAGTCCTGGTAAAGAAAGCACCCCTCGCAGGGCTCCCACCCATTACCCATTCCCGGGCCCCACACGGGGCATCCCCGTAAGTCTGCTGCCTCGTCTCCACTTCTGCTCCATCCCTTGCACACCGACCCCTGATGGCTGCTCCTACATGTCGCCTCCTTGCTTCCACTATCCCGCCAACAAGTGAGATACTCCACCATGCTCTGGCCCAGCAGTCAGCTCCCCCATGCCCTGGCTCCAGGGGACCCTTCCCGTCGTGTGCCTTGTCCCTCATGTGTTTGAGCCCATGGAGTACTCAGAGAGGGTCTAGCATGTGGTAAGCACTCGGCTGTTACTGTGATTTTATAAGGTCTCCTTTGCTTGGGCTTCACCTCCCCTCCTCCCTCCGTCTGGATGGACTCTACCCCACCCCCTTCATGAGAAATGCCCTCCTCTGGTCTCCTGTAACCGTCTGATGTGGGTCACATTCTTATATCTGACTGGCTCACAATATTTACGTCCAGGGTTTCTCCCTCTTTCCAGAATGAAAACACCTCTGGGTCAAGGACTTTCTCTCACACCTATTTATAAGTCCTCAGCACTTAGCACAGTGTGCTCTACACAGTAGGTGCTTATGTTAGACTGTGACATCCTTAATAATAATGATCACTCTACTTTATTAAGCATTCCCCGTGTGCAAGGTGCTGGGGACTTCTGCTGGGATTAATCTTCATAGCAGACCAATGAGTGTTCCCATTAGTTCTGTTTTACGGAGTAGGAAAGTGAAGTTCAGACGATGTTTACTTGCCTGAAGTCGTAGGTAGTGAATGATAGGGCTGCAATTTGAACCCGGGTTTGTCCACTCTTGAACTTGAACTTGAACTCATAAGGGCTCTGTTATACCCTTATGGAGACAGAGACTGTGTCTTTCCCTAAGACAGCGTTGCACATTGGCAACCCGAGGGCCAAATCTGGCCCACAGATGTGTTTTGTTTGGCCCATGCAGTGTTTTTTAAAAATCAGGAAATTTTACATCACCATCTACATCTCTGGCTTTGTCGGAAAATCTGGGCGATCCAGTAACCCTGAATCTCATCATGGTGATGCTGGGCTGCCGCCAAGAAGCAACTGTCCCTTCCTTTCTCTCCATCCCTCCCAGACATGGTCTGCATCAACTGTCCAGTTCCGTTCTTCTCCCCCAGAGTGTTGGCACTGGGAGTAGGTCAGTTCTTGGTAATACAGGACTGTCTACATATTGTAGACTGTTCAGCAACCCTGGTCCTCACCCAGTAAGTCAGTAGCACCCTTGGCATTTTGGCACTCAAAAAAACATTCAATCGTTTTGGCACTCAAAAAAACACCCCCCAGACGATTCCAAAGCCTCTGGTAAGGATGCTACACAATCCCATGTTGAGAACCCCTGGCAGACAACCCCTTGCACCACCAGGGCTGGCACACAGTAGGGCCTCACATAAATAGATTAAGGAGACTTAGAATGAGATAGCCGTAACCAAATGTTTCCACATGTTAAAAGTTCCCATGAAAACAGAGGCGAAAAATGAAGTAATCAAAGTATTTTAAAAAATAAATTATCTGGAGCAAATTCAGTGCATTCCCCTAAACACCTGTCCCACCGTGGAAAAAAAAAAAAATTAGTAATAACACATTCCCGTTGAGGCCTTTCCATTCTGCACGCCTCGGTTCCCACTGTAATGTTAATTGGTTATGGTTTTCTTTGCTTCTCGTCCTTACATGTAACAAGAGTTACCGTGCAGCTGTCAACCAGACACCACCCAGGAAAGGCTGCATTTAAAGGGCAAGAAGCAGAACTGAAGCACAGGCAGCTTTTCTTCAGAGAAACATTGTTAACAATATTTTTGCCTTTTGTTCTAATTATAAAAATACTGTTGCTTACAGTAGAAATTTCAGAATAAAGTACTAGAAGCAAAAAAAAATCACTCATAATCTCATCACCTGAAGATAATCAGTTTCTATTTTTGTGTATTTCCTTCCAGTCTTTTTTTCTCCTATGCACATATTTGTGTTTGTTGTTACTAAAAAAAAAAAAAAATTTTTTTTTAGCTCTTTGAAAAATTGGGCTCTTACTGCTTATAAAGTTTTTCTTGCCATCTCATGGCTGTACCCATAATCTGTTTAAACAATTCCCTATTGCTGGACAGAGAGCTGCTTGCCAGTTTTTGCTGTTATGAGCAACACATTCATAAATTCTTTTGGTTCACTCTGATTGCTTTTATAGAAAGTGTGATGTGCTCACCAGCACAGGAAGACATTATCCCCTCCACTGGGAGATGGTGTTGGCCCTGGATCTAGAAAAGAAGGATAAAGAGTAGACTGAGGCGTGGAAAGGAATGTTCAGGCAGGGAGAAGCCCACATTGTTGAACTTGCACCTCCCAGTGTGGCCAAAGCCAGGCCATCTGCCGGCAACGAGGGGAGTAGATGTGGGGTTGGGGACTTGGGTTTGGAGCTGTCACTGCAGGAAGCAAACAAGGGCTTAACCAAAGGATGAAAACTGTTTGGCAGCACTGAGAGCCCAGTTGAGGTCACACCATGGGGTTTAGTAATACAGGCCATTGGCACAGACACACAACTCCAGTGAGGCTGGGAGACAGAAGCTAAGGTGGGGTGTGGGTAAGGGTGGGGATCGTAGGATTATCTCAGGTCTGGGAAATGGACTGACAGATCAGCCAGAGAGCCTCATGAAGTCTTTTCCCACCCCAATAATAAGTAAAAATAGGCTTTACAACTTAGCAAACAGAACTAAGAAATTATATTTGCCTGTTAAAATGGCTTTACAGACCCAATGTGAGCTGAACAGAGCCCCTGAGTTGCTTTATGGTATAATAATAACAACAGTGAAGAATTTCTACAGAACACCTCAGTTTACAAAGTGCTTTATACACTATAGTAGCACAGTCTCTTGGGGTGAACGTTATTAAGTATACGCCCATTTTACAGAAGGCTCAGAGAGTGTGATTTGTGTAAACAGACAGGTAGTAGCAGTGGAGTTGGGCTCCAGACCAGCATGAAGGACAGAGTTGTGATAAATCATCCATTCTTCTGCCCTTGCGAGATGACTTTTGCTGGAAAACAAATGTACCCTAAGCCTATGACTTTGACCTCCTTAGCAAGATGAGTTAACCAGGTGAGCTACCAGGAAAAGCTAGTTGTCTCCATGTTTAGAGAGTGGACTTAGTATTCTACCTGCCAAACTGGCCTCCTCCCTGTGCCTTGAACAGACCAGGCATGTTCCTGCCACAGGATCACACCTTCTCCTCTGCAGGTAGATCCTACACCTGTAATCTTCTCCCCCAGATGTCACTGAGGCTCGCTCCCTGGCCGCTTGAAGTCTTGCTTAGATATCACCTTCTCAGTGGTGTCTTCCCTGACCAACTTGTTTTAATTGTGCCTCTCCCACCACCAGCTCCCAGCATTGGCACTTCCTGTCTCCTTCCCAGCTTTATTTTTCTCCATAGCATTGATCACCGTCTAGTATCTTATACATGCTACTCATCTTCTTGTTTATTGTTTGTTTTCTCTACTAGAATGTCAGTGTGATGAGGACAGGATTTTTGTCTGTTTTTCTCCCTGATGTTTCCTCAAGTCTAGACCATGCCTGGAACATAGTAGGTGCTCAAAAAGGAATGGTTGAATGAGTAGCAGTAAAGGTATTAGAATAATTAAAGACTTCTTAAGAGCACTAGCATGGTGTCAAGTTCATAGGAGGGAATCAGTATGTGTTCGGTCCCTTTCTCTCCTTCCCTTCTCCTCTGTTAAATGCCAGCACACTCATCTCTTAAAATTAAAATATTTCTGGAAGGGATAACACATTAAGCCTTGACATCCAGTCCACGAAGCGGACATTGCTGGGGGAAACAACCCACAGTGGCCCTCAAGAGAAGTGGATGAGTCGTACCCTAAACCAGTCAGCATCTCCTGGTCCATCTAATGGTGGCTGAGAAGTGTGGTCACAGAGGACGTTTTCAGTGCGGGGGAAACGGGAGACAGGCATAGGGGACCCAGATGGAGTGAGGTCCCCTCTCCTCTGCATGCTGGAATTCCTGGGACGTCTGCTCGTCGACCTGTGTAAGGGAGGAAAAAGTTTCCCTGGACCCTCTCAGGATCCCTGGCTGGGTTTGAAAATTAAACTGCCAAAGGCGGATTAGCAGGAAAGAAGCATACACACTTATTTAAGGTCAGTTCTGTGTGACACGAGGGCCTTCCTAAGGGAAGGAAGACCCCAGGAAACGGATTTGATGTTTTTATGCTGTGTCTGATGGGAGCGGGCAGTCGTGGAGGAATATGATAGCTTAAGGAACACGAGGTCAGAGGAGCGAACTGGGGAAACTCAGCAAGGCCTGTTAGGATTCTTCTCGGTGTTCCTTTGTCTTCGGAGACAAGATATACCTCTGGGTACGGGAGGGCACCACTCACGTGAGGGTTTTATGGGCTGTTTCAGGGGAGAAGGGTCAGGGGAACTGTCAGAGTTCCTGCTTCCACTGTTTTCTCAGAGACTCTTTCAGCTTAAACGATTTCATTTGCTAAGTTGCCATATTTGGGGGTAGATTGTCCAGAACCCCATCACCTGCCGTGGGGTTGCAGAGGGTCCCTTCTCTTCCACGGGGGCTCTGCTGAGTTACTCATTTACCCACTCACCCCTTCACCCCGACTTCATTCATTCAGTACATAAGTACCAAATGTCCATATGTGTCTGGAGCCTTCCGGGGCCTGGAGAAGTGGTGCTGAAGGGTGCAGACAAAGGCTCGTGGCTCCCACTCAGGTACCGGGGACAGACCTCAAACGGGACAGACCCACCTTTGGGCCTGACTTTCCAACCCTCCTTTTGAGGTCTTCTCCCTCCCGGGGCCCTTCCTCAGGCCGCACCGGGAGCCAGTGGCCTCCCAGCCCCGCTCCTGTCCTCACCAGCAG
Source organism: Phocoena phocoena (assembly GCF_963924675.1). Classification (NCBI taxonomy): domain Eukaryota; kingdom Metazoa; phylum Chordata; class Mammalia; order Artiodactyla; family Phocoenidae; genus Phocoena; species Phocoena phocoena. The sequence continues at coordinate 33,045,481 of NC_089220.1, read as the reverse complement.
AGTAGCCTTTTCCCTCCCGTGCTGTTCCTGAAAGTCAGGGCCAGATGGAAGGCGGTGGCCCCAGGAGACCCGGAGAACTGGTTGCGGGGAGAAAAGCAGGCCCAGCCGAAGAAGATGCCTCTAATTCCCGAAGGGGAGGCCCACCTGTCCCGAATGGCGGGGACCGGGTGAGAGGGACGCCCAGGGGGTGGGCGGGGCGTCTGAGGGGGGAGGTGGCCAGAAAGAGCAAGTGGGACAGTGAGCCGTCAGGGCTGATTCTAGCGTGGGAAGCTGGAGGAGAAAACGCCCTAGGAGGCTTGAGGGAAGGTTTGCTCTGAAGTGCACGTCAGAATCCCCCGCATGGCCACCGGGAAGCCCGCCGTGGAGCCCACATCAGGCCTGAAAGGCCTTTCTCTGAATTCGAGTCCGAGGGGAGACAACCTTCTCGGGAGGGACAGCCCGTTTGCGCAGGTTTCGGGCCCAGTTTCAGTCTGTCCCCCTCCACAGCCCACCATCCTCAGCTGGGCTCTCAAGACACACCCCCCACTCCCAACCCCTGCCAGAAAGCTTCTGCCCACCTCTCCAGCCCTGTTTCCTGTCCCTGCCTGGTGTTCTCCATGCACCCCAGCCTTCTCACCGTGCCCCACCGGAGCCACGTGCCTCCCTGCCTCCCTCACCCCCAGTTCCAGGCTGTCCTCAGGAGCTCCAGCATCTTCTTCTCCTCATTCCCATGTTCCCAGACCCTACCTAGTCTTCATGCCTCCGCCAGAGCCTTCTTCAGCTCTTCCAAGAAGCCTTTGCTGGCCACCGGCAAGCATCTTCTGTTCCTCCCCCCACACACCCAACCTCTCCTTGGACGTTTCCATAAACCCCCTTGTATGGGGTCGTTATCTTGAAGTTCATGACTGAGCTGTCACGCCGTCTAGATTGTAAACTCCTTAAAGACAAGGATTAGGGATTAAAATTCCTTGTGTCCTGCACAGACTTACTACCACGCCATGGACCTGGAACCCCTTAGATCGTTGTTGATTGAATCCACTTCCCAGGGCCAGCCCAGGGAGAGGCTGACCATGGAAGGGGCTGATGGCGGAGGCAGTCAGCATCCCAAATGTGCCTGCTGCCTTTGGGTCTCGTCCCTAGAAACAGTCCAGTTGCCTTGAAGAATTCCTATTGCTGTCAGAGGGGCTGCCCTTCAAAGGGTCCTCATAGCTCTTGTTATATGCAAAGTGGAAAAGGTAAGGGGACTGTTCTCTGCATTTCCTGCCTCTCAATTGAGTGAGGACAGACAGATGATTTACTGGGCATTTCCTAGCCTTTCCTTCACCATAGGAAACCAGTCTGGAAAAAAAAAGGTGCAAATTTTAAAAAGATGTGTGCCTGTTTTGAAGGGGTTGGGGAGAATTCCTGTGTACCATTAACGTGAAAAGAGAAAACTCTCTAATAGCCCGAACTCTGATCTAGAGGCATATAAATTTCTACCACCCTTTGAGAGCTCAAAGCTCTCAAAAAAGCTGTCCTGGTGCCGGGGGGTGTGTGGGACAGGGAGAGAAAGGCTGTGAAGTGTCATCCTCTCTCATCTCCCCACTTCCAGGTGACCAAAGCTTGGGCTTAGGGTGGTGACCAGGTGCCCTTAGGTATCAGCCATCACCACAGAGGAGTTGGGGGCGTGAGGCCTTCATAACCTGTCAGATGTTGGTTTCAGTTGGAAACAGTTAAGTATCTCCACCCTACCCCTTCCCCTGAGAGAGAGAGTGCCAGAGGAAGGGGCCAAGAATGGCGGGGCTCAGCAGATGTAAAAGCCTGATGAACACAGAGGCTTTGCTTCCCTTCCATTCTGCAGCAGGAGTCCTGTTAGTTTCCTAGGTTGGCCCTAGCAAAGTCCCACACACTGGTACTTAACTGGGTGGCTTAAAACAACAGAAATGTATTCTCTCACAGTTCTGGAGGCCAGAAGTCTGAAATTAAGGGGCCTGCAAGGCCATGCTACCCTGAAGGCTCTCGGGAAGGATCCTTCCCTGCTGCTTCCTAGTTTCCGGTGGTTGCTGGCAATCCTTGTAGTTCCATCACTCCAGTGTCTGTCTCCATCTCCATGTGGCCATCTTCCCTGTGTGTCTGTGTCTTCTTCCTGTGTATGTCTGTCTCTGTGTCTCTACTCTCCTTATAAGGACACCAGTTATGTTGGAATAAGGGCCCACCCTACTCTAGTATGAGCTCATCTTAATTTACACCTCAGTTACAACTGCAAAGATCCTATTTACAAATAAAGTCATGTTCACAGGTTAAGTAAGACTTCAGTATATCTTTTGGGGGACACAAGTCAACCCTCAATAAGAGTCAAATGTTTTTTGTCTGTGGTTTCATTGGGAAGCCTTAGGTAGCTTAAACAGTGACTGTGTGTGTGTGTGTGTGTGTGTGTGTGTGTGTGTGTGTCTGTCTGTATATGTGATTCGTCTTTATATATAGTGTTTTATATACACACACACAAATACCTATACATATATGTGTGTGTGTGTATATGTGTGTGTGTGTGTATATATATATATATATATATATATATATATATATATATACGGACAAATACCCACATATATAGGTATTTACCTATATATACCTATAATGTAGTAGGTATTTGTAATATGTATATGAACACCCTTGACTTGTATTTATACTGTCATATATATGACACCATATAAATATATATGACACTCTATGTAAGACATTATATAAATACAAATGCCAGGTATTCGTGATTTGTATATGTGCTGTATGACACAATGTAAAGAAATAAATATATGACACTATATAAATACAAATCCCAGGAGCAGTTCTGACTCATGCCCTAACTTCCTTAACCTAAAGAAGAAGACGGCAGAGCTGCGCTTACTCCGTGTCCTGTGGTTTGCCCACTGAAGAAATGGTGGGAAAGGTCTGTGTTTGCCCAGGCTGGACTGTGAAGAGGACTCAAGCACACGGGGTGGACAGCAGTGCCGCCTGTCTGCCCGGGTGGCCCCAGTGCTACAAGGCAGCCACTCCGCTGGCCGTGCTGCGTTCTCCCCTGCTCATGTGCGTGCTCCCCAGACCCAGAGATGTGAAGTGGCTCGTCCAAGTCCACAGAGGCACAAACAGTTGCAGAAGTAGAAGTCGGCCTCCACGCACCCAAAGGCTTCCCACATTCATGTCACCTCCTTCTCTATCTCCTCCTTGTCCCACTTTTCCAACTGACGGTCAAATTTTCCCTTGAGTTTCTTCTACTGAGCATGCCCAGATAGTATAGGTGGTCACCAAAATGGCACTATTTTCCCTTCAAATGAGCTGAGAAATTATTTTCATAGAGGTCCAGCCACATGCCAAGTTTAAAGTACTTTGTGTTCAGTTGTTTTGGAGTTGTTGGTGAGTTGAGGTAAACCTTTTCCAATTTTATAAAGGATTTTTTTTTTTCTCATTTTCTCAAACTCCAAACTGACTGACCAAAAGCTTAATCTCATTTTCTGGACACAGTGGCCTTCCCTGGATTATCTTTCATTAATAAGTTTGGGACTCAGGGTCTCTCAGGGACTGCCTCTCTCCTAAGCCTTTGAAAGTGACCTTCAGCAGCCCTGGAGGGCTCTCACCCTCACACCCTCTCCTCTGCCCCAGGTGGCCTACCTGCTCTCCACCCTGTTCTCTCTACTTCACAGGCTGCCTGACTTCCCTTCTGAAAGCCCTAGGGCTTGATTTGCTCTGCATCCTGCTTGCTGGGCTCCTCCAGCAGGGGAATGGCCAGATTCAGGAAGGCCTTTTAAAATGGGGTTCTGGAGCCATTCTGCTTGGAACCTTTGCTGGGGGATTTTTTGCCAGGGTCTTCGCCACTCCAGGACTTTCAGCTGGACGGGCAGAGCTACCATGTTGCCTCCTACGCCTTCCTCTGCTGCCCCTCGCTACCTCTCACCCTATCCTCCCCATTCAAGAACACCCATGCCTCCACCCAGACCAACTCCGAGCTCTTTGCACGGTGCCCGCTCCACAGCCTCTGAAGGACAAGAGGCAGAGCTCAGCATGACACTGCCTGGGTTCACGTCTGGCTGGTGTTCAACATATACTAACTCATAAAAAGCCTAAATTGTGGGCCTCAAACTTTAGGGAGTATCAGAATCCCTTGGGGAGCTTGTTAAAAATGCAAATTTCCAGCCCCACTGCTGAGACTCTTACTGAGGTTTCTGGCAGAGCCTGAGACTCTGCATTCTTCAGACACCCTAGCGGATTCGGGTGCCGGTCGTCCAAGGGCCACCCTTGGAGAAATGCGGCTTAACCCTTGGTCAGGCTGGCTGACTTGGGACCTCTACTGTGCCAAGCACCGCCCAGGGCACTTAGAGGAGGTGACAAGGTGGAAGAGCGGAAGTGTGAGGGCACACACTCAGGCACAAATATAAACCAGGTGGGTGTGGGCTGGGGCCTGGGGAGCTGCGTGGAGGGAGGGTAGCTCCAAGCATGACTGCTCAGGGACCAGCACAGCAGGGCCCTGCGTGGAAATACCACGGGGACAGTGACTCGAGAGACCTTGCATTTCTGCTGCCAGTGCGGGTTGCCAGTGTGGGACAGGCCGTCACGCCAGATGAAGGAACTGCTCCTGAGTGCCATATTGTGAGAAGGGAGCTCCTGCAGCTTCACCCCAGAGTCAGCCCAGCATGGAGAATAGAAACTCTGGCTTTGGACTCACCCTGTCTGGGTGATTGTCACTTGTCCGCTCTCTGGATGAACTTGAGCAGGCTACGTACTGTCTCTATGCCTTGGTTTCCTCCTCTGGAAAAGGAGGACAATAGTACTCACTTCCGAGGGTTATTGAGAGGATTAAATGAGATAATATGGGGCTTCCCTGGTGGCGCAGTGGTTGAGAGTCCGCCTGCCGATGCAGGGGACACGGGTTCGTGCCCAGTCCGGGAAGATCCCACATGCCGCGGAGCGGCTGGGCCCGTGAGCCATGGCCGCTGAGCCTGCGCGTCCGGAGCCTGTGTTCCGCAATGGGAGAGGCCACAACAGTGAAAGGCCTGCGTACCGCCAAAAAAAAAAAAAAAAGGGATAATATGTACAACGTACTGAGCAGTGCTGGGAGCAGCAAGGGCTCCATGAACACAGACCATGGCCTTTGTTCTTACAGCTGCCCCCCTGCCTCACAGCACATCTCCAAAGCTGCCTTTTGCGGGACAAGACCACATGAATGATTTGGATAGCCCACGAATGTCTTTGTCCCCCTGTTCCCAGAAAGACTTCGATTTTCCCTTTCTCTCCCTCTGAAAGCCCTTGACGCCCTGCAAGTGCCAGTTTGGAATAAGCAACGCTTACTAAGGCACCCCCCTTCCTCTCCAAGTGACCCCACCTCGCAGGACACGTGCACCCTCCCAGTGATATTGAAGGAAGCACTCAACAGATGGGGGCCAGATCTTTGCAGCCAAAAACTCTGGGTTTGAATTCCCAACCTCTGCCTGAAGAAGGCTGTGTGATCTACAAGGCGAGACAGGATTCAAGGGTAGAATCAAAGGCTCCCGAGCAGATGCAGAAAGGAAATGCACAAACACAGAGGCCCAGACAGCACCCAGTTAATCCCTCTGTGCCTAATTCCGGTGCTGGTCTGAGCCTCAGAGGACGCTTTGCCTCAGTTTCCCCCTGCACACGTGTTGCACCGCGTGGTAAACTAACTCCTTTTGCAGTATTGGGAGCGCTATTAGTACTGGCTCTTTATCCTAACGATCAGCTGTGAGCATCTAAGAGTTGCTACAGCTTTATAAATAAATCTCGATTTGTCAGGATAACCAGGTAAACACAAGCCAGCCATCCCGCCGCCCTGTGCCCTCATCGGTAGCGCATGTCTGAAAGGTATCCTGCCTGGGGCAGCCACGCTATTTTGTGCTCATCTGGCACGTGGCACAGATATCCCAAGGTGAGTGTCCCTGGGCCAGAAAAGTGAAAAAGGACAAAGCAACATGTCTGCTAGAGAGACTCAAAATCCTCTGAGCATTTTCAAGATGGAGACCGTTGCCACCACATCCAGACACCAGCTGTGTGTCGCTGCCGAGGAAGACCCTCCTCTGTGCTCTGTGCAAGACCCTGGGCCCTGCAGGGTTCACAGCCGGGCCCCGTGGGCCGACCCCCCTCACCCCGGTGGCTCCCTGGCTGGTGGGAAGGCGAGGCTGGGAGAAAGGCCAGAGTGTGCTTGGTTGACTGTGTTGAACTCAGAGAGGGCCTCCCATTTGACTTGGCGAAGGAGAAGAGTTCTTTATTTCCCCCAGCCTCGGGGCCTGCCAGCCCCATGGCTGAGGGAGCAGGCTTCCCTCCCTTCCTTGACTTCCACACTGTGACTTGCAGAGTTCAGTGAAAAGCCCCATCCAGGACGGGCTGGGCTGGGTCTGCGTCGCGCCTGTGTGATCCCCAGAGTACGCTCGTTCTCCCCTCCAGCTCAGCCAGGCGGGCCTTTCCGGAGAACCTCCCGACCCGGCTTTTTTTCTTTCTTTCTTTTTTCCCCCTAAGACCAGAGCCCAGTTATTTACCCAAAGAAAACAGGGAAGTGACAAGGTAACAGAGTACACATGTTGTGAAAATATGCAGGCTGAGGCTGAAGAAAAGAAAACATTCTTCCATAAGTAGCTGCCTTGTTAATTCATTTTTTTCCCCCAGATTAGAACCAGCCATTTCTTGTGCTCCTTCAGGCACCTTCTGTGGTTTCCTGACAGCTGCCTGCAAGGGGTGAGATTTGGCTTGAAAAATGGGCCATCGGTCATGCTTCAGGGGCAGGGCAGAACCCAAAATTCCCAGATTGCTCAAATTCACTGCTCCCTTTCTAGGGGGGAATGAAAGAGGGAGAGGTGGCGGGGAGAGGATTGTATAAACTCTGAGGCGTCACCTGATTTTCCGTAAGACACGACAGCTCGGTAATGAACAGTCCTTGGGACTGGCTTTCTTACCTCCTCTGTAGCTTGTTTCCGATCCCTGGCAAGCCTGTGCTCTGCAGCCTTGAAGAGCAGCCACAGGCCGATTCTCGGCAATTAAAAATAATATTGGCCCTGATAGAAGACTCTTGGGTGCCCCCCCCCCAACACACACACACACATACACACCCTTTTCATTCTGTGCCAAAGATCACTTTCCCAAACCTGTTCGGAACAGCTGGCTGTGTCCAAGGAGCGAGCTCCAGCCCTGCACACCCTGAGTGGACCAGGGAGTGGCCAGGGTTATTAATAGCATTTGCTCTGCCTGGTGTTTGGGGCAGAAAAGAGGGCGCCTTTTGGGGCCATCATCAGTGTGGAGCCTGATTTTTCCTCTCTAGATCCTTCAAACCTCAGGGCCAACAGAGAATGGCTGAGACAGTCTGCAGACAGGCTCACCCGGCCAGTATCCCTCCGTACAAATCTTCATGCTTCTCATTTTTTCCCCCCTCAATGTTCCCAGTCTCCTTTTCGGCCTGTGGGTGTTGGCCCACGGCTTAGCCTGGCTCCTTTCAGGAGAGGTCACACCGCAGAGGCCTGGACGGCCCCTGTTAGCATTACTGTGGCACTTTCTGTTAACGGGAGGCCTCTGGAGCTGGACGATCCGTCCCAGCGTGGGGCAGGCCTATGTGAGAGAGTATGACCTGTTGCCCTTTCCCAGAGAGGAGGCTGGTGCAGGCCTGAGGTGGAGCTGGGGTCGAAGAAGCATCCTCACCTCTTACTTCCGGCCATCGAGTTCGTCTGCTTCCCACCACCAGAACCCAGCAGCCTTAACCTCAAGACGGGTGGACATCCTACTGTCTCCCCACATGGCTTGCTGTGACCACAAGACACCTTCCCAAGAGCCCAGGAGAGGGCTAGACTTCAGGCCTGGAATGGCCTTGCTTCTCAGGTTGCGTTCAAGCTGAAGTGGTAAACCTTGAGATGGAGGTGGATTGTGGGTCTGGGGCTAAGGTTTGGCCTTCAGGTGAACCTCTCCCATTGAGAATGCTGGTGGGTAGAAGGTACTTCCCATCAGAGCCCATGGCCTAGTTGGTGGAGGGAGTCTCAGAGCACCAGTATTTGGGGCCGAGGCTGGGAAAGGCCAGCCATGCCCTCTAGTGAGCCTCCTTCACATGGGTCACCAGGTTCCCACTGGGGCAACATAGCTCTCCCCACACTGGGCCAAGCTCCAGGCTCTAGCCTTAGGTGAAAGACTGTTTCCGACGATTGTTTTCAGATATTCTACATCCAGTGCATGAAAACACAATAGTGGCAGGAAAAATCCAGCACGCACACGCGCGCGCACACACACACACACACACACACAACACAAAGGTGGTCCCATCCCTCACTATGAGAAGGTCAGAGGACCCTTTTCTCATTTCAGTCCTTGATGTGGCTCCAGGGGAAGCAGTGCCTTTGAACTCGGCAGCATCCACCGCAGGCCCAGCTGCGAGGGTGTGGACCGGGAACCAGACAGGACGAACTGCCTTATCCGGGGCCAGTCTCAGGCCCTCCTGTGAGGACCGGGCTTCCTCTAGCACTAGGTGACTTAGAGCCATCTGCTCAATCATCCGAGGAGGCCAAGGAGGGCCCAGGGGCCACGGGGATCTGCCTCTCAGCCAGAGCCAGGCCCTTCTGTTCTGTTTCTACGCGGCCCCTTGAGAACACACCTCACTGTGTTCTAATCCTGGGCAAGTCTCTCCCATGACTTTCTCACTTCTCCATTTGGGGCATCTTTAAAATGCCTCCCAGCAGTAGGAACGACTGCTGAGCCCTTGGGGGTGAAGAGCTGGCCAGAAATGAACTCCGTCAACATTCAGTTTTAAGAAGCAGCCTTTGGGCTCCTACGATTGTTGCTGAAGGTTTTTCTCTGGGTTCTAGTGAGGCCGATCCTCAGACCCCTCCTCCTACCTTGCGGATCTCTGCTTTCCTTTACCAGAATCTGAGATTGTGAGTGTGGGAGGGCTGTGACTGGCCACGGTGTCCAACATGCCTGTTCTAACAGATGACCATCCTGGGGTTTGAGTTCTCCCAGGATGGGATGTACACTACTTTGACGTCTGAGCCACTGTTTGAAAGTTTTTATCCTCGGGAAGTTTTTTCTCATAGTGGGGTGGAATCTGCCACTCTGTGACTTGGATCCATTGACCGAGTTTTATAATAATTCTTGAGAGCTGCGTGGCAGTGTAGCCAGGTCTCCATCCCAGGCAGAGCAGGTACACAAAGAAGACTGACCCGCACCCCCTCCACCCCGGCTTCTCTCTACATCTCATGCCTGATCATTAATATTTTGATTACATATTAGGCAGACTGACTCTTGCTTTCCCCCTAATGTATTTTCATGATGGGCGTATCATCTTCATGTCAATATTATTTTTTAAGATCTTGCTGAAAAGATGCTATTTTCGGAGAATGCTCAGGGGAAGCAACTGCCCCCGTGCGTGTATCACTCCACCCCGTTATCCTGATGGAGCTGGGAGAGTATCTGGACCTCTTCTCTCCGGGGTGTTTCACCTCTCCCATCCTTTTCTGGTACCACTCTTGCTGAGGGAGGTGTATCTGTTTGCATCCCTTGGGCATGTTGGGGTGGAAAACGTGAGGACTACTTTTCCAGAGCAAGGTAAGCTTGCTCCCTTCTCATGGTGCCAACCCCTCACATTTCCCTGGTTTTTGTCACCCATCTGTCCTGACTTCTCCTGCCCACCCTTCTCTACAGCTGATGAGAAGCTAACTTTACATAGCTTCTTCCTAGAATGTTAGCTCTGGGAGGGCAGGAAGGTTGTCTGTTTTCTTTGCTACTTTGTCCTCAGAGTTTATTTGTAGAATGACTGACTGGTTCCCAAGGTGCAACTTGTAAAGAAAAACCACATCTTCATCTCTCAAACTCTGTACTAAAAATCCAGAGAATAAACAAGAAGGTGAATTTGGCCCATTGTTCACAGAACTGTCTTATTTATCATCCTTGTTAGACATTAGGAAAGCAACATCAAGGCCATATTTCAAACAGCAAGAAAGCAGCACAGCCAGGCCAGCCCTTCAAGCTTGAGCACCCCCTGCCTCACATGTTATGTGAGACACTTCACTCATAATGTAGTCTTGATCCATTTCTAGAAAATTCCTCCTCAAGGAGCACTGTAGGATCTGCCCCACTGCCTTCAGATCAACCACCCGATCTTCCATAGCTCTGCTCACAGATAGTCATGAGATCACAGCATATACCTACTGAGCTGGGAGAAACTCCTGCTAACTTGATGACTGGGAGAATGTTCTAGTCTCTCTTAATACTCATGAAACTCTGCTTCTACAGCTATAATCTTCATTACATCACTTCTCAGCTCTAAAACCTATAAGGCCCTCTTGCGTTCTCCAAGATCAAGTCCCAACTTCTCTGCTTGGCTTTCAAGATTCTTCATCATCTGTCTACCCACCTAGTCTACCCAACCTAAGTTCTCATTACTCTCTAATGGGCACTCCCTTCCACCACCTATGGTCAGGCCATGTTGTTTGTTGTCTTCCTCATGTGTTTTGCTGGCTCTTTTTTCAATATGCTTGAAAATGGGTGGGCTCATACCTTAAAAAAAAATTTTTTTTTAATTAAATGGACATTGTTTTTTAATGACAGTTTTAGATTCACAGCAAAATTGAGCAGAAAGTACAGAGATTTCCTATTTACCCCTGTCCCCATACATGCACAGTCTCCCCCACTATCGGCATCCCCCACCAGAGTGGGTGCATTTGGTATAATCGATGAACCTACATTGACACATTATCACCCGAAGTCCATGGTTTACATTAGGGTTCACTCTTCGTGTTGTAACATTTTATGGGTTTTGACAAATGTATAATGATATGTATATAGTTATACATAGTTTAACTATAACCATTATAGTTTCATACAGAACAGTTTCGCTGCCCTAAAAATCCTCTGTGCTCTGCATACCTTCTTCTTATAATCCTGTTTTCTTCATCATGAATAATGCAAGTTCTACCTTCTTCACAAAGCCCTTCCCCATGGCTGTAGTCCACACAGATCTCTCCTTTCCCAGGACTCCCGCCACACCCACAGGTAGGGCCACCCTTGACTATGCCCTTATTGCATCCTTCCATGTTAGCTCTGTCTCTCTAACTAGACTGTAAGCTCCTAATACTTGGATTCCCCCATTGTGCCTGGCCTATGGTAGGCGTTCCATAAGCAGGGCCACCATATTGTATAGCTCTGGGGGCCCCGTTCACATTACATTCCGTGTGAGCAGGGTACCTAGAGTTATGTAGTGCCATAGCCCTGTTCACAAGTCCTTAGTGATTGAATAAAACCCAATCTAGGACCTGAAAAAGAAACAATTATCCTAGCCATGATCCAATTCATCAGGTAATTATTAAGTAGCTAACCACCAACAATAATGATTGATGGAGGGTGAGCCTACCCTCAAAGGAATTATAGTCTTGTGACAGAAAAGCCAGTAAACAGATCACCATAATACAATGTGAATAGTGCTAAGACAGGGCTGTGTATGCAGAATATAGCACTGGATATGCAGCTTGAAGAAGCAGCAGGAATTTGTCAGGTAGGTGAGTGGGTGGAGGGCCCTCCGACAGGAAGATAGAAAAATGAAAGCAGATGACATATTTAGAGACTTGCAAGTGGTACCGTTTATTTCCCAATGACAAAATTGGAAGCACACTGTTTAAATGATTGCCTGTGCGCCCCAAGTAAACTTATACCAGGTCATTGGCACAAGGGGACAGTGTACTGACTCAGTAACTGCTTCTGGAATCAGAAATGAAGAATAGAGCCCTATCCTGCTTAGCCATCTCTTGCTCTTCTGAGGACGGGGTGGGATAAGCCCCAGAGCCCCAGTGTATTTTTTTCATCTACACTGTCCCGTGTTGCTTTGTGCCAAATAGCGTGTACCATCCAAGCAGTGGAGCTGGGTCTTCTAGAGCCCTCACTGGATGGCCTCAGGAATGGGTTGCACTTCTCTACAGGCTTTCTTTGAAAGCTTGCACTGTTTTGGCCTCTTCATGAATTTCTTCTTTCTCTTCCTCCTCTTTCTCATCCTCTGATTTTGGGGGGACATTAAATGTCTGGTAAACACCAATGTGGGCAAACAGAGCAGTTTCTGCCCCTTACGTGGCTTCCTTTCCCCAGTCCTGTGCTAGGAGGTCAGTCATTGGCTGCCATGTGGAGCTTGGACATGACTGACTGGGCTTCCGCAGTGCATGGCCCAGTCCCAGAGTATGAAAAGGGTATTGGCGCCTGGCTGGATGAAAGGACTGAGGCCCAGTGTTGTGATTATGGGCACCTCTAATTTCCCCTTTCTCTGTTTCCGCTGTTTCGTCATCAACAGGAGTCTGTTTGAGGCTTCTAGAGCTTGTCTTTGTTTCACCTGGGAAAGTCCCCACAGGGAGAGCTAAGATCTCCCGGGAGGAATGGCTGGAGGCCTGACCTCTGTCACCCGAATTGTTTGCACGAAGAAGGCCCCAGAGGGGTTAGGAGGGTGATCAATTGGGAACTTAAGGAGTAAAGACCTCGCTCTCCCTCTCCCCCCCTGTTTATTGTGCTCAGAAGGGCAGCGGGGTCAGCGGCAGCAAACTGAAGGGCCAACTAGCCTCGCCTTGAAAGGGGCTCGTTTTGTGTTTCAGTAATGAGCGCTCTCTTTCTCCCTTGGATGCACTCAGATTTCACGAGTTACAGGGAACCTGTCAACTGCTGTTTTCATTGTATGGGACTCACAGGGAACTTGGAATATAGGGCAAGCTCGTTTCAAAGAAAGCAGGGGGAAGAAAGTCCTGAATAGATGCAACCGTGCTGTCATATGCAGATCACAGCCCCAGTTGCTAGGGGACACCTCTGCCCGCCCAGAGGGCAAGATGCTGAAGTCCTGTATTGACGTGGCTGCCTCCTTGGAGATGGGAACGCCACTGCTGAAAGGGCTCAGCCAGCAGCCCCGCACTGCCATGGGCTCCCGGGTTTGCCACGGAGCCCAGCTAAACAGCAGCTTGGATCCCAGCAGCCTCTGCCCCCCGCTGGCTGTGCAGTCACGAGTCTGTCACCCAGCAGCTGAGGGAGTAGGCCAAGTAACACTGCAAGAGTGAAGAGAGGCAAGTAGAAAGGGGCTCTCTTTAAAGGGCCACCAGGCCTCTGCTCACAGAAGGGCCACGGGGCCTAGGGGGCATAACTGGGGCCTGATGTTAAAGACAGGTTTTCACCTTCTTTGTTTGCCAACACTGGCAATAACATTCCTTTCCTGATGGGTTTGTTTTGTAGCTGACAGACATTGTTTTCTCTCCCCTGTTTACCTAGATTGACCCAGAGTAACAGGCCTGGCCGAGCCCACAAGAGGGAAGAGTAAGCCTGCCCTCGTGGCCCTGGGCTCCCCATACCCCGGTCCCTCTGCCCTGCAGCACCTTGTCCTGCATCCACCTGTGGGAAGAGAGAGTAGCCAAGGAGCTGTCCTGCCTGGAGCAGAGCCCGGGGCAGGACCTACAGGGGAGCCCAACATTAGGGGAGGGCCCAGAATAAAGACTCTCTCCAAGGGGTCCTTCAACTGGAGGTCCTTCCAGTGAAGGCATCTGACAGAGTTCATGGTAGGACCTGAAAGAAACCAGGGGAGGGTACTGAGAGAAGTGTTTCTAACAACTGTTTACCGAACACCCTACTCCATTTAAAAGGGCAAAAGCATGGCCCTGTCATCAGGGAGTCTGAGTCTGGGGCCTGTGGCTAAGCCAGGAGGTGGAGCCAGTGCCCTGGGCAACGCGTTGTGACCTCCTTCTGACCCTCTTCTTTTCACTCCTGTGCCCACTTTTACCACAGCTAAGCTTCTCCCTATGAGGGTCGCCAAGATAAATACTTAAGTCCAGAACCCTGCCCTCAAAGAGGCTTCATATCTAGTGAGAGGGTAACTTTTGGAGACATGGAACTGTCATGCAAGGTGCTTTGTAAGGCTAAGCTCTGTGCAAATGTAAGACAAAATGACCCTTCCAGGAGGAAGCTCGCACATTGGTAGAGGTGAAAGGCAGGGATGGTTCAAGAGCAGTAAGCTTCCCTGACTGGCTGGAGCACAGGACAGGGGACCTCGTGAACTAAGGCTAGAGCAACAGGCTGAGGGCCACACATGCTGCAACACTGGGCTTGGCCGTGTGGAATAGAGAGAGAGTTTGCATGGTTAGTGTGTTCGTTTTCCATTGCTGCTCTAACACATTGCCACAAATTTAGTGGCTTCAACCATACAGATTCATTATCTTACAATGCTGGAGCTCAGATGTCTGACATGGGTCTCACCGGGCCAAGATCAGGGTATTGTCAGGGTGGTGTTCCTCTCTGGAGGCTCCAGGGGCAGGTCCGTTTCCTTGCCTTTTCCAACTTCTAGAGGCTGCTCACATTCCTTGGCTTCTGGCTGCTTCCTCCGTCTGCAAAGCCAGCAATGGAAAGTTGAGTCTGTCTCACATCTCATCTCTCTGACCTCCTCTTCTGCTTCCCTCTCCCATTACATTGGGCCCACCTGGATAATCCAGGACAATAATCCTATTTTTAAGGCCAACCAATTAATTACCTTAAGTCCCCTTTGCCTTGGAAGGTAACACATTCATAGGTTCCAAGAATTAGGACACGGACATCCCCAGGGGGCCTTTATTCTGCCATTTGGGTTAGTCGGTTGGTGGTTCATTGGTCAGGTACCGGTTGTTTGGTTGGTTTGTTGTTAGCTGGCTGTTTTTTGAGACTCTCCTTCCAACCTCCCACCCTCCACCCTCACCCAAGAGCTGGATAATCACATTTATTAGAGGAAGGGAAAAACAAGAGTGAACAGTCTCTATGGGGAGGAAGGGGGGCGGACACGGGAAGCGAACATCAATTCCATCTCATTGCCTGTCAGAATGACTCTATAAAGCACAATCCCAAGAACGAGACAACATACCATTCTGGAGGATTTTGTTAGCCCACACACCCCCTCAGACCCCACTGCGTAGCTGGGTCATGTTCCATACAAAAATTTGGCCTCAAGTCCTTGGTTTCTGTCTTATGTCCTCTGGCTTAGAAGCAGAGATGTTTGTAACCCATTTCAAAATATCTGGTCAACCTTTTGAGATAGTATTTCTAATCCAAATACGCTAGTGGGTTTCGCTAAGTGTCTAGTGGTCCCCTGGAGCCTCTCAATCCTGCAGTGGTTTTCAGTCTGTCTCCCATGCATCAGCCCCAGCCCTGCCTCATGAACCCTGCCCAGCTGCCTCCAGGACTTCCCAGCTTGCAAGCTGGACTGTGTCAGCAGCTGCTCTGCTTCCTATCTTGTTGGAAGCTGAAGCTTACTCTTGAGCTGTCCTTGCAGCTGGGTAGTTCCTCAGTTGGACGTCTTGAAGAGCCCCTTCGTTATGATCTACCAGGAACCCAACTCCTTATTTCCCAGTTTCCTTGCCTGGAGCTCATGATCCCAGTTAGGCACCCAGATAACTCCTGGGATTCCCTCCACTGCCCACGGTTACGTCTGTTACGTGGCCCATGGAGCTGGGCTGTCCACTCGTCCTTGACTCACTGTTTGTCCTGACCTCCCAGTGAGTCCTGGCTTCGAAGACTGACCTTCCAGTTGGTGACTTCAACCTTGATACCCTTTTGCCCCTGAAGACCTTGACTTCCCATCTCCGAACTGCCTGTGTTCCCCTAACAGCAGCAGCAGTGTAATAATGGCTGATGGAGCGCTTACTGCGTGCCAGGCACTGTGCGTGTATTACCTCATTTAATCTTCACAGCAACCCTAGAAAGAGCCCTGTGAAGAATGGGTACTAGTCCGTCTCGCAGGTGAGGAGACAGAAGCACAGAGAGATTAAATATCAATAGCTCACCCAAAGTGATATAGGTCACATGAGATGGAGTCAGGATTCAATCCCAGGGCATGGAGCGCCGTCATCCCTCACCTGGATTACTGCTATAGTCACCCTCTTTCCACTTTACTCTGCTTACCGTCCACTCCCAACAACCAGGGTGATCCATGTACGTGAGATCATGTCCCCCCCTTGTCTCAGAACCTTCCAGTGGCTCCCGTCTTACTCAGGAAAAGCCAGAGGCTCAGAGAGGCCTACAGGCCCACATGATCTAACCCTCCTCCTTCTCTGCCCATACCTCCTGCCCTCTCCCCATCCCTCTCTCTTCCTCTCCAGCCACACTGGACTCCTTGCTATTCCTCAAGGAAGCCAGGCTCCTGCCTGCCTCAGGGCTCTTGTCCTTGCTAGTCCTTCCGCCTGGTTGCTCTCCCGGGTCTCCGTATCTTGGCTCATTCCTTTCTCAAGGGAACAGTCTACATAAGGAATAGAAACACCCTATCATCTTTGCTGGCACCCCTCTCCAAAGACTCCCTATCCCCCTTACATGGCTTATTTTTCTCCATAAAATTGTCTCCAAATAACACATGAGATATGTATCTGTTGTTTATTATCTGTCTCTCCCACTGGGAGCAAAGCTCCAGCGTGTACTTGTGGAATGAACGGGTGAAGCCCCAGGACTCCCCTGAAGACACTGATGTTCAAGGGGGCTCCAGCCACTATCCAGATTCCAGGTCCCAACCTCTGCCTATTCCTGGGCCACCAGGTGGAAGCCCTTCCATTCAGCTCACAGATGAAGATGTAGCTTCATTCCGGGGCTCAGTTCCCGCCACAAAACCTGGCAAACAAGAACATGCGGCATGTATTTTTGGGCTAGGATCAATTTTCCATTCTCAGTGACTGCTGGGGTTTTCTGTTGGTGGGGGTGAGGGTGGGTAGGTGGGGCAGGGTACTCACTCACGTGTTGAAGGGAATCCAGAGCTCTTTCCCCTACCCTCACCCTGACTCCAGCAAGCCGGGGTTGACCAGCAGCTACATCTTCACCGATACCACCTCTGGTCACGTGTGTCTAGCTCTCAGCCCTCAGAACCTTGTCCCACCTACTGAACATTATTTAAAATAATAAAATTGAAAAATCGTTGTTGATCTCTTCCCAAAGACAGCTCCTGTCCTCCCACCTGGTACTTGAGCAGCCTGTGTATGTGGCACCCAGAGGGCTGCCTGAGTGAGTCCAGGGCCCTGGGGCCTCCGGGTTGAATCCACCAGGCCCGCCCTAATGAGAGCCTGGTCAGTGAATGCCAGGCCGAGAAACAGGAATGTGTTACTGAAACGGCCCTGTGGTTTGAGGGTCCCGCAGGAACAGGTTCTGAGCCTGTGTCCCCCATCACTGTTCTCCAACAGAGTGTAGTTTATTTTTATTTTATTTTTTTATGGCTAGTAGCATAGCAGCACCTGTGGTAACCTCATTAGTCCTCTCCAGAGCTCCTTGGAGGGAGGCGAAAGCCTGCCAATTGAGCCAGGGGTTTTTTGTCTCAGGCTGCCGGGTGTGGGGAGATTGGGGAAACGGGCCAACGGGTGAAAGAGGCAGGGGCGGGTGAGTGACGCCTTCTCGTCCAAATCCACTGTGAGGTTCTAGGGAAGAAAAATGTGTCTTTGTTTTTCTGATTGCTTTAATAAGTCTTTAACTAAAAAGACCTTCACTTCGAAAAAGTTTCTCGGGAATGACTAGTTCTCTAATGGGAAGCCGTGGGGATGGGCCTAGACGACAAGTGATGCCATTTACTGGGCGTCTGCTTGGAGACAGGCATTGAGGCAAGGTGTCCCGATGCCTCTGCTTACTGGTAGCTGCTCGGCCAAGGGTATGCGGTCAAAACTACCGAGTCAGCAACCCTCTGAGGATGTGGTTTTTATCTCCAATTGGAAAATGAAGGAATTGAGTCTGAGGAGTTACATGACTTGCCCAAGTTCATGTAGCTTCTGAATAGTGGGGCCAGAATCCAAACTTAGGTCTGTCTGACTCCAAAGCTTATATAACAAGCCTCCGCTCCTGGCTCCCTGGAGTTCACCAGATTCCAGGCTGAGAATCTATAAAAGTTTGGGGTCCAGCTGATTCGGAGTGAAATGAGCTCAGTGGGTGCTTCTTTGGGTCTTGGGCCCCATTTGGTAAGTTGAAATTGACTGTCGAATCCCCACCCTCAGCCTGGTAGATTCCAGAACACAGATTCTGTCCCTCTCACTATAACCTCCCTCCCCACTTCCCCCCACCCCCACACCCTTGGTGAGCTGGGACTGTCCCAAAGAGGAAGGCTCAGCAACTGCCAGGGCCTTCCACCCTGCTCATTCTAGAAACTTCTAGAAACCAGCAGCCACCCCTGCACCCGGGCTGTTTGCCCAACAGGCAGCCAGTTTCATCCTCTGTGGATCTCCAGGCTTTGGAGAACGAGATGTGAAGACGTTTGCAGGAAGGTTGAGGATGCATAAGCGTAAAATCCTCGTCTTAAGGCAAGTCTCTTGGCATCCTTCCCATGGCACCTGGTGATGAGGAATGAGTCTTACTTTAGGGATAGAGACACTAAAACAATGGGCATGACTAGCCCTGAGGGACACAGGGAAACACTCTCAGGGAACAAACCAGGCCTTGGTATTGGAGCTTAGAGCTTCGAGGTTAGGAGACATACTTGTCTCTTAACACGTAGATCGGTAGTACTCCTCTGAACTCTATTGTTGGATTGGCTGCGTTGGAGGCGAGATCTGGTTTGGACTTGATTTGGCACAAGGGCACGATGTAAGGTCAGCAAGGGGTCAGCGATGGGTCTGAGCTGGATGATCTCTGCCTCTTGATTCAGAATCCATGCTCTTTTCTGAGCTCACCACTGCCTCAGTACAGCAGATCCCAGCATGCAGACATTTCAAGAGCAAGAGAAGATGTTTAATTTTCTCTTATTTAGAAACAAGCCTGGATGAAAGAGGAATAAACAGGGCCATTCTGCTTGTGATTTGCTGAGATTCCCTGGAAAGCAAGCCTAAGAGGCCAGAGGCTATGTCAGAACAGGAGAGACCAATGACCTCTCCAAGATGTGTACAAACAGAAGGGGCTTAGAAGCTGGCAGGGAGTTATGGGGAGGGAAGCAGAATTTCCAGTTTGGTTCCATGTCTTTTCAGGCCTTGACCTTTAACCTAAAAGCCAGAGAACCAAACTGATCTCCATGATGCCTGTAACTCCAGAGGAGACCCACGGGACCAGCAGAGAGGGGGGCAATGCTAACTTAGCACGTCCAGGGTCACGGGAACCCAAGGAACTGGCCTCCCCTCCGCAGTATAACTAAAGCAAACCCCCTGGTCCCTCCTCATCCCAAGATCTTATCATGACCTTGTCCGTGATTTTAATCATTTTGAAGATGAAGGCCTGGCCTCAGAAAGGAATAACCAAGGATGAATCCTCTCGCCTTTAGTCTACATGTTTCCACGGTGAAATGTAAAGTCATTATTCTTGTGATATGTATTCATTGCTCCTCTGATTTTTACTTAAAAAGAATAACAAATTTGAATCCCAGTCTGGTCATTGCCATTAGGTTCTAAATCCCAGGTCACGAGCCAGGGTTCCTACCTCTCACTCTTCACACCTTCCTGACACCTCAGCCCAGATCGCACTCTGCAGCTTCCGCCTACCTGGACCTATCTTAGCCCTTCTGCCCATCAGCCATTCCTTCCCTGCTCCAGGCTTAGGTTTCCTCTCAAAATGAAACGGGGGACGCTGGTCCCGGGGTGCGCCTCTAAAAAGAGTGTTGGGTAGCCCCTCTCTGGTCCCCTGCGGCTGAGGTCAGCCTCTTCGCTAACACAGGGACCAGGTCAGCCCCATGGGCTTGCCTTTCCGGCTCTGTGCTTTGGACAGTCTCCTTGCCTTCCTCCCTTTCTTATCTCACTTGAAGACAAAAATGTGTCCTTGCCAAGAGTCAGGTTCTCCCAAGGTGCATTTCTCTCAGTAAGAGAGCTGCTCCCCGCTTCAGAAAAATAAATCTCCTCCTTGTTTTACCTTCAGTATAGCCATTTCTAGAAACCGGACTCGCGTCTTAGAGGGACTGTGTGTTGGCCTTGCTTTTTCTGAAATCTATCCTCCAGTCGTTATGTGGATAGGCCTGGATATAGACAGAGTATCTTAAGATCCTGCGTGATCATTACAACCCTAACAGTTAACTTTATCGATTGTCATTTGCGGGCTCCGTGCTAACTAAGCTCCTTGGTGATAGTACAGCTCAGTAACTTGCCCAAGGTGAGCCTGGGTGAGCCTGAACCACCACACTAATGGTTCCTCTCTGCCTTTTCTCATCTGCCTGGACCCCTCCCTACAGCACCCACCCACCCAAGCATAGCCAGCTTCTTGGGATCTACTTCATTAGACATTGCTTGGCCTATACCTCTGGTTGACAAGGCCCCACAGCCTGTCGCCAGCACACGGTCATCTCCACCCAAAGTCTCCTACCTGTGTAGCCTGGCTTCCGTGCCCTCACAGGCCCTCCCACTGTGTACACCTCAAATCTCATTGGGACACCGAGACCTGCCCATCTCCCTGAACACCTCCTCCAGGTCCAATAAAACAGGTGTGCAATCCATTTGGAGCCATCACTCACTCCCAAGCCTGTTCTTGATTTAGAAAATCTGTACCCAAAAAGAGAACCAGGCTTTGCTGTGGGTGACCTGACTTGCCACCGAATCCTGAGCATGGCTCTTCAGTACTGCAGAAAAGGACCTGAGGGCTTCACCCTCGGACCTCTTTTCTTCTCTGTCTTCATTCACTCCCTAAAAGATCTCATGTTGGGGCTTCCCTGGTGGCGCAGTGGTTGAGAGTCCACCTGCCGATGCAGGGGACACAGGTTCGTGCCCCGGTCCGCGAAGATCCCACATGCCGCGGAGCGGCTGGGCCCGTGAGCCATGGTCGCTGAGCCTGCGCGTCCGGAGCCTGTGCTCCGCAACGAGAGAGGCCACAACAGTGAAAGGCCCGTGTACCTCAAAAAAACCAAAAAATCTCACGTTTTCTCCTAGCTTTGTATGACATGCGTCTGCTGACAGCTCCCGAACTGTCTCTGGCCTGGACCTCTCCCCTAGATTCCAGAATTGCATAGCTAACTGCCTACTTGACATCCCCACTGGGATATAGCTCTTGGGCATGTTCAGATGAAAATATCCAGAATCAAACTCCTGATTCTCATCATCCCCACAGCATGCTCCTCCTTCAGTCTCCTCGTATCTATAAAAGGTAACTCCATCCTTCCAATTTTTCAGGCCAAATGTTTTCGAGTCCTCCTTGCCTCCTCTGGGAATTTCACACTCCACATCTAAGGCATCAGCAAATCCTGTCGGCAATTCCTTCAAAATAAACCCAGGATCCAACCATCTCTTACCACCTCGATTGCTGCTTTATTGGTCAAAGCTACCATCATCTCTTGCCTAGATTATGGCAAAAGCTTCGTGCTGGTCTCTGCTTCCAGCCTCCCATGCCTCCCTTCAAACTCTTCTCATCACTGCAGCCAGAGTGATTGTTTAAAAACATAAACCGATCATGTCACATCTCTGCTCAAAGCGTTCTGGGGGCTCCCAGCCTCACTGAGAGTGAAGACCAGTGTGTTTACGGTGGCCTGCAAGGACACTTGATAGGGCCTTACTCCCCCACCCCCAACCCCCACCACCCCGGCTCCTCTAGCTTTTGCTCTCTGCCCTGGAAAGCTAGCCTCTGCGCTTTTCCTCCAACACAATGGGCATGATCCCACCTCAGGACCCTTCTCCTTGCTGATCCCTCTGCCTGGAATGCTTTATCCCCTAAATCTTCGCTAGTTCCTCACTTCAGGTTTCCAAAATATCGCCTTATCAGAAAAGGCTTCTGTCATCTCCCTGTAGAAAAGAGCAAACTCGTCACCCCCAAACACTCTCCACCCCCCTCCCTGCTGTACTTTTCTCTATAGCACTACTGTCACCAGGTAGATGGTGTTTGTTTATTAATCGTCTCCCCCTCAACACACACACACACACACACACACACACACACACACACACACATAAGAATAAGGTCAGGGACTTTGTCTATTTTCTCCAAACCTACATCCCCAACACTTCAAATAGTGCTTTCCATGTAGTGGGTGCTCCATAAGTATTTAATAAATGAATGAATGACATGTCCTCCGGGGTAGGTTCAAAGCTGAGGGAATGTTGGGTGTGTCTTCTGCTTTGTGGGATTTCAAGCTGGCCCAGTGGGTCATTTCCATCAGGCAAACTCCTAAAAAGCACACTGACATTCCTGATGCGGCGGTGTGTGTCTGTGTGTCGTTGACACGTTGCCAGACACATTGCTGCCCACGCAGCAAAATGTGGCCACAGCTGTTGGAACTCTTTGCTAATGGAAGCGAAAGCGAAAATGAATAATGTTCCTTCCCATAGAGAGTGTGACATGGTAGCCTTCATAGGGGTTTCAGAACCTACCAGTCCCCCTCACACATGACCTACTACACAATTAGTTAAAAACAAACAGAGCATCACATCTGAGCCCCAGGTTTTGAATGTCTTTTGATAACAGCTCTCCTTGAAAAATATATCAATTTGTAGGGAAAGGTCCTTGATAATGAACTTCCAAGGCGAAGATGGAAGGAGTAGGTCACAGGACCAAAATCCAGAAGGGAGTTCAGGGAAGTTGGCCTGGATTTAGACATTGTACCCAACACATGTACCTTCCAACGCATGGCAGATCAAAGGGTGATGAAAGAAAGAAGGAGAGTGCACTGGAGGAATGGCTAATAGATTTGTGTGTCACCCTACCCAAGACCTAGCTCTTGGGAAGTATCGGGATACTCAGTGATCTGGGTTGCAGGCTTAGCTTCTCTCCAGAGAGACCACCCCCAATCCCCCTTTGTACACCTGGCCTCGCTCGCCTCAAAAATTCAAGGATCTGAAGGCAAGTCACTTCAGAGCCTCTCGAACAAGGAAGCAGTCCCTAGTCTTCTGCTTCAAGATCTTTCTCCAGCTGCTTCCGAACTGCCAAGCTCCCCCTATGCCTCACTCTGGCTACCACCCGTGGAGATATAGTCCCCCTGCCAGAGTGGGCCAGAGGAGGGACCTCTTAACTCGGCACTTGAGCTTCTCAGACAATGAACCAAGGCAGCTCAGAGATTTCTTTTATTCCGGGAGCACAAGGACATAAGCAGGTCCAGTAGATCAAAGACACGGCACTGGCCTGGGCTTCTCTTTGACTGAGTCCTGGGAGCCAGGCTGAGGGTTTGTGTTTCAGGGTAGCATTGCCAGATTTTGCAAATGAAAATAGAAAACACCCATTGAAATTTGAATTTCAGGTAAACAGTGAATGACTTTTTTAGTTTAAAAGTATGTTCCATAAAATATTGGGGATATACTTATGCTGAAAAAGCATCCCTTGTTTTCTGGAATGCCAGTTGTATTGGGCATCCTTTATTTTATCTGGTAACCCTATCTGCACTGTTCCTAAACACACCAGCCATGCCCCAATCAGCCTGGACAGGGCTGGGCCTGCTGTATAGAATTCAACCCCTGACCCCAACTCCTGCTCCCCACAGGCATTCCTTTCAAGGGGGGCTGGCTGGCCTCTGTCAGAGCAGCCAGGAAAGAAAATGCGTGTCGTACACATGAAACTTATATAATGTTATACATCAATGTTATCTCAATTTATAAGTGAATGTATGCATGAAAAAAATCAAAGAAGAAGAAAACACAAGGGAGAAACTGCTCATGGCATTGTGCCCCCCACAGTCAAGGGCACAGGGATCTGTGAAGGACCTTGTTAAGATAATCTCCCCACTAGGAGGAGGCGGCCTGCGAGGGGGTGGCGACAGGGAGTGGAAGCGGGAGAGAAGGAAAGGACCCAGCAGGGCCAGCATGGAGCTTTGAAGGGGGCTTCTGAAAGGTACCACCCTGGGAGGCACTGATTTCCAACAGAGCAGCTGACTACCCTGCCCTCCTTGAGGCCACTGCCGGCTCCCACTATCCCAGGACAAACAGGGCCTGAGCTCCAGGACCCTCTCATTTCCCCCCTTTGACTCATCCCCTCTCCATTCTCGGCCCCCTCAGTGTTCTGCAAGGTGGTGGACATGGACACTGTGTGGACAATTCTGAACATGGTGGAGGCCCCGTTGCTCTGCCCCACATCCTCATGTCCCACTCAAAGACCAGCTGTGGTCTGCCTTGGATGTAGTGGTCGGCACACGTTGGTCTCCCAGGCTCAAATCCCCCATCTCCCCATTGACCTAGCTGTGTCTGCCCATCTGTTTCCATCTGCAAATGGGGACTCTTGTCAGGATAAAATGAGTTAATATGCAGGAAGCACGGTGACCAGCATGGAGAAGACACTGTTACATCCAGGGTTTGCTTTCCATCCCTGCTGCTCCTGAAGGGCCCCCTCAATCATCCCCACTGATTTTGTTCTTGGTTCTCGCCCTCTCGAGCCCCCTGCCACCATTGCCATGCACCTCCCGCTGTCTTCTCTCGTGGTATCCCTGATGCTCACCCTGCCATGTTGCTTCTCCCTTGTTGACATCTCTGCATCCTTCTTACAGTCCTTTGCCTCCCTCGGTCCCTTCTAACCCAAGGTTCTTTCTAGGTGTGGCTGTGTTCTCGTCTCTTGATCCCATTCCCTTGGAGATCTCCGGCAACAGATGGGAATGCTGAGAGGGTCTAGCCTTGTATACACACAGACTAGTTCTACGAGGGCCACCACTGTTGTGTTTCCATGGTTATCTCTGGAGATGGGCGTCTTGGCCTCAGAAAGGTGAGGGAGCTTTTGTGTTTCACTTTCTACCCTTCTGGAGGATAGTTAATCCTTTCCATGGGCATTAGTTATTTTTCTAATAGTAATTGCAACGACAATGTGGTTTTCTTTAGAGGAGAAGAGATGCATGTCTTTTGACCTGGCTCCCAGGCCCTTCTTTATTGAGTAGCCTGTTTTTAGGATGGGGTGGGGGAAGGCCATTCAGAGTACAACAAACGATCTGAGCAAAGGCACAGAGTAGGAGACTCAGAAGGGACTATGAGGCTTTGGTACCTATAAACAGATTTCAGGCGCCACTAACGGAGGCAGAGCACACGGGGGAGCAGGCATTAGGGTAAGCCAAGGAGGTCATCCAGGCTCTCTCAAAATCACCCAGGGGCCCACTCTGCCTCCCTGTAGGGGAGGCCCTGCATGCTCACACAGGATCCCTAGCTAAATGGGTGGTCAAGGCCAGAGGGACACACCTGGGAGAGTGGGGGGCTCATGGTGGGCTGAGACTCTGTGTCACTGTGCCTCCCGAGACTGACTGCAGGGAGGTGGGTGATTCACCAAGGCCTGGTGTCCATTGTGTTTCCCCATCAGGCTTGCCTAGGGCACCTGCACACCTGCCAGGAGGGGATGAGCTCTTCTGAGACCAGATGACCTTTAATAGCCTCGTAAGTTGGAGGATAGGCTATAAAATGGGTTAGGAGATGTATACCCACCCCTAACATTTGGAGATCCAGACAAGAGTACAACAGAGGCCAGCTCCCACATCAAGCTAACAAACTATTAAACAGAACACATTCTCTTCTCTTTACCTTGACAAATACACTTTCATGACATCCTTAAGGCCAAGTTTGAATTTAGAATTTGTGGAGTCCTTGGAGTTCCCCGCTGTAATGTGGTGGCCTAAGCAGAGGCAGCCCTGGGCTGGCTTCATTCCCCGGCTCCATCGGGCACGAGGAAGGGCCCTGAGCACAAGTACGTGGACATTCAGCCCACATGTCCAAGCTCCAGATCCACACACGCCCCCCAAACCCACCCCGTGGTCTCCCCTGAGGCCCACAGGTATGCACACCACGGCACACCTTGTTGGCAGGACAGACTTAGGTTAGAGGTCCACACTGGCCTTGGGATTAAGCTCAGGGAATTGGGCAGGAAAGTCCAGGGTCCATGTCCTGAAGCAACGACTGGCAACGGGGCCTGTGTGGGCTTTTGGGGATGTGTCCCTTTAACACATGGACGCCTGGCTCATGGCTGATGGACTGTGGCTGGAGGAGAGCAAGCAGACCCCTAACTTGTGGGACATAGCAAGAGATCCTCCTGTCCCTGGACGGGGGCCAGTGCCCACTGGGGGTGAGGGTAGCCACCCTCAGATGGCTAGAAGGAGCCTCAGATGTTTCCTAGAAGAGTACTCAGTGTGCCCAGGCGCCTCCCTGTCCTGGGCTGGGCATCTGCCCAAGACCTCGTGCCTTGGGGTCATTCCGGTGTCACTGTCTCATGCCCCCGACACAGTGGGGAGCTTGTTTCCCTCCTCTTACACTCCCTAACTCTAATCCCCAACAGCCTGTGCCACTTGGCTGGCCTCCTTGGCAGAAAGGTGACCAAAGGACGTCTCTCTGAAGCGTCAGATCCCGCAGACAGAACCCAAAGCCTCCTTGGGGCCGTATGAGCCAATGACTGAGGGTCCTGACCTCCAGTGATGGACCCTAGTGTCCTCTCGCCTCCTACTGCTGGAGTGTCGGTGGTTCACTGATGAGAGAAGCAGGAGCTGTCACACTGCTTAGAGAGAGCCTCCTTTCTCCTCTCCTGCACTCATGCTGCCCCCGCACTGCCTGGACCAGCCGTCTCCCTGAAGCCTTATCTTCTGGTGTTTCTCAGCATCTACCTCGACTCCAGCCAGCTCACCTTCCTCCCCTGGCTCCTCCCCTTCTCCCAACATCTGCTCATCTACCCCCGGCTCATCAGCTCTCTCCGGTCCAAATCCCTTTCATTCTTCAAGGTACACTTTAAATTTCACCTCCATGAAAGGTTCCCAGTACTTCCATTAATCCTTCTCCTGGTTTATCACCTGCATTGTTTACCACCTGGACCCCATATTTGGCCCATGAATTATATTCATGTAATACTTCATACCGTGTGGCATTAGTATTCGTTCCTTGTTCCATAGAAATCATAGGATTAGAAGAGATCTTAAAGACCATCTCATCCAACCCTCGTTCTTTGAAGATGAGGAAACTAAGAGAGAAAGGTTTCATAACTTACCCAGGCTGAAACGGCTAAAATTACACTAAAACTACACTCAACTCTCTTAAGCCTACACAGGACTTCCCCACAACTACCTGCTGCCCCTCTACGTGGAATTTTGTGTCGCCCACAGGATGGGGCTGTCGTGAGGGGCAATCATGTGATCCAGCCATCAGCTGGGCAAATGGTGCCGCCCCTTTACCGGCAGGACAGAACCCAGAACTGCAGCAGCCCACCTCTGTAGACCCCATGTTTGTCAAGTTCCTTGCTATCCATTTTAATAACTGCCCAGCAAAAAAAAAAGAAGAGAGATTACCAGAGGTCACCCAGATTTTCTCAGACTTGCTCTGATTTCCTGCTGTATTCCCTTTAATTCAAAAAGAATAAGCCCGATTCCTACTCCACCGTGGCACAGGGCCAGCCCCTCCTGCTGTCACTCCCCATAATCCCTTACATTTTCCATTTGGAAGCCCAGAGAGCATCTTAGCAAGCCTCCCCTCTGACTTTCCCAGGCAGGAGGCTGGCGGGCCCCAGGGGGAAGGGGGCTGAGCACGCAGCTAACGAGGCACCGGGTAGAGGGGCCCAGCTTTAACACGGGGTGGGATCAAGGGAAAAACAGACTGGGGGCAGAAGAGCAGGGAGTGCTAGGGACAGGGTGACCTGCCCAAAATAAGGCCCCTAAACTCCAAGTCAACTCCCCCATTCAAAACCAGCCAGAGTAGGGCAGAGCAAACATATTTCTTTTCTCCCTCCCGCACTGGTTGCCCTGCTCACTACAAGGAAAAAAAATAGAACGATAAGCCACGTTGTTGGAGAGTGTCACCCGAGCAGCTCCGGAAGGACGTGGGCAGACGCCTGGCTGGGTGGCTGACTTTCTCTGTTTCTGGTAGAGATTTTATAAATATTCGGGGAGTTTGATCTGAGGCTGGTGGTGGGGAGGCGAGGGGAGCTGCAGAAGGGGGAGATAACTCAGCCCACGGGGGTTCTGGGACCTCTCCGAGGCCTGCTTTTCATTAGCGTCTCCAAGACAACGGCTCATCTTGCTGCAGATCCCCTCACTCCCTGCAAAGCATCCTCAGTGCATTATGCCTTTCCTTTAATAGTGAATCTGCTGCGATCAGCCTTCCTCCAAACCCCCTCCCCTCAGCCTGCACCTCCAAGCCTGCAAAAGAGAAGGTAATTATAGGGGAGACTATAGTCCAACTCTCTCAGGCTGGTGTGGAGAGACAGAGCCACGACCGTCCTATTCCCGGGGTGGCGATTGGCCCCGGGGACAGTTGGAGGCTGGTGGTAACGAGTTTGGGGTAACCACGCTGCAGCAGCACCCCAGTTCCTGTTCCTCCTCCGTTTTGCACACCCAGCCTTGACTCTTGTCTCCTCTCTGTCTGACTCGACCTTTCCCCTCCACACATACACATTTATTCTTGACCAAGGCAAGCAGTTGCAGACTTCCCAAGGAACGACCTCGCCAGTCATTGTGCCGATGAGTTCCAGATGCCCATGGGAGCACAAGACCACGTGTGTCTCTGGTTTTCACCAAGGTGTCCAGTGGGTTCTAAAAGGGCGGTGTCAGGGAGGCCGGCCAGGGAAGAAAGGGAGACCCGTGTTTGCAAGGCAGTGTGAGAGTGGGCGAGTCCACCCGAAGAGGTGACGGTTTCACCTTGGAGAGGAGAGAGCTGGGCTGGGTGATCGGCACAGCCAGGGAGGGAATGTGCACCCAGAGCCTGTAACCCCAGCATCACAGACACTTCTCAGCGTTTACTCCATGGAACTTGACTTATCTACTTAAAAATCATCTCCCTCTAGCTGTGGGTTCTGTAGGGCCACAGCCAGGGAACCCTGGTCTCTGCCACGTGCCAGTGTCAGCATAACACCCATGTTCAGGAGGCCCTCGGTAATGTCTGTTGAAAGGAGAGCTGTCAGCGGATGGACTGCAGGGACTGGCTTTTCTGGGTTGTCTTTCTAGCCTGTCTTTGTGTTCCTGAGCAGACCTGAGCCCCAGCCTTTCCCAGCCCCTCCTTTCCGTGGAATGCAGGTCACCCCAGCCCTCCTGAAAGATCTGTACTCAGAGTCATCCCTGGAGGCTGCAACTAAAAAGCCAGAGAAGGCCCTCCCTGGCTACAAATGGAGCAGAACGAGGAACCCAAGGCATGTGGCTCAGACAAAAGCCGCTCCTGCCTTCTCGCTTGTGTTCTTTTTCCCACCGAGATTGGCCCTGGAGGAGCAAACCCCAAGTTCCTCTGCTGATCTGAGCAGGAAATTCCTGTCAGCTCGTGGGAGACCAACCGGGGGAGATTTCATCACATAGATTCCCCCTGAGATACAGAATCGTATCAAAGTCTTATCTCGGCCCCGGGGGGCCACGGGTCTCCACCACCAACCATTCTGTGCCTCTCCGAAGCAGACCCTGTCAGTCTTTCTCACCCAAGGCTGACGTTACGTTTTTTAGCAGTCAGCCAAGGAACAGGGAGGAGTGAAATGATTAACAATAATTAAGCGTAGCTGACTGGGTTGCATAAGTGGTTTTCCAGTCCACTCTGGCAGCAAAGTTGTAATAAAGAGGCAGAGACGTGCCCGCCCCAATGGCACAGGTAAGCGTGGGTTAAGGAAGGCAGTGGGATGGAGATTTTCGTTCCTCAAAGTGTGGTCCGGGGGCCTGCAGCCGAGCCATCACCCAGAGCTGGTTACAGAGGCAGAATCTTAGGCCTCAACTGAATCAGGGAATACGTTTTGACAAAATGGCCAGGGGATCGGAGGCACATTCGAGTCTGAGACACACTGGCACATAGGAAAGAGCATAGGGGTGTTTTCATCTCTGACCTCGTGGATTCGAATTCCAGCTCTGTCACTGAGTAACTGCATGACCTTAGGTAAGTGAAGCCCTCTCTCTGAGCTTCAGTTTCCTCCCTTTAAAGCGGAAGTGGTGCTGTCTATCCTAAAGGGTTGACGTGACCAGGGGCCTGGCACCAGTAGGCTCCAATCCTAGTAATTGTTAGCAGCATAAAACTGCTTGCTCAGAGAACAGTAATATCCTTGGCTTCCCCAAGCCAGCTGCCCAGGAGATGGGGCTTCAGCCAGCCGTCTCGCTATTATTTCACTTTTGTGTTTTCTGGGGGTGGGGGGAGAGGGATTTATAGAACTCTGATCATGAACCCTGAAGCCAAGGGTCGTAGTGTTTCATCTCCAGTTTCCCCATAAGTGAAATTAGGATGCTGAGTGCCCTTGTGGTAGGGTGGATGCTGTGGGTGAAAGAGCTGGAGGATGTGAACAGGCAGGGCCAGGCTGAGAGGCCGGGGCTTCTAGGAAGAGGAGACACGACCTCTGACTTTGGTAATGGAGCCTTATAAACGGCACTTTGACCGTTTCCCACAAGCAGGTAATATAGTGTCTGGATTCCATTTCTTTTACCATCTCTGCATTTCCTTGCGAGACGATAGGATTCTGTTGTGGTTGAGGGGGTAGAGGGTACTAACCGACTCCCCTGTGTCCTGTGTTGGTGATTCTGTAGCTATAGTTCCCTCCACTTTCCCGGGCTAATATAATGGGGCCTGCTGGGACCTTGAGGTCTCCCTGAATGCTGGGCTCACTTCGCAGAGCTGCTTCCCCAACGGTGCTGAAGTTGCTTTTCGAATTAGTTCTGGGGAGAAAAGAGAAGGACAGCCCCTGGGTGTTCCCTGGAATGTGCCGGCTGATGACCTAGGTGAGTCATCTAACCTTGCTAAGCCTCAGTTTCCTCCTGGAATGATAATATTAAGCCTGAAGAAACTCCCTGAAGATGCCAGACAAGTCTCTACCCATTCCGGGGATGATGGGATTGCTGGCGGATTAAATGAGGTGCTACTGATAAGGAACATGGTCCAGAGAGGGATATGGTCAATACGTGTTAGCGGCTATTCTTGTGGTTGTTGGAAGCGGTGGGCCTTGGACAGTTGGCCTCAGCCAAAAATCACAAATAAGAGAGTGGCCTCCATTTGCAAACAGCAAGCCCATCCTCCCGGCTCCCACGCGGGTCAGCAACTGACCCTCCCCTCCCCCACCTTCAGATTTCTTTCTTTCACCACAGAAGTTGAGACTTGTGGCTCACCAGATGACCCCAGTGAGTTTAAAGCTTGAAATGAATACATGCTAAAAACTGCTGGCACAGCCCTGCCCCCATGACTGCCGCAGACCCCTCCCAACCTGGGCCTGTCCGGCCTCTCAAGGGCCGGAGCTGAGCCCTTGAGGAGGTATCTCATCTGTGCGCGTGCTGGTCCCAGGGGCCCTGCACGGAGCGGACGAGGCTCGCCCTGATCCAGCACAGACTCTCCTCTTCCTGGGTTTGTTAGAAGCCTGACCAGGCCCCGAGTCTTATGACTTCCACAGATGTTTCTGCTTAAGCAGCCCTGGCATCTTTATGGCCTGTTTTTTCCATCCTTGCTTCTCTTCCTCTGTCCCAGCAGCCCTGAACGCAATTTGGACTTCATTTACTTTCTCACGGTTACAGGGATAGAAAAGACATTTTTCTTTCATTTTTTCCCTTTTTCCTTGGTCCTTCAAGTGACACACACGCACACACACACACACGCGCACACACACGCTCCATGTGCAGGCGGAGCCGCGCTCACGGTGCGTCTTTGTCCACGTTGCACTGACATTTATTTTCGCTTCAGACTAAGCCCCAGTTCAGAGCCTCCCTCCCTGCCTCCAGCCACACCTCACATTCACGCCCTGCTTGTCCCTGCACGGTCGCCCCGCGTGTCCTCCCCAGGGCTGCTTCTGAAGGTTCGTGCTAGCCTCGGGCTCTGGCCTGTCCTTCCAGCGAGACATGGACAGCCTCGTGTCGGCCGGGCTCCGTGAGTCTGGGAAGGTTTTGCCGCCTGATGGCGGGAGGGCTGAGACGACAGTGACCCCGTATCTCGTCACGCCGCCCAGGCAGCCGGTCTGCCCAGGGCCCAAGGTGACAGCTGTTAAAGGATGGAGCCATTTTCCGTGGGTAGGTGACAAGCTTGCAACCGGTCTGGCCACTCCTCACATCAATACTTGGAATTCCACCCAGCTTGCTGCCATGGCGGGGTGTTCCCGCTCACCTGCCCTGCAGGGCTTGGGGTCACCTGTCTCAGAATCTGGTTTCCAGAGCAAAGAAAGACTTCCAAGTCTTCCACTGAAGGCCAGTCCATGTTGAAGCCCCCTGGAGCTCAGAGCCCTTAACTGCCTCCCAAGACCGAGGAGTGGAGCTGGATTCCTCCTCTGGGCTCCCACCGCGGGTATAGACAGATCTACCTGGAGTGACGTATGTTGACAGCACCTGCTGCCTTACCTGGGTTGCCATTGTCTAAGAGGTCCATCCCACCTCAATTCCTCCATGTCCCTGCAGCCTTTCTACCTGAGTGTCTGATGATACAGACTCATCTCTCAGGGGATGTTTAGAGCTGAGCTGTCAACAGCTGCAGACTCTGGTGAACCATATTTTGCTGAGTGTGGTGTAGGAGGAGTCGTCAGGATGTCCCACCTTCAACTCCCTCACCATGAGGGGCCTTGCCAGAGGGATGGTGGTGGGTGGCTGAGCTCAGTCCCATGAAGTCCTCACTCAGTGACTGTCCCATCTGAGAAGGGCCAGGCAGCCACCGTCCCCTCCTCTCCCCACTGTGATTGCGTTACCATGTACATCGCACCCGTCATCCTTCTCTTCTCTCCGCCCTATTGAAGCAAGTTAAAACCCTGGTTCTTGTTTGTTTGTGTTTTGGAGGCTTAGTCATGACACCCTTTCCACAGTGGATTAAGGGAGGCTGCTCCAAAAAGTCAGACACAGTGGGATGAGCTTGGGCTCCAATAACAGGGTGACACACAAGAGAACTGTGGAAATGGAGGCTGGAGGAAGCCTGGGAAGCAGGGGCAAGGGATGGACGGTCCCCCAGACCGGCTCCGCTGAGCTGGGCGTGCTGAACGGCTGCCATGAGCTACTAGCAGACTCTTGAGGACGCCCCCTTCCGTTTGCTTCACTTGTCACACATTCACCAGTAAAGAGGAAGAGGGGAGCTGTTTCCTTGGCTTTTCCATTCATAAGTCCCTCCAGAATTCCCCTCCAATGTGGACACTTCTCCAGAAACAACTATATGGTAATATCATAACCAGAGATCTTGCTGGTGGTTAAAATCAATTTAACATCAACAGCCCTGTTGGTCTGGCTGTCCTTCCCTGAGCGTTTGCCCCTCAGTGTGTATGTGAGGGGTGGGGAGGTGAGTGGGGGAGATGGGAGCTGCTCGTTTCATTTCTGCTGCTCCCCAGGGTCCCCACAGCAAGTATCTGCAGTAGCATCTTTACCCTCCTTGCTAAGGAGCGCTGGGTTCCTGCTACCACGTGAGGCTCTGGCTCTGCCCAGGGAGATCTTTAGGGATCCCGAACAGCCACTGGGCTTGTAATCCTGAGCCCCGGGGAAGTGGAACTGATTGGCCAGCCGGATGCCCAACACAGCCCTCCTGTCACTTCCCTTTTCTCCTGTCACTAGTGGATCCCACTGGAGGAATGGAACCTGGGAAACTAGAGCTCTGTAGAGCCAGGCACAGATGCAGACGACAGGTGACTTTCAGATGGTCAAAGGGAAGCCCACCCTCCCTGTTCTCTGAAGGTCCCCTTCCCTGAGGGACCTGATCAAGCCCTTCTTTCCAGTTGGCTGTGATGTCATGTCCCCTCCGCACCAAGAGTGAAGAAATGGATGCTTTCCAGGGCTTCAAGAGCTAAACCCCTTCCCTGCCTCAGGAAGCTCTGCTTTCATGGGCTGTTAGGGGAACAGCAAAACCCCCAGGCCTTAATTTCACCATAAATGTGAGGGCAGAGGTGCAGTGGGGGGGTGGGCGGGAGGGAGGCATTCAAGGGAAGGGAGAGAGGAGCAAGCAGGTCTTTCTGGAATATCAAAGGGAGGTCTCTGTCACAAGGAGAGGACTGAGTGGCCCCAAATCCTTTAAACATATGCATCCCAGTTTTCAAATAATCACCATAGTAATACTAATAATTTTTTGGCTATCATTCAGGGAGATCTTTCTCTAAATATATGCTAAGTGCCAGGCACTTAGCGTATATTTATGTCATTTAATACTGTGAGGTACCTATGGGGTACAAGTATTATTATGTAATTTTTCAAATGGGAAAACAAGCATTGAAAAGTTAGGTCAATTGTCAACCGTCATGGATCTGAGAAGTGGCAGAACCCGGATGAGAATCCTGGCTTCTGACCCAGAGCCCAAAGCCTTCACCAGGATGCTCGTCCACCTGTATAGAGTAGTGACAATATCTACACTGATAATAACAATTGCCTACCTTTACAGTGTACTTGCCATGTGCCAGATACTGTTCCAAGTGCTTTATATAGATTCACTTAATTCATTGCCACAAAACTCTGTTTGCTATTATCTCACTGTACAGGGGGGAAACTGAGGCACAGAGCATTTTGACATTGATTTGCTTCTGCAAATGTAAATTGAACACCTCTTGTGTGTTAGGCACTGCACCAGAGTTGAATAAGACATTGATCTTATCCTCTGGGTATCAGCAAGGTCCATGGCCGTGACCAGCAGATTGGGCTCAGGGTGGAATTCCAGAACTTGAAATGGGGGATGGTAAAAATAGGGCATCCTAAGGTATCCTAGAGAACTGAACATACCAGGAGGTCTCCAAAGCAGGGACCCAAGCACAGGAGAAAGACAGAATCCCGCTGTCAGACTGAGGTCCAAGGTCAGATCTGGACCAGCAGCAGGACAGAGAGAACCAGAGCCATTTTATTCTTCCCGCGGTGGGGCCTTAAAGAGCAGAACTCCAGAGCCAAGCTGCCACGTTCAAATCCTCACTCTTCTATTCTTCAGCTGTGTGACCTTGGGCACCTCTCTGGGCCTCACTATTCTCATCTGGAAAATGGGGGTAATAACAGTGCCCACCTCATAGAGTTGCTGTGAGAACTCAATGAGCTAATACATGAGACGCCCTTAGAACACAGCCTGGCCCATGGTTGGCTCTCAAGCTCTCATCAGCCTGTGATCACTTTGGATCCTTGAGGCTGAGGCAGGCTGAGGCTCCAGATAAGAGCCAAGTTGTCCCAGCGGCAGAGAGAAAAAAACTGTAGAAGGAGCCAATTAGAAACTGTTTCTGCAGGCTTCAAAGAGAGGGAGAGTTGAAATCTGATGGGACAGAGAGGGAATTCACATCCTTAGTGCAACAGGTTGGCAAACAGGCATTGGGCTCTTCCTTCTCAGTCACCAGAGGCCAAGAAGCAGGCGCCTACCACCTGGGCTGGATGGAAGTGGGGCGTTTCTCTGGGCTGGCATTTATAGTGTCACCACTGTTGTCCAATTATGGGCATGAAGAGAGATTCCCGCTGCCTTTGCACAGCTTCTCAATCACCCAGGAGAGGACTATTGATATATTCCCAGCATCCTCTCTATAAACTTCCCCAACCTCAGTCTCTGCCTTGGAAGAAAGAAGGGGAAGGTGGTGGAAGGCAGCCACGTCCTGTTGCAGCGAATCTTTCCTAGAAGCCCTGCCTGCTTTCCTAGAAGAGGAGACAGCTGAGCTCATCAGCCAGGGCTGGAACGGCCCAGAAAGAATCCTTTCCAACCCCCAGAAGACCCCTCAGCAGCTTGGGAAAAGAAAGGCTCACTGGGGTGCTTTATTTATGGACGTGGGACTGTCAGACTGGGCAGGGGCGTCTGGCGACACAGTAGAGCAGCTGAGAAGGAAGGAAAGATGGCCTTTTGGAGGCGGGACAAACATGTTGCCTAAGGGGAATCTTGTGATTGGCGCAGCTCCCCAGCCCCACTCTCTTTAGAGAGCTGGTTCCAGGACTTGTCATATGCATCAGAGACTACAATCTCCTCTCCCAGAAACCCCATTAAACTGAGAGTGAGTTAGTGTTCTTCCCCACCTACTTTTAATTTCTCTTACTTCTTTGCACGGTTTAACCATCATATGCATTCCCATGACATTCCCCTTGAACTCATTCTCTACTGGCCTCTTCCAGAAGCCTCGGGGCCTCAGCGGATAGCAAGAGGGTCTTAGACTTTGCCTTGAAATGAGAATTTCTTCGTTCTTGACCTCATAAGCCAAAGGCCGCTGAAGATATGCATGGGGTCACTAAGATGAGAAGGGGGTGTTGGCATGGGAGATGACCACTGATCTGCCCCACCTAGGCCCAGCTTCCCAGTCCTGAAGCACCCGCCCTTCCACCTCGGAGCACATTTCCCTTCTGGCTTCCTCTGGGCTGAAGTACCAGCGATATGGAAACTGGAGGTGTCTAAGACACACACACACCCCACCACCACCATGTGGCAGCTTGGGTTTCTTGAAGTTGAGCTGAACTGGGAACCAGTGACCTAGATTTTGCCCCAGATTCTCTACTGGGAGTTTGCTCAGTGCTCTCCTCTGGCCAGGCCAAGCACAGTGTAAACTACTTGGCATGAGGGGAGCCCTGGGCCTTTGTGCTATTCCCCTCACAATTATCTACTCTAACGGAGCAGAACAGCGACACTGAAAATAAGAAACATGGAAGATGATTCCAAATGATGGATGATTCAGACCAGAATGCATGCTCCCAGTTGTCTTTACTGCTTCACCCTTGCTAATTCCAAGCTTCCACAGCTATTAGAGTAATCTTGCCTCCTCTGTTGAAAAGATGACCAAGTCAAAGGGGAACCAGTTAAGGGACCCCGTTTTGTCTGAAAGAACACATCTGTGAGGAAATAAGTTGAACACAGCTATCTTTTTACGTTGGTAGGTGGTTCTGTGGGATTGAGAGAACCTTCAGGGCTGCTCAAGCCTGAGTAGCTTGTTTGTCTTTGTGTTCTGAGCAAGGGTTGGAAAGTCAACTGTGATAGAGTTTATCTGGCCCACAAATGACCGATAGCTTCTGAGGAAGGACTAAGCGACTTATGACCAGGACAATGAAGCAGGCTGAGTTAGTCTCCCCAATATGTACGAACTGTTATCTTCAACAGCAAAAAAAAAAAAAAAAAAGATAACCACAACCTAAATGTTCACCCACAGGGTATTAGTTGAATGAACATCTGTATGATGGAAGACTAGGCGTCATTAGAATTACGGGCTAGAAGAAGGCTTAATCTCACGGGAGAATGTTCACAACACATCATTAAAGGGAAAAGCAGATTATAAGGCAATATGCATAGAATGTAGCAGTTTTGCAAGAAAAAATATATTGTGTACATTTTTTAACTGGAAGAATACGTATAAAAACGTTAATAGTGCTGTTTCTGGGTATTAAGATTTGGCCTTTTATTTTCTTTCTTGGATTTGTCTCTATCCTTCAGATATTCCCCCATGAATACATATTATTCCAAAATCAGGAAAAAATGTATACTTAAAAAAATGATCTGAGGGATCAACAGATGTGTTTCCTGTTTCTTATCCCATGTCTATTCTCCATTTTATTTTGGAGATTCAAATTCCTCAGCCCCTTCCCACAACAGATACTCATGGAGCAGGAAGCCGAGAGTAGCTGATGTCCTAAACAGCAGCACGAAGGTGAGCTAGTCACGGACAAGTAACAGCTTTGGAAACATTTCATTTCCACCTGACACTGGGAATTAATTGTATCCAAATCATTTTTTTTTCTAATCAGGGCCGGGCTTCTCCAAGTGATCTTTAATATGTATAAAGGGGCTCACAGAGGACAATTATAAACCTCGACAGCTGCTCCGTGGGTTGTCAAACATAAGCATGATTCATCCCTTCCCCAGGGCCTTTTTACAGCATCCTGTCCCTTGGAGTTTTGAAAACCTGCTGTCCCAGTGAGAAGGGAAGGAGCAGGGACAGCCACGGCCCTGCTTCTTTTACAGAAGGATGATGAGGGGAATTGGAGAGAACAAAACTGAGGGACCAAGACAGTCCTGCTTGGTGTGTCTAGTTCCTGGGACAGAGGCTCTCGTGGAGGAGGGAGGGCCCAGAGAGCGGACGCAGGGGGTAAGAAATGAGTCCATAGGAGAGAACAGTGGGACCGAGGGAAAGTCCACTGCCGAACAGAGACAGACCTCAGTGCACGCATTTCTGCCACAGGTTTTAGAGACCCCATCTAGACTTTAGCTGTTCCTCTCCATCCTAAGCAAAATGGCCTAGACTATCTCCCTCCTCACCACAGGAACCGGCACTACAAGTATTCCTGCTGTCCTGAAGGCACCTGTCGACGGCAGATCTTACAGTGACGGGGGCACTGCTGTGCTCCCCGGCCACTATTCCCACCACCACTCCGCCACCCCGGGGGGTGCCACATTACCCGACTGGGGCAGAGTCAGATGGTGGCTTTTCTCAGTCAGCCTGTCCTTGGAAATTTCATTCCCCTATTGTATTGGAAAATTCCTCTTGTGCCTGTCATTGCACACATCAGGAGACCAAGGTTTCCATTTTCTCAGAAGTAATTAACAAGCTACTGTCATTGAGACGGAGGTTGTTCCTTGTTCCTGGACTTTTTTATTCATTCTTTGAAAACTATAATCCAACCCCAAGAGATGCAGTCTGAGGCAGAGGCCTGAGTTCTCCCAAAGCAGAGAAATAAGCTGAGGCTATAGGCTCCGCTGTGTCCACAGCCACTCAGCCCCACCACTGAAATCATTTCGTGTCATCTGCCCTTGATTGCCCGGGGACACCTAGAGATGGCAGCGTAGAGACCGCTGAAGGAAGGCCCAGCTGAGGAGAACTTTCCCTGTAGAATAGGGCTTCCACCACCTTGGCCCTTGATAAGAATCCTCAAATATATATATAAATAAAAGGAGATAGACCTAGATCGACTCTGATGGAAGGAAGTCTATCCTATCCTTGCCAGATCACAAAATAGGGAGGTGTTCACTTTTCGGATGACTGACACAGAAATATGAAGTACTGTGTTTTAGGAGGCACAAACCCAACAGATTAAACAGAGGATCCTCACTGTTCAGTTCCCGGGATTTGCTAAAGCAAGGAAGTCAGCTTGAAAAAATAGACGAGGATCCCCTTTGCCCCAGAGTGCCGTAGCGAGCTCCTTCTGATTTGAAATCTAAATTCTCCAGTGCAAGTAGCTTCTGGGGAGGAGAGATCTACTTGTGCACAAAACAGTGCTATCGGTAGGAAATCCTGAGACCCTACTATCTTATTATCAAAGCAGATGAAGGTGAAGCTTTCAGCTGAGCTCACTGTCAGACCACGCAAAACAGACCGACTCAAACCTCTTCATTCATTCCTGTGTCTGTTTAACAAACATCTATTGAACACCCTGTACGTACATGAACCAAATATTATACACTACTTACCGTCCCCTCTAGGAGCTCACAGCCTGGGAGGAGGGCATTCAGGGAAACTGAGAAACTACAATAGATTATGGTTAGAGCCTAAAACAACATAAGAAGAACAAGCCCCAGAGCACAAAGACAAGGGCTGCCCATTCTATCCCCGGCTTCTGGGGCTCCTCCCAGTAAAAGAGATTTGTAAGTTGGGGTTGACGATGAGCAGGAGTTTTCCAGGCAGTTGAAGTGATGTTTTCATTGCAGACATGCGTGTGTTTCACTATGCATCTGAGCTCCAGGGAGTCAGGATGCAGGGGCTGTGACAGTGGATGACAGCCTTCTGGAGAACATATACACCTCCACCCATCAGAAGCCACGGCTACTCTTGGGCAGCGAGCCCGCCCAGGGGGCTTGTGACCCAAAGCGAGCCTTCATGTTTAATGCAGCCAGAAGACATCTCAGACCAGAGTCCTGAAGCCAGCGGCATATTCATCCAGGGACGGTTCCTTCTCAGGAAAATGAGGGTCCAGCTCTACTTAAGCATGTAGGCAAATATGCCTGGGCAAAGATTAGAAAGGGCTTGCCCAAGGGTGGGTCCGAACTTGCCATGGGTTCCAGTCCTTTGGTTATGGTCCTGCCTCCCTCTGCCTGTCCCCTTCTCCAGGCATCTGATAAACATGCACTCAGGGCTCAAGACTCGGTTCAAATGCCACCTCCTCGAAGAAGATTTTCTCAACATTCCCAGATCGAATGGTCATCTCCTTTACCACCATACCCCACCCTTGGCACCTGAGCCTTTTTACCTGTATCAGGAGTCACCGAATTCTTCTATTCACACAACTGTCTCCCTGAGGCACCATCTCTGTAACCCCAGCGCCTACCTGCGTGCCTAGTGAACTTCTATTGAATGAATGTAGGCTGCACTTGTGTACTGAGCATGCCCTGGGGTCTTTTAATAGAGCAGAAGATATTCTATTGCAAAGTCCTTCCTGATAAAAATCATTGAGTGTCTAACACATATAAAAATATCACATATAATGAAACTAAAGTGTGACGGGAAGTGAGTACAGAATTTAGTTTGTGGTGGCTCTTGGAGTGTAAATCCCAGCCAGGATCGCGCTGAGACCAGAATTCCTCGGAGCCCCTGGGCCACCCCAAATCAGACAAAATTCTAAACAAGCCAGAGAGCCCCACTGAACTGTTCCACAGTGCTGGGCTCCAGAGTGTTCTGAAAGGTTCTCCTGGGCTGTGCCTCCAGAAGGTCAGGGCGGGGAGAAGCCCCACAGGCCCAGGGCAGTGTCAGGTTCCCCCTTTGCTGTCAGCAGGCATGGAAGAGCCTTGAGGAAAATGGAGTATTATTATTTGTTTGTTTTTATAGTGACTCATCTGTCGTAACTGGGTTAAAGTCCACTTAGAGAAAAGGAGAACAAAAGACCTCCTGTTAGTGCTGGAAGTTTGCCTCTTAAGATATCACTGAGAGGAACTTGGAAGAAAAAAACCCCAGCAGGGCAGAGGAAGCTGCAGGCCTTGAGGAACACAGCGGCACTTTGGAAAGGCAAACACGGCGGCTTTCATCTCCAGCGTGCTATCTGAGCTGGCCGCTCCCTCCCTCTGCCGCTCTGTGACCCGCTGTAGCGCTGACCCTCGGACGCCGGCCAGTGCCTTATTCCCACACTCTGTGAACACAGGGAGGCTGCCAGGAGCTGTGGCAGTGTGGGCAAATCTCCATATCCAACCGAAACGCCAGGCTGAGAATGATGATGGTGTTGGGACTGAAACCTAGAACTTACTAGGTGCCAGACTGTTCTAACATTATATATCATAATTCATTTCATAATTTCCCCAGCTGCAGCAGAAAGGAGATGCCACGAGGCAGAAATATGGCTCTGCCCCCTTTGGGAAGCCCACTGGGCTCAGTGTTGCTAGAAGAACCATGGGGCTTGTAGGCTCCCAAAGGCAGTGGGACCAGCTTTCCAAAGGCCATCTTCCAGGGTGCAGACTCAGGCCATCTGACTCCAAGACCCAAGGACTCACCCTTTACTCTCTTCAAATGAAAAAAAAAAAAAGTCGGAGAAAGACACGACTTCACAGTTCTCTTCCCACAACCTGCCTCAGCCCACCCTTCCCCCCGATGTTCAACCTGCACCCATGACCTTTATCAGTCATCTCCATGGAAATGTTATTCTCACCCTTGGCCACCCAGACCATGGGGTGAGTCTGCACCATGACTGCCCATTCTGCTGTTGGCCCACTTCACCCTTACTGTAAGAAACTGGAATTTCTCTGTTCCGTGGCTGTGAAAGAGGGATGGGGACAAGAAAAAGAAGACTGAAAGTCCCAGGTCTTTCCTCCATTCAGAAGCCCTTTACATCACTTTCTTCCTTCCCAGGGGTCTGCTGGTCCTCCAGAGATGAGGCCTTTGCTGTGGGTCCCAGGCCTCTGCCTTGCAGGCTGGCTGGGCCTTCTGGGTCTCCCAATTCAAATAGACAACACTAATCATTCCATTTCTTGAACAAGACATGTTTTTGGTAATTTCTTTTTCTTTTTTTTTGTGGTATGCGGGCCTCTCACTGCTGTGGCCTCTCCCGTTGTGGAGCACAGGCTCCGGACGTGCAGGCTCAGTGGCCACGGCTCACGGGCCCAGCCGCTCCGCGGCATGTGGGATCTTCCCGGACAGGGGCACGAACCCATGTCCCCTGCATCGGCAGGCGGACTCTCAACCACTGCGCCACCAGGGAAGCCCTGTTTTTGGTAATTTCTGATCAAACACCAAGGATTCTTCAACGGAAACCTCAAAATGAAAGTGTTATTATGCTAATCTAGCCTCTCTTTCCTCATGAATATTCATGTTCCATGGCATGCAGCAGAAACCACCTACAGGCTGTAGTAGGCACCATAGTTAAGCTGATCCTGTGCAGGGCTGGTCCTCCAGTTTTCTGTGACTTTGAGGGAATTATTCCCACTAACGAGCAAGGCCTCCACAAACAATGGGTTGAGGTGAAGACTCAGAAGAAGCCGATCGAATGCTCTTTGGGTTACTTCTCACTTTGGCTAGTCTCCTGGGGATCAGGCCCCTAGCGGAATCCCTGGAGATTGAGGCCTTAATAAAACCCTGGCTTT
The DNA here is from genome assembly GCF_963924675.1 of Phocoena phocoena. NCBI lineage: Eukaryota > Metazoa > Chordata > Mammalia > Artiodactyla > Phocoenidae > Phocoena > Phocoena phocoena. The sequence goes on along the minus strand of NC_089220.1, from coordinate 33,003,386 downwards.
GGGCCAACAAGCCAGTGGCCCCTTGAATTTCCCAGGTCCACCCAAGTGGTATAAACACTGGACTGGGAATGTGAACCACTTAGCTGGTCCCACAAGAGCCAGTCCTCATTAGGTAAGAGCCTGAGTATCGCTAGCTCCCAGCGCTTGCCGGGCATAGGCAGGCCCAATCCCAGAAGTACAGCATGACTTTAAGGTAATGGTTCCCACGTCTGCACTCTCTGGGGCTGCAGCTGGAGGGCTTTGCAGACCGCTTCCACCATGGTGATCTTTAGGATTCTCTTCCTTTCTTGGCCCAATAAAACCGAAACTCACCACCGGAAGTGACCAAATCACCTTCTCAGTGGGCTGTCCTTGATTATCCTTTTCATTTAGAGATTATTTTGCTTTTGAGCAAATGGTTGGATCTTGCACAGCCCAAAGCATCAGGATTGGGGGTATTGCCCTACTTCAGGGCACTAGAGAATTTCTTGTGTGAGGGAACTCACAAAACACAAGTGGAACAACTGCATGCTTTCTTGAGTTTGGCAATTTTGTTTTTTCCTAGATTCAGCATTTGCTCGGGACCCTTAAGGACTCAGCAGAGAAAGCTGCCTACATGCCCATGTGGTCCAGGACTGAGCAAACAAAAGATCCATTCCTGAGCCCCACAGCCGGCTGGCCCTTAGAATCCCTCTGGGATTATCCTGCAGTCACCCCCTGAAGCGTCAGACTCTGTAGTTGGTCTCATAGCCAAGTTTCACCAGCAACCTGGGGGGCCTGGAAAGATGTGGGTGATTTAAGAATGGCCTAACAGCGGAAGGGGTGGAGCCAGATACAGCACCTCCCACCCCGACTAGCTCTGTGACCCTGGTTGGCAGCATTATTCTCATCTTGGCCACAGTGTCTGTGACCTATAAATATAATGATGATAACTACCACCAATTTTTCCCTAAAGGAGGCTGCGAGAGTGAATTAATTAATGTTTATTGAGCACTTGGAGTTCTTTGGAGAAAGGCCTTTATAAATATAAGGAATGATTAAAGGATATCAGTTTGCCAACTCTCAGAGGAAGTACTTAACGGGATCAGGGGTGAATATCTTGATGACTGAGTTTCATTCTTTATTCAAATATGCACCAGGCTCCCATCACTCAACTCTGTTGTCCACTCTTGTTATTATCCTGGTGTTTTTCATTTCCATATCATAGTAGGGTTCAACAGACATTATCCACCGACCCTGCCTACCCACAGCCTCCTTCCCGTACACCAGCCTCTGTACCCTCCGCTGAGGTTACCGAGGCTACCAAATTGTCAAGCCCAATGGCTTTTTCTCATTCTTTATTTTCCTTGCCCTTTCTGGAGCACGATACTGGTCACCACCCCTCCTCATCCTTGAAAATCTTATTCTGCTGTATCCTCAAACCCAACCAGTCTCAACTGAAGTCATCATCGTCCCCAAGCCAATTCCTACCTTAATTGCCTTATTTCTCCTCACCATTCCCGTGGAGCCCAGCCTCCAGAGATCTCTCTCCACTACCACCCCTCAGTGCAGGCCCTCGTTGTCCCAACCTGCTTGGTCCTTGCAGAAAACCGTTCCTGGCCGGTGGAACCTCCAGACTCTAGGCACGTGTGACGTGTATGTCCCTGAACTGTCCCCAGACGTCTCTACACCACCTTGGCCTCTGGCTATCCTGTTCCCAAACCCACCTAAGTCTCCTACCCACTTCCTGTTTTCTGCTCCATGCACCGCAGGACATGCTTGTCCACCTTCCGGCCTGGTTCCCAGACCCAGCTTGCACTCTTGCTCCCAAAAAGCTGTCTGAACCAACTGAAAGTCTAGCAACAGCGGTCCTTTTCTGGGATACCATGGCAGGCATCCCCCCAACAGACACAGACACATATATACTTGCATAGATAGCCACACACAGAGGCACACAAACATACAAAGAGATGCAGGTACACACACAGGCCCGCACAGACCTTCAGACAAAGTACACAGACACACACACACTTGTATAGACATACACAAACACACAGATACTCAGTTGTAGACACGGACATACACATATGGACATGCACAGAGGCACACACACAGACACACACACCCAGTAGGCACGCACATAATGACACACACAAAGGCACAAATGTGTATACACACATATCCATTTTTGCTGCGTTCCCAGCATCCTGGCAGACTGAACTGGTCTCCCTATTGCTGACTTTCTCCATTCCCATCTGTATTAGTCAGGCTGTCCAGAGAAACAGAGCAAATAGGATATATAATATCCTATTATATGGTTATATACACCTATTTCTCTCTCTATATGTACAGGGAATTGGGAGATGCAAGTAAGGGGGCTGGCAAGTCTGAAATCTGCAGGGCAGGCCAGCAGGCAGGAGACGCAGGGAAGAGTTGATGCTGCAGCGTGAGTCAGAAGGCAGTCTGGAGGCAGCATTCCCGCTTCCTCGGGGAACCTCGGTCTTTTCTCTTAGCGCCTTCAACTGATTGGATGAGACCCACCCACATCATGGGTGGTCATCTGCTCTGCTCCAAGTCTACTGATTGAAATGTTAATCTCGTCTAAAAATTACCTTCACAGCAACATGTAAACTGCTGTTTCACCAAATATCTGGGTACCATGGCCTAGCCAAGTTGACACACACAATTAACCATCACACCACCCACCTGGTAAGCCAGTGTGCATATAGATCTCCTAAACGTCACTCTCATTACGATGGTCCCCTGCTCTAAGACCTAAACACCTTCACCCCTGACTCATAGCAGATACAAGGTAAATACTTGTTGAGTAAATGAATAACGAATAGCCTTGGTGATGGGCACCCCTCAGCTCAATGCAGCAAACCATCCTGAGAGCCCTACAGCGCGCTTTGCCAGGAGCCGAGGATCCAAATATCAAAAGCCACTCTACGTGTCACTTGTCTTCTCCTCCACCTTCTCAAGGCCAGGCCCGTGCAGCAGATGTCTCTAATCCCCACAGTACTTTAGACAAAGCAGGCCCTCAATTACTTGTGGATTAATTAATTTGATTCCTTTTTACTGATCTCTATATCAAATTTACCTGTGATTTCAGGGCCTCATTATGAAATTATGAATTGCCGTACCAGTCTGTTTCCACTTTTATTTTTAAGGTGCAGATGTTAAGAGGTATTTTCATACTCAGGAAGGGGATATATACCCCAGAACATTGACCGTGGTCTCTAGGGGTGGAATTGTAAGTGGCTTCTATTTGATTTTTTATTCTTTTCTGTGTCTTCCAACGTGTCCTCCGTGACCATGTGTTACTTTTATAACCATAAGAAACAGGACCCGTTTTTTCTTTCATCTTCTTCTTTATGAGTATGAGGAGATCAGGGTCTTGCTCTTGGTACTTTCTGGGGGCCCTCAGCATATCTACTTAGCCTTTGAAAAGAAAGCATTCTGGGACATCCTTGTAAAAATCCATGAGGTCATGAAAGGTAAAGTGAACTGCAAACGGTTGTTCTGTTTTGATTATGTTCAAGTGTCAGGTAACATGGAACTTTTAATAAAAGCCTTTGGGGAGTTAAAGATTACGGCTGCTGTGAAACTGTTGTTGGGACAGAACAGGGAACCCAGGTACCCACGTCTCGCCTCGGGCCTCTCCTTCAGGCCTGCCAGTCGCCTGTCAGCGTGTTGTCAGGACGAGTCTTGCCCAGGGAGCACCACCCAACCGTGGGGGAAGCGACTGTTCCTTGAACTTTGCTTCAGGCCCCTCCTGCTGGGGTCTCGGGAGGGAAGCGTTCACCTCTAGCCCAAATGAACTGGATCGTCAAAAAAAAATCCACAGCCTCAGGCCCTGAACTTTGTCTTTCTTAGACTGCCAGGATCCCTGGCTGCGAGGGACTCCCAAAGATGGGAAGGGGGAAATCAGAGAGCCCGAGGAATGCAGACTCCTTGTGGCTGGAGAGTCTGAGAGTGGCCTTGGACGTGGGACCAGCTGTACGGGGAGCAGCTGGGCTAGTGTGCGAAGGTGGGTGACCCAGACCGGGAGGCCAGGGCCGCTCCGAGGCTGCCATTCCAAGAAACTCCCCCTGCACCAGGCCAAGTGTGTGAAATCCCCCTCATTCTGGACAGGAGCCTGCACAAATTGCTGGAGTTTCCAGTGTGATATTTGATAAGTGCAAATGGGCTGAAAATGTTCTCGAGATTTTTCAGTTTTGTGCAATTAGTGGTGGCCGCCGAGGCCTGTCTCACTGCCTACAGCATCCCGCCAGTTTGTCCTGGACCACTTCAACCCTGCAGTAAGACCTGCAGAGGAAAGCAGAGCCCAGCTCCACATCCTAACAGGTGTACACCCACTGCAGCCCTTCCTGGGCCCTGTCCAGGCAGACAGACAGCAGTGGCCCCCAAAATGCCCCAGGGGCAGCACGATGGCCCCCAGACAGGCTGCCCTCTTTGCTCCCTTTTAGTCACCAAATGTCAGAGCTGGAGGGAATCTTAGGGCCCGTCGACCCAACCTCCTCACTCGGGTTCAAGCTCCCTGACGCAGGGCAGGGCTGGCTCTGGGCTCCATACTTTTGAGTTCCCAGAGCCCAGCACACAGTAGGGCTCCGTTAATAAGTAGTGAGTGAGTGAGTGAATGAGTGAGTGAGGGACATTTTACCTTCACAGAGTGACACTTTGCACGGGTCACTTCTTACTCTGTCCCCTCAGCTTGTCAGTGGAATGCACCCACTGCCGTGTGTCCCCTTCCCTCCTCACAGAATCCTTGGCATGGAGCAGGCCACACCCTGCAGCTCCCCAGGTGCCCCCAGGCTGGCTGGAGCAGAGGCCTTGGTCCCTGTCACACGTGTCTCAGGAGCAGCGTCCATAGCAAGGATTTACTACCATCAGGCTCTGCCCTCGTTTCCTAGGGCTGCTGTAACAGTATCACAAACTTGCTAAAGCTTGGCTTAAAACAGCTGACGTTTATTTTCGCACAGCTCTGGAAGCCGGAAGTCTGAAAACAAGGTATCGCAAGGTTGTCTCCTTCTGGAGGCTCTGGGGGAGGATCTGTTCCAGGCCCCTCTCCCAGCTTCTGACGGTTGCCCACAATCTCTAGCATTTCTTGGTCTATAGCTGCATCCTCACCCCAATCTCTCCCTCCGTCTTCACATGGCATCTTCCCTGTGGGTCTCTTTCCTCTTGTTACAAGGACAGCAGTCATGTTGTATTAGGGGCTCACCCTACTCCAGTACGGCCTCATCTTAACTAATTACATCCACAATGACTCTATTTCCAAATAAGTTCACGTTCTGAGATTCCAGGAAGGACATGAATTTTAGGGGGACACTATCCAACCCAGAACAGCCTTCCTACCCCCTCAGTAAAGTTCTGTCTTGTTCTTCACCTCCCCCTGACCCCACAACCTCACTGCCCTTTCCTTTAGCTGGGGGGTGGGGGTGGGCTTCTGGAACTCAGTCTCACCTAGTCTAAGCAGCAGTGGGGAGGTAGAGGGGAGGAAGCTGTCTGGCACTGTTTCCCCTCCTTGGACATGGGCCCTCTGGGTCTCCTGTACTCCCAAGTCTGAACTGTAAGGCAGTGCACCCAGCTCACACTGCATATTAGAATCACCCAGGAAGCTCTTCAGACTCATGGGGCACTAAACACACGCCCAGGATTCTGGCTCACTGCGGCGAGGGGGGACCTGGCCTCGGTATTTTTCAAAAGCTCACCAGGTGATTCTAACGTGAAGCCTGGAATGCGAACAGCTCTCTCCTTAGCAAAGGGAATGCAGCCCCCTCCCAGCATTCACCAGCAGTATGGGTTTCTGCAGCTCACTGCCTGGCGGGGCCCCGAATACCCATTAGAAAACTCTCCCACCCCGTTCCCAGGCAGCAGGAGAGTGCAAATATGTACATACTTTGCGGGGGGTGCGGGGACCAAAACAGACAGCAGGGACAAAATTTCCTTGACATTTCCTGTTTTAAAGTTTGAATTTTGCATCCTCTTCTAGAGTATAGCCATCTTGTTTTACAATTCTTTTGTAAATTGATTTTTTTTTCCCCTCCAGAAATATCCAAGTGTAGAAATGAGGCTCCAGAAAGATGTGCCATGTTTATACTCCTTGACACATTATTAGTTTCCCTTGAGTTTCCTGACTTTGAAAAGCCCGGCCACAGAGTTAGAGGGAACAACAGCCGATCTGTTTAAACTTTGGAAGGAATTGCATCTTACAGAGGAAAGCCTGTGCCCCAGAGAGATTAAGGCACTCACCCAAGATCACACAGTTTGTTATTAACTGAATGGGAACTATACCTCAGGACCCACGTTTTCCACTGCACTCACCTATGTCAACTGCTGACTTGCTCTGTCACCTTGGATAGATCTCTTTTCCCCTCTGCTTCAGTTTTCCTGCCCATAAAATGCTGATGCTATCTGTTCTACCCCAGATGAGAGGGTGTGTGTGGAAGCACTTTAACATTATATGTAAATGGACTTCCCTGGTGGCGCAGTGGTTAAGAATCGCCTGCCAATGCAGGGGACATGGGTTCCAGCCCTGGTCCGGGAAGATCCCACATGCCACGGAGCAACTAAGCCCATGCGCCACAACTACTGAGCCTGTGCGCCACAACTACTGAAGCCTGCGCACCTAGAGCCCGTGCTCTGCAACAAGAGAAGCCACCGCAATGAGAAGCCTGCGCACCACAACGAAGAGTAGCCCCCGCTCGCTGCAACCAGAGAAAGCCCGCACACAGCAAGGAAGACCCAATGCAGCCCAAAATAAATTAATTAATTAAAAAAAAATTCTACGTAAAGGCAAGGTGCTGTAATTGTGGTAATTATAGCCTAATACTTCTAGACGAGGCATGGAGGCTCCAGCAAGAGAGACCCCTCCAGGGTCATGCCGAGCAGGCCACTGCCCGAGGGAAGGAAGACCAGTGTGGTGCCACCTGGCCCTCTGAGCCAGCTGAGAGGTCCAGGCAAACTCCCCGATGTTCCCGTCCCAGGACAAGCTGAGGCCTGGGAGCTCACACCCATGCTTCACTTCGCTCTCAATGGGTCCAAACTTCTATCTGCCCAGCCCCGGGCCTCGGTAACAGGCTGAGAAAGCATTTCCCCTAAATGACCTTCCCGTCCAATCCTGAGAATGTCTCTTCAAAATGGTAAGGCATGGAAAACCGACTGGCAAACAAGAGCAGTGCCTGCATCTTCTCTCTCCTTAAGGAGGCCGCAGAGACCTTTCCCCACAGCCTGTCCCTTCCAGGGGAAGTGGGCGAACCGCCGCTCCAGACCCCTCCCTCGCTGTCCCAGGCCTGAGCGAGGCTCTGCAGCCCACGTCTGCCCTTTTCTGTTTATACTGAAGGATGAGCTTCTGCTGAGCTTAAGTGCAGTTCTGGCCCTTTTGTTTGTTTTTAAGTCAAGTTACAACTTTGCTCCTGGATTTATTGCAAATTCCATTTATCTTTTGCCCAGGGTCTCTGCAGAAATCCTTTTGAGCTTTCCTCCCCTCCTGTGGACACATAACCGGGCGGTGCAGGGAAGGGACAAGGAACACGAGGACAACGGACAGACGGACACAGGGGAGGACACCCCGGGAAGGGCCAGAGGCTGTCCCTTGTGGCTCTGGGGAGAAACAGCGAGGCTGGAGACACAGGATTGGCCATAGGTCACCCAGGGAGGCTAGGCCCAAGGAAGGCCAGCACCCAACCTCCCGCCCCCTTCCTGCAAAGACCTCCACAGGGAGGAAGAGCTGGGCTGAGAGGCAAAGAAATCCCAGGCCTTAGTGGAGGGAATAAAGAAAGGTTGGTTCTGATTTGGAGGGAAGGAGCCCATGGCGGTTTCCGGAGGGGTGGTATGAGCTCGGTGGTCCCAAGGGCCTGGAAAGGATCACATGGGGCTGTCTGACACGGGCTGAGGGGCTGAGGGTCGGCCATGGGCATGTGCCCGTGGAGGCCACACAGGCCTGGGGAGGCCGACTGGGAGGTCCCAGGGCCCGGCTGGGCACCAGCACAGCATCTGGAGTTCCTTTCCCTCCTCTCTCCTCCCCAGACACCACTGGTTCCCCGAACTGCTGATGAAGAGCAAACAACCACAAGCTGAAGCTCACCAGGGAGAGAAAGAGAATCCAACTGAGCAGAACAAACTGCAAGCCGGGCGTCCGGCCATGCTGCTGGCCGGTCCTCCCAAGGCAGGAAGCGCCGACAGCCTGTCCTCGCAGAGTTCCTTGGCTGGGGGTGTGCAGGGGACATTCACCGGCTGCACAACGGGCCTCACAGTTTGGGGGGGTGGGTGCAGATCCCAGGGGCTGGGAAAGCGGGACCTGCTGGAACCTCGGCACCTAAGGGCCTAACCTGAGAACGGGGTTTTAATCCGCCCTGGCCCAGGAGAGTGGCTGCAGGTGGCTGGGTGACCGCAGAGTGCCCTTGAGCAGGCTCCGGGGCTGTGGGTCAGCCGCTGAAGGAGTCCCCTCTCACGCCCTCCCCTCCATGTCACAGTCCAAACACGTGAAACTCAGGCCTCAGCGTCCCAGCCCAAAACCTCACTCGAGGAGTCTCAGGAATAGGGGTTGAGTGAATGAGAACAGGGCAGGCTCCTCTGCCTCTAGGAACCATCCTGGCCTCCACACAGGTGCTACTGCAAATGAGGAGAAGGCCTTTCCCCAGCAATTTCACAGGCCAGGCCCTGGGCTCCACCCCAGCTGGTGCTGTTGGGCCCCGGCTCTTCCTCATCCCTTCTCACTCTATCACGAGACCAGCCTCCCCCTCCTCTGTGCTGCGGCCGCCCCTCGTCTCTCTGGCCTCCATTCTGCTCCATCTCGGCCACATACCTGCCTGGTCCCTTTCTTTGCCCCTAACCACCCACCTCTGAGACCTTCTCTGCTGATGGCTCTCAGACCACAGCCTCCCTCCTTCACATCTTCCTTTCTCCTGTTCTCCCCTCTAACCCTGTCTCTTGTGCCCCGCGCCCCACCCCGTGTCCCTTTAGGAGCTTGCCCTCCCACCAGGCTCTCATCTGCATCCTCAGGCCCACCAGTTTCAGCTTCCAGGCCGTGAGGGGGGCACAGCTGCCACTCTGGCTACACAGCTTACCTGAGTCCTGCTCTGCTCTCAGGCCAGGAGGTCAGCCAGACCGCTGTCCCTGAGCTCTCACTGTCCTCAGACCAACCCCCCCACCAAGCCCCACGTCTACCTTCTGTCTATAGAATTTCTCACCGCCCACCTGACCAAGAAGGTTCCAGGCCTTTCCATGGGGAATCCCTCAGTCTGAGTGCAGCTGACATCCCCGCCTCCTTTGCACAACTAACTAACTTTCTGGTCCAAGATGGCACCATGGGCTCCCATCTCTTCCAGACCATGTCTCTCCTGCCCTCATTTCTGGGTCAGAAGCTGCATGGTAACAGGATTCCTTGTGATCCGAATGTACGTTCACGTGTGAGAAGCATGGCCACATCTTCCTCATCCTAAAATGACTTCCTTCGGCCCTGCTGCCTCTCAGTTTACCATCTTTTTGTTCGCGTTCCCTTTATTACAAACGTCTTTATAGGGTCCTTTACACCTTCTGCTTCTACTTCCTCTCCTCAGGACTTGGCAACTGGCTGCTGCTCCAGGGCCATTTCACAGGCCTTCCTCACAACAGTGGCCCAGGAGCCACCTTGCGTTCTCCTCCTCACATGGCCTGGCCCTCCTCCTACCACTGGAATTTATTCCTCAGGCTCCTGGTTACTTCCTGCCAGGCTCCCGTTTTCCTCTCCGGTGCTCTTTACCTGCTGTCTATCTCATCCCCGCCCATATCTTCAACCATTGCTTCCATGAGCCCCAGATCTCTAGCTACCCAAATTTCCACATTTCTGCCTGCCTGCCGGCCATCTCTACACAGACTCCCTGTAGGCATATCGAGTCTTTCTGCACAAAACTAAATTGGTCATCTCCTCTCTAAACCCATCTCTCTTCTTGAGATTGCCTGTCTCTGTTTATGAATCTCCACTCTCCCCATTGCCCAAGCTCAAAACCCTCAAAATTGTCCTTGTCTTCCTCTCCCTCTCCTTGCACTTCCGATCAACCTCCTGCAGGATCTTCTTTTGCACTATTTTTATATCCCTCCCCGCCCCAATGTGGCTATCTAAATTCAAGCCATTATCAAGTCTCCCCTGGACATTTGGGCTCCCCTCTCGTGGTCCACCTGCCCTTGAACACAGAACTGACCATAGTAGTCCATCTCTCTTTCAGAAACCCATGTGGACCCCACACTGCTCATGGCTCCCTGGGGGGTTGGGGGGGAGAGACCCGGCCTGCCTTCCAGCCCAATCCTCACTGCTGCCACTATCCCTTAGTGGATAGTGACCGAGGACCTACTGTGTGATGTGCACGTGTGCTCTAGTCATAGCTGCCTACTTTCTAGTCCCAGGACTTACCACCCTGTCCTCACCCAGTTTGCTGGTTCTTCTTTTTCCTAACGTCCTTTTTAAAAAAAATTTTATTGGAGTATAGTTGATTTACAAGATTCTTCTTTTTGTTCACTTGTTTTTCTGCCAGGGACGCCTCCTCTCCTTTGCTCCCATATCCACCTGTCAGCACCTAATCCAACCATACTCATGGCCTAGCTCACAGCCCACCTCATCCAAGAAGCCTATAAGATTCCAGAGGTAGACTCAATCTCTCCCCTTCCCCATTCTCCTTTACAGAAGTGTTTGTTTCCTATTACAACCGCATGCAAACACACGTGTGTGTGTCTCATCTCCCTGGTTGTGTGGTCTTACGGGCCAAAGAATAGTTCTTCTTCAACATTGTAGCCTACACATACTTAATAAGAGTTTGTTGCATTTGAATTGGGTCCTATTCCCTCATTTCACAGATGATAAAATTGTGGCCAGAAGGGCCCCAGGTTTTAGATGCTAGTTGGCAGCAGAATCAAATCCCAGCTCTAATCTCCTGGTTCCTGGTGCAGTACTCAGGAAATTAGGAATCCCAGGCACGCAACTGTCCTCAGCTCTTCTCTTCCTCCTCTTAACTGAACAGACTAGGAGCAGAACAGAGAGACCTCAGATGTGTAGCCAAGGAGCAGCCAGGGGTCACCCAGCCTTATTTTTCCGACACCTACAGGTCTACCTCCAGGGAAATTGCTTTCTCATCTTTTTCAAAGGAAAGGACATCATTATCTTACAATGTCTCCAGTGAAAAATCTCTCTTTCATCTCCTCTAAATCTTTCTCCTACCCCTCCAACCCTTGACACCCATGATCAATCTCCTTTCCTGTGGCCAGGTCTTCTGCAGAGGTGGGAAGAGCTTCTCCTGCCCTCCTAACAGCATCGCCTGCACTACAGGAGGACTTCTGAAGCTGTAGGCTCCTAGGAGGAAACGCACCATGCAAAAATAAACAAATTAGTGTGCTTTGTTAAAAGTCAAGTAGGGTACCACCTATCTGTGTAGCTGTCCACACTGGGTAGTCATACTGAAGTTCTCAAATGGGGGATTTGGGGAAAGCTAAACTTTTTCACTTGGCGAAGGATTACATGGCTTTGTGCCTGGGCATCCCCACCCAGAACTCATTCAGCCCTCCACCACCAGATCTGGCCTGGACATCACAGTGTCTGTGAGATTCACCTTCATTTTCACGTCTCCTTGCTTTCAGTCTATCTGTGGCCTTACCTCAAATCCAGTGAAAGTTTCTCTCTTTCAGTAATAAGGAATTGGTTCATTCATCTTCACAAAAGCTGGTGGAAGGACCATTCATGAGACTCATATCTTTGCAGTGAATTTCAAAGACCTGGCTGAGTAAATACCATTGTCATGCCAGCCTGCCGGGGCATAGATTGTATCAACCACTGCTAGTCACAGCAAAGGACATTTTGAAAGTCCTCCACATTACATTCTATGTAACTTGAAACAGAAAAATATTCATTTCTCTGAAGGAGCTTATGCTCTCTTTCAAGGTAAGTGGGAAGAGGCTGACCCAGGAATGGGCACTCACGGTCGAATGCTTTCACTTGCATGGGAAGTGCAGCTGTCTTGATGGGGCCCAGGAGACAGACCAATGAGGGGAGAATTCCTGTGTTTGGGATTGGGTTTGAAAAGGCTCCTATTTGTAACAGCCGACTTACAGAAGAGCAGAAAGAATTTCCAGCTGTTGTCGTGGTGAGAGAGCCCTCCTGATTCTGACTGGGGCTGTTTTTGTGCTCTGGTCTCTCCTATCACATTTCCTGGGCTGGTTACCCCATCAAACCCCTAGTCCTATGGGCCAGCTCTGGAACCAGATGCCACTTTGCCAGCAAGAAATATAAGTTGTAAAAGGACAGATATTGTATGAGTCTACTTATATAAGGTACCTAGAAGAGTCAAATTCATAGAGACAGAAAGTAGAATGGTGGTTTCCAGGGGCTGGTGGGGGAGGAATGGGGTGTTTGTGTTTAATGGGTATGGAGTTTCAGTTTGGAAGATGAAAAAGTGCTGGAGATGGATGGTGAACAATGTAAGTATACTTAATGTCACAGAATTGTTTACTTAAAACTGGTAAAACGGTACATTTTATGCTATGCATTTTTTACCACAGTAAAATGAGAACAAAAAAATACAAGTGGGGACTCAGCTCTGGTCATAGCACTGCTGAGAGAAGGCAGCCAACTTCTCAATTCCCACCTCTAAAGAGGGGTGGTATGTGTGTGTGTGTGTGTGTGTGTGTGTGTGTGTGTGTGTGTGTACATGTGCACTCACAGGTACATGCATTTGTGGGAGGTGTGGCCCTGCAGGAGTGAAAATGGAAGTACAAACAGCGTAGTCAAGGAGGTGAGCATTTTGGACCAAGCCGTTTAACGTCTGGGCTTCCCATGACTAGTTTGGATGTCATTCTTCATAATGCAGACCAATGGAAGATTCTCAGCGGAAGCAGTTGTTTAAATGCCAAAAAGCCTGCATAATATTCTTGGAGGGCTTGGATGACCTGTTCAAAAATGAATTTCAGTTGTTCTAAGAAAGGCTAGATTTTTGGGGTGAGAGAAATTGGGACTAGAGTTCAGGGCCTGGCCCTGTGTGGCCAGTCATAATGCTTTATTTAAATTTAAATGCCTAAGATCAAAAGAGCGGTAAATATGAAAATGCTTTTTGTAAACAGTAGAGTACCTCATCGTTATCTTTTATCCTTTTAATCAAGCCTGGCTGTGGGAAAAAATTAGCAATGGATTTTAAAGAACTCATACTGCAGGAAAGTTTGCATAGACCCGAAAATACAAGTTCACCTGTGCTGTCTGTTATAGGATTCTTCTGGCTTTGGAGGCAGCCCAGTAGCATCCACAGCTGAGAATAAAATCAAAGGTCCTAGAAGCTAGACTTTTTGAGAAAATAGATTCTGTAGACTTTGAGGGGAGGGGTCAAGCTAAATCAGATATTCCTGAGAAGAGCGGCACATAAAGTCTTTATCAGTATCAACACTGATATATTTCTATCAGATTCCTTATTTTTTTTAATTCACATACCATAAAATCCACCATTTTAAAGTATATAATTCAGTAGTTTTTAGTATATTCACAAGGTTTTATAATGATCGCTGCTATTATTCAGAATATTTTCATCAACCCAGAAAAATATCCCATATCCATTAGCAGTCACTCCCCATTCCTCCCTCCTTCCAACCCCTGGCAACCACTAATCTACTGTCTGTCACTATGGATTTTCCTGTTCTTTACATTTCATATACATGGAATTAGGACTTGCCTGGTGGTCCAGTGGTTAAGCCTCTGTGCTCCCAGTGCAGGGGGTACATGTTCGATCCCTGGTTGGGGAAGATCTCACATGCTGTGTGGCATGGTCAAGAAAATAAATAAATAAAATGGAATTATACAATATATGACCTTTGGTGTCTTGCTTCTTTCACTTAACATAATGTTTTCAAGGTTCATCCAAGTTGTAGTGTGTATGAGAATTTCATTCCTTTTTATGGCTGAATAATTTTCCATTGTATGGATATACCACATTTTGTTTATCCATTCATCAGTTGATGTACATTTGAGCTGTTTCTACTTTTCGGCTAATATGAATAGTGCTGCTATGAACATTCATGTACGAGTGTGGGTGGAGATGTATTTTCAGGTCTCTTGGAAACACATCTAGCAGTGGAATTGCTGGGTCATATGGTAACTCTATGTTTAACTTTTAGTGGAACTGTCAAATTGTTTTCCAAAGCAGCTGTACCATTTTACATTCTCACCAGTAATATGTGAGGGTTCCAATCTCTTCACATTCTTATAACACTTGTTATTGTCTGTTTTTTTTATTATAGCCATACTAGGAGGTGCAAAATGGTAATCTCACTGTGATTTTGATTTGCATTTTCCTGATGACTAAGAATATTGTATATCTTTTCACGTACTTATTGGCCATTTGTATATCTTCTCTGGAGAAATGTCTATTCAAATCCTTTACCTATTTTTTAAATGTGGGATGTTTATCTTTCTATTGTTGCACTGTAAGAGTTCTTTGTATATTTTGGATACAAGTTCTTTATCATACATGTGTTTTGCAAATATTTTTCCCATTCCATGAGCTGTCTTTTCACTTGATAGCATTCTTTGATGCACAAATGTTTTTAATTGTGAGGAAGTCCAATTTATTTTCTCCTTTCGTTGCTTGTGTTTTTGGTGTCACAGCTAAGAAACCATTGCCTAATCCAAGGTCACAAAGATTTACACCTATATTTTTCTATGAGATTTATATTTTTTCTTATGCTTACGTCTTTGATCCATTTTGAGTTAATTTTTGTATGTAGTGTGAAGTATGGGTCCAACTTCATTCTTTTGCATATGCATATGTATGTGTCTCAGTACTATTTGTTGAAAAGACTATTCTATCCCTATTGAATTTTCTTGGGATGTCAAAAACGGATCTGTCTTCTTTTCTAATATAAGCATTTAAAATATTAAAATTTCATCTGAATTCTAAATGAAAGAAGCTAGACACAGAAGGCCACATAGTGTAAGATTTCATTTATACGAAATGTCCAGAATAGGCAAATCCAGAGAAATAGAATGCAGGCTAATGATTTCCAAGGGGTAGAAGGAGGAAAATTTGGGGACTGACTGCTAATAGGTATGGGGTTTCTTTTTGGGGTGATGGGAATGTTCTGGAATTAGATAGTGGTGATACAACATAATGAATATGTTAAAATATAGTAAAAAAAAATCACTGAATCAGACACTTTAAATGGTGAATTTTATGTTATCTGAATTAGATCTTAATTTTTAAAATGTTAAGCTGTTTGCATAGGTAAGGAAAAAAGTTGACAATTATAACTTGATTGCAGGTGCAATATAACAGTAGTTTTTGAGGGACTGTAAGAAGATAATCTAGATCGTGGTGACAGTTGCATGATTCTGTAAATTTACTTAGAGTCATTGAATTGTACACTTAAAACAGGGAGCTTTTATAATTGTAAATTATACCTCAATAAATATGCTTTAAATAAGATTTTTTAAAATTCCATTGAAACTGCTTTAGTTGCATTACATAAACTTTGATACATTATGCCTTCATTTTCATTCAATAAATAATAATTTTCAATTATTTCTGCATTGTCTCCTTTGACCCATGGGTTATTTAAAATATAATGTTTAGCGTCCAAATATTTGAGTATTTTCCAAACATCTTTCTGTTTTTTATTTCTAATTTAATTGTTTTGTGAAGATTTCAAATTTTAACAATTTGTTTAGTCTTTTTTTTTTATGGCCCCAGTTGTATTCTATCTTGCTGAATGTCCCATGGGAACTTGAAATATGTATTCTGCTTTTGTTAAGTGGAGTGTTCTAGAAATGTCAGTTAGGTCAAGTTGGTTGACAGCGTTGTTCAGGTCTTCTATTTTTTCTGCCTATTTGTTCTATCAGTTCCTGAGAGAGAAATGATGAAATACCAAACTATAATTGTGGATTTTTCTATTTCTTCCTTCAATTTGGTCAGTTTCTGTTTCACATATTAATGAAGCTCTATTAGTGGGTACACACATGTTTAGGACTGTTATGTCTTCTTTAAAAACTTTTCTTTTTATCATTGTGAAATTGTCCCTCTTGATAAAGAGGTAATATTCCTTGTCCTCAGATCTTTTTTTGTTATAAATATAGTTATCCAGCTTTTTTATAATTGTTGTATGGTATATCTTTTTTCATTCTTTTTCTTTGAAACTATTTATGTTTTTACATTTAAAAAGGGTTTCATTTAACATGCTTTTTTTTTTAAATCCAATTGGTGATCTCTGCCTTTTAATTGGGGTATTTGGACAATTTGCATTTAGTTACAAGTACATATAATGTACTTACAACATGTTTGGTTTAGGTATGCCATCTTACTATTTGTGTTCTATTTGTCCCATCTGTTCTTTGTTCTCTTTTTCACCTTCCCCTGCCTTCTTTTGGGTTGAAAGTTCTTTTTTATGATTTAATTGTGTCTACAACATTGGCTTATTAGCTATACTCTCATGCTCTTTACGTTATTGTTTTATAAATTTTACTTCTACATATGTTATGAACTCCGCAGTACTTTGCTATTATTTTTTATTTAATATTTTAAAGGGATTTTTAAATGAAAAAGAAGCCTTTTATATTTAAATTTACCCATGTTTACCATTTTTGGCATTCTTCATTCTTTTGTGTAGATCCAAGTATTTTCCTTTTGCCTAAAGAAATTCCTTTAACATTTCTTGCAGATCTGCTGGTGATGAATCCTCTAAAATTTTATTTGTCTTAAAGTCTTTATTTTGCCTTCACTTTGAAAAGGATATTATCACTGGATATAGAATTCTAGGTTGATTTTTTTTCTTTCAGCACATTGAAGATAGCATTCCATTGTCTTTTGGATTGCACAGTTTGATAAGAAGTCTGCAGTATTTCTTATATTTGTTCCTCTATAAAATATACCTTTATCTCAAGCTGCTTTTAAGATTTCCTCTTTGTTGTTATTTTTTAGCAATTTGATTAGGATGTGCTTTGGTATGGTATTATTGCATCCTGCTTGGTCTTCACTGTGATTCTTGGATCTACAGTGTTTATAGTTTTTATTAAATTTGAAAATGTTTTAGCCATCATTTTATCAAAAATTTGTTCTTTCCCTTTTCTCCTTTCCAGTTACACATATTTTAGCCCACTTGATATTGCCCCATAGGTTACTGAGATTTTCTTCATTTTTTCCTGTTTATATCTATTTTTTGTCTTTTTCCTCTCTGTACTCCATTTTGGATAGTTTCTAGTGCTGTTGTTTTCAACTTCACTTATTTTTCCTCTGTAGTGTCCAGTTTGCTTTAAATTCCATCCACTGACTTTTAATTTCAGATATCATATTTTTTCATTGCTATAAGTTCCATTTGGTTTTATATATATATTATATATTATGTTATATATATATATTATATTATACACACACACACACACACAATCTTCCCTTCTTTCCTTATTCTATACATTTTGCATAGTTATAATAACTGTTTTAATATACCTGTCTGCTCATTCTGTCAACTCTGTTATTTTCAAGTCTGTGTCTACTGTCTGATTTTTCTCTTGGTTATGTGTCACATTTTCCTGCTTCCTGGGGAGTCTAGTGATTTTTTAATTGGATGTTGGCTATTTTGTTACCTTCATTTAAATTGTGTTGGACTTTTATCTGGCAGGCAGTTAGGCTATTTACCAATAAGACTGATTCTTAGGAGATTGTTTTAAGCTTTGTTAGAGTGAGTCTAAAGTTTCCTTTTCTCTAGGGCTAGACAGTTTAGACATACTGGTTGGGCAGGGCCCTTATGGGGTCTCTACTAAATGCCCTAGGTGATCAAACTGATTGATATTTGAACATTTCTCAGTCCCATGTGAAGTCTGTCAATTATTCAGCTCCTGGTCATTCTTTGCCCTGCCTCATGGAGGTTCATTCTGTGTGTACCTCTTAGTATTAAGCAAATACTCAAGAGGACCTTTATTCAGATTTCTGGAGCTTTTTCTACATAGTCCTCTCTTTTCTAGAACTCTGCCCCATAATTTCCATCCAAAGTCTCCTTGACCTTCCTTTTCTGTCTTTCAACTCAACAAAACTACCATATGCTGCTTGGGATTCCTTCCCCTACTGTATAATCCAGAAATGTGTCTCCAATCATAGGGCTCACCTCATTTATTTCCTTTATCTCAAGGATCACAGTCCTATACTCCCTGTTCAGAATCTGAAGCCGTCTGTACATTTATTTTGTCTAGTTTTCTAGTTGTTGATGGTGGGAGAGTAAATCTGGATCCTGTTGCTTTATCATGGCTAGAAGCAGAAATTGTAAGAACTGATTTTGATAAAGAAATAATAGTGAGAGAGGGTAGGCCCCAAAACTAGATGCTGATGACTTGGCTGGGGGTCCCAGGGTATAGCAAGGGACCAGGAAAACTCTAGCATCTGACAACCATGTAGGAACAGGTATGACAATAAAGAAGGAAGGAAAAAATGTGTAGGCTACTGAGAACAAACCTTACCTGTTTTCTTAGGTGACTGGGTAGCTTCTATGTGCTCCTCCAGATCCAGCCTCCACCCTTCACCCTACCCTGAACCACAGATGATTAACCTGTCCATATAGCATCCCTGGGGCTCCTTGACCTCTGGTCTCTAGTCATGCTCAGGCAAAGGGAGGTAACAGCAGGAAGTTGGAAGGCAAGAAGATTATTTCTTCCCCTAGTTCCTTCCCTGCCAATCACCGTGGATTAGTTTTGTGTCTCCACCAAAGGTCACAAGTCCTGTCAGGCAGCCTTCTTCTCACAGGTACTCACTCTAGGTTCTATTAACTATTCCCTCTTCTTGACCCTTCAGACTCAGGGATGGTAATGCCTCCTCAAAGTTACTAAACCAAAAGGATCACACCATCCTTTGTCAGTTCCCTAAACTCTTCCCATACCTTGCTAAATAATCCCTTCATTAAATTCCCTGTCTTTTCCCCACCAGGACCCTGACTGATACTACAGAGTTGTTGATGCTGCCCCTAAATGTGAGCAACCTACTGTCTACTAATTGTATGACCTTAGGCAGGTCACTTTACTGACTCCATCCATTTGCCCTAATTCAGGAGGCTGCACCACAGCAGCAGCCCTGGGGCAAATAGCGACCCCTCCCTATCCCTTACCTTTTTTTCTGTCCCCTATTCCCACACTGCAATTCCTGGCTTAGCTGATCTGCTTTGTATGGTCATCCAAGTCCCTCCCTCCAGCTCTTAGCAACAGATACAACCTGGAGAGGGCTAAGACAGCAGGCCACATGAAGACCACTTACATGGACGTGACCATCAAGTGGGGATCATAGTCAAGGACAAGTTCATACAAGCTACACAGCTTTTAGCCCAGACCAGTAGGGCTAAACAAATAGGAGGCTCTTTTCCCTCCTGACTCATACTTCCTGGAAAAGACTTATTTTTAGTTTTTAACTAGAAAGACACGAATAGCATGAGTAAAGAAAAATGTTGAAAGTTCAAGGTTTTAAATAATAAAGAGGGAAAAGTCATGAGTTTTAAAGGTTAGTGTACCGTAAAGGTAGTCAGTGCATAAAGCGATAAAGGTCAATAAAGCAAGTTAGACAGAGCTGGGCACTGCAGCCTCCTGCAGGCTGAAGCAGATTTAGAAATGGACACCAAAGGTATGGTGGAAGGAATCCACGAACAAGAGGAGCCAGAGTTGGTGGCAGTCTATTCTAAAAGGCCTTCAGCTCCAGTGAAGACCCTATAAGTGAACACACGACCTCTCGGGCAGGCATCCCACCAGCTTCCTGTCCTGGGAGAGTGAAGATGAAGTGGCCTCCCCCGCCTTCTGTGAAAACCCTCTAAACCCACTTGCCTTCCTGGGGAGGTTATTTCTGCATAGTGCACCTTTTGTGTCTTCCCCTTGATCAAAGGAACACTTAAGCCCCCTTTGAGGCATCTAACATGACAAGCCTATTCACTCTTCAGGGCTGACATTTTTCCTAGAGTTTCACTTGACCCTTGCCCCAAATATAATGCACCTTTTCTCTGCCCACGTTGGGACTCAGTGCCCAAGCCTCTGGGGCCACTGCTCCTGGGTCAGTCCCTCCCTCTATCTCTTCCCTCTAAGTCTCCTTCCAAGATTTCAGGTAAGATTTACACTTCTTTGGGAATGAGACCTCCTAATCCTTACTCTTACATAGCCTTAAACATGACATTGCATCTTTTTTTAGAGAAAAGACCAATGTTTTCCTGTTACTTGTGGACATTGACGGCAACACAGACTTACCTGAGAATACACCCGGGCAGGCTGTTGGATTGGATCTACCCAGAAGCTCTGGGATTCCTGAGTGAGTCCGTAGGGCCCTGATGTAGCAGGACCCTTAGAATGGCACCCCTTCCCTACAGCCTCTGCTTGATGCCCCTTCTCACCCGCCCCCATCACCTAGCTGTTGTAATCTGATTCACAGTGTCCCTCTGTAAGGATAAGGACCTTCCATGAAAGAAGCCTCGCTCACCCTGGTACCAGCCGCCCACACTATTGGTTCACGGCTTGGAGGGTGTAACCCTTTGACCCCCTAACCCTTGACCCTAATCCTAATGAACTATTCCCACTGGGCCTTCCCTGGGAATAAGCCTATACTTAACATTTTTTACTGAAGGGAGAGAACAGACAATCCACTCAATGATTTGCCATTGTTAGAGTAATTAATACTCCAAATCCCCGAGTAGGAGTGACTGAAAGGCTTAAGGCTCTTTAGCTCTGCCTATTCTCAAACTAATCAGGAGTTTATTTTCCCCGCCTCCTCTAATCATGTTTCAGGCCCTCACCTGTCTGTCCACAGCCTCATTCACTTGGTCTGGGGAGGGATTTGGGGAGGAAAGTAGACACAATGCCTTGCGGCTGACTAGTGGCAGTTCTGGAATTTCTGTAAAGGAGGACCTAGATGTGGAATCTGGGTGATACAGAGTCTAGGGAGGTTTTCTTCAGGCTGTTTGTATAGTAAACAATATTTTTCACTTAGACTTCTTGTTTGTTTAGGACAGAGGCTGGATGGAGGGGAGAAGGCCTTCTCAAACCACCCCTTGGCACCAACATTGTAGCTGACATTCCCTACCAAAACTGGCTTCACCCACTGTTGGATTCTCTCACTGCTGACTCTGTTTCTCCCGTTTTTAATTCACTCAATTCCTGGCAAATCGTATCCCACTGGTCTTTGTCCTATTCATCCATCCATCCATCCACCCACCCATCCAGGATGGCAGCTCCCTCCCGATGGGAAGTGAAGCCCCCTTGTGGGAGAAACCCTGTTTTTTTCATCCAGGCCTGTGGGCCCACCCCACTTTGGCTTCACACCCCCAGGGGTGCCCA
Source organism: Phocoena phocoena (assembly GCF_963924675.1). Lineage (NCBI taxonomy): Eukaryota > Metazoa > Chordata > Mammalia > Artiodactyla > Phocoenidae > Phocoena > Phocoena phocoena. The sequence continues at coordinate 32,982,136 of NC_089220.1, read as the reverse complement.
AGGCTGCTGTCGGTGTCACCATACTTCTCCACATCACCTTTCTCCTCTTCTCATTCCCTCCCTAGCCCTTCTCTTCTACTCTCAAGTTCCTTTTCTGTTTTCTCTCCTTTTTTTCCTCTCTTTTTTTTTCTCCACTCCCTGTGCTTTAGGCCTACCCAAGGCAGCCCCATAGATATTGTGTAGCCATTAAAGTTAAGGAGGGGCCACTGAGCCCCATCCTAGAAGAGCTGATAGCTCCCGCTCACAGGTTCCCCTCCCCCAGCCACCCCTGGTTTGCCTGGAGCAGAACTAAGCTGACCTCCGCACTGGGTCGATGTTAAGGCTTCTCTGGGGCGCCCAGGGTATCCAGCCTCTGTGCGGGGGCCCCTGGGCTGGTTATAGCCCACCTACAGGAGAAAAAAATAAGCTCCCAACATGGAGAAAACTGCCTTTCTTCCTGTTGCTATTGACAACAGAACAACAGAGGGTTAGGATTTAGTGGCCTGACGAGAATAAAAGAGTGCTGTTCGAAACCAGGGCCCAGATAATCTCCTTCCAGTGGTGACCTGGGTTCTGTGCACGGTGACAATGAGTGTAACCAGACCCAGAGCTCTGAGGTGCAGGAGGCAGGCCCGCAGCCACGGCACCACCCCCTCTCCCCTCTCTCCTCCTGCCTCTGTGGGGTCAATGTGGGTTTGGTGTAGCTGATGTCAGCATCAGGCCCACTGATGAGGGCTCCTCTTCTGAGCTGATCTCAGTTCATAGCTTTGTTTCCTAAAGAGGGAGCAGGACCAGAGCCTGGGCACCCAGAATGGCTCTGCAAGCACGCCTCTTACCTGACCTGCACCCCATGCTCCGATTACCCCTTTACTGTCCAGGCTTCCAGAGCCCCACCTGTCCTAGAATTGCTGGCTATGAGGACCTTAACCATCATCTGGTCCCAGCCCTCTCAGGAGCAGAGCAATCCCTGCTTGGGATTCGACCCCCCCCACAGGAGATGAATTTCCTAAACACGGGAGCATCACAGGAGAGGGAGCCATTCTGACATCCGGTCCACTCGGTGGAGAGGGAATGAATTCAATCAACACACAGTACTTGGGACCACGCTTAGCCAGGACTGGGGCAGGTGCATCTGATGAACGCAGACATGGTCCCTCCCCTCCTGAAGCTGTCTAGTGGGGAGAACAGAAATGTATCAAGCAACCTAAGTACAGTGCCGTACATAGGGGTGGTTAGGAAAGGCCTTCCCAAGGAAATGGCCTTTAAACAGAAAGCAGGAAAGTATTTTTCTCATTCGCCTCTTAACCCCGAGCCCAGCACAGAGCTGGCACATGGTAGATACTCAGTAAATGTTTATTGAATGAATGAACAAGGAAATGAACACATGTCTCCACGTTTCTTGCGAGCCCTTGGCTCTGCGCAGGATTTGGGGCTGGGTCTACTGATGTATCCATTTACAGAACAATCTAAGTGAACTTGAAGTCATGAGTCCTCATGAGGTCTACTCATGTTATGGACGTGCTGCATGCTGTCCATTCCGCTTTAGAGGTGAGTATGCTGGGTCACAGCTGGGGGAGATGATACTCCTGAGATTCCACAGGAAGTCTTCCGGACTCACCCCCTCCCCCGCAGATCACACCATGGAAAACTCGCAAATGGACTCATCAAAGCAGGGAAGGCCAGCCCCTTGACAGGTGATTGGATTTAGATCTGAAAGCAGAGATGGGTTAAAACTCCCTGTGTCCAGATGTCCTAACCACAGACCAAAACTCAAGAGGAGGCGAGGGGAGACTAGCTCCCTGGGCCTGCCCTCTCTTTCTCAGAAGAGGGTGAAGGGTTCTTGGAAATTCCCGTAAGGCATCCAAATGAGAAAATCCAGGGCTGGTTGTTGTCAGGTTTCCCAGCAGGATTATGGGCAGACTGGCCAGCTGTTCCATCCCCCATGTCTGTCTTAACTTCAAAGCCTAGGTTGTCTGTCCCAGGAAAAGTGGGCCCTACTGTGAAATGCCCCGAAACTCTCCCAGACCTCAAAACATGCCCATATTAAGGTGTTGCTCTTGGGCCTCCAGGAACCTGTCTAACATACAGCAGTAAGCATCTTCTTCCCCCTCCCTCTGCAGCAAACATCTCTCCAAGAAAAGAAACTGAAGCTAGTGACATTGAGTGGAGGCAGGACCACCATGTCCAGTCGTACAGGCTGTTCACTGTACAAGAGCGGGGGGCGGTGCTGAAATCCAGGCCTCACTCTTCTTGCCAAGCTGTGCCCCCTGGCCTGGTTACGTCCACACAGAGGAAGGGGTGGCTTTTTCTAATTTGCACAAAAGTGCCATGCGGGCGAGCAGTGACCCTGGGTGGAGAGCACAAAGAATTACATCTGGGGAAGGAAATCAGCCAATCCTTCCCTTGCCACCACCTAGTCTAACCAGGTGTTCCTCAAGTGATTAGATATGCTAATAGGGCAGCCTTCTTAGAAGGTAACAGAATATGATGGATAAACCAGTAAGTCCAGTAAGGTGTTATGTTTTATTTCTCTATGTCCTGAGTTCAGATGACAGTGAAAACGATGTACTAAAGGAGGATCGAATGTCTTCTTTCTGTTAAACTACTTTAAGGAGAGTAAAGATTTACAGTAAGTATAACCTTCTGTGTTGGAAACACCAGCGTTTTGGAATCTTTCCCAGACACTGGGCTCTAGCTTCACGTACCTTAAGCCTGTTGGTCAGGAAGTAGGCCCCTGTAAGATGAGGTAAAGTGGGCATTTTCTCAGGAAAATGACCCTCCCCATGGAGGGCCAGGCTTCTCACCAGAGAACGCACTCCATACTGAGAATGATTCGCTGACAGTGCTGTCTGAACAGTGGCCTAACACGATGTGCCACTTGGGAAAGGAACTGTGATTCCAGCAAATGCTTGATGGACGCTGAAGATAAGGCAGCGGTCCCCCTTGCTCACTGCTTTACACTGCAGGGATGTATGGCAAAGATAACTCATAACCCTGGTCAGGGGCAGCTGCCCCCTCTCAGAAATGTCTTCCCTGCATGGTCTCCTTTGGGGTCTGCCCATCTGCCAGTCTTCCTGGAGGTCAAAAAACGAGCTATGGGGCTTCCCTTGTGGTGCAGTGGTTGAGAGTCCGCCTGCCGATGCAGGGGACACGGGTTCGTGCCCTGGTCTGGGAAGATCCCACATGCCGCGGAGCGGCTGGGCCCGTGAGCCATGGCCGCTGAGCCTGTGCGTCCGGAGCCTGTGCTCCGCGGCGGAAGAGGCCACAGCAGTGAGAGGCCCGCGTACCGGAAAAAAAAAAAAAAAAAAAAAAAGAAGAGCTATGGGCTGGGGACGCTGAGAGGAAAGATGAGGAAGGAGCAGGGCCTGCAAATCACAGCTCTCCTAGTGCTTCTGACATGTTCACAGGCCGGAGCTTGAAGTGGGGTCAAGGGATGGAACTAAAATGCTTCCTGAGGCGCTGGGGACCCCCAAACCTCAGTTTCCTGCCCTCACAGCCCCAAGTACTCAGTGGCTCCCGGCCACGCAATTCCCTGTGAATGACCCCTGGGGGGATTAGTGGGGATAAGCCTAACCCAGGTTTCAGGAAGAGGAGCCTAGGCTCCCAAGCCCGTGTGAAACTCACAGTATGCAGGAGTGCTCCTTGGTGGCGGGACACGTGAGAGCATCTTGGCCAGGAAAATCAGGCTAATATCATATGGGTCCTGTGTGATCCTCTCAGGAAGCAGATGACTGGAACAGCTGGGACCCTGGGCAATTTCATTCCCAGGTGAGACTCCCTTCTCTAACCCCATCATCCCTTTTGATTCTTCTAAGCAAAAGCCACTCGTGCCAACTCAGTCAGGATGTTGCAGATTATTGCATACCCGGAGCCTTCCTGTGCCTTGTGGGAAGCGCATATGACAGGAGCCAACAATTCATGAGCACCTACAGGTGCCAGGCATGGAGCAGAGTGCTCGTTTTGCCAGCAGGATCTCATCGAATCCCCAGACAACCCAGAGAGTTGTTGAGGAACTCGAAGTTCAGAAAGGTTAAACAACTTGCCCAAGATCACACAGCAAATGAGTGGTAACGTCAGGACTCAAACTCAGATGCTGTGGCTTTAGTGCCCATACACATTACCACCTCGAAGCACCAGAACTTCCAGGTCTTTAATGAAGTTGAAAGACTGAGATATAACGAGGAGGGAAGACCACAGCTCCCCTGACTCTCTTTGCCAGCCAAGAACTGACCAAGTAGGTGGCAAGCGTATCTGAGATACAATGCTCCCAGAAGCTGTTTAACCTGGGCACAGGGACTTTGCCTTACTCCCTGTGGCATCCCCAGTACCTGGAGCTGGGCAGGGCCGGGCCCACAGGAGAATGTTTGTTGAAGGGATGAAGGAACTCGTAGCTGCCCTTGCTCTGCCCTTCTTCTCCCTCTCTCCCAAGCTCTGAGCTTGCACTGGGCTCAGCAGGGCCCCTGAGCAGGCACCAAGTTCTACACAAGCAGCCCTGCATCTCCACCACTGACCCTGGCATGGCTTAAACACACAAGCCCATAGGTGGGCATGGGGAGTCCTGCGGGCTCACAGCCTTGTGGGGTTTTCTCCCATCCACACAGTTGTAACCTCCCTTTGGTTTCCAGAGCTATCATGTGTGTCCTCTCCCTGGCTCCAAAGCCTCCAGAGGTGCAAATTTAAGCAGGAGATTTTCAGCTACACCCTTGACCTTGATCTCTTCCCCTTGAGTGACCACAGTGTTGGTGGGGTTCAGACTCCCCTATGGTGTGGCTGGTTCCCTGGTAGGCCCAGGCAGCCGTGATATAAGACATCAGCTATCAAATGTCAGAGATCAGAAGCCAAGCCACTTAAGCACCTTGCGATGCTGTTACTCTCCAAGTTTATCCACTAGAACAGCTTGACAAATCTGTCAGTGCTAGGCAGGGTAAGAATCAAATAAGAACCTACCCTCAGGATGTCCACCATGGCACTGAGGAGACAAATGCACGTGGGACAATTAGCAGCAGTGCAAGGTTTGTGTGCTGTGTGCCAAGCATAGCTCAGAAAGGAAGGGTGGCATTGGGGGCACACAGGGGCACAGAAGAGACTGAGATGAGAGCCCCTTGAAATGACTGAGTTATCATGAGTTCCCCTCCTCTTTCTTCCCTTCCCATCCAGTACTTCATTCCCATTCGGTTACCTGTTGCTACATAAGAGACCACCCTCAAACTCAGCAGCTTAAAACAATTTATTACTATCTCTTACACCTCTGCCGACAGGGCTCAGCTGGCTGGTTCTCACTCAGGCTCTCTTGCAGTTAGAGTCAAATGGTGGCTCCTGCTAGGGTCTAGCTGAGCTGGACAGCCAAGTGGCGGTCACTCATTCACAAAGCTGGCAGAGATGTGAATGTTGGTGGCGAGCTCAGCTAGGGTTCTTGACAAGAGCCTTTCTGTGTGGCCTGGACTTCTTCCAGGATAGTGGCTGGTTTCTAGAGCAAGTGTGCCAGGAGTGAAGTTTCTAAGAGAAGCAGACATATCGCAAGGTTTCTCACGACCAAGCCTTAACAGCTCCATAATGTCACTCCCACCGTATTCTGTTGATCAAGCAAGGGTCTACGGCCAGCCCAGCTTCAAGAGGTGAGAAGAAGCACACGAACACCAGGAGGGAAATGATTGAGGGCTGCCATTTTGGAAACTGTCTACCACAACGTCCTTTACATAAAGATAAAATTCCTTTATTGAGCTGGAAGAGGGAGAGGAAATGAGCTCCGGGCTAAGGAAGCCAAGAGGAAAGAGACTTTCTCCCTGTGTCTAGAAGAAGGTACTTGGCCAAGTCCCTCCCCACACTGTTCTCTTACCTCACATCCCAAGGTACATTCTTAGACTATGTCCTAGGCCCAGAATGGAAAAAAACCCACTTACATCATCCTAACTAATGAGCCTTCATCTGAGAATGAGTTTGCTACGTGACTATTGCCACAAAATTGTTTGTCTGCCCTTGCAGCAGCATGGCCTTTACAGGACACAGTCTGGTGCCAGTGACATCCCAGCAATGGTTCCCTGGAGAGCCAGAGGTCAAGGATGGTGAGGGAGCTTGTTGCCAAGATGATCTCACATAGAAATCTCTTCGCTTTCTTGTGACCACCTGGTAACTGAGATATGAAGGAAAGAGAAAGAGCCATTAATTCCTGAGATGTGTGTCCACAGGCAAAGCAGCGTGGGCTACGGCACAGAGTCCCAGCATACAAGTTATGAGACGTCCCATCGATTCCTTCCATTCCCCCTGACTTGCTTTGATGCGGCGTCCATCTAACCTCCCTTGTCTGGAAGGCTGCGGAATCACCTCGCGGTTTGAGACTGCCCTTCCCATCCATCTGGATAATTCAAGCATAATAACCCACAATTCTAAGCCTGCAGTTAGCTTCCCCCAGCCTCTGCCTGTCACTCCTCCATGACGTGGGGTGACAGGGGCCGGGGTGAGGGGGCATCATTGCCAGTATAAAGCAGATGGGGTGCTTTGCACATCCCATCCCCCACCAAGTCACTCTTAGTCTATTCTACTTGGGAGACCTCTTCAATAATCCTCCCCTCAAACAACAAAATGTTTAATAACTACTATCTTTCTTTCTCTCTCTTCTCTCTCTCTCTTAGAAACTCCAGTGCACCGATTGGATGAATTACATTTCTTGGTTCGTGACCCAGTCTTATCTTTGTACCACGCACACTCCACTTCTATTTAGTTATTTAAAAAAAAATAAACATCGTCCAGCCCACAACCCCAAACAAAAGCCAGGGTCTTGACAATAACCAACATATCTTTCAAATCCCAAGTGACAGTAAACAGGAAAATGAGACAGCCACTCACCCAGCATACACAAGACAGAAGAAACTAGGCCTTTTAAAGAGGTTTCGCTAGCGCCCGAAGAAGGCGTCTTTTCGAAATGCCTCGATTTTTACATGGCCCAAGCGTCCCATTAAATCCTGTTCATTTAAAATCTGGGTTCCCAATTGGTATATTTTACTTTAATGATCTGTGCTTCCTACAGAAACATGGAAAATGACTATTGCTTTTTTCAATTAAACGTGTAACGGCCAGCAGATGAAAGCCAGCTTCTCTCTCCGCCTGCCCCGGGGAGCGGCCCGGGAAGGGGTTAACTAAGGCCCCGCGGACCGGGGTGGAAAACTCTCCGTAACCCGAGCGCGGCCCGGCCCGCCGCGCGCATGCGCCGGGGCAGCACTCCGCGCGCCCGCCCGCGGCTCCCCGCTCCCGGCCGCCTGGTGCACAAAGGCCTGCTTTGTTTCCTCGGCTCTGTTTTAAATATCTGACGGCTATTCGCCCCACCCCTGCGCCAGATCCCCGTCCTGGCTGCAGGCGCGGCACAAGGGCGCATTGTGGGGCTGAGCGAGGGGCGAAGGGGGCTGGGGGCAGCCGCCCCTTTGGGGACGCTCCTGTTTCTCCAAGTTGACTCAGCCATTTGGGTCACCCGGGCTGAGTCGTGGGGGTGGATGCAGAGGAAGGGGGCGGGGGTAGCTCATCGTCTTTTTTTTTTCTTCCAGTCCCGGACGTAAAGATTGGGACCTGGGGACCCTGGGAACGAGCAGAATCGTATCCAAAGCAGGCCCGGGAGGAGGTGCTGAGGTTTCAGCCGAGCAGCAGGGGTGGGGGCCGGCCCAGCCCGAGCCCCAGGGTTGCCAGGAGGGCTGCGAACCCTCGAAGCCAGACGCTGGGTTTCTTATCTCTCCATCGCTGTACATATTTAGAAAGTGCCGATCACTCAGATGCTTTGAAAAGCGTGGCATTCCAGCGCAAACCCACCAGAACAGGGGGTGGGGCGGATCCCTTCTTCCTCCAAGTTCGCGGCCCAAGAGGAGCTCCCAGAAGGGCATCACCCTGGACTGTCTGCACCCACAGCTTCCAGGCCCTCGAGGTGCCCCGCTCCGTTTTAGGAATACTGTACACTCCCCCCCCCCCCCGGGGAAATCATACCCTCCCTGGTGTGGCCTCTCCCTCCCAAGGGTAGGTAATGAAGGTTGGGATGGGGTTGAAACAAAAGCAGGCTTTCAGCTCGCTGGAGAGCTGGCCCTGCCCTACCCCCGCCCCTCCCTTGTCTTGCTGGCATTCCCTGCAGACTCCCAGGTAGTTTTTCTTCCCAAATCAGGTGTTTGTTTACCTGCTGAGAAGGAGGAGGGGAGGTTTGCAAAATGACAATCACAAAACCCACCTCTCTTTCCCATTTTCTTCTTTAAAGGTAGGGAAAACACTGCCTTTCAGACCAGGTCTTGGAAACTTAAAGCAAAACGCAAAATGTGGGCCTTAGCAATTCTGAAAAGTGTGCTTGGTCTTAAGTTTAATCAAAAGGAGGTTTTTGTATCCCAGCTTGTGACCAGAGCGCCCCATACCCCTCAGAGTCTTGAAGGGAAATTGTGACCCTTCCTTCCAGGGCAGGTGAAGTTGGAGGAACTGTCTTGGAGGATTTGATTCAGAAGCAAAGGGCTTTGTAATTTTGATGTGGCTGTTCTAGGCCTGACTGGGGGCCCCCAAATCCTCCTTCATGGTTTGTTATGAATCTCGGGGAGGGACTCACATTGCCTTTGTCACATTTCTCAGCTGTGAAGACCATAATATTTCCTGAGATATATTTTTTAGAATCATGCTTTATAATTTTCACATTGCACATGTTGTCTCATTTCACCAGTACTCTTGAGGGTTAGAGCCAAGAGCTCATACAAACCAACCCTCTTATTTTGCAAATGAGGGAAATTGTTCAGAGCCCCTCAGAAAGACAAGGCACAGGCAGGCCTGGAGGCCAAGTCTCCTAAGCCCAGGATTGGATTATTTCCCCTCTAAGATGCTAGTTTGTCGCAGACTAAAAGACCAGGTTTTCACCTACTACTTCCACACAAAATCCTTTCCCAGTAAAGTATTCTGATTCAAGAGTAAGAAGCTTTGAGGAAAGATTCTTGATATTCAGGTAGCTTTGAGGAGAGACTAGGAGTCGCTTCTCAGTGTATCCCCTAGAACTGCTGAGTTTGCAAGGACTACACTAGCTACAAACCTAGAGACGTAAGTCATGCTCTGGTGCCAGGGTTGCTAAGTGGCAGAGAAATCCTGGGTGTCTGTTTCCAGGAACTCTTCAGTCTGCTGAGGAATTTCTTCAAGCAACACTGAGTGTCCTTTCACCACCCTGTTGGCCGGTAAGCCCCCTATCTCTGGAGGTGATAGCCTCTCCCCAGTCCCTCCCTCCCCCCGCCGCCAGCAGACCAGCCTGCTGTGATTTGTACCTAGAACTTGACTCCGCCCCGTGATGAGTGTACAGAACCTCTCCAGCTGCAAAATAGGATGGAGGTCCCTATAGCCCCCCTCCCCTCACGCACCTGCAGCCTCAGGGATGTTGGAAGTTTTACTGGAGGATGTCTGTGACGCCATACGAACTGCTCGGAGAAAAGCCATCACCAGCCTCATTGCGTGGCAGTGCCTGCCCAATTGGGCAGGAGGTGACAGGACTTATACCCCACTGAGCTTCAGAGGGTGGGATCATTTTAGAGGACCCTGAGCTTGTACCTCTGACTTTGGTACAGCCTCTCTTTTATCCTGCATTGGCCGCTACCGTCCCCACCCCCACCCCATCCCACCCCCTCCCCCTTGAGGCAAATGCTGGTTTCGGGCTTTCCCAGGTTGGTGAACTAACGTTTCAAGCCATCACATGGAAACGCAGCTTGGCAGCCAACTGTTCAATTTCAGCAGTGTCACCTTTTGACCATTCAGCCGTGTTCGTGCAAGTGTTTGAATATTTTATTGCATTTTGACCTTATTATTTTATAAGACTGAGTGGAAAATGGAAAAATGAAGTGCCGATGCTAGTGATAAGAAGGGCAGGTCTCATAAACCTAATATAATTGAGACAAAGATGGAAATCATTAGGCAGCCCGAACATGGGGAATATTTAGCCTCAACTGCTCGCTGGATGTGAGCCAGTCAACTGTGTGTTCAATCAGGAAGGAAAAGAATAAAACTAGAGAGTATATATGAAATTCTGAACATACACTGTCAAAGAGTCTATCTAAAGGTCGGATGTGATCACGGATTTACCATATTTCTTGAATTCTAAAGCTGCAGATTTTCAGAGCTGGGGTGAGGGAGATTCCATGAGACTAGAAATCCAGAAAATATTAACTTAATATGATATTAATATTAATTAAACTGACAATATTTAACTTCTTGGGAACAGAACCTTCCCTTAGAACGTGCAAGTCGGCTGCTTGCCTCTTTCGTGTCAGGCCAATAGACTTTCAGGAGAGCATTAGGTATGAAAGGAGAGGGTGACCTATAGACATGGTCGCCATGGGGGTCACCCCAATGCCAACGTTGGGAACAAGGCCTTGAATGAATGTACCGGAAGGGATGGAACTCAACAGAGGCCCTCATGCTAGGAGATTTTCGCAGCCCGCATGTGCCCGGCTGTCAGAAGATCATGAGACCCAAAAGCAAAGAACGTGAGGCTGGCCTCTTCTTCTTTGGGCACGGGCTCCTTTCACAGGCACTGTCCCAGCTGTCCCTGGGGTGAGGGTGGGGGCATGCTCCCCCTCTCAGCAGTTGCCCAGCCCGTGCCCTCTGCGTGGATTAGCCGTCCTTCCTCTTGGGCTGCCTGCTGACTCCCGGCTCTTCCTGGAAGACTCAGCTCACGCTTCTGCCCTCCCACTGCACACTCTGTGTCCACCCTCCGCTGTTGCTCTTTCCACACCGTCACTGGCTTGCCTGAGAGAGCTCTGAGGGCAAGGAGACCCTCACAGCTTCAGCATCTAGGCTCAGCGGGCCTCAGGAAATGTCTGCTAAGCGACGGAGGAACTGAAGGACCAGTAGACCCTCGGGAAGACCAGACTGTTCATGGGTGCTTGTGGGGGCAACTAGCACATCCATTTGAACACGGGTGCTCGCACGGATGACCTAGCACATCCGTTTGAACTCCTCACACTCTTAAAAACAACAACAACAACAACAACCTTTCTTCCTCCTCCAGACAGCAAACCGTGTGTCTCTAAATTCCTCTCCCTTTGCCCCAAGTTGCCCTCATCTGTGGACCTTCTTGCCCACACTGGTGTCTTCAGTCTCAGCCCTGTAACGCTTCCCCTCACCACCCCCGTTCCATGGTTCTTTACGAATACTTTTATTAAGTAAATCCACTCACTTTTCCTCCAACCATAGGATTCATGCTGAATTCTTACCACTTTCCTCGGGCAAAAACAACCCAGAAATGCTGTCTGATACAAAGCATTTCCCAGCAAGGGCGGCCAAGTGAGTGCAAGAACCTCTCAGCTGTCTGGGACTGTGATGTGGTGTCTGAACAGCCTCTTTAGAAACACTCCAGCCTTTTCCAGCGATGCCATCAGATGGGGACGCGCCATGTCAACCCCTCATGGTTGTCACGGGTCCTGGGGAGGGACGGGGGAGCACCCAATCAGGGAACTCAGTTGACTGGGCCTCGGTTGGCCTCACTGGGTCAGCCATGAATGAAAAGGGGGTCTGAGCTCCAGTTTGCACCTCTCCACCCACTGACTCTTTCTTGGCCTAACACACCTCGCCCGGCTGCCCCTTGGCTGTGATGGTGGGAAGCAACTGTGTGAAAAGCCTGAGCAGCGGTGGGGGCAGCTCAGAGAAGCCCACCACTGGCCCACCTCCTGCCCCGCGCAACGTGGTGCCCAGCGGGGCCGCCTTGGCCAGCTGGCTAAGCTGCTCTCAGCACTGGTCAGTCCCACTGACTCTTCAGGTCCTCTGGAGTGCAAGCTCTCTGGGGTGGAGCCCAGAGTCCACTTGATAGAAAGCTGATTCTTTCCCTGTGGGGCAAACAGCTCTGATCAAGACAAGTCAAGTCAGGGGGCGACTTGGCAGAGCTGCAGTGCCAGGGCTCGGACGCATCCTTTCTGTGTGATTTCCCAAAGTCAGGCAGGAAAGCACGCCTCCCCCCGCCAGCGCCTGGCTCCCCGCACCAGCATTTGCATCCTCCCAACGCTATATAAAAGGAGCCAGTCGCCGGGCCCGAGTGAGGACAAGGCTGTGATTCAGCCAGGCTCCTGTGACATCCCAGCACTGAGTGCAGCTGGGGCAGTTTATGAACAGTGCTGGGTCCCAGGGGGAAGTCGGCCCTGTCCTCTAGCCCACAAGCGTCTATTGTTCAATTTCTTGTTTTTCTCCAAATGTTGAGATGTGCTCAGAGCACAGAAAAAGCCCCAAACCAAGGCCGTCAGCCAGGGCCAGCTTGAGGCTGGAACTCTGTGGGCCTCCTCTCCCCCTAACAGTTGTTCCCACCTCTCCCTAAGATGTGACCCTGCTGGGGCTGGGGCAGAGGAGGTGGCCTCTTCTCAGCCAGGGCTCTTTGGACCACAGTGGGCTTGGGCTGTTCCACCGAGCAAGGTGTGAGGCCACAGCCCAGGCTCGCTTGGTTGGCAGGCAGGCACGACTGCCCGTGTGACCTCGGGCGGGCCACGACGTAGACGGGAGAGCCTCTTCCAACTGCTTGTCGCTGACCACAGCAGTGTGACAAGGACAATCGTGTGCTGGGTCTTGTCTGCATCAACAACTTGGGCTCCAAAGGTCAGCCTCTTGGGTTTGACTCCTGGCTGCAGCTCTTACTAGCTGTGCGATCTTGGGCAAGTGACGTAGCCTCTCTGAGCCTCAGTTTCGTCCTTGGTAAAAATGACACCTCCCTCATAGAGCTATTGTGGCTTTAACGTGACAATCAAGGGAGACACCGGCACAGCCCTCCGTAAATACTGGCTATGCTTTGCATTATTCTTATTCTTGTCTCTGACCACTAGCACACCATCCTGAAGCCACCCCCTCTGCCTCAAGCACCCACTTTTGTCCCTACACTGAATGCCTTTGACAGTCTCCAGTTGGGGGTCACAGAACAGCTGCGCGAGACCGGAGTGCCAGAGGAATGAAGGATGAGGTGCCTCGTGACGTAGGGGAGGACAGAACGTGCTCAAAAGCCCGTCGCCTCTGCCTCCGCCTCCCCTCAGCCCCAGATCCCTTTCTCGGGGCTCATATTACCTGCCCTCCCCACCGCAGACGGTTCTCAGCCCTGCCGCATGGCCTGGGTCCCAGCAGGCCCACCAAAAGCCCCACCCCTGCCAGAAAAACCGCTCTCTCCCGTGTGCCCACCTTGGCAGCCACCAAGAGCCAGTTGGGGTGGGGTCGGGCGGGGGGCGGGTGTGCACAGGGGTGGAGTCGCTGGAAATGTTGCCAAATCAAGAGAGTGCGGGGATCCCGATCCCAGACTCCCGACTCCACAGGCCTGGGGTGCTAAGTACAGTTTAGAGATTGGGGGTCTGTTTACAGCGGCCCGAAGGGCTTTGTTGTGAAGGGGGGTGGACAAGAGTTGGGGAGGGGGGCAGCCCAGGGAAGGCAACAGAGGGTTCTGAGTGCGACTTCTCCCTGCCTGGGGTCAGTTAGCCCCACTGGGGGCTTTGGGGCTTCTGCCTCCTCAAAACAGAACCAAGATGATCCCCCCTTTGGATTCATTAATCCTTTCAAGAATAAGGCCCTGGGAGCCTCCTGACAGGGCCATATGGTTTCCTTATCTTCCTTATCTCCCAGCACTCACCTTCCATTCGGAATGTTTATCCCAAGATAAAGATCAGATTCCACTCAGGATGATTGAATGGGGGCCTCCTCCGGGTATTTCCCCCACAATTTCAAATGAATGGACGGTCCAATCCAATAATAAATGAGCTAGACCAGGCTCTGATAATGGATAGGGCTCTCCCCACACTCTCAGCCCCCCTCCATATAACCCCAGCCTCCTCACCCCCGCTTCCACCTGGGCAGCTCCACTTTTACCTGCTTTGTATAGTCGAGTTCTACATGAGATTTTCATTGGACAAAGTGTAACTGCCTTAAATGATGCTTTAAAACCAGAGACCTGATACTTGACCAGGGCTTTTCAATAGAAATGCCATGCAAGCCACAAATGCAAGCCCACGTGCCGCTTAATACCTTCTAATAGCCACATGAAAAAGGTAAAAATGAACAGGTAAAATTAATTTTGAGTACATTTCATTTATAATTATGATTAATCATATAACAGTTATTTACTATAGTTAGTATAATAATACATTCTATTGAGCCCCCAAATATCACTTCAACATGTAATCAATGTAAAAATGATTTGTGAGGTATTTCACATTCATTTTTTTGTACTTAGTCTTCAAAATTTGGTGTGTGTTTTATGGTTACAGCATGTGTCGATTCAGACTAGCTATATTCAAAGTGTGTTCTGTAGGCCCTGTGGCTAGTGGCTATTGTGTTGCTCTGGGAGGATCTAGATAGATTACACTAAGAAAGCCAGGGCCAGGACAGACTGTTATGGGCGGCATGACCATTACCCTCGAGCTGGCTGCCAGCGAGAGGCTCTGGGGGAAGGTGGGCGATCCACAAGTTTGTTCCCAGTCAAAACCAAGACCCAGACTCCATCTTCCTACCCCACTAGGCTTTCCCCTCCCAGGAAGGAAAACACACACATTCAAAACAATTTTTTTTTTTTTTTTTTTTGCGGTACGCGGGCCTCCCACCGTTGTGGCCTCTCCCGTTGCGGAGCACAGGCTCCGGACGCGCAAGCTCAGCGGCCGTGGCTCACGGGCCCAGCCGCTCCGCGGCATGTGGGATCTTCCCAGACCGGGGCACGAACCCGTGTCCCCTGCATCGGCAGGCGGACTCTCAACCACTGCGCCACCGGGGAAGCCCCAAAACAATTTTTTTAAGTGGTAGCAATTTTTTTTTTTTTTTTTGGCTGTACTGGGTCTTCGTTGCTGCACATGGGCTTTCTCTAGTTGCGGCGACCTGGGGGCTACTCCTCGTTGTGGCGCATGGGCTTCTTATTGCGGTGACTTCTCTTGTCGTGGAGCACAGGCTTCAGGCACGCAGGCTTCAGTAGTTGTGGCTCGCAGGCTATAGAGTGCAGGCTCAGCAGCTGTGGTGCTCGAGCTCAGTTGTTCTGCAGCATATGGGATCCTCCCGGACCAGGGCTCAAACCCATGTCCCCTGCATTGGCAGGCAGATTCCCAACCACTATGCCACCAGGTAAGGCCCTAAGTGGTAGCAATTTTTATTGCTGCGTATTTAATGTTAGTCATTTCAGCTGCCAATAAACTTGTTCACTGAAGCCTCTATCACTAAGATACTTTTCCTCTGGGCTGTTTTCAAGGAGAAGATGGTGTTGATTGGCACCAAACATCCATGCCAATGGATGGATGAGCTCCACTGTACTTTGTCAGAAGACGGGGGAGTCCTGGCTGGAGTAGACAGCCAGATTGGGGTCACCAACACCAATAGATGCACCCTGATTCTAGGAAGGAGGAGACACAATTCAGACATTGACAGGACACTCGGGCAGAGCTGCTGCTAGTCATTCAGACACCATATTTAAATGACCAGATGTGTTCTGCACAGGGAACCAGAGAGGACCGGGTCTGTGTTTAGTGATTCCTATGCACGTGTGTGGTTCCTTCTGCCCATGGTGAGGTTCTAGTGAGTTAATAATGCGGCAGGTCTCCCGCGGCAGCTGAGTTATACCCAGTGCCTCCCCTGCTCTTAAAATCAAGGTAAACATGATGCGAAGAGAAGGATGGGAGGGGAGGCCTCTGGCAAAGCAGGAGGATGTTAAAGCCGTGAGCCTCACATGGAGAAAAGGTGGGGAGAAGGTTCCAGGCCTCCTGGGGAGGCCTTCCCGACCACCCTGTGTACGAGTTGCTCTCTGGCCCCCTCTCTCTGCTTCATTTTTCTTCATAGTCCTTCTAATTCTCAACATGCTATTACATTTTTCTTTGTTGACTGTCCTCATGTTGGTTCTTGCTGCACTCCATGGCCCAGGAGAATGCCTGTCACTCTCAGTAAACATTTGTTGACTGAATGAATAGTGTTGGGAGGTGGTGCAGGCCCCCAAAGACCTGTGGTCTCAGACATAGCAAGAGGAGGAGAGCGAGCCCTTTGGAAAGGCAGAGAGGGGTGGGGTGGGTGCAGGGAGGGGTGTGAAGACGCAGAGAGAGATGGTGGTCTGTGTGTGTGATTCCCCTAGTAATGGGAGACAGAGAAAAATTTGAGAAAGTGGAGGAATGTGATTGCAGCACAAAGGCAGTGAGATTATTTTGTCAGCAACATTTGGATCCCATTGGTGATGAGAGACATATGGGCCCGGCAAAGAGACAATTGTGGTAGTCAAGACAGGATGTGAATAAGACATAAAGAAGTGTTTCATCAGTGGGGATGGAAAAGAACCAGGGCTGCGGTAGCCAAGTCAAGGAGTAGGAAGGGTCGGCTGCAACGTTCCCATGGGCTGCGTCTCATCCACCCGCAGTGTGCTACACGCACGCACAGACGCAGACACACACGTGCACACCTGCACACACGCCCACACGCACGCCAGCACCCACTAGGCTGCCCGGGAGGACCGTTCATTCAGAGGCCTCCATCACACATTCTAGCACAACTGCAAACCCCGCTTTCTGCTTCAATCTTTTTTTTTTTTGCGGTACGCGGGCCTCTCACTGTTGTGGCCTCTTCCGTTGCGGAGCACAGGCTCTGGATGTGCAGGCTCAGTGGCCATGGCTCACGGGCCCAGATGCTCCACGGCATGTGGGATCTTCCCAGACCGGGGCACGAACCCGCGTCCCCTGCATCAGCAGGCAGACTCTCAACCACTGCGCCACCAGCGAAGCCCTGCTTCAATCTTTGGTCTTTGTCTTCTGTTTGCTTTTTCCCATTCCCGTGAAGGCAGCTTTGTGGGGAAAGAGAACGACAGGACCCAGAAACTCTGGAGGAGGCAGTATCTTCTTCATTCACAAGGTTTGCTTCTGCCTAGTTTGGGAGGGAAGAGGTATGGAAGAAATTCGCAAAGTCCGCAAGACAGAAAGGAAAGCCCCAGTGAAGGAAAGCCTGGAAGAAGAGAGAAATCCTCCTCTGAATCAAGCCAGGGAGGGCAACTGTTTGCTGACATTCTAACACACGGTCACACATGTGAGGGCCACGTGAAAGGGGCTGTCATTGAGACTGGGGACCCAGGGGAGGCGAACGAGCTTGTTCGGAGTGGGTGGGGACATGCTTGGGGATCCAGCTGAAACAGGACTTTATTTTTAAAGAGCCTTAGATTGATGTCTCTGCTAGCCTAAATATAACCGAGCAGCCAACTTCTTCCCAGGTCGGCCAGGGCTCCAAGCAAGCTCCAAGGCCCTGTATTTAAAAAGAAAAAAAGGGGGAAGGGGGAGAGAGAGGAATCCACAGATGCAAAAGGTCACGCAGTTAGCCCTCTGAGTGTGCTGGGAGGAGGAAGATGGATGAGCTGCTGTGTATACTCTGCAATCCCCGGCCCCGCCCTCCAGCAGGAAAGATGGAGGGTTGTTGGGGGAAGGGGTAGGGAAGCAAGCACCCACCTTGTACCTGGGCTCTGCCTGGCCTGGTGGGCACCGTGGAGACCCAGGCTTGTGCTCAGGGAGCCCACAGTCCAGTGGGAGGGAGGGCGTCAGGGCTGAGCAGGCACACAGCATTGCAGCACGAGGATGGTTTCCACTCGAGAGGCAAGCGGAGGGCTGTGAGCATCCTTCCACGTGGCTGGAGGACCTGAGAAGCCCATCTTGGAGATGAAAGGATTTTAGGTAGGAGGATTTTGACAAAGATGGAGAGAGAGCAAGAAGAAGCAGAGACAAGAGTGGATAGTACACATTTGGGCAGTCCTGAGCATTTGGATTTGACAAGAGTACAAGAACGGGAGAGAGAGAGAGAGAGAGTGTGTAAGTGGCAGGGAGGGGCTTGGAGCCTCCATGCCTCTCCCAGAGGCTTGTCCTTGAGTCTGTAGACAAAGGGGAGCCATTGAAGACTTGGGGGGAAGACAGCGACACTACCCAGATAGACTGAAGGAAGGTCAGTCTATGACAGCGAGGTGTGGGGTGGAGCAGAACAGGGGAGCGTCTGGGCTGGGAGAGCCCAGGCACACATACATCAGTGAGGGCTCTGAGTTCGTTGAGGCACGCCAGCTGCTGCAGTAGACTCCTGAACCTCAGACACACCGTAGGAGTTTATTTCTTGTTCACATAAAGCTAACTCGGCACGGGGCTGAGGGGTGACGCTCTGCTGCTACAGTGGCTCAAGGATCCTAGCTGAGGAAGGCTCTGTCCCCTTCAGCATGTGGCGCTGGCGGTCACCCTGCAATTGACATCCACCTGGCACAGGGTTTATTGCTATGAACCAGGAATTCCCCTGGCCAGACCTCAGCCACACGGCCCCAGCCGCATGCAGGGGCCCCGATGGGTAGTCGCCGGCTGGCCAAGCTCCTCGGAACGTGAGAGTCTGGAGGTCATCTCGGCCACAAGGACAAGGAGGGGGGACCCAGATCTGAAGGAGCATGTCCGCAACGGAAAGGAAAACGGGGGAAGAGGGCGGAGTGTCCACATTGAGGAGTAAGGAGGAGGAGAAGCCAGGGAAGGAAGCAAAGGGAGGCAGCTTGAGGGGAAAGAGAGAGAATGGGTCAGTTCTGCAGAGACTTCAAGGAAGGGGGACTGAGGAAGAAGCCCTTGGATTTGACTCCTGCAAGGCCTGGGGGAGGGGTCGGCAGAGCCAGATTTCAAGGCTCAGGGAAGCAGCTGGCAATGATTCCCTAGGACCAGCCACAAGCACATCCCTGAACTAGGTGTGCGTGACCCCTGGTAGGACATTCCCATCACTACTGACTTGCTGTGGAGCCGCAGCAGGAATACGGGCTTTGGAGTCAGAAGATCTGGGTTTGCGGTCAGGCATAGTCACCTTCACTTGAGCAAACCACTTAACCTCTCTACGCCTCAGTTTCCTCACTATTGCCTACTTTCCAAGCCTGTTGGAAGGGTTCGAAGTAACCTGCTGTGTAAAGCACTTCGCTTGGTGCCAGCGTTCGGCGATTCGTACAGCAAACGTTTCTTGTGCGCGTACCGGGAGCCAGGCAACCTGATTAGGTGTTGGGTATTTAAAGGACCCAGACAAAGTTCCTACCCTCAAGAGAGCCAATACTCTGGTAGGGCCGACGGCCACAGAAGCAGAGCCTTGAAATACAGCATGATAAATGCTACGTTGGAGGTATTTCTAGACGGAGAGACCCAGCCCTGCCTTGCTGGAGGAGGTGACCGGCTGACCCTTAGTGGAGAAGTGCTCTCGGAGGGTGATCGTGCCCTGGGCACCGCCCCATCCTAATTCATGCAACAAACACTTACCTGTTCATCTCAATTCACACAGTGAGTGCCTACTGAATGCTCAGGAAGGTTGCCCCTAAGGTCTCGGGGACAGGGGAGGGTTCTGCAGGGCCGTGGGGTCTGCCTTTCTTCTGGTACCAGGATGAGCCCTAGGACCCTTACTGTAGGGCCTGTTCCTGGTCACCCAGCTACAGGAACTACCTCTTTCCGCCTCTTCTCTGCCCCCTAGGGACCCCGGAATCCTTCCCTGTGACACCATCTAGGGACTGTCTGCAGCAGATCTTCTGTGAGTCCAGGACTCTTTCCTGTGGCCCCGAGTGGAAAGAGGGCCCAGGTTTCTGCTGCTGCTTTTTGAAGCCCACAAACCACCCTGAGGATCGTCCTCCTTCACGAATCTTTGCCTCAAGAGCAGGGCTGTGTTAGAAGGGGCATCACCTCTGCATCCATTTCCCATCTCACCTCGGAGTGTCATTTGTTCAGACCCTCCTGGGTACGTCATGTGTTACTGTCCTGTGCTTATTGTTCTATGTATTAACACTTAAGATCACAACTTTGGCCTCACTTGTTTTAAATTTTTTTATTGTGGTAAAATACACAGAGAAATTACCACCTGAGCCATTTTTAAGTGTACAGTTCAGTGGTATTAAATACATTCACGTTGCTGTGCACCCATCCTCACCTTCCATCTCCAGAACTCTTCATCTTGCAAAACTGAAACGGTGTACCCATTAAACAGTAACTCCCCACTGGCCCTCCCCCCAGCCCCTGGCAACCACCACTGTACTTTCTGTCTCTATGACTTTGGCTACTCTAAGTGTCTTATACAGGTGGTATCTTATAGTATTTGTCTTTTAGTGAATGGCTTATTTCACTTAGCAAAATGTCCTCAGGTTTCGTTCATGTGTTAGCACATGCCAGGGTTTCTTTCCTTTTTAAGGCCAAATAATATTCCATCGCAGGTACATAGCACATTTTGCTTATCCATTCATCCGTCAATAGATACTTGGTTTTATTTCACATTTTAGCTATTATGAATAATGCTGCTCTAAACATGGGTGTACAAATAATCTCGTCGAGATCCTGCTTTCAATTCTTTGGGGGTATAGACCCAGAAGTGGAATTGCTGGATCATATGTTAGTTCTATTTTTAATTTTTTGAGGAACTGCCGTACTGTTTTGCACATTGGCTGGACTGTTTTACATTCCCACCAACAGTGCACCAGGCTTCCCATTTCTTCCCCACAGCCACCCTAACACTTGCTATTTTCTGTTTTGTTCCGTTTTGGTTTTTGATAGTAGCCATCCTAATGGGTGTGAAGTGCCTGCCTGTTTTTTAAGTTTACCTTCTATTCTCCTACTGTTGGAAACTTAGGATTCCTTCGCTTTCGATATTTTTGCTATCATAAATAAAATTGTAACAAAAATCTGTGCAGCATTTTGGATTCTTTCCATAAACAAGGATTGACAGATGAAATACAGGACGCCTGGTTACATTTGAATTTCAGATAAACAATGAATGATTTTTTAGTATAAGTTGCCCAAAATATTGCCAGGGACAAAGTTATTCTTAAAACGTCTTTGTTGTACACCTGAAATTCACATTTAACTGGGCATTCTATATTTTTATTTGCTAAATCTGGCCACTTTGCCGTAGGTAGTTTCCCGGGAGCAGAATTAATGTATCAAAGTTGATGAACATTTTCAAGGTTCTGGATCTATATGGCCAAAGGTCTTTTCAGCAAAGTGATTCCAGTTCTTTCTCTCCAAACAGTGGGTAAGAATGCCTGTTTGCCCACAAAACTGGCACCTTTGAGTTATTTCATTTAAAAATAAGCAAAGCTTTGCTTCTTTGATAGGAGTGAAAAGATCATTCACAAAGCTTTGATTATCAGTGAAGCTGGCCCTTCCTTTCCCAAGGCTGGTCTTTTGCACTTCCTTTTGTATAAACTATGTGTCCCTGCCTTTGCTCATTTATCTTTTTGTTTTTCTTGTCAAACTATATGAACTCTTAAAGGATAACAACCTTGTGTCTCTCGCATTTCATTGTAAATACTTCTCCCAGCTTGTTGTTTGCCTTTTAATTATGCTTCCATAATTTTCAAAGTAAGACATTTAAACATTTTATGTGGTCAGACCTCGAGTTTTTTCATGATTCTTCCAGTTGCTTTGCGTCTAGAGTCCCTTCTTGTTTAGAGATTAGGTATATATCTATTCACTTATGTTTTCCTCTAGAAGTTTGTGTAGGTTATTTCACCTGTTTTTTGTTTGTTTACATTTAACTCCTTAAACCATTTGGAGTTTATTTGGAAATGATGTGCGGTGAGTTTCTAAATTAATTTTTCTCTCAAATCTCTAATTTGTTTCAGCTCTATTCACTGAATAAAATCCTTCCCTTCTCAATGATTTGTGGTACCTCTTAACCGTACACATAAAGAAAAATCCATTTTTCTTAAAAGTGACCTTATTCATGTCATTTAATCATTCATGTATTCAAAAAATATTTATTGAGCACCTTCTGCAGGTCAGGTACATATTTAAGATTTCTTCCAGCATTAAAATTCTAAAGATACAGGAACTTCTATCTATTTATTCTCAGATCATTGGAGGAAATGGACATAATTTGCTTCACTTGTTGGTTTTTATTTGTGTCTTAACAATAATCTGTTTTACTGAAGCTTAATGCTATTCATCCCCTTTCCAGGACTTCTACCTCCTACTGCTGTATCATGTCTTATTGCACTGGAAGAAATTTCAAATGATAGTTATATAATAAAACTGTATAGTTTTATATAGCTCTTATTTTATCTCCACTTTTAATGATAATATTTCTAATGTTGTGCCATTAAGAATAGCCTTGGGGAGGGACTTCCCTGGTGGTCCAGCGGTTAAGACTCCTCGCTCCCAATGCAGGGGGCCTGGGTTCAATCCCTGGTCAGGTAACTAGATCCTGCACGCCACAACGAAGATCCCACATGCCAGAACTAAGACCCAGCACAGCCAAATTAATTAATTAGTTAATTAATTAATAAAAATAAATAAAAAATATAGTTTTACATTTGAAGTACAAGTACTGCTGGTTTATGGAGTTGCATGAGGCAGAATTAGGGTGAATGCAAACAATCTCCACCACATTATATTATATGGTACTTTGGTGAGCAACAACTCTGACTTGAGCTATGTGTTAAAGT